>NC_090928.1:630424801-631049801 GCF_040938575.1 Ambystoma mexicanum | reverse complement strand
CACATGGGGCAGGACCTCGACCAATATTTGAAGGGTGACTTGTGTGTGCCCAATTTCAGCCAAGTTCACTCACACACCGAGCTCCCCTCCAGAAGAGGGGGATGACACTGCCTTGGTCAGATTTACAAGTAGATTTAATCGGGCCTGTGATTCGCTCCTCTAGGGGGAAAAAGTACATGTTAACAATAACATGCTTGCTTACCAAATGGGTGGAATGTCTCCAGGCCCCAAATTGCAAGGCAGAAACAGCAGCTGCCATGATTAATCAACAACATCTTCTCGTGTTTTGGCCTTCCTCAAAGGATTGAGTCAGAATGAGGAAGTCACTCTACAAGTGAAATGATGGCAAAGATGTGGGAGATACTTGGGGTGAAGAGAAAACTCGATATTGAAACCGCCTATCCTCTAGTGGGGGAGTTACGAGGTGCAATAAAACCATTGTGAGCATTCTTAAGAAATGTGTGGCAGACTCTGGGCATAGTTGGAACATCCGATTACCACTTGTCCTGATGGTCATTAGATCTACACCATCTTCTGCGACCAAAATGTCTCCATTTGAGCTAATAACTGGACGAAGAATGGTGATAATCCAGCATCTGCTCTATAGAACACAAGACCAGACACTGATTAACACCTCCACAACACATGAATAGGTTGAGAACCTAAGGAAACACCTTCAGCATGCTTATGCCTACGCTAAGCAGAATGTGGAGAAATCGGCAGAGGTGATGAAAACCCACTACGACTTAAAAACAACTAAAAAACAATATCAAGTAGGAGACATGGTATACTTGTACAATTTTCAGAGGAACCGGACTAAGGAGCAGAAATTCCTCCCCTCCTGGCGTAGTCCCTTTGAAATTGTAGACAAAATTTCATCTGTCGCCTACAAGATCCGCATCCCCAAAGGAGAGCTGTCAGAAGAGAAATGGGTCCACATCAATCAGTTAAAAAGTTGTCAACCCAGACACACTTTACAGCTGATTGATGAGCCAAAGGAAAATCAAACAGAGGAACCATCAGAAGAATGAGAAGAAAGGAAAAGAAAAAGCAGAAGGAAGTATTTAGATGTATAGGTATATTTATATAATAGGGAATATTTTTCTTTAGTGCTATTGTAAAAATGATGGAAAATCAAATGGTGTCCTTGTCCTGGTGAGTAAGTTGCTGGATATTAGTGTAAAAATTGAACCAAGGTGTCCAAAAATCAAGTTGTTGGTCTTGCTCTGTTGAGTAATCTGTGTGATGTTATTGTCAAAATGTGAGGAAGAGATCACAGAAAAATCGTAACTGTAATCAAGTTTCCGCTGTTGTAAATCTTCTGGGAATGCTGTCATTGAAAAGTCCTCAAACCTGTTTTTCATTTATCTTCTATTAGATGATTAACTCCATTACCTCCTAGTCTGGTGATGACCTCCCCGGTCCCCTGTAAGGGAAGGAAGGAAAGAGGGTGCCGCTCCATACCCTCCAACTGAAAGACGGAAGGGAATCTAGGAGTGCTGCTCCCTGAAGAAGGAGAATTCTGCCAAATGAACCTCACTCTGCCCTACTCTCCCTCAACAAAACATCACAGCAGAGCAGGGGGGATCTGTGCGGTACATTTACCAGCCCTAACAGAAATTCCCTTCATCACAACACCACATTTCAACATTTCACCCAAAAATGGCTGTGTTGTGTTCTCCTTGGCACATGAGTGACATGCCTTGAACACTGTCACCCCAGAGAAGGGCTGCATTTGTTTTGCTTCAAATCAAGCATAAGAAAAATGACCTGCATTCAAGACGGCATTGCAATTTGTCCTCCTTTCATTTTAAACACCACAAGGTTTTGTTCCATTAAACACAGCCCTGCTGTGTATTTCATCTGATTAGCATGAAGTAAGGAAGCACCTTACAGAACAGCATTATTTTCACTGAGAAAGTACATGCAGAGCAATAATTCTGTTTCATTCAACACGGCTATGATTTCCTTTTGAAATAGACCCGTGCACTCAAATTACTGCAAAGGAAAGCAATAGCGAGGCTCTCTCTCTTGTCCCATGTCAATTTCAATTAAATGCTTGGCAGTATATCGCTCTGTGTCCAGAAACTGACCGTATCTGTAAAAGCCCTCTAGAAGGTTAATTAACAAGAAAGTGTGTGCGGTAGAAGCCACATTTGTAAACTTGACATAAAAGAAAAATGCACCCATGTGTAAAACAGTGCTTTTACAAATCAGGAGAATGCCGTTTAAAAGTGAAATACAATTTCAGCCTGTGCCCACACAGAAATGGGGTTAAATATGTGGGGATGGGGGTTTTGTTCTAAAATGTACATTATATTTATTCCCAAAAAGACTTGGTTTCTGTTGAAAGAAAGAAAAAAAAACTTTGAAACCAGCAGAACAGGTTTGGGCCAGGCACTTACTTCACAGGTGCCCTGCCTCCCATGGGAACATAATTACCTCCACAAGTGAACCAGCCCCCATGGGCATATGAAAGGCTCAAAGTGTGGAAGTTTGCTGCCTCATCAGACTGGCCGGTATCTCTACAGAAAGGAACAAAGGACCCAAGGTGAACTAGCATTTTCACCAAAAGGTGTGAGTTTCTTTGACACCCTTCCCCAGCCACAACTGTATGGCTTCAAAGGATGTCATGGAAACCCTTTGTTCAGACTGAGCCAGGGGAAGACAATTTGGCTGTGAGGGTTTGAAAGACGGCCCACACAGGTGACTAATCCAGCCCATTGACTTGAACAAACTTTTTATATTGAGACATTTCTCCTAATGCCCTGAATAAGCAGTAATGTTATATTATGCCAGCATTTTATGTGAGTTATGGATGGAGGGAGGAGGGAACACCAGTAGTCTGGCCTATCCCAGTAGAGGGGTAAGTCCAGAGTACTTCCCCCCAGATTGTAAAATCCTATGATGTCACTCTGGCTATATAAGCAGGAGACAGAGAAACACAGGGGATATATTCAAAAACTCAAAACCAGATCCAGAGGCAGCTGATTCCATCAAGGCAGGACCATCCAGATCCTACCATACCCAATAATGCAGGGAGAAAGGAGGAAAGGTAGCTGATCCCATCTAGGAGAGGCCATTGACCAGACCTTGCCCAGCTGATCCCATTCAGGAGAGCCCAGCTGTCACGTGACCAGATCTCTTGGCCCCCGCTGTCCCAGTGGCCATTTCCTTGACCCAGCTGTCCAGAGACCTTGCTGGATGACCAAATTACCAAATTCAAGCTTGCCTTGTAAGTATCACATCACCCAATACCCAAAAAGGGCATATCCTGCTCTATTACCCTTGCATCCTATTCAAATTCTATTAAAATCCAATACAAATTCCCTACGAATCTGTGTTACTCCATGCCTGTTAGTATATTCCTTTTATATTTATTTCAGTTATCTGTTTAAGTCCTTAGTACCATTTTGAAATAAATGTATTAATTCCCCTATAAGGAGGTATGCAGTGCGAGCTGGTTAAAATTCAAAATTAACCCACTTGCGCGCAGTGTCCTTCTTTAATAATATAGTGTCATTGACTCTAGATTTGTTGGTCGGGGATTGTGTGCCTATTGTCTATTTATGGAAATTGATCCTCTTGATCCTTTATCCCATGGGGCTCTAATGCACTAAAGTAGTGTCTTTTTCAGAAGTGCATTGGATCCCGCCCAGGTTTTTCCTCATACGAAACTGGGTACGCCTTGTGCCAATCCTCGTTGTTGGTCGGGGATTGTGTGCCTATTGTCTATTTATGGAAATTGATCCTCTTGATCCTTTATCCCATGGGGCTCTAATGCACTAAAGTAGTGTCTTTTTCAGAAGTGCATTGGATCCCGCCCAGGTTTTTCCTCATACGAAACTGGGTACGCCTTGTGCCAATCCTCGTTGCCATCCTCTCTCAGTGTTCTATTTTATTTCATTTTATTTGTTCTATTACTTTAATATGTTAGCACTGTTTAAACCTCCGCTGCAAAATTTAAAAGTACATTTTACTTTTTTTCTCTTTTCCATTATATGAAGATTCTTATGAGTTCTATTTGTATTTTTTTAAAGAGCTGTATGGTTTTTGTTTAAAACCAATTGCTAATAAAAAACTAATAAATAATAATATAGTAATTAAAATATAGCCTCAGTAGAAACAGTCATTGTGCAAAACAATTGCTAATAAAAAACAAATAAATAATAATATAGTCATTAAAATATAGCCTCAGTAGAAACAGTCATTGTGCAACAGAAACCGAATGGGCCCATGTATTGTGCTTTTCTGTAAATTCTGATTTGCCTTGTTCCCATAAAAACCCCAAACATCATCCCATTAAGAATATTCCCTTTCTCTCAGAATCCTGTCTATGTGCCTTTGTTTCTCCTCCAAAACCCGATTTTCGATTTTGACAGTTAAGCCCCTTTTCTTAGCTGCTTGCCATTTTAAAGCCTGTGTAAAATAAGAGTTGAAATTCTGCCGCGTGTGTTTTCTTCTGCATTGTTTTCCTCCCAAAATTGATTTTCTTACCTGTGTCACGTTGCTTTGGTGCCCGGTTCAGTAGTCTGTAAACTTCCTTATCATTTAAGTGCAGCCACACAAATTTCTGTCATAGCTATCCTACCGCAATTGTAAACTGAGATACAAGTAACAAGTAAAATCCTAGTATGCCATTTTGCTCCTTTTGAAGGTTTTCATTTTCTTTTTGGCCTCCCATCTTGGGGTGGTGGGCTACATTTCAAGTCTGATTTTTCCCTCTTCTTTCTGACTCCTTGCCACTGCTTTCCATCCACAAAGAATTTAGTCAGCAGGTGTTTGGGGGAAGTGTTGCAGGGGAGTGCTTAACCTGGGTGCTTAACCTGTGTGCTATCAGTAGTTTGAAGAAAAGTAATTTTGTTAATATTAAAGGTTATGTATCTTATGTTAGGAGTGTGAAGTAACTGTATTGGGGGATTTTTGCATGTATACTGCCACACAGTGGTGGGTGCTGCCCTGATTTTGATTTGCTGGATTTTCTTTTAATTCTAAAAATTAATAAATATTTCATTGTTACACAACGGCCTGGTTCATAGTCCATTGTGACACAGGGTATTTGTTAAGGTAGGTGTGAGTGAGGTTGGGTGCCTACTCAAACCAAGAAGCCAGGGTTCAAATAAAAATAAAGCGTTTTATTGTGCGCCGCATTCATTGTTTGTTTGTTTATTGTATTTTTAATGCACACCAGACCTAGAGGTAACATGGTGCAGCAGTAAGAGGATGCAAGGCTTACAATTGTCAGTGGAAACAGTCCCTGGCTGGAGTGTGCCATGTTCTAAAACCGTTACAGTGTAATACGAAATAGAGCAAACAGGCTTAGTCTGAATCCATAGTATATATATTTTTATTGCAACGTAGTGAATTCTTCTTAGCATTTTTTTTCTCCCAGCATGATAGTGTTGTAGCATCAGGGCTTTATAGCAGTCACCCAAATTGCCAGCAGAGAGACACTCGGGCCAATCAAAAACTCCCCACTGCAAGAACGGAAGACTCAGCCATGGAGCAAAGTTTACTGTCTTTATTATCTTGCAAAATGTCAGGGATCACTCTAGAAAAACATGAATTCTCCAGGGTTCTTGTCTTCTGATCGTGGGTCACCCAGTTTTATCCAGGTGTGACGTCACTGAACCAAGCTTTGGTTCCGAAACCTCTTGGGTAGTCACATTGATCAGTTTAGGCAAATTAGATATATGTTCTATCGGGGTTAGTTCTACTGTTGGATACCCATATGTGTTGGCTCCTCCTGGGTCCACCTCTGCATGTTTCAAATTACAGTGTTGCAGAGTTGCAGAGAGACTTATTATATCCTCACGTGAAAGGCGACTCTGGACTGGGCAGAATGAATCCTTTCAGCCTTCGGACCCTGGACGGTTAGCATTCTGCGTGTACCTTCTCAATGTGATGATAATGAACATGGAGGGGCTGCGTGTTGCCTAATGTTGCCACCTCTGATCACCTAAGCCTAGGAGAGTGCATTCAGTTGGCAGGTTGTGAGCAACACTTGTATCTTTCCACCTCTGATTTGGTGGGAACAGCTTCTCTCCCTCCATCTCAACTGAATGGGCATTGTCTTGTCCTGTTGGGTCAAGTGTGTTGAGACCACGAAATGGAGCTCTCTTGCCTGTAATTATGAGGATTTTAGTCTGAGGTTCTCGCATGTGTCTTATCGCCTCGGTACCCAGGAACATTCCATCACCACTCGTCCTTGGCTGGGTGCATCATTTCTGCTTGCCTCTGGCTGCAGCGATTATGTCAGCCCTTCCATGCACTCGAAGCCTGTCTCCCCTTCCTCATTCATTTCAGTGGGCTTATAGCCTCCATATTTGTCCATATGGCTTTCCCATGTTAGTGGCAGTCAAGCATTTGCAAGCTTGCTATACATATACTTTGCTTCCTGCGATTCAGCTTTGGCGAAGTATGTGACAATATATAGAGATATGTAAGTGTGTCTGTCAATCACCTGCGTGAGTCATAATCAAGTGTTTTGTGTCAACATGTAATAAGCTAATGCATGTTCATGTGACTTCATGAATGGATGGCTATGTACTTCATGTTGAAGCGCGACTACGTTGTGATGTCAGTGATGACATCAATGATTTCTTGATCTGCGGTCAGTCAACTTGTTCGATTAATGGCATCTCTGTCTCCTCCAGACCATCGACTGGGTATAGACTGAGTGGCTGTCTGAGAGAGTAATGTTTCTCACATCTGTGATACAACGATGCTGCAGATGAAGGGCCTAATAGTGAGGTGCATCTGTCATGTCTCAATCTTCCTGCTGAGGGTCGCGTGGGGGTTATGAGGGCCATACACGGACCTCCATCTTCAATAAAACCTAGCAACATTTGTCATGGTCCATCCCTGAGCTCCTGCACCAAGATTTCCATTTAGGTCTCCCAGATATCCGCACCGTGGAATGGTCCTGCGATACTTGAGATACAAGATTGCAGTGTTTGGTTAACATCCCAGCCCTGCCTCCAACCTACAACCCCCTTTCTTTCACTGTCGGTATGCTTCCCTTCATCTTCATGCAGCTGCAGCACCTCCTTTAGTTGAGAGAAAAGTGCATCCAGCTTCATGAGGCGCTTTGAGGAGTCCAAACTCGATCTTTGCGACCTCTGTCTGGAGTTATGGGGATACCTCAGCACCAGGTGAAGAGGCAGGCTGATGCAGGCATTCATTTTTGGCCTGCAGCTGTGTGTGCTATGGGAGAGGAATGTTAGGCCTTTTGGAGACACTGATATAGACTTCTGTTGGTAACAACCAAGGATTCTGGCCCTGTCCCCATCGCCTGACAAATGCTGTTCATTATCCTGATGGGAAAAGGTCCCAACAGGGTCCACTGAGCACAGCACCTTACCAAGATAGAGTGAAGTTTGGGACGGCACCCAGCCTGCCAACCAACATACTAAGAAAGTTCAAGTGAGCACCTGGGCTCTCCATCTTCCTAGCAGCCCTTTTCTCTGAACCTAAAATTCATGGCTCTCAATCCCCCTAACTGCATCCTCTCTTCACCTGCCAAGTTACAGGTACTTGTTCCACGCAGTGCACAATGTATCTAGGAAAGTGAGAGAGAGCGAGAGAGAGAGAGAGAGAAGGAGAGAGATAATGAGAGCGAGGGAGAGATGGAGAGAGAGTGGGAGAGAGAGAGAGTGTGCTGGGGAAGAAGAGGGAGAGAGAGAGACAAAGATAGAGAGGTACAGAAAGGGAGTGATGGAGACACACATAGAGAAAGAGCAAGAGAGACAGAGACAGAAGGGAAGAGAGAGAGAGAGAGAGAGAGAGAGAGAGAGAGAGATTGACAGTGAGAAAGTGAGAAAGGGAAAATGCAGGCCAGTCGTGGGTTCATGGGTAGGAGACCTGATTGTTTTCCGTTGTTATGTCTTTTCATGCTTCTCCTTGTCATGCGAGTATCATGCCATGCTGATGTGTTATGACTTGCTCTATGTGACATGATTGCTTGCAACTCTCATTAACCTTCCTCACCATTCAACTTTATACTTTATACTGTACTGTGTCCAGGTATCCCACCCTGAGACTCTCTGCTGGGCTTTGCTCCCATGAGTCCCACTGAACTTTTGATCCTGTGTATCACAGTGTGATTTTTCCCCTCTAAGGCTTTGCTCCCTGTTGTCCTCTAGTGCCAAATGCAACGAGGGCCCTGCTGTGATCTGCTCTCTGATGCCCATTGTAATTCATGTGACTGGTTTCTAGGTGTTGCACCGTGACCTTATATACTGCTATGTTGTGCCTAGTGACCCCACCATGGATCTTCCCTCTTTAGAATCCCAAATATGAACTCTCCTTCAGAAGGATTCAGACCCAATGTCTTCTCAGTACCCACTCCTGCATGCTCCCTATGTTTTCCACTCCTGCCTGCATTTTCCCACTATCAAAAGGACCAGCCAGTCTTCACTGCCAGGGATTGCTGGCCACTCCAGGGTGCCCCAAGACATTTCCTCACTACCTTAACTGAAGGGCACACTACCGAGACATCACCAGGGCCACATTGAATAGATGCTCCAAGTTGCCCACAGGGCCTTCCATTAAATAAGCTCCATGTACTAACCTTCTCCCCTTATTGACCTAAATGCTCAGACACACACAATATATATATATATATATATATATATATATATATATATATATATATATATATATATATATATATATATATATATATATATATATTACACGGCCCGCGGTAGCTGCCGTGTAGCTATGGTTAAGTTGCTAAACTTATAGGACCAGCACTTTTTCGGCGGGTTATAAGTTCGCCCCCCCGGACGAATCCTCACCAAACTTTGCAAAAAAAGTATAGGGATGGCTCTGAATTTTTTGGCCAAGTAGTTTGAGGTTTCGTGCAGGGCGTGGAGTTATAGGGGGGATTCACATTTTTTTCCCCCATAGACTGAATGGGAAACAGCTACAGGTCGAAAGGCTGGACGGATTTTCACCAAATTTGCGCCAGGAGCAGGGGCTTGGTCCAGAAAGCGTGCTTTTGTTTGTTCAGTGGAAATCGGACTGGTAAATTTGTTACGAAACACTGAAATGTACATCCCAAAAAATGTGTGATATCTAGGTCTGCTCCGCTGACCCATTTCCCTGTTCGCTCCGCGGACAGAAGTGTCATTGGATCGCGGTATGGCATGGTGTCAGAGAAGTTTGGACGTGGCCGTTGGTTGGCTGGAGGAAGCGTGCTGTGCGTCAACGTTTTTTGGGAAAGCCGCCATGGTGTTTCGGAGGATAGTTCGGCGGCGGCAGGGTCTGGAAAATGTACCGTACGCATTGTTTCGGCAGCCATAAAGGAAGGAATGGCTGGGGGAGTGAGAAGTGGTTCATGTGACATACGTAGGGTAGTATTTTCTGTGGTGATTGGAGGCAGCTGTCCTAACGGTCCCTTAGTTTCTGCCGTAACCTGTTTGCAGCAAACTCTTTTCGTGGTGAGTGATGGCAGGTAATTTGCAGATGGGGAGTGAATTGCACAGGTTGGGAGGGAGCATGGGTGGCAGTGCGCTGCGGATGGTATGCGGTAGTTGGCATGCATGGGGGAATGAAGGTTCAGTGGGTCTGTGGAAGGATTACACTATTGGGTGCATGGCTGAATCCCGTAGCCCGTAGGCTGTAGGGCATTCACTGGGGAGCGTTGGGCTGCAGCATACACACCGCAGGAAGGCATGTTTCAGTCTGCTTCCGGTACAGGGTGGTGCTTGCAAAGTGCGGTGTGTGCCGATTGGCTGCAGTAGCGTTAGTGCTGCAAACTGAATGTGGGTAGGTTAGCAGTGACACAGTACTTTGTGAATGGGAGTGGGTATGCCTATAGTATGTGAATGAAAGTGTATAGGGGTGCAGGGGAGAGTGTTTTCTTTCCACATTGTGTTACCTGTTGCAATTTGTTGCTGCATAGCTACGTGGTGGTGCGCAGGTTGGGTAGAAGTGCTGGTGGCAGTGGTGAGTATGTCGATGGTCGTAGTTGGTGAAATGGTGAAAATATTGGCAGCATTACGCTGCTGTAGGTGTGTTCAAGGCCTATGTTCATTGCAGAATTGCTGAAGTAGGCCGAATGTTGTGCAAATATTGTGGTTAGTGACACAATACTTTGTGAATGGCTGTGGGTGGAGGTGGTGGAGGATGTGGTATGTTTGTGCATTCTGGTAAGTGTGACCTTTGTTTGTGATTGGGTGTTTTATGGTGTGGTGGAGTTGGGGTGAAGTGCTGCTACCTACGTGTGGCACTTTTGTGCAAAATGGTAGCTGCTCACATGGCCATCATGTTAACTGTTGCCATTTGCTGCTGCGTAGCGCCATGGCGGTGTACGGTGTAGGAGTGTTGGTGGCAGTGGTGTCTATGTGGATTGTCGCAGAAGCTGACATGGAGACATGCATGGTGACATTACGTTGCTGTGAGTGTGTTCAAGGCCTAAACTATTTGATGCATGGCCGAAGGCCATAGGCCATCCATTCAAGAGCCTAGGCCTTGAGGACATGCACGCCATTTTTCAACGTGCATGCGTTAGAGGGTGGTGACATGTAAGGAATGGATGTGGAGCCCATTTCAGCCATTATAGGCCACTTTTGCAAATAGATTGTGGGTAGGTTGGCAGTGGCACAATACTTTGTGAATGGTAGTGGGTATGCCCATAGTGATTGAAAGTGCACAGGGATGCAGGAGAGAATCTCTTGTTTGTACATTATGGTAACTGTTGCAATTTGTTACTGCATACTGCATGCTTATATGTGCGTGGCTAGTGTGCTGTGTGCACAATGCTTGCAGTATGTGCAATGGGCAATGTTCTAAACATGTTGTGCTTACGTTGCCAGTGAAACAATCCTTTCAGAGTGGAAATGGGTAAGAGAATAGTATGTGAATGACAGGGTGTAGGGGGGCCGGAGACAGTGTAATGTTTATACATTACGATAACAGTTATACGTAATGATGTGCATGTCCATTGCGGTGTCGAGGTTGGTTAAGAGTGCTGGTGCCAGTGGTGCATATGTCCATAGTGGTAGTTGGTGATATGCTGACATGTATTGCTCAATTACGGTGGGGGGAATGTGTGCAAGGAGCAGACCCACTGGAGCAATGCAAGTTTGGCAGTCTATGTGGCACAGGGTGGTGATATTTGGGGAATGGTTTGGGGCAGATGGGTAGAACTGGCGCTATGTATGTAACGATTGTGCATAATGTTAGGAGCCCATATGGTCGCTTGCTTGGATGTGTAGTGTTGCGGTGGATGTGGAAAGGATTTCAATGTTGTGTGCATACCTAAAGATATGCGGGGGGCATGTTAGGATGTTTGTGGATGTTGCAATAGTGCCTTCTTTAGCAGACATTTCTGGTGGAGGGGCTTTGCAAACAAACGAAACGTGTGTTGAGAGTACTGGAACGGTAAAAAAGGAGTGGTGTATAGAAATTACAGTGCACAGGTTTTGTATGCTATTGACGCATGCGTGTTTTGAAATATGACAGCACCCAATATGGGGAGTGATGGCATAAAGTGACCATCCAAAGGGAAGAAGTATTGTCACAGCTGTATTGGGCCGTGGCCCTCATTGTAGATGGGAAAGCGCAAGTGCACATCCTCCCATTATGAGCAGGGTGGAAATGGAAATGGAATTGTGGGAAATAGACAATTAGGAGTTTAGGGTGTGGTTCATAGGAAGGGGCGTTACCATTTCATCACAATAATGTGTCGTGCGTCGTGCGGGTGGTCGACATGGAAAAATGCACTGTGCTTATCGTCAGTGATATCTTTGTGTGCCATCTGCACAGGTATTGCGTGCAAAGAGGCGTTGCAGCAGGTAATTTCGGTTTGGAAGGAGTGGGCGCTTTCTGGGCCTGTCAGGGTACCTGCAGTTTCGGCGGGTTGGTTCGCCTTTGCAGATATGTGGCGTCCGTCACGAATGTGGACTGTGTCATGGTGCACTATGGAAGTACACATTTGAGTTACATGTCGTGTGGACGATTAATCCGTCTACTGATGATGTTGCTGACCGCATTGATGCTTATTTTCCCTACTGCAAAGGTGGTTTTCTCATGCATAACACCAAGAGCAGTGTGGGTCCATGACAGTGTAATTTGTGCCCAGCTAGCGGTGGGAAGGTGTGTTATAAACAGATTTATGCGTCGGTTTATGCAGACTGCTGGCATGTTCTCCACCCACTATGAGATCATGAGGTCGCGAAATATGCAGTGGTTCCGTAGAAATGGCATTTATTTGAGCGCCATTGGCAATGCCGTTTTCTTTCAAACTGTGCACGAAGCATTGACCAGAATGTTGTAAAAATGTGAGGACAGGCAAACAGAAATGCATACAAAGAGAAAATAAAAATAAAATGTACTCGCATGCATGCAAAAAAAAAAAGAAAACCTTCATACATATAAGCTGGAAGACTGAATCCCCTGCCTATTTTCATATAAGGTTTAGCACCCAGCCCAACCCCACCTTCATTATCACGAAAAGGTAGTGGATTACGCGGTACATTCAGGATGGTATGTGCCACATCCTGGGTGGCCATGTGGATGAATGCAGATGGAGAAATCGGGCATACTTTCATTGACCTTTGCAGTGGATGTTCTTTGGAATGGCACGACATTTGTACTGTGAATGTGTAACGGTACATTTCAAGTGTTGCACAGCAGTGACAGTGTTCGATGATGGTGGCTTTAACGCGATTGGTGGATACGTATTTACCAGTAACCTAATAAAGTAGAGTTTCAGAGAAGATAGTGCAAAGGGAAGAAGAACTAGTTCTAGTTTTACAGGGGTGTGGCCCACGCGCTACTTTGGGAGGCGCACGTGGCAAAATCTGCTCTTTACACCACCTTACCCAATTGCCATGGCAGTGTGGGGATTATCCAATCAGGTAGTGTGGGTGTGTTAAACAGGAAGGGGAGGTGAAACGGTTGCACATTATACTCTGGGTACTGAGGGTGGCTGACATGGCGAAATGTATTGTGTTGCCTCTAGGTGCTCCCTTTGTAATAGATGTGCACAACTGTGCTCTGCAAAGAAACTTTGATGGCAATTTTGGTTTGGAAGGAGTGGATGCATTGTGGAACGCTGTGCATGAGTGCTTTTTCATCGATATGCATGCACTTTGCAAAGACCTTGCCACGTTTCCAGTAGTAGATGTTATCGTAATTTATTAAGGCGGCATGCATATGGGTTACCTGCCTTGCTTACATTTGTCCCGTAGACTGAGGAGGATGCTGGGTGTCGTGAGGATGCTTTTTCCCACCGCCAAGGTGCTTTTCTCATCTACAATACCGCGAAGAGTATGGCCTACTGCTCATGGATGTTGTTACGAGCCAGACGAAGGAAGGTGTCTCATCAACAGAAGCATGTACACTTTTTTGTTCGCTCGTGGAATGTTCTCCTGCAATAATGACCTTATTACTTGCGGACATACAGAGTGTTTCCAAGAAAATGGCATTTTGTTGTCCTCCATTGACAAAGCAGTTTTGTTTGCTCATCTACAGGATGTGCTGAAGAGTTTACTGAACTAATGTGCGTAGAAGAAAACACAAAAGCTACAAAAAAAACCAGACTCTTTTTAGAGTCGCCCCTTACTATGAACTCCCCCTGCCCTGGTTGCAAGTTATTCCCCCACGCCCACACGCAGCACGAAAGTAACATGCAGGGATTTTGCGGGTGGCGGCCACGAAAATGGAACTGTGGGGATTGTCCAATGAGTTGCTTAGGATGTGCGGCTATAGGAAGAGGGACTCCAGCTGCACTGGGGACCGTCCCTCGACGTACTTGGGGACCCGCACGTGCCACATTCGACTTTTCTCACCATGCTGGACTATGGAAATGGGACTGTAGCGATTGCCTTATCATGTGCTCCTCAGGGTGTGCGTCAGAGGAAAGCGCGCCAATAAGAAGAAGGACTCCTCTGGCTTTACTGGGGCGTGGCCATGGTGGTACTTGGAAAAAATCATGTGCCACATTCTGCGTTTGTGAGCATGCTGGCCAATAGAAATGGGACTATGCCCTTTGGTGGTCAGGGTGTACATTACAGAAAAGAGCACCAATAGGGAGAAAGAGTCCTACTGCTTCACTGGGGCGCCTCCCTTACAGTGATTGGGGAAAGGCACTTTCCACATTTTGCCCTTCTCACCATGTTGGCTAATGGAAATGGGACTATGGCCTTTGACAAATCAGGTGCGCTGGGTGTGCGTCACAGGAAAGGGAGGCATTCACTTTTTCAGAACTTTGTGTACTGCGGCTGGCAAACATGGCAAGGCGCAGAGTTTTCATCATGGGGGATTAATTTGTGGAAGCTCTGTGCGTGTATGCCCTCCAAGAAGACTTGTCTAGCAATTTAGGTTTGGAGGGAGTGGACGTTTTGTGGAGTGGTATTGAATCTTGCTGTTTGGGCGGACTGCTTCTAGAATGTCGACGTGTGGCCTCTTCGGCAACTGTACATGTTGTGATTGTGCACTTTAGAGGCTTATTTTTGGGTTCCATGCCTTGTTCCCGTGTGTTCAGTCAACTGAAGATTTTGATTAAAGCAGTGCAGCGCATTTTTCCTACTGCCAAGGTGCTTCCTGTTGCCAGCCAGAGGTCGGAAGAGGTCTCATCAATGGAAGCATGTGTGACTTCGTGAGTGCTGCTGGGATGTTCTCCTGTGAGAATGAGAACATTGCTTCCCGATACATACACTTTTTCAAGGGAAATGGCATGTCTTTGTCAGCCAGTGGCAATTAAATTTTCGTGCACAATCTGCAGACTGCACTGAAGACCCTACTGCCAGAATGCGAGCTGCAGTTCAAAACATACATTCACGTATGAAAACTGCAAAGAAAGTGTTTCTAGGGAAGAACCTTTAAAAAAAAATAAAAACACAAAAAAAGGTACTTTTAAGAGCCACCACAAGCAACGACATGCCCTCCCCTGGTACAAAGTTATTCCTCCACTCCTGCACACGTGCAGCACAAAAAGCAGCAAATATTGTGATAGTTACAAGGTGGCATGTGATACATACACCCTTTTTGCAGATGACGCCCATTGAAAAGGCCCTGCAGAGGCTACAGGATTGGGCAATACATTTTGGAGGCACAGCGTGCCGAATTTAGGGTATGCCGACATACATTCAGTGAAAGTGAATGCAAAACACTGTGCACTTACTACTCATGTACCAATCTATGATGTACATGTGTAGTGATATGAACTAGGTACAATGAAGTGCCTGATTATGGTTTGTGTGTGTGATACGCAATCATGACAAAATCATTGCTGTTCATTGTGCAGGGAACATTGCACAGCATGCTACACAAGTTTCAGTGCCAATTGCGATGAAGGAGGCACTTGCCCAGTTCATGCGTTTCTTTCTGACCTCTTGCATAACTTTCTATTGCAGTATGCAGCTACCGATGTGGCAGCGTCATTTTCTAGTTGGTCCATCAATGGAGACAGCGTGGTACATTGAAATGAAGTGTATTTGTGCATTTCTTTGTCATGTGCCAATGGCATACTTCGCCCATGGCATTATGACGTTTCACAGCACAAATACTTTGCCCTACCTACAACGTTCATCTTACGGTGCCAGCTATCTCGATTTCTGCACACCCCATCTAAATTGGCTTGGTGCCTTTCTTGCAAGTAGTGATATGTTCTTGTAGTAAGTGTTGCGCTGTGAATGTCTTCAAAACGCTCTGCAACACGTAAAGAAACCTCTTTGTGCAGCGATTCCGTTCCAACCGACTGCATGACAGTGTTCTCCACAATGCCACGCCTGCTGTCCTGCATGCGTGCATTGTCAATTCCTTTGTTCATCTGTAAAAGTTGCTTTCTTTGTTTACCTTTTCCATTTCCCAGTGCATCCTTATTTATTATCGTGTTCTCACACATGCCACAGAAGGAAAGCCAGGAAAGGTCCGGTACAGAACGGGTAGCACCTGCCTAGATACTATAGGGGGCGTCCCGGGAGGCACAATTATTGGGTGGCCATCAGCTATTTAGGCAGCACGCATTGTAATGCTCCTGTAACGACCATTGCAATGCACTTCTAAGTACCTTCCCTGTGCACAGCTGCGCATTGCACTACATGTACAATACAATGCCCTTTGCCGAGTAAGGGTCTGTAGCGCAGCATATGCTTTGGAAAAGTTGTTTTACAGCTCTGCTGCCCTACAGGAGTGCCCCACTTGTTGGCCGCACCAGATGTGGCAAATTCTGTACATGAAAGAACCCATCGTAATTCTTTGAACGGCAGTAGTCGGCTCACTGCTTCTTTGTCCTTCATTTTGAGTTGTTGCATGCAGTACAAACACTTTATGCCACGCCATTACTGTTAGCGGTACCATTCACGGATATACATACACTGTGGAATGCAAGAATGTTTACAACAATGCCAACCACAGCTTCTTTACGTATGCCACGAAGCCATTTATTCTGTGCAACCAATGCACATACAGAGCTTTTCTAACCAACAGTAAGATTGTTTGCACTCTGCATATTCTGCTGTTTCCTTACTTGCCTTTGCATGCACTAGTATGTGCGTGTGGACGGTGCACCAGCTTTGCAATTTTGCAGCCTTACTACAAACTGTCCCACTTGCAGTTACATGTTTTCTTCAAATGTATAACTTGCATGTGACCTGTTCATACTTTCCGTCACACTGCTCAGTGCACACACAATGTATCAGTTTCACGGGTCATTGAAAGGGAAGCAGCAGATAAATCTAAGTAATGCCACATTTAACACCCCCACGTCACAGCGCAAGTTGCTGTTCTTTGTTTACCAGTGGCCGTTATACAGTTAGGAGTACTTTAGCCACACATTGATAAGTTTTCAGAGACTCCCACAAAGTGGACAGCAACACTTTAAATGCGGTAGCCTACTGCATGAATACATAGGGCTGACGACAGGGGCGGTGTTAGTAGCATACACTGCATGACCTATGCATGGGTCTAGGTGTGGAACATAAACATGTTTGCTTCCACAACTACTTAAAAGTGCATTTCAAGATGCGGACATGCGGACACTAATGGTGTCCTACGGATATTTGCCATGTAATTGCACATATGCCAACCGTAAAGTCTACAAATATTACTAAAAACCTTTTCCCTTTACTGAAAAAAATACCCTAAAGCAATGTTACGCTTAGAGTGCCCTACTAAAAACCTATGAAATTCACTAACAAAAAAAGTTGTTAAAGGGATCTTATGGTTAAGTTGCACTACTAAAAAACCAATGAAATTCAATGGAAAATGTTGCTACCGGGACATTATGGTTACAGGTAAAACCTAAAAACCCCAGAAATTCACCAGTTATGGTAAGGTACGCAACCATAACTCACTCTACCACTGTGCATTGCAAGGACTAACACCCATGACATCAAAGATGACATCACAGATGTCTTTGATGACATCACTGATGACATCACATGTGCATTTAGTTGTCATGAAAAGCCTCCAGAAGGGACTGTCATTGTAATGTTGGCAGAGAACTATCAGAGATCATGGAGAGGACTATCATTACATAATTAGGGCATTAGACAAGGCATTGCTATAAACAGTATTACATTACACGTCTTTCCATTACATGACCAAACTCATGTACAAACGTAATCAGTATGTGCAGCATGCATCACTAAGGTGCAATATCCAAATTCTTTTTGGATATTGCACCTTTTTGGATATTGCAAATGATGCATGCTTTCCTTTTACACTTTTGTGGAGTGTTAAACATGTGATAAGTAGCTACGATACCCTCACTGTTACGCTCACCCGGGTTCCACAGAGGTGCCGAATGAAGCTGGACTGCAACAGTCTCCACCAATGTGACTCGTAATGTAGTGATAAGCGACTGCACTTGCCCTCTTAGTTTCGTCTGTCTGGCATGTAGGAGGATTTTCCTAGAGTGGTAAAATGGTAAATTAGCCGACTGCTAGAAGGAGGTTTAACTTCTGCTTCCGTAACCACTCTTCCCCTAATTATGTCTCACCTTATTGTTAAGAAGGATGGGCTCTCCATCCTGCGTCGGAATGCAGGGGTGCACTGAACTTGAAATCCAGTTAACTTCACTGATTCCTTAATCTTATGGCAGAGTTCCAGACAACAATGACTCAGAGGTAAGTCTTTTGCCAATCCAAAGTAGCATGCAATGCTTTAGGGTTCAGGTTGTATTATAGTTCACTCTTGTACCTTTTCTTTATGTTTCTTCATCTTGCAGAATTGTCTGAGACAGGTGTCTCATCTCCAAAAGAAACAAGGTAGTGCCAAGGTAAGATTCACTATTTGCACCAAGCAAAAGTCTTAGCAAGCGATATTGTTCATTCGTGTGATTAATCAATTGTCCTCTTCTTTATTCTGCAGGTGCAGCGCTTCCCTGGAGCGAGGGACGTATGATGGTGACTCGTGAGACCTCGAGCGAGTATTGCCTCAGGCAAGTATCTTGCGGTGGGAGGTTGAATGTCTTTAGCGAGGGCAGCTCACCTGTAAACGTTCTTATCTTTTGCGGGTGCGGATGCTCCGAGCAGCGATCTTGTCAGCGTGCCTCGATGGATCGCATTGATTAATGGAGCATCGGTGAGTACTCTGCGGCGCTGATGCTGACTCTATAGCGCGGTAATTGGAGTTCCTTTTCTTGCAGGTGCGGCGACTCCCGGATGATTGTGATGGTGAATGGTAAGGCTCTTGTTCTAATCTGCTTTCTTTTTCTCCTTTGCAGGTTCGGATCATGAAGAACAAGACATGCGTGGCCAAGGACTGGATACTGGAGCTGCAGGCACGGTGAGCGTTACGCTGCAGGAGTGCAGAATAACGCGAAGCGTGTTCTGTTCTCCGGGCATGGTTTAAATAGCCATCCAGAAGTAGTTCCCAGGTTAAGTAGTCCCAGTACCACACCCAAGGAAATAGTCCCTTGAATAAAGTAATCCCTTTATTCAAGGGACTAAGGTGGCCTGTGCATGGTTTTTCCACTTGGTGACCTGATTTACCTGAAAAAGGCAATATGAGCCTGGTGCCAACGGCGCCAGGACTGAGTCCAGGAATTCAATAGGCAATCCTTTGGGGCCTTATAGGTCCCAGTGGATTCCACTACTCTGGGGAGACAGGTCTGCTCCTGATGTCTGGTGGTAGGCATCGTGACAGCACTCCCCCCCAAGGCCCCTCCCAAGGTGGTCCTTCTCGCTGGCCCAGGCTTGTCCGGGAAGTGCTGGTGGAACCGTCTTACCTGTCGTGGTGCATGAATATAGTCACTTGGTTCCCATGATCTTTCTTGTGGACCATAGCCTTTCCAGTCAACAAGATAAAAAAGTTTTGATTTGACCAACTTTGAGTCCAAAATGTTTTTTACTTCGAATTCTGGCTCGCCATCTACTAGGATGGGGCTTGGTGGTTTGGTTATTCTTGTTCCTGGTTGCACTGGTTTGAAAAGTGAAACATGAAATACTGGATGGACTCCCATATTCGGAGGTAACTCCAATATAACTGCCACTGGATTGATAATGGCTTTAATGGTGTAAGGTCCCAAATATCTGGGATTAAAGGTGTGGGTCCCTTTTAGCGGTATGTGTCTTGAAGCTAGCCAAACCTGGTCTCCAATCTGGTATTTTGGGGCTTTTCTCCGATGTTGATCAGCGTTTTCTTGTACCTTTCTTTTGCTTGTTTTAAATGTTTGGTTGCTTTTTTGAAAGCTTGTGTTATAGTAGCATGTAAATTGCTCACGGCGGGCATCTCCAGATGCTGAGGTGGATTGAGTTCAGAGGTTCGAGGATGTCTTCCATATATGGTGTAAAAAGGGCTTTGTCCAGTGCCGTAGTGTAAGGAATTGTTGTAGGCATATTCGGTTATACATAAAATATCCTTCCAGTTGCCTTCCGTTTGGTGTAACATGCACCGTAGGTATTGCTCTAACGTTTGGTTGGTTCTCTCGGTTTGACCATCAGTTTGTGGATGGTGGCTGGTTGAAAGTCTTACATCAATTTGGGCTAATTGGCAACATTTTCTCCAGAATTGTGAAATAAACTGACTGCCCCGATCAGAAACTAGGACTGAAGGAAATCCGTGAATTCGAACGATGTGTTCGAGAAATTCTTTGGCCAGGGTCCAGGCCGAGGGTAAGCCTTTTAATGGGATAAAGTGGGCCATTTTGGAAAATAGGTCCACTATTACTAAAATAGTGTTGAACCCATTACATGGAGGAAGATCTGTGATAAAATCAAGAGATAATGTATGCCAGGGTGTAGGTGGAATGTTTAAGGGTTGCAATAAACCCGCTGGCTTCTTCTTCTGGGCCTTGTTTTGAGCACAAATGCCACAAGATAGCACAAATAACTTAATGTCTTTTTGCCAAGTAGGCCACCAGAAGTGTCTCTTGATTTTGGCTTCGGTTTTTGTAATTCCAGGGTGGCCTTCTACCAAGGACTCATGATAATTGGAAATAACTTGTTCTTGCAGTTCCTTACTAGGTAGATAAAGACGTTCTTGATAATAATGTAAATGATCAATGACTGAATGATTTTTGCCTTTGTTTGACCAATCTTGTAAGGCTGTAGAATCTCACTTACTACATAAATGTACTACTGCACACAAAACTGAAAGAGAGCACAATGCATACCAATAGCAGCATATACAAAGAAAGTAAAGTAAGCGAAAAAGTAGCAGTTCTACCAGAAAGTGTTCATAACCTGATTATCTTAATGCACACAAATGATTGCAGTATTTCAGGCTTCCTTCTTCCAGTATTTATATGTACCATATGATGTGCCTGAACCCTAAGGAAAGCACTGTAAGAACATATGAGAAGGGTAAGGTGTACAAATATAGTACCTTCTCACTTTGCAGATCCTCACTGTTAGTGAAGAAAAGCACTGAGTGTAGATATGCCACTAAACAAAAAAAGAGGGAGCCAGAACTGTGATGTCATCAGTGATGTCATCAATGACATTTGTGATGTCATCTTTGATGTCATGGGTGTTAGTCCTTGCAGTGCACAGTGGTAGCGTGAGTTATGGTTGCGTACCTTACAATAACTGGCGAATTTCTGGGCTTTTTAGGTTTTACCTGTAACCATAACGTCCCTGTAGCAAGAAATATGGTACTCGAAAGGGGTAGCAAATAATTTACTGAGGCGTTTACACATTTCGCGGGTGACCCGCTGCTTGTTCACAACAGAGTGCCTCTTCACTTAGATGTTCGTTAAAAGGGTGGAAAATGAAAGAGGACTTGCTTAGCTTGCCTTTCAGTGACATGCAGAACACGTTGGCCATTTTTGCCTACTTGCCTATATGAGTGATCAGCACGGAATATGCATCCCATGCCATTGTCGAAAATATCTGTATTGATCATTGTAATATTGTGTAAGCTGCCGCATGCATAGTCTACCTATGTGGCTCAAGTCCCATATAGTCCATATTACCAACGTCGTTCTCCTTGGTAGTTGCTATGTGTATTGCACCAATTCTCTGCTATTGGACAGAAGGTGGGTCAGTCAAGTGCAAACTACACAGTAGGGTCAATATTACCCAATGCACAATGAACCTGATATTATTGACATAGGTTGAGACTCACCCTATTAACAGGTTGTACAGCGGACTAATGATGGAAAACCCTCCATTTAAAGTATTCATAATGTATATGAATATTTTATATATCCAAAGCCCAAGATATCTACTAATCCAAGTGTCGCACTCAATGCATAGCCCAGTTGTCCAGGAACAGAATAGCCAACATATAATTCAATCCAATTGCCAGACATATTCTTCAACTATCTGAAAAGTGCATAGTGCAATAGCAGCATATAAAGAAGATCTATATATATATATATATCAACAACGCCACTCACACACAGCAAATGAATTACCCTCCTGTCACGTTGATGTCTCCATGGACACGGGGAGGCGGGTGGTTTGGGCAAGGGAAGTGACGCAGGCGAGGGAAGTGACGGGCTGGGGGTGGGGGTGAGGCCGTTCAGTTCTGTTGTATGTAGAAATAAAGAAAGACATGCTTTCCAGAGCTCTGTGTCCCTGTCATGCTTAAGGTGCGTCATACTGCTTGGCACACCCCACGTCCTTAACACCTCCCAACAGACATCAAGCAGCAAAATGGTACACCACAACAATCAACTTTCATATCAGAGTCCCGGCCAGTGCCTCCAAGCACCCCGGGCACACAAGGTCCCCCGCTGAGCACAAATGCCTCTGTACTGTTGCCACAGGGCACCTAGAAAAAAAACCAAAGCGCTCAGGGTACATTCGATCTGCATGCCTAAAACTAAACGGCAAAACTGTCTTGCATTTTCCCTCTCTCCCTGCTAACCTAACCCCTGTACCCCTCGTTCAGATTTGCAGAACTCCTGGAGACCATGCAAATGCAGCGGTGCATGGTATACATTCCAATAATATGACATTATATAACATGGCAAGCCAGTAGGACTGTCTGCACATTTAGCTAGCACTGAATGCAAGAAGAAGTAGCACATCAAATGATTTTTCCTTGTTCTCTGTTCGTGTAGTAAGGAAAGAATACATTTTCGCTTCACCTTTCCAATGTGAAAGGTGGGACTTTGAAGCAAAATCTTTTCTTTTGAATGTCACACAGCAAATATAGCACAAAAGTGGGACTGCTTCATTTCTGTCCTAGTGCAAACGTCTTTGTTTAACAGGGATTTGGGCAAATGTGGTTTGATCCATCCTGTATTACGCAAGAATCAAAATTGCCGATAAGTGCAGTTGCTAAATGGCTAGCACCATTGTAAATGACGATCTGTCCCGCCATAGTCAATTTGGGAAATGGTCAAAGAATCACATGTGAAGCCATCTTACAAAATGGTGCGTACTAAGGTGGAGGCACCTTGAGTTGTGCCTATTGTTTTTTCATGGAGAAAGGACAATTTTCTAAAATGTCTGTGGTTCTTTACTCTGACGTAGGCAAGTTACAAGTGGCGCTGCAGAGGCCTCACCGGCAATGCATGGAAGTGAAGACAGAGGAGACTGCGCTATGCTGTGTGTCAGCATGGCCACTCCATGCATTGGCAGGAGCATGGTGGCAGGTTATGGTTGGCTCACAGGTGCTCGACAGACACGCCTGTTTGTTGTGCCCCCACTGCACTATTGATTTTTGTGAGTTTGGGATCACGTCCCCGTGGTCTGCAGAAGCCGCTGCTTTCAGTGGAGACTTGGATCCTCCCCACTTATTTGCAGGTAAATGCGCTGTTCTAAGATACTGCTATCGTTTTTTTATGATTGATTGTTGGTATTTGAATGACTGGGAGGTTTCCCAAGCTCTCATGGTGTGTGTGCTTCCTTTCTACCAGTTTATCGCTTGGCTGAATAAATGGAAGCCAGCCAGGAAGGAAGCGACGTCACAGCCCCCTTTGTTGCTGTGCCTGTACGGTGGTTCTGTTTTGGTGTTCTGCTGAGCTCTCGATGTGTGGTCTCATGACTGCAGAGTGAAGGACTGCTGTGAAGAGGATGTTTTTTCTGCCTAGTGATTTTTTCTTCTGATAGGGATCTCACGCCTTGGGCCACTTTATGAGTGTGCATTAGTGACATGTCGCAGAGTGGTTTCAGGAAAAGGACATCCATACCTCAGAGTCAGGAAAGATCATGGCGCACGACAGCGCTCCCATTTAGAGAGGCTGATTCCACATGGAAAGATGGCGGACACCAATGTTCGATGGGGACGAGTGTTTCTTTGGAAAGGAGGCAGACTATGATGGAACTGCTTCCTCGGCAGTGTGTGAGGGTCATGAAATGTTTTTTTTAATAACCCCTGCAGCCGTCCGTTTGCCTTTACTCCCACTTATCCTTGCGCATGCACACAATGTTTTTATCCCCCCATGAATTGTCATGACGCAAGATTTCAATTGGCAAAATTGGCCGCAGTTTTATTTCCATGACAACAGAAGTATTTGTACACACTATTGACCCCAGTCTGTACGTGTGGCGCTTGCTTTCCGGATTTCCTTTGCTTCCCCCTGTACTTGGTATAGTAGGCCCCCAACTCCCCCGACCCATTGGTGCAAATGTTCCAGAAAAAGAGCTCCATTCCTTTTGGGGACAAGTGCACCCCATCGGCTAAGAAATACTCGGGGGTCTTCCCGTCAATCAGGCCATGCCTGATCTGATGGAAACCTCTGCCCCTGCAGAATTTGGCAACTGCCCCGTTCAGCTTCCTCCTCGATTTCTCTACCGCTGAATGGTTCTCCGCCCCTCTCCATTGCGCCCGAGAAATCACCTCGGACCAGACGATCTCTGTCTCCTCCACCTGTGCCGCTATTTCCTGTAATGAGTTTGTGATGTTTCTCAGCAAGACCCCCCTCCCTAGGCTGGTCAGGTCATTCCCCCCCAAGTGTATCACCAACACGTCCGGCTTCCGCCGCTTATTTAGCAGTTTACGCAATTGCCCTGTCAGCTGGGCCCATTTCATCCCAGGCAGCCCGTGCCACTCGATCTTGAATTCTCCTGCTGTCAAGATCTCTTGCTGCTGGTTCCAGTTCGCCTTTGCCCTTGAGATGAATGAGTGCCCCACCACCCATACTGTGCGTAGCTTCCTTTGGTTCACTGCTGATAAACAACATGGGGGAATGGCATGGTTATCTTTACACTTTCTCTGGCCTGACATAACGTTTATAACATCCTGACGACCATCTCCCCAATCTCTTAATGTCATCCGCCCCCAGTCCCCCGACTGACGCTGAGGTGGCGCCCCAATCCGGAAAGAATGTGTCCCAAACTGGCCCCCTGCCAGACCCATTTTATCCAGACCCAGCGTCATCACTTTCTTGAACTGAAAGCGGCTTAGTGCGGACCCATCCTTGTGCGTGAGCCATGGCGCCTCTGCCCCTGATGACCGCCTCTGTCGCATAAAGTTCGTTGTTGCCGCCACCGGGCAAACCCTGCTCGCCTGAATGGCATGTAGGTCAGCGCCGCCCCCTTTCCCTTCTGATCCGTCTTTGACCTCCTCACATAAATGATGACCTGAGCGCTCCCCACTTGAATGTCCCTGACGCGCAAGAACCCATTCCCTTTGCCGTTTTTGTTTTCCGGCACAAGTTCGCCGATTCTGAGCGCCCCAAAAAATGCCACCGTAAAAGCAGCCGAGAAGAGCACACGCTCTGATTCCTCCTTACATACTTCCCCTAGACATCTAATTAATCAGTGCAATTTCCCAATATCGATTGGCCGCCTTTCATCTGGTTTTGTTATGCTTTGCCTCGCCCAGCCTTTCATGGCGAGCATGACGTAGTGCTCCTTAGTGGGGTCCTTCTCCCCGTGCACTTTTGCATGATGTGCTATGGCCGACAGGTGATAGCTTACCCACGCCCGGGTCTTCCCTGTTTTCCAGCACCAGCCTATGAATGCTCTCACCGGGTTCTCCCCGGGGTCCCCTGCTAGTACCTCTTCCTGGAACTGTGAAAACCGATTCCAACAAGCCCTGTACCTCTTGGTTGTCCCGGGTGCCAGGGCAGTTTCTACCAATGCGGTCAGATCGCCCCAATCATCCCCCACCGTTGTACCTTGAATGGGGTCATCTCCTCCCTTGCTTCGGGACAGCTCTCCTGGAACCGGTCCCACTGTAAACGAGACAAAGAATCAGCGGCCGTGTTTTTTATCCCTGGAATGTGCCGAGCTCTAACCTCGATGTTCAACTCTAACAAACTTCTGGTGAGTTCTCTGAGGAGCCTCAGCACCCTCGGGTTACTGGACGACCCTGTGTTAATGATCTGTACCACCGCCAAGTTGTCTGACCATAGAGCGACCTTAGAATTTTGCAGCTGCCCGCCCCACAACTTAAATGCCACCACTATGGGGAACAGCTCTAGTAGCGTGATATCTCTCGTGACCCCTTCCTTATGCCATTCCTCCGGCCACGCCATGCCACACCATCTGTCACCCAGGATAGCCCCAAAACCCAGGGACCCCGATGAATCTGTGAACAATTTGAGCCTCTGACTGCTTGCCCAGTCCGCCCTCCAGATTGCCACCCCATTGGATCTTGTCAAGAAGCCATCCCACATCCTGAGATCATCCTTTACCTCTGCACCCAATCGGACGTGCTGTGTGGCATGTTGCAAGCCCACAGTTTTGAGCTCCACACTTCTGGCAAATGCCCTCCCCGCTGGTATCACTCTGCCTGCAAAATTGAAGTTTCCAGCCAGTGCTTGCAACTCCCGCAAGGTCGCTTTGTTTTTCCCCCTCAGTTCCTGAATCAAGCCCCTCATTTTTTGAACCTTGTCCTGCGGGAGCCTACATTCCCCTTTAACTGAATCGATCTCGATCCCCAGAAATGTCAATGTTGTTGCTGGACCCACGGTCTTTCCTGGTGCTAGGGGGACCCCAAGCTGCTCCATTTTGATTTGAAATACATCCACCAGGGATCTGCACTCTTCCGTCCCCTCCCTCCCCACGAAGAGAAAATCGTCTAAGTAGTGCATCATTCCCCCACCTTTTTTCTCCCGTTTTACCGTAAACTCCAGAAAGGAGCTAAATGCCTCAAAATATGAGCAGGAAATGGCGCACCCCATGGGGAGGCATTTGTCATAGTAGTATTTGTCCCCCAACTTAAAACCCAGCAAGTGGTGACTATCCTCGTGGATTGGTAATAGACGGAAGGCTGATTCTATGTCTGCTTTCCCCAACAACGCCCCTTCTCCTGCCGCTTTTACCATTAGTATCGCATCCTCCAGGGAGGCGTACTGCACCCTGCACTGTTCCTCTGGGATGCCATCGTTCACTGATTGACCCTCGGGGAAGGATAGGTGGTGTATCAGGCGGAATTGGCCCTCTTCCTTCTTTGGCACCAATCCTAGTGGAGATACCACCAGATTGCTCATAGGGGGCTTAGTAAATGGGCCGGCCACTCTCCCCAGCCCCACCTCCTTGTCGACCTTCCTTTCCACTACCTCGGGTTTCTCCAGAGCAGATCGTAGGTTGGCTGTCTCCCTTCCCCTTTGAGTCCCTGCCCCCGGGATCCTAAAGCCCCACCTGAACCCTTGCCATAGTAATTTCGCGTCAGCCTTGTTGTGGTACTCATTTAGATAGGGAGTCATGGTAAGAAGGCTAACCGGTGTGGGCAATGCCCCTTTAATCATGCCTTTGTCATTCATTGGTTCCCCAGCCTTGCCCTGTTTTTTCGGCGCCTCACTCAACGTTTCCTTTATTCTTTTGGTTCCCACCATCCCTGGGTTTTGCCTCTCCCGGAGTGGCCTTGCGGGAGCCCGTACCCCCGCCCCTCTGGTGCTTGTACCTGCATGTCTTCCCGTATGAGCAATACCCTTCTGCAAACCTCCAGCAGACTTCTTGCTCCCCCTGGTGGGCTGCTGCCCGGTACACCCAGGAGGAGGGCCCGCGAAAGGACCCTCTCCCCCGTTGTGGGAACCCGCCTCTGCCTCTCCCACCCCGAGACTTCTCTCCCAGTGGCTCGCATTGGGGTTCCCTGCAGGGGACCACTTTGTCCATGTATCCCCCGACATCCATCTCGTCCCATGACATTGCTGGCCATATCTGCATCTTTAATCTAAAGCCCCGATCATACTCCAGCCATCCCTCGCCGCCATATTTCTGATATAAATCATGCACGTATTGCTCATAAGCTATCATTGCCAGTGCATCCTGCGGGTACCTCTCCAACATTACTGACATATACATCCTATAAGCTTTCAGCCAGTTGTTAATGGAACGCTCCACCTTGGTGGCCTCCCTGTCCCTTTTCTCCTTTTCCTTTTCTGATAGTTCCTTCAGACCTCCCCCCGTGGGGACGATCCCCAACAAATCAAAGATGTCAATGAATTCCTTCCTCCACAACCTCTCCTTGACCCCCCATGGAATGTGCCACACCAAAGAATTCACCGTAGCCCGCATAGGCGCGAACCCTGGCATTGGCCTCCCATACTGGGTTGTCTGGCCCCACAATCCCCCCGTTTCCCCGCTGCCCGGACCTGCTGTTGACGGCTGAGCCGAGCTCAGCCCCCCTGTCACAGCTGCTCCAGGCCCTGTCTCATTCTGCACCCCTTGCGCCCCTGCAGGTAACCCCGAAGCCAACTGCTGGCCCCCCCCCCATGCTTACTGCCGCTCCCGGCCCTTGGTTTGTCCATTCCTGACCCCAAGAAAGCCCCGCCATCTGCACTTGATGCCCGCCTACCATAGGTGGACCCACACTAGGCAGCCCGACCGATAAGAAACCCCCGGGCGGTATCCCCCTCTTCTGAGGCAATTGACTCAGGCCACCCGAATGTACCCAGCCTTGCGTGCTACCGCTGTACCAAGGCCCTCCCAGCCCTTGTGACGCCCCCGGATGCATGGCTATACCTCCTTGAGACACCCCCCCTACCACAGTACCAGTACTGGACACAACATTCGGCATTTGCCCCATTTTTCCCCATGCTTGCATGCATTCCATCACCATACCTTTTACCGCCTCCAGGGATGTTGTTCCTCCACCCGCGACCTCCACCGTTCTGGTCGCAGGAGTGCTGGGTGGGCTCACTCGATTCCCTGGAGCCTCAGCAGGTGTAGGAGCCGTTAAGGCCGCATCCTCCTGCGCCCTCCCCTTCAGCCGTGGTCTCTTGGTGTTGCTGGCCTGCTCCTTGCTTGCTTTAGCCCTGGCTGTCATTGTCCTTTTCCTTTTGCTCCCCCGGGTCTCCTCGTCTTCTTCTTCCTCCCCCAGGCTGTGGATCTCAGCCTCGACTATGGTGGCTTCGCTGCCACTGTCCTGAAACATCAGAGGGGAGCTTTCAACCCTCTGGCTGTGCCCTTCCTGGCACGGTTGGGCCACCATCTTGGACATCCAGTCTGGGCCATGGGTCGCTGCTGCCACCCTGGCCATTTCCATAAATGACGCCAGATCCATTGTTTGGCAGCCTTTCAATGGGTCGGCCACCTGCTTCCTGCTCCCCTTAGGCCGCTCGTAGCTGTTGCCCGTGTTCTGCTCCTCCCCCGCGGCGGCCTCTCCGTGTCCCGCGGTCTGATTTCTATCCTTCGAAGGTAGGGCGTGGGCGTCTGCGTGCCCTTGCACTGGTCCCTCTGCCCGGGATGCTCCCGGTCTTTATCAGAGTTGCGGCGGGAGGGACGAGTGGGGTGGGCCGATTCCTGGGCAGGATGCGTCTCCGGCTGGTGTTCCTCCTGTTCCGGCTGGGCTGCAGCCCCGTGCGTCCTAGCCGCTTTTCCTTACCCCTTGGCCCCTTGCCCTCCCGCCGGCGCTGCACGCCTGTCCTTCGGCTGTCGCTGGGCGGGCCCAACTGCAGGTCCGCTCCGCCTTCGTCGCTCGTTCCTGTTCCCGGGCTGAGCGCGCCTTCTCCTGCTGCGGCTCCCAACCCGCTGGGCCGTTCCTCCACGCCCCGCCGGCTGTCCTCCACCGGCTGCGCGATCCCGCCTGCTGGTTCCTTGCGGTCGCTTCTCACTGCGTTCCCCTGCTCTGCCGCTGATCCTCCTTCCTTCTGCTGGGCGGGTGATCCAGCTGCCAGTCCTTCGCCTCCTCTTCCTGCCGTCGCTTTGTGCTTCTCCTTCTCCCGACCCTCCAAGGTCCGATCAGCTGGGCTTCCCCAAACGAAATTCCTTGCACTTCAGGTGACGGCGACCGGGTCCCAGTGCAAGAGCGAGATGCCTGGTCCCTGGTCCCGTCTGCTTATATCCTGCAAGCCCCGCCCTTTTCCTTTGTTTCCCCTTCACAGGCTTTTGGGGCATTCAGCTTTTGGCGCCGTCCCGCCCTTTCGTCCTTTGCCCTTCCGGGTGAGGGCCCCCAGCTCCCGGTGGCATGACCCCGGAGGGGTTAGCCTGCTGCCTCCTTCATTTTTCGGACGTTTTCCGTCGTCAGCTCCATGAATGGGTGCTATTTAACAATGGATTCTGTTTCTGTTATTGAGCCCGAATGTATCTGCACGAGGAGGAAGGTAACTGGCACAATCAGCTCCATCGGTAGCCAGGTGAGTCTGCCTGCTAGCCAAGCCCACCTGCACTGGAAGGTTGCCCAAACACTGCATTGGTTGCTCCCACACTGATGTTTGCGTTTGAGCGTGGGACCTCTCAGGCATTCAAGTACGTGTGCATGCAATCTTCTATTGCATATGTGTCAGCAATCCAACTCAAGCGCTATTCAATTAACTGCACAATACTTTAAAGCCTGCCAGAAGTCTACAGTTCAGGGAGCACCAAGAGAAACTGCCTTCCGACAAGCACTGCGATGTGTGGTAGCGGTGCGTGGTATAAATTAACATAACACAATCCTCCTGGGTTTGCGCTCAGGCTTCCTTCTAACTTTATGATGGCCCAATAGACTTGAAGTATGTGCAAAAGGACATGTAGGGTTAAATAAAATCTCCTTAGTAAATACATTGAGCAACCCACCCACTTCATGTCTAGTTCATTTTATAAAGACTAAGTAACAAGCATGTCTCTCTCACACACACACACCACTGTACAGTAACACCTCTATGATATTGCTCATCAACCCAAGCCAAATTAAGCCATCCGGGGTTCAGCCACAACATGCATCACCCCCTAACAAATGCTGCACAAAACAAGTACAACAAACCATTCACTGGTGCAACCACGGATCCACGCGTACAGCCACTGACTAACCTTACTACTACAAGAAATCAACCCGCACAAGTTCATGACCTCACAGCAAGTCAAATGAACACACATCAGCCACACAACCCATACAACACTAAGCACAGAATCACCACAACACTCCACTCCACACAATATCATCCCACTTCTAGATGAAAACACACTTCTGTAGCATGTTGTTTGAATACACACACATAAAATCTGGTATCTAGTCATTGCTGAAGTCCTCAAATGCATGTCAGCCTAGGATCAGTATTCACCGGACATTGTCATCATACTCCAGGGAAACCATTGCCAGTGATTGCTATCAAAATCCCAGATACTCCCACCATTGTCAGGTGTTACCATGTAAAAGAATGTGGCATCAAATTGCTCCCCCATCTCTGCCGAATTTTCTTTGATAGCAGGACCTGAGGTGCAGGCAAAGCAGGGGGAGACCAGGGATGCGGATGTGGGATGTCCCGGGTCTCCGCATATCCCACCCTCCTCCCTGGCATGCTGTTAGATGATGTAAGTTGCGTTTGTGAAAGAAGGGACATCACGCCCATCTACAACTCCTCTGTGAGTGCGAGAGATTTGATGCCCCTGTGCTCACAGGTCTCACAGATTTATCACACTACTTCCCCATGTGGATTGACACACTCAAAATAAATGGAAAGTGTTCAGCAATTTGTCTAGTCAAGCTCTTCTGTCCCACACCAGTTGCCACTAGGGGCTTGAAACACCTGTTCAGTTAAATCTAGCCAAAGGTTCTGCTATTCTTCTGTTTTGTTAGGTCATAGGGCTATATCTTGTAGAAAAAATCCATTATCATGGGGCGGCGATAGCCGCCCCTATAGTTAAGGTGAGTTGGTCTCCCATAGGATCCCTTAAAATTCTACTGTTAATAACTTTTGATTTGAGTAACGTATTTGACTGAAATTTTCGTAAGTGATTAGGGACTCACAGGTCCCCCCAGACTGCAAAGTTTCAGAAAGATACGTTAAAAATTAAGTTATTAAGAATCCAAAGTTGCGGCCTACTTCCCATTCATTCTTGCATAGACAAACAAGGTCAGTTTTTGCCAAGCGCTAGACGGATTTGGACCAGATCTGAAACAACTTGGACACGAAGCGTTGACTCGCGATCCATGCCTGGTTTGGGGTTATTCTATGCAGTAGCTGTTTAAATATTTGACAGAGAACAGGGGGCCCCCTTCTCAAAAATAGATAGTTATACCTCAGGTAAATTACCAAAACTGGGTGTTTTTAGAGATGAAACAGTCACCATCTTGTTTTTCTCTCAATGCAAGAGATATTCGAGGTTATAGCCGAGGATATGGGAAAATGAAAAGCAGGAAAAAAGCTATTTTCAGGTCAATAAAAATGCAAATGCCATCAGGTTAGAGAGCACCAAGTGAAATGTGGCAGTTGGATGGTGGTCTAGGGACTGAGTTTACAACACAAAGCTTTCTATAGCCTTCTCTATAGTCGAGAATAGCTGACATATCAAAGCAAACTGTGTCACAGAAACAGCGTGTGTTCTGGGGGGAGCTGGCACAGATGATATTCTTACAGCAACAGTGGTTTTACCATCCCTGCAGTAACTGGGACGAACCCTGCTTAGCTTCAAAGCGAGGAAAGGGTCAGCCCTTTAAGGCCATGTTGCTGGCACAGATGAGGGGGACAACTGGTGAGAGGTTGGGAGGGCAGGAAGGCATTTACTTTCCAGCAGTTTTTCCGATATATGCAGTTAAATTTGAGGTTCTTGGTTACTGCATGGATGGGAGCCAGTCCACAGTCCCGATTGCTGTGTGTTTTCTTAGTTTTAAATATGTCATAACACATGGCATCCATTTTATTTCAACTGTGCTACTGTCAGTCCTTGAAAGGTTTTGCACTCAGAGAGTGTTCCTTGTATTGGGATTTTGTTTTCCATGGAATATTTCACTACAAATTGCTGGGTTTAAAAGGTGAGCACCTTTTATACTTTGCCAACATATTTATTGGAAGATTTCCTCTCTCTGGTTATTTATTGGGGGTTCATAACTTTTTTTTAAAGTCCAATGCTATTTTGTCTTGCGCACATTCTTCAAAGGAGAATGTCAATTCAACTACATTTGTATATCTCACTTACATGTATGGCCACCTACTGTGCGTACTTTCATCGTTGCCAGCTTTTGATTTTCGCTATGGGAGCAAATGCTCCTGGGCATATGTTATTCTTGCAGCTGGTCATTTTTTACCCTTTTCTGTGGTGCTTAAATGCGGTTAGGTGGGGTTGGGTGATGTATTACAACAGTCACCAAGAGACCAGCCATAAAACAAGGGGCTTGTAGCACACTGCTTAACCAAAGTGCGTGATACTCTGCAATTAATTTAATTTCACTGCGCATAGACTAAAAATATGGTGAGTTTTCTAAGCCTGCAATCTTTTATACATAATAAAAAAAAATAGATATGTTTCAGGCTACAGTGGGTTTTCCATCCATACAGTAACTGGGACCGACCCAAAGCGCCCTGAGGCCATGTTGCCTAATTAATGAGCCCACCTTCCAAGACCACTTAGAGTAGCATGGCCTGAGGGGGCTGGATCCTTCCTCGCTTTGAAACAAAGCAGGGTAGGTCCGGGTTACTGCATGGATGGGAGGCAGTCCACAGTCCTGAATATTGTGTGTTTTCTGAGTTTTAAATATCTCATAACACACAGCATCCACATTATTTTTTTAAATCATTCTACTGTCGGTCCTTGAAAGTTTTGCACTCAGAGACCATTTTATTGCCTTTTGCTGAATTGCATTCTGGTATTTGTAGTCTCCCAGTCAAGACGGGGGAATAATGCTACAATTGTACACTTTTTGCCTAACATAGTTCTATACGTTTTTTTTAATATTGTGGTTAGTTTATTATAAACTTTTCACATCTTAAAAACACAACAAAACATAAAATCCATCATTATCCTAAAAGAAAAAAATCTTGAAAAACTTCACAACTTAAAAAACATTCAAAAAATCCACTATCCCGACATGTCCCCATTTACAGATTCAACACTTAGTCCACGAAATGTATACCTGCAAACACAAAAGACGATTTTTCTCCCAAAAGGAACAAACTCCACCACTCATCCACAGACAATGTGCTTGCGTTTTCAACATGTGTCTTTAGATGCAGGGTTCTCATCGAGGTCAGGGCGGGACAAGATGTTATCAAGTGTTTTACAGATTCCGTTATTTCTGAATTCATACAGAATTGACATGTATTTTCTTCCCACCCTCCCTGTTTCCTGGCAAACAATAATTCCTTTGTGGGATACAAATTTAACCTTAGATGCAAAAACTCATTCCGGTGATACCTGCTGGGAAACTTGATCAAATGTCTAAGCACAGTGTTCATTGATCGAGATTCAAATGATAAATCCAAAGCCAATTTATAGTACTGTCTCTTAGTCTGGGTTTCTATCCAGTCCTGTCGTCTTAACGTCTTTTAAACTGCGCATGGGTTACTTATCAGAGTCTCTATGGGCATACCCAGTGCATGCTATAACACCATACATTTATCATGCCAATGCGTCAAGGGCAACAACGCCTCTCCTTCCCAGGTCAAACTTAATATTTTATATGTGGGGACCAGATCTGTTATGGAGATTTTCCTTATCAGCGATAGGGGGTTCCAAAGGACAACTGAATATAAGGATTGCAGATCCAGTTCGTATCTAATAGCCACTACTGTTAGGCTCATTGGTAGGCCCAAGATCTTCCTCCAAAACAGCCCCTCTAATGTCTCCCAAATCCACCACGACAGATTTAAACCAGCCTCTCCTCCATATGCTAGAGCAGGGACAACTTTCTGGTTGTAAAATGTCAACATTGGAATTAGTGTTAATTTGCCATATCTTGCATGCAAAATAGAGCCCTGCAAGGCTAGTTTTTGATCTTAGATCTAAGACCCAAGGATGTTCATTTATGCTCTTGTTGTAGCGAATCGCCAAATAGAGTATTGAATCCACTTGCTCTAAATATTCCTGTCCCAGCCTCCATCTAACATTGACTCCATGCTTCTCTCCCAGTGTGCCCAGTCCCAAGATGTTCGATTTTTTTACATTTATCTCTAGGTCATTGAAGGCCATATACAATTGCAATTGCTCTAGTCTTCGTTATAGCCCGAGCTGGGTGTGATCAACCAAGAACAGGTCATCTGCATAGATCAACCAGGGGAGAGGACATTCACTGATCTTTGGTGGAAATGCTTTTTACTGAATTAGACTAGCATGCATGTCTGACAGATACAAGTTAAAAAGTGCAGGAGCCAGCAGGCACCCTTCCTTCAATCCTGTTTCAGTCCTAATATCCTTTGATAATGCACCCTGATGATTTAATCTAATCTCTACAGAAGTGTTTGCGTGCACTGCTTCAATCGCTTGAAGCAGATCTCTCTGGCTGTTCCATAATATTAATTTACTCCACAATTCCTCTCTTTACACTGTCGAATGCTTGTTGCAGATCAACAAATGCCAAAAATAGCTAAGTTCTGGTCTTAATAGAGCAAAGCTTCAATACATTATAAAAATGGAGATTTAATTCAGTGACAACTCCTTTTGTGAAACCCGTCTGTCACGGGTCAAAGTGGCCTCCCCTATTTACCCCAGTCATAAGCATCTTAAGCAGGATGGAGGCAAAAAAGCTTACCCAGCACATCCAACAACACTATTGGTCTGTCATTTCTAGGGTCTGATCTGTCCCCCTTTTTAAAGATCGGAAAAATAATGGGCGAGTTCCAGGAAGGGGGCAGATCTCCCACCCTCGCAATCTGTGTGAACAACGATAGAATAAAAGTGAACCATTTATTTATTTGATTTATTGTGCATTTGTAAGGCACTTATAGATCAAGTAAATTGTGTTTCAAAGTGCCACAGTGCAACATGGATGGAACATGGGAATGAAGGTCAAATATAAGAATGAAAGTTAAAGGTGGACCTACTAGGCCTTGTGAGCATTCAGGACATGCATGTGCAGAGGAGGGAGACGGGATGAAGGTTTGAAGGGATAAGTGCAAGTTGTGCCAGGAGGGAAATGCTAGTGAAGTGAGCAGCTGTAAATCCCTACGTGAGTGGTCAGTTGTCAATAAATAAGTAAGTGCAGGCCTGTGGTGGCATAAGCCAGTGTGTGCCAAGGCAAGTGCTGAGAGAGGGTGGAGGCTGAAGGTGACTGGTTGTGTGAGGCCAAGGCCTAGGAGGACACATAAGGGCACTGATCACCAATCTCAGCAAGTGTGGGGTTTAGGAGGAAGGAAAGAGAGGAGTCAAACTCCCAGGTTTCTGGCTTCAGATGAAGGGGAAGGGGCAGCCCATAGAAGAATGCCAGAGTGAGGGGAAGAAAGAGGGAGCAGGAGTCTCAATAGGAAGGATCTCAGTCTTGCTGGTGTTGAGGCAGAGGTCATTGGAAGTGCACCAGGACTGGATGGCAGATAAGCAGTCAGGAATGATGTGGGAAGTAAGGAGAAGGTCAGAGGGAAGTTTGAAGAAGTGTTGTGTGTCATCTGCGTAACAATGGAATTTAGGGGAGAAGGTGGAGATGAGGTGCACAATCAGGGAAAGATAGGTGTTGAAGAGCCAGGGAGAGAGGTTGGAACCCTGGGGGACACTGCAGGTGGAGATAGAGGTGGGGGAGGAGAAAGAGCCCAGAATTACCTGGGAGAGACGGTAATTGAGGAAGGAGGTCAACCAGTCCAGTGCCCGCTGCGAGATACCTAGGGTGTCATGGAGCAGTTTTATGAGGATGGAGTGGTTGACCGTATCGAATGCAGAGAAGAGATCAAGTAGAATGAGAACAGCTGGACAGTAGTAGTCAAGAGAAGCAAGCAGTTCCTGACAGGTGTTCAGAAGAGCAGTTTCGCTGCCTCTGGATGCTCGAAATCCAGATTGATGGTCATGGAGGCAACCAACAAGTTCAGCATGCTGGTTAAGGTGGGTAAAGGCCAGCTTCTCCAAGAGATTCCCACAAAGGAAGGGGGTGATCGATATGAGGCAGTAGTTGGCTGGACAAGAGGGGACTGCAGAAGGTTTTTTTCAGGAGGGAGCGCAAAAGGGAGTGCTTGAGGGTGGAGGGGAAGATCCAGTAGCAAAAGAGTGGTTGCAGAAATCAGCAAGTGCAGGGGCAAGAGAGACAATATTACCCTTAATGGTTCTGGAAGAACAGGGCGAAACCTGTTTGGAGAAGAACTTCATGGACCTGACAACTCTGGTGACCTCATCAGGTGTGATAGAAGAGAAGGAGAGAAAGGCAGGGGGAGGATGGGAGGCCATAGGAGGCAGGGAGGTGGGGGAAGAAGAGGGAGAGACAGAGGCAAGGGTGCTCAGGATGTCCTGAGTTTTTGCAGTGAAGTGTGTGGCCAATGCGTTGCAGAGGGCCTGGGAGGGAAGAGGTGAGGGGGAGACTGCAGAAGGGTTAGCTAGTTCCCTGCAGATTTTAAAGAGTTCAGCCGTGTGGTTGGATGCACCAGAGATGCAAGCTTGGATGTGGGCCCTTTTCTTGGTGCAGATGGAGAGTCTGTATTGCCTTTGGACCAAGCGCCAGGCCAGTTTTTCAGAGGGTGAGCCTGTGATCTGCCACTTTCGTTTCATAGCTGTGTACTTGCGTTTCAAGGCTGCAGGTTCGGATGTCTTACGCTTGGAGGCATGTGTCAGGAGGATCATCATGACTGGGGCAAGAATGTCAAGGGTATTAGTAATGGCAAGGTGGAGGTTGCTGAGAGCTGCGTCAGAGGTGGCGTCTGTAGTGGGGGAGGAGCGCTGAAGGTAGATGCAAATGCAGCAATTGACACTCGTTTCATCGGAACAGATGTTAGTGAGCAAGGTTGGCAGAGCTGAGGGAGGTGCAGTCAGAGGGGCGAGAGGACCCGGGTGAGAAGAGAAGAGGGAGTGGTCTGACCAAGAGAGTGGGGTGATCAGTGGGGAGAAAAGTGAAACATCACTGTGGATGAAGGCGTCTAGAGTGTGTCCAGGTTTGTGGGTAGGACCAATAGGGAGAATGGAGAGGGAGAGTAAGGAGTAGAGGTCACAAAAGAGAGGGGATGCTGTGATTGCAGAGTCAAGGTGGATGTTGAAGTCACCCACAAAAAGGAGTTTAGGGGTGGTTGTGAGGAGAGAGGAGGAGAAATCGGCCCATTCAGAGAGGAACAGGGTGGTAGAACCGGGTGGCCTGTAGAAAGTGGCAATGGTCAAGGAGGAGGTGGGAGAGATGACAAGCTTGCAAACCAGACTATCAAAGGAAGAGTAAGGCTGAGTGCGTATGAGGGAAGAAGAGACCCACTCAAGGAAGATTAGAGCAACCCCACCACCAGCACGGTTAAGGCGAAGCTTAGAGATGATCTTATAGCCATCAGGGAGAAGGGAGTCAAAAGCTGTGACTGAGCTGGCCTTGAACCACGCCTCGCTAAGAGCAAGGATATCAAGGTGAAGTCCTCAAAGAGGAGACAATGTCGGCAGAGTGTTTGATGGCAGAGCGAGTATTGAGAGTGGCTAGATGCGAAAGGTCTCCAACTTTGAAGGTTTTCCGCAGAGGGGTACTGTCAAGGAGTTCCCCCCTTCTCACCTGAGTCCGATCTTTGCTGGATTTCTTGGTCGATGCCTTCTTGCGGACAGATCGGGTCTTGAATAAGGCTGCACGAGTCTCTTCCGACTCCAGCGTGCGTTCAAAGTTCCGGGATGCAACGATCCAGGAATCCGGGAAATTAAGAAAGTGCACTACTCATCACATGAGTCCAGGAAGTAAGAAGAAGGGAGAGGGACTAGGAATGGAGTTAGTACGGACAAAATCAGGGAAGCAAAACCGCGACCTACGGAGCACATGTCTGGTCGCTACTTCGCAATAGCATTGAGACGCGCAGAGCCGTGCGGCGTGGTCTATTAATAGAACACGCTACGTCCAATGTGTAGCGCGAGGATGGTGTTTCATGCTGGACAGCCATGTTGGGAGTACCAGGGAGTGCAAGACCCATTGAGACAAGGACCAGGAAGTCCAAAAGGGGCGCGTTCTGTAGGTCATGACAGCATGCCTCCTCCGAAGACCAGTTCCTCCAGGTTTGCTCGGGTGTATGAGGTGAAATTTTCTGAGCAGTCAAGGGGCCTTGAGATTAGAAAGTGGTTCCCAGGAGGATATCCCTTCCATTCAACCAGGTATTGAAGCTGACCCCGTTTATACCTGGAGTCGCATATTTGGGACACTTCATATTCCAGTTGGTTGTCGACCAGCAGGGGAGGGGCTCTGCAGGATTTCCGGGAGGATTGGATATAGGGTTTTAATAAGGATGTGTGAAAAACTGGGTGAGTTTTCTTCCAGGAGTCTGGTAGTTTGATCCGGTATGAGACTGGATTTATAATTTCCTTGATGGGAAATGGACCATAGTACCGAGGGGCCAATTTGTTTGGCCGTAGATGTCAGGGTAGTAGTTTCGAGGACAACCAGACTTGATCACCAATTGCATAAGAAGGCCCTGGTCTTCTTTTGGAATCTGCATACCTCTTAGTCTGTGTTCTGGCCTTCTCTAAGTTTTCTTTGGCCTCCTGGTGTACGTTGATGAGGGTTTCGATCCAGGAGTCGACAGTAGGTACCGGTGTGGGATGAGGGAGAACAGAGGGTAGAACCGATGGATGGAAACCTTGGCTACAATAAAAGGGACTGGTCTTAAGTACTGAATGATCGGAATTGTTGTAGGCGAATTCAGCCCCGGGTATCAGGAGCGACCAGTCATCCTGAACTTTGGTGGCGAAACATCGAAGATACTGTTCCAGGGTCTGATTAGCACATTCTGTGGCCCCGTTGGTTTGGGGATGATAACCTGATGAGAGGGCGCGTTGGATTCCCAAAATGCGACAGAGATGTTTCCAGAATTGTGAGACGTATTGAGGTCCTCGATCAGATATTATCTTGGAAGGAAGTCCATGCAGACGGAATAGGTGTTCCAGAAAGATTCCAGAAAGTTCGGACGAGGATGGTAGCTTACACAGGGGTGTAAAATGAGCCATATGAGTGAACAAGTCAATGGTAACCATGATGGTCGTGTATCCTCGGGAAGGTGGTAATTCCACAATGAAGTCTGTAGCAATGAATTCCCATGGCCTTGTTGGCAGTGTAGGTTGCAGTAGAAGACTCGCCGGTCTCTTGTTATCATGTTTATTTTGACTACAGATAGCACAAGCTTGGATGTACTGCGGTCTTCATTCCAGGCCTCCAAAACTGTCTTTGTATGAGGCGGAGGGTGTTGGTTATACCACGATGTCCGGAATGAAGGGTATCATGACAGGGGTTTATTATTCTTTGTTGTAATTTTTGTGTGGGAATGACCAGTACATTGTCCTTGAATAAATATCCTTCCTTGACTCTTAGATTCCATTGATTCTTCCTTGAAATATCCTTCCACAGATCAGAGGATTGGGTTTGCACTCGAATTTCTTCCAGGAGATTGACTGCTTGAGCTACAAAAATCGTGTGGGAAACATCTTAGGATAGGCCCTATCTTCAGTACTTAGTCAGGACGTCGAGATAAGGCGTCAGCAATCAGGTTTTGTGATCCGGGAACATGAGTGATGTGGAACTGGTACTGGGCAAAGAAGTAGGCTCAACGCGCCTGACAACTGTTCCTACACTCAAATGATTGTAGAATTTGAAGATTCCAATGGTCTGTGCGGACCTGAACTGTATGTCTAGCACCCAGAGGTAGATGTCGCCATTCAATGAAGGCTTGGTGGATGGCTAACAGTTCCTTTTCCAGGACGGAGTAGTGTGTCTCACTGGGAGTCAGGGTTCGTGAAAGGTAAGCAATGTGGTGTTCCAGTTTATCCTAAAATTCCTGCTTCAACACCGCTCCTATGGCGTAGTTAGAGGCATCCGTTTCCACCAGGAATGGTCGATTTATGTCGGGTTGGGCTAAGATGGGGGCTTGCGTGAACTCTGCCTTTAAACGTTGGAATGCCTTATCTTGCGGTGTAGACCAGATAAAGGGGGTGTCTTTCTTCAAGAGAGCAACGATCGGCTGAACGATCTCGGAAAAGGTGGATATGAACTTCCGGTAGAAGTTGGCAAGCCCCAGGAAGGATTGAACTTGTTTCACGGACGTGGGAGCGGGCCATGCCAGTATGGCTTTTACCTTTAAAGGGTCCATACCAATTCCTTCTGGGCTAAGGATGAATCCTAGGTAGTGAACAGAAGTAACGTGAAACAAGCATTTTTCGGGTTTGGCTAAAAGTTTGTGTTCACAGAGTCGTTGTAATACTGCCTTTACATGTTCTTCATGCTTTAGAAGGTCCTTGGAAAAGATCAATATGTCGTCCAGATAGACAATGACGAAGAGGAATAACATGTCAGAGTACACCCTATCCATGAAACGTTGAAAAACTGCGGGGCCATTAGCTAGTCCAAAGGGCATGACTAGATATTCATAGTGACCAAAGGGTGTTCTAAAGGCGGTTTTCCATTCGTCTCCTTCCCGGACATGGATCAAATGGTAGGCACCCCGGAGATCCAACTTCGTGAATATTACGGCACCTCTCACAGCTTCCAGGATATCCGAGATCAAGGGCAATGGGTACCGGTCTTTGAGGGTGCATTGATTTAAGCCACGATAGTCGAGGCAAGGTCTGAGTTCCTTGGTGTCCTTCTTGGGAACAAAAAACAACAAAGCACCCGCTGGAGATTTTGAAGGTCTTATGGTGCCATTTTCAAGGTTGGTATCCAGGTATTCTCGGAGGGCCTTTTTCTCAAGTTTGGAAAGAATGAACATTCTGCCAAAGGGAATCACTGCTGAGGGATCTGTATCTATGGCGCAGTCTTCAGGTCTGTGAGGGGGTAAGGCCTGGACTATGGCAGTTGAAAATACATCAGCATATCCCTGATAGGCCTCAGGGACTTGTATGATATTGGAAACCATGAGTGGTGTTTGCTGGTCTCTTGGTGGTTCTTTAGGGGGTGTCAAGGAGGGATCCAGGAATAGACAGTGAGACATACAAAACTCTGAGCCTAGGAATAGTGATCCTTCTGTCCAATTGATATACGGATTGTGCTTCTGTAACCAGGGCATACCCAATACCATGGGGTAATGAGCTGACTTAATGATGTCGAATCTAATCCGCTCTTGGTGATGGTTTATAGAAAGCTGGATCTCTTTAGTCTGCAGGCTTATGGGCCCTGAAGTGAGGGGTCTTTCGTCGATTGCTTCCACCGGCTGCATGGTGCTTCGTGTCTCGTATGGAATGTGATGACTAACAACCCAATCTTGATCAATGAATATTCCCATAGTTCTGCAGTCTACCAAGGCCAAAATGGAATAGGTATTATTCTTAGAGGGCGATAGGAAGGCCTGCAGTATCACCAAATTGTTTTGTCCAGGAGAGTTCAAGGATGGAATTGATGTGGAGCAAACATCTCTCTCCCGAAGCTCTGCTCCATCTAGGATCGGGAGCTGGCGTTTCCCGAACGCCGAGGAGGGGCTAGAGGACATTCCCTAACCAAGTGTTTATCTGAGGCACAATACATGCACAACCCCGTATGAATCCTTCTCATCCTTGCTTGCGGGGATATAGGTCCACGGAAGGCTCCTATCTGCATGGGTTCTGGTTCAGTGACTCAGCCTGGGTTTGTGTCCCACTTGGTGGTGCTCTCAAAGGACACTTTCGGAGGATTTCCTCTGGATTTCTTTTTCTCTGCCTTCCTTTCCTGGATACAAAAGTCTATTTGCATGGCAAGGCCCATTAGTGCCTGGAATGAGTTTGGGCGAGCCACTCTGGCCAACTCATCCTTAATCTCCTCATTCAGTCCTCTCCTGAAAAGGGTAAAACTCACCTCAGGGGACCAATCAGCTTCCTTGGCTAATTGCTTGAATCGGGCTACAAAGGTGAGCATATCCTGGGATACCTGCTCTGGGCGGTCAAACATGGTTTTAAGGGCCTGTATGAACCCATCATAGTCATCTAGGAGAGCATCGCCGGAATTAACGAGGGGCGTAGCCCAGGTTAAGGCATTTCCTGAAAGGGGAGAAATTATGAAACCCACCTTAGCCCTGGGAGTCGAAAAGTAGTAGGGTTTAAAAGTAGAGTGGACCAAACATGAATCCAGGAATCCACAAAGGGTTTTTGCCGACCAATCGTATTTGTCAACTATGCCGCCCAGCAACACACTTTCTTTTGTGGCAGAATCACGGGATAGAACTAATTGTTTGAGAGCGGTGTTTTCCGCCTTTAGATTCTGTACCTCGGTTGATAGTTCTTCCATGCCACTCATCAGGTCTTGAAATGCCGCTTCCATGTCCATATCGAGTTCGGTCGGGTGGTGTCTCAAACTGTCAAGGAGTTCCCCCCTTCTCACCTGATTCTGATCTTTGCTGGATTTCTTGGTCGATGCCTTCTTGCGGACGGATCGGGTCTTGAATAAGGCTGCACAAGTCTCTTCCGACTCCACCGTGCGTTCAAAGTTCCAGGATGCAACGATCCAGGAATCCGGGAAATTAAGAAAGTCCACTACTCAGCACACAAGGCCAGGAAGTAAGAAGGGAGAAGGACTAGGAATGGAGTTAGTAGGGACAGAATCAGGGAAGCAATACCGCAAGCTACGGAGCACACGTATGGTCGCTACTTCGCAATAGCATTGGGACGCGTGGCACCGCGGGGGGCATGGACTATTAATAGAACACGCTACGTCCAACGTGTAGAGAGAGGATGGTATGTCACGCTGGACGGCCATGTTGGGAGTACCAGAGAGTGTAAGCCCCGTTGAGACAAGGACCAGGAAGTCCAAAAGGGGCGCTTTCTGTAGGTCATGACAGGTACAGTGGCGTGGTACACCACTGCCATGCCTCAAGTGCTGCCTTTAGCATGCAATTTGTCAGGCCATCCGGCCCTGGTGCATGCAAGGAATTCAATTTAGATATAAGCTCTATGATGTCATCTTTCTCAAATACAAAGGACCATGACTCAAAAGATTTTCCACTCACCACCCTATATTCTCTGTTAGTCATAGAAAACACTTTTGTATAATGGTCAACCCAATGATTTTCTGTAACACTGTTACTGAGATGCACATTTTGCTGATCAGCAGTGTTATTAATTAGCGACCATATATCTTTCAAATTCTTCTTACATATTGCTCTCAGCATTATCTCTGCTTCCTCCTGGCATCAAGGCACTTTAAAGACTATCAGCCAGCTCCTGTAATGTTTCCAAGAAGATTGAGAGTAGTACATACATGTCCGCTTGAGTCCATCTGTTTAACAGATGACCGAGACCTTCAAAAGATCTCTCTTCCTCCTCTGAATAGCAAGATAGATTTGCCAAGATGACCTCATCTGCCCTGTCATCCATGCCACTATCTTCCAAGAATCGTACATTTTGTTCTATATCAATATCTGTGACCTGCACTTGGGGATATTGGGCTGTATCATTCACATTTGATTGTAAGACTTGAGTATCAGATGCCTTAATCTTTTTTCCTCTTGTTTCATCAGGACAAATTCTAGGTTGAGGGTGTAGAGTGGACAAGTGGCATAAAAAAGCTCTAGAACCATTAGATTTTGATGTTTTCCCCACTTGAATTTTTTTTTTGTTTTTTCTTGATATTTAGAAATTCTCCTTTCTTTGGAAGTTGCTGACTGTGATTCTTTTGTTTTAGGAAGATTGAAAACACCTCACCGTCAGTCAGCCGAGTGGTTTCCCACGGACCCACTTTCCGGCAAGAATCATTTTGGAGGGTGGGATTATTATGCACTCCACTAGATGCCATCTCTGTAACTACACCTAAGGACCCCTCTTCATATCCGTCACCTCAGATATTGGCTCCAAAATCAGGTGCCTCCATACAACCCTGGATTGTATCTCTCGATTTATTTTCCAGGCATGGCACCGTTTCAGTCCTTTGCGGCTGTTTGTAGTGGGTACTAAAAACTGTTGACTGAACTTGCTTCTCCCAATCATCTGAGTTCGGCTTACTGTTGTGGTCGCCAATTTGCTGATATCCATCGTCCATCATGGTATGCATTGTTTTTACTGTGCATTGCATATTTTTGAATAGCCCTCTCACTATTTAGTTGAATCAAGTAGAGCCTACAGCATTACCACTTTATCCGAAAGATCACCATTCGCCAAGTCACAAAGTCTTGTCTGCCACCTAGCTGATGTTTCTGCTTCATAGTCCAGCCTTGCTTGGACTGTTGATCTAAAAGACTCCAAAAAAATAATATTTGAATTTATCATGGCCAGTAACGTGGCTTGGTCTCTACGGTTGTCATCAAGAGATTCATACATTTTCAAAAATGGAGCCAATGAGATTGTTAAAGCAGCCATGGCATTATTATGAATTTGAATCCCCGCTGCTACAGATAGCTGACCTTTATTTGTGGTCGGTTTCAGCGGTGATTAAGGGCCACTTGGGATAACCACGCTACATGAATTAGATGTACTAGACAAGCTCAATTTTTCTCGCACCTGGATAGTAGATTGGGCCACTGACTGGTTCATGTCAGTATTTTGAGCTATTATAGGAGGGCCATTTAAATCACTCCATGACTTTAGGGACTTCAAAGGGCCCACAGGGTCTATTTTTTTGCTGGAGTGGAGGAATGCTGGTTACTGATGTTCTTTTCACACACTGGCGTTCCAGAAATATTTCCACCCAAACACATCTTCATTTCTGCAATATCCCTTGAAAGTCTTGCTGCAAGCAAACCAGAAGAATCGTTTTTACTCACCTCACCACCCCATTTCCCCTCTACTGCATCCAACATCTGAGTCGAAAGGGCTGCATGTACAATATGGGTGTCTGCCAAATTGATCTTGGGGGACTGGACAGGCACAGGCGTCACAACCCCTGCTACCAGGAGGGCACGTACATCTGGCTCAAGTTCTCGATGCACCTCGCTCACCTCACCACCTCCGATGATTTGGGCATCAGTAAGGGTCCAGCACAGATCGAAGGGGGGCCCATGACCATTTGTGGCACATTAAACACATTGTCACTGTCCAATAGTTCAGCGTCAGTCACGTCCAAAGCAGCGTTTGAAAGAACATTTGCCAGTAAGTGCATGTCAAAACAGGACAACATCAATTTGTGATAGATGAATTTCTTTGAGCGATGGGTTGCAAGTGTTTTAAAATATAGAGTAGCCACGCCCACTGTCCGTGGCCAAAGGCCATGGCTAGTGGTCTTGTAGCATTTTAAAATGGACAGTGGGCACGGCTAAAGGCCATGCCCACTGACCATGGCCATGCTAGTGGAAGTGTTAAAACAATCTTTGGAATAACAAAACCCTTGAAATTCAAGGAAAAAGGCTTTAGTTGCAGGGGTGTTAAGTTGAGAATTTAACACAACAAAACCCATGAAATTCAGCTAAAGCCACCTTAACTTTGCATTCCCTGTTGCGCATCCTATGACCACAATGATGACATCACAGATCACATCACTGATGACATCACTAATTACATGTTTTTTGAGAATACTAATGACATTACAAATCACATCTCTGATGCCATCACTGGTGAAAACACTAATTACATTGTACATAACTGATTACATCAATAATGGAATTAGACATAACATCATGTATAAGTTAGCTCATGAAATCTTTGATTACTTCAATAACAATTTAGGACGTGGACTTGGCCATGACAAAGGCTGGGGTTACTGGCGAGCACCAAAGGCCATAGCTAGTGGTCAGTTATTGTTAAAAAATACCAATGTGCATGGTTAAAAGCCATGCCCAGTAGCCCATCACTGTTTTAAAATATACAGTGGGCAACGTTGAACGCTGAAGCCATAGCTAAAGGCCATAGCTAGTGCCCATTAATATGTTAGAATATACAGTCAGCACAGTCAAAGGCTGTGACCACTGGCTAGTATTGTTTTGAAGACCATGGCTAGTGGCTGGTTAGTGTATATAATATAGAGTGGGCACGGCCGAAGGCCATAGTTCGTGGCTGGTTAGTGTTGTATAATACAGGCCATTGCTTATTGCATTTTATTATTTTTAAATAAACAGTGCACATGGCCAAAAGATGTACAAACTGCTGAAGGTCAAATGTCATGACTAGTGGCCTATTTCTATGTTAGAATATTTAGTGGGCACAGCCTAAAGGCCTTGGCTAGTGCCTGACCAGTGTATCTAACATACAGTGGACACGGTTGAAAGCTGTTTCCACTAGAAAATGACAAACTCTATGGTTGATAGCCTGTTAGTGTGTTAAAATATTCAGTGTACATGGGTAAAGGTTGTGACCACTGTCCATAACTGAAGGCCATGACCAATACCCAATCATGTCTTCAAATATATTTGGCCATGCACACTGAACATGGCTGAAGGCCATGCTTACTGCCAGTTACTGTTGTAATTTAATTAGTGATGTCATCAGTGATGTGGTCTGTGATGTCATCATTGGGGTCATAGGCTGTGCAAAAGGGGGCGCGAGGTTAAGGTGGCTTTAAGGTTCAGGGGTTTTGTTGCATTAAGTTCTCACCTTAACGTCCTCGCAACTAAAGTTTTTTCCTTAAATATATATATATGTATATGTAAATGCTCATGTTCATAGAGCCAACGCACAGACTGCCTTATGTTTTTGAATTCATCTAAAATGCTGGAATTCTTCTGAGCAACCCTCCAGACAACTGATTCCCAGCCTGCCATGCCATTATAGGATAGGAAAGACCACGTGTAAATCAGGCCTGGTCCCACCCTAAAATGGACAGTTCAGCATGAATGTCTAGGTGACATCCCTTCTGCACTAGACCAGACCAGACACAGGAGGATGGCATACTATCTTGTAGAAATTAGTGTTTTGGAAGAGTCAGGCCCTAGAATATTGAAAACATTTGAAACGGGATACTGGGTTGTTAGGAAATAATTCAACTGGAATCTCAAAACAGTGCCTTGAATATTACTCCAGGTTTAGTAGACATGACAAAACAATCTGAGGCACTTGCACACTATTTTGTAAAAGCACTAGTACTTGACCATAGATCTGAATAAACATCGAGCATGGCAGGGATACCAGAGCAAGCATTATCACACAAATAATTTTTACTCCAAATAAGCAGTACCAGGGAGGACACCGTAATAAATACATTTCTTATTGAATTGAAGCAGGTTGGCAATGCCTTTTCATATGATGGACAGGAGTATGCCATCATTGTAACCAAGCCACCTTCAGGGAGGGTATTACAAAAGAGGTTGGTCAGTACCATGCACTTAGTATATATATGATGAGTTTACAACTCAGAGACCTGTCTCTCAAACTAGCACCATGAACCTTTCGGATCATAGCAAGAAGAATAAACTAAATCTGTGTCAAAACACCAAGCAGAAAATACAAATAAAACAGGCTGGTACTGTTACAGATTTAAGGGCAGATAGACCACTATTTGCATGATTACTTGTTGTAATCAAGTCAAGTGGAGTTACGCGAGACATCTAGAATTCTTTGCTGTATCAAGAACACTGTTTTATGGCTATGGAACAAGGCACCTTTGCCAGTACAAATAGCAAAAAGGTTCAACTCTTGAAGTCTATCCCAGCAGCACTGCAAAGCAGCAGCACAAAAACCAACCAAACTAGTCCAGCAGCAGCATTACCAACACCCCACATGGAAGGATCTCATCTGTTGCAATTGCTGATGGCAGGGCAAAGGTACAGGCTTTGGGTACATGATAAGGCATTCAGAAATGATCTGTCTGAAACATTCACAAAACAGATTCAAAAGAAGTACTAGGCAGATTGTGGCAGCAGAGGGAGGCAGACTACGCAGACTAGACTGCTGTGAATCATTTTTGCAGACTCTCTACCTGTTCCATTGCTAGGAGGCGAAATCACCAGCCAGTGTTTAAAAACACTGGGTGGCCGCGGAGTGCGGCAGCAGAGTGAGACAGACTACGCAGACCAGACTGCTGTGAATCATTTTTGCAGTCTCTCTACCTGTTCCATTGCTAGGAGGCGGAATCACCAGCCAGTGTTTAAAAACACTGGGTGGCCGCGGAGTGCGGCAGCATAGTGAGGCAGACTACGCAGACCAGACTGCTGTGAATCATTTTTGCAGTCTCTCTACCTGTTTCATTGCTTGGAGGCGGAATCACCAGCTAGTGTTTACAAACAGTGGGCGGCCGCGGAGCGGGCCGCAAAGTGTGGCAGCAGAGTGAGACAGACTACGCAGACCACGCGAGATAGCGCGCTACGCGGAACAAAGAAGCTACCCTCGGCGCCTTGCTGAATGGTGCCCACTCAAGACTGACAGCAGATGGGATACCCGGCATCGGTGAGGATGAAGGCCTCCCGAATACAGCTCCCCCGGTGGAAAGTGGGACAAGCTCTCTTCTCGGGCCGAACCACCAGGAAGTAGCAGAAGGTAAGAATTCTTCACCCCCCCCCCCCACTGAGGGCTTTCTTGCCTCCCTTATCTCCTCTACCTTATACTCCTCAAGGATCTCCGGTCCAGAAGATAGACCCGCCTAAGCGAGTCCTGAGACCTCTAAAGGATCCGCAGCAATGTAAATTAAAGTAGATTGCTATGAAGCGCCCGTGAGACCGCTGACCTCTAAACCGCCCGGAAAATTGGCCCGTCTGGAAGACCAAGAGGCGGGGGGCTGGTGGATGCCAGACCTCAGTTGAGAAGCTCTAAAAAAGGGCTAGATCTTACAAGAACTCGGTCACAGGGCCACTCAGAACTATTGACAACAGCCCCTGAGGACCCTGCTGACGAGAAAGCAGTAAAATCGGGGTCGAAAGGAATACCGGAACAGTCAAAGGGCATCATAGCTGACTCCCACTTGACCCCTGAACTGTCGAGCAACGCCCGAGGGGGCAAAGACAATGAGCACACCCAATTTGCTCCCCCAGGTGAGGGCCCAGCTGGGGAGATGGTTGTGGAGGCAGACAGGGCCCATCCGTCCTTCGCCACCGGCTTGGGTCAGTGTGGACCAGAGTGGCTGGGGTAAAAACTCCAGGACCTAACAGGGGCCGAGCCGCCGGAAGGGAGACCTGATGGCTGCCCGCCTCTAGACTCAGTGTGAGCCGGGTAATCCCCGTGGCTGGAAGGCTTAAAGGATCTATCAGGAAGCAGTCTTTTATGTTCAAAGAAAAGGGGAACAGGACATAGCGGGTGTTGGGAGTGTATCAGCACCCACTCGCAATGCCCGTAAACCCCCAAGTACGAACAGACTCACACAGACACGTTTGGTTACTGTGGAAATCCACTCAACGGCGACCCAAGACTGCGCCCTTAACATGAGCGAGACATCACTCAAAATGGACGAACCAACAGATGATATGCCTGAATTAGAAAGAACTCCAAGTAAAGATGAAGAAGATGGAAACCCAAATGCAGCATTGCATGATCACCTTCAACAACTTCTAAAAAACAAGCCTAATGAAGAGCTAGGAGAACCAAATTTGACACCATCAGAAACAAGCAGAGAGAAGTGTGTGGCTTCCGGAGATGACTCCAGCATTTTCAATCAAGGGGACCTATTTAAGGATGCCAATGAGCCGGGTTACAGCTCCCCAACCTAGATAACCAAGGCAAAGGCCACCTCGAAGGGCCACAAGGGCTTCATGGTAAAGCCCGGAACGAAAACCAAAAAAACTCCAACCCGGCAAAATCATAAAGGTGCACACCGCAAAATCTAAAGGCTCAAAATAAGCTGTTTATAAAACAGCACTGTAGAATCTGGCAAAGGCCGACTCTTTAAAAAGATTTTTCGGCCTGATGGAGTTGACGAAAATGCACAGATCAGAAGAAATCTCCGACGCTGATCTACTACACAGTGTGCTGCATATCGGAGACCCGAGTATGACACTATCTAAAAAACCAGAGAACCCACTGACCAATTCTTTAGTGTTACCAGCAACACCTGAGAAAACCAGCTCTACGCCTGTCAGATGGCATTTTAAGAAACCTTCAATTACACCTCGAGTAGCTAACAGGAAACAAATATCACCTATTACCTGCCGAGACCACCCAAACCTACAACCGGAGATACATAATGACCAGGTCTCAAAATCCAAAAATGTGCAAACAACTATCTCTTTAAATATGATATGATATGCCATTTGTAACGCGCCTATACACAAGTGTTTCAAGGCGCGACGAGGCAGGGAGGGGGGACAGGGGGGAAAGACAGACAACGATCCTACTAGGCCAGGTGTCATTCAGATCGCGCAAGTGCAGGGGTAGTGGGAAGGGAAAAAAGTGCAAGGGGAAGGGGAGAGGGGGAAGTGCTGAACTGGGTAAGTAGAATAAAAAAATAAATAATAAATAGGGCCAGCTGGTGGCAAGTGCAAGGTAAGTGCAGACAAGTGCTGGGAGGGTGGGGGGGCTGTAAGGGATGCAGAGACAGTCCCGCAGTGCGCAGTGCAGGGGTTGCCAGGGAGGCAGTGCAAGTGTAGAGTGGCTGGGCCAAGGACAGAGGTCGGTGAGAGTGGCCCAGGTGCAGGTTCAGTGCAGTATCAATGAAGAATTAGCAGGGGAGAGGGAGAGAGAAAGCAGAAGCAAAGAGGAAGGTTTTGAGGTGCTTCCGGAACCGAAGATGGTTCTCCTCAAGTGAATATCAAATATGATGAAGGAACGAGAAAATGGAATACTAGACAGGGCAAAACCGACTACAGACATCTGTATGGCATGTAGTAACAAGACACCGTTACCACAAACAACCTCAATTGATACTCAGACTGTATCATTACAAACAGAACCATTTTCAGCAAAAGAGAACGTCAGTGGAGACACAGACTGACGATAAATTAACAAACGGCGAAACAAAGGATTTAACTCCTAATAAAATTAACAAAAGTAACAGGACACCGCTAACCAAATCGCCAAAGGCTTTTAACAGGCCGGTATCAAATAGAAGATTAAGTGATGCCATTTCAGCGGGTCCTAAAGAAACACCACAAAAAAAACTGGACTTAATGTCCATTATGTCAACAGTGACCATCGCCCTAGCCCCTTTTAGCAAACTTTATGAGGCACTATATGACACAATGCAGGACCAGACCACTTTGATCGCCCTGATGCACACTAAGCTAACCTACTTGGAGGGCTACGTATTAGCAAAAGAAGAGAACATTAAGAAAACAAAAGAGAAACAAACAGAGAACGTGAATTTGGAGCCTTCATCTCTAAACCCTAACATCGGTTAGGATAAAGAATCCAACAGCTTAAATACCTTAATATCCACACAAAAGAAACCAACCCCTAAAACATCAGAAAAGGGGACACAAGTGATGATGGAGACAAAGAACGACCAGTGCAAATTCCCGAAAGATACTGATTTGAACAGACATATTGAGGGACAAAAAGCTGAGGGAAGTAAAAACACTTTTACATTTGGCATATTTAAAAACCAAAAATCAATTTTGGACAAACAACCACTTTCACTAAACGAAAAGACTCCTAGGGGCATGCCTACATCTCAAGAGGTAACGAAGCACACAAACCCGAAAAAAATGATTAACAACTGGAGCCAACCAACAGATGACACAATAGACTCAGAAAGCGATATAAGAGAAAAGAGCATATACACAGTTGACGAGTCTGAACCGGAAACCAATCCAACCCCAAGTTACAAAAGAAAAGCTGTGACCCTGGATTTAACCAACCTGGGGCTGGAACCGAAAAGGAAGATCCGCATTATGGAGCGGGAACGCTCACCCAACCAATTGCCTCATAACATCCCAAACAAAAAGGTAACGAAAACCTCAAGGGAAAGACCTACGAAGTCAGACAAGCGAAACGCAGCCCCTCAGGGAAACAACAATTTTTCTAAATACGATTTAATAAGTAAAATAGATCTTGGGAAAACCTGTGAACAAAAGGAGAACTTGATACATACTACTCCAAGAAACAAGACTAGGAACGACTCCTCCATGGACACTCCGCTTAGATGTCGCAGAATAATGAAGAACAAAGAGCCAGAACAGACGCCTCCTAAAAAGGAGCAAAAAAACCCCTTAGCATCAAGAATCAAAAGCTCCTGTGCATTCATATTGTAACTGATAGATAGGGCAAAAGATGGCTTGACCTTAAATATGAATGCCACCATAAACCTATTTAAACAGATACTGAGGTTGCGCTACATACAGGAAAATTCACTGAGAAAAGGCTTCAGAGAGGATCGCCTAACAACCAAAATCACTGGACTCACCACCCGCAGAAGCACACTAGATTCCTCAAAAGGAATGACACTGTGGATTTAGACGGAGAGCGATGAGAAGGAAAACGTAACCTTGATGACCAACCAAAAGGTGCAGCCCAAAAACAAAAAAATAGTCCAAGAAAAGAGCTTCTTCTCGCAGATAAAGACCGGAATCAGGCGACAGCCGGAAGATCAGGCAACCATAAGAAATCACCAGCGAAGTGGACATGGAAATCATCGGCCCTGCACCTAAAAAAACAGAACTAGCAATTACAACGGAAGGAAAGGAACCTATTGGAGGACTCCGCTTTAAAACGATGTGCTCTGCCTACATTGCAAAAAAACTTTATTGACATGGCCTTATGGCAACAGTGAAAAGTGACGTCAACCTGGGTCGATGGGACATCCTCTGTCTCCAGGAGACCTGGTTATTAACCAAGCCAGAGATGGATGGATACTCAATATATACCATCCCTTCTAAAAGGGGCCTTGCGGGACGCCCCACGGCCAGCCTACTTACAGCAATACGTTCCGGCAGTGGCATGGAGGTGACAGAACAGATCGACTCTCCCTACCTATTCCAGGCCCTCATTATTACCTGGAATTATTTAGATAGAACAGCCACTGAAAAGGAAGAGAGGATACTACTAATTAACACATATTGGAACCCAGAAGTTGCACTTGATGAAACATACCTGGAAAATATGAATACCATCTTAAATGAAGCCAGTGCAAACCATCTCTATAATCACATAATAATCTCAGGAGACTTTAACGCCATTTGCACAGACATCGGAAACCAGAGATCACACCTACCTAAATCATCACCAATCTTGTAGCGAGGTAGGAGCCTAGAAAAACATTTGTGGCAAGAGACTTACACAATTTACATTGGCTCAGAACAAAAGCCAACTTTGAGATCCCTTCATGGAAAAGAGCAGATGAAACAAGAACCATCGACCATAAAGATGTGTCAAAGGCGCAATTGGGGCTGATTGTCAGTTTTCAATAGTAAAAACTTTAAATAGTGACCATAATCTTCTACACACAAGATGGACTACTTTACAGGAACCTCAACAGCGGCTTGCTTATGAACTAGAAGTGAATGGAAAGGTACCCGCCTAAAACTGACGGAGAATGCTATCAAGCAAATCGCTGAAAGATATATTACTATAGCTACAACGAAGGATAAAAGAATCGAATATAGAGAGGGGATGGTGGATTACACCTTGTTGTTAAGAAAATACACGCAGAATACCCAAACGATTAATAGCACTGCTAAAAACCACCTGCACAGCTACAATCATGAAGTACTAGCGAGAAGAAGAATCCTGAGAAAACTAAGAAGAATGTCAAACACATCAGGAACCCGAACAAGTTAGGAAAGATGGAAACACGCCCAAAAAGAATACAAGTCTTGGATATTGCAAAAAGGACGCTTCTTATATCAAGCAGATTCAGAATTAATATTGAAAACATTGTGTGGAAGGAAATCTAAAGATTTCTGGTCCCTAATAAAAGGGACAACTACGGCCAGCAACAATGCACTACAAAATAGCGTGGGGGAAGCAAGCTGGGTGACCCACTTTACGAATCTTTATGCAGTACCGCCCAAATGTGGGAGAATCCAACTGGACTCAAAACAAGCTGGGTTCAAATCGACATGGAACATCACTTCCAATGAGGATGATATCTCAAACAAAATTAAAAAATTTAACAACTCGAGGGCACCAGGCCCAGACGGGATCTCCAACAGTGATCTGAAACAACATCCGGAATTATGGGCCCACCTCGTTAGCAAAATCTTTAAGAATTGTAACCAGGAACAAACCATCCCAGCTTCTTGGAGAAAAGCTATAGTTGTCCCAATTTTCAAACGTGGAGACAGAGAGGACCTGTGCCATTACCGTCCTCTATCATTACTGGATGTCATCGGGAAAATCTTTGGCGGGCTCGTCTTGGAAGCATTTCAAACCTGGCTTAATTTAGAAAAACGTAGCGATCCATTTCAGACGGGATTTGTTAAGAATGTGGGAACATCTACCAACATGCTTACGCTAAGTACAAATAAAGCCAAGGCACGCCAGGATGGCCAGCCAGTATACATGGCTTTCATTGACCTGGTCCTGGCTTTTGACCAGGTCAACAGAGATTTGCTATGGGAAAAATTAGAATGCATGAACTGTCCTGGTTCAGTACTGGGCTTGGTCCAATCCTTATACCAGGAAACAACGATGAAGGTAAGGCTCAGTCAAGAATGCCTATTGTCAAAAGAAATAAACACTGCCAGGGGAGTCAAACAGGGCTGTCCGCTGGCTCCTGTATTATATAATGCTTACATCGCTGACTACTCAGAATCAGAATCTGATGTCAGAAGTTTTCCACCAATGATCGGAGGCGCAAAGATATCGTGCCCCTTATATGCAGATGACATTATCCTGCTGGACATGACCCCAATAGACAATTAACGAACGTGGTTACATACTTGAAGATCAACAATCTATGGCTGAATGCGATGAAAACCAAGGTGATGTCCTGGGAGGGACTAGCAAGGAAGAAATATAACAAACTAAACTGGTTTGCAGAAGGCTTAAAGCTGGAAAAAGTCAACACCTTTAAATATCTAGGAGTCGTGATGTGCACTAGCCCTGCAGAAACATCAATGCAAGACTTGTTATGGACAAAATTGAAATCCCTAAACACCCAAGCTCGGGTAGTTGACAAAAAATACAGCAGATTTTCGCTTGTTGCAGCTATCAATTTTTATAAATCAAAGGTTGTACCATCAATCCTATATGGGTCTGACGCAATGTATTTACTACCTGAAAGCCTTTGGAACAAACTAGAGAGCTTTTTTTGGCGGAGAGTACTTGACCTTGCACACACCACACTGATGCCACTTATAAGGCATGAGTTATGCCTCTCATCATTGAAGGCTATCAAAGAGAGAAACACGCTAATGCTGTACCGTAAAGTCCTATTAGACACTAAACGAAAAGCATTGGAATTGGTGAACAAAGAAATGGCATCAGGCAACATCCAGGCACTGACAGACTGGAAGAATCGAAACATCAGCCTACTTGAAGAGTCAGACGCTTCTGCTGAATTACTTCTAACTAATCCAGACAAGGTAACAAAGAAACTCTTTGAATCAGACTGGATATTGACTGGAGAAATTGCAAACAAATACAGTCTGACCAAACAGTTCCCAACGTCGGCCAAGAAAGTAAATGAATTGAGAAGCGACTTGGAAAAGTTCCCGGACAAGAGACTAAACAGAACATTTTTGAGATTTTGTTGGAACTAACTCAGAACGAACAAAATACTTTTCATAAGAAAGCTCTCACTTACAGACAAGTGTCGATACTGTAAAATCTTGGACAAAGTTGAAACAAGTCGCCACCACCTCTTGGAATGTGAAGGAACGCAGCCTGTAAGAACAGCTTCCTTAGGTAAAATAATGCAAGCTTTCACTACTCCAACTGAAGACAACTGGAGGACGGTGCTGACCGGTGGAGTTGACACCCGATGTGTGTTGGCTGTAGCGTCTTTTTTCAAAAACATTGACCTGGATTACCAGGACAAACGAACACTGGAAGGAGCTCCTATTCGGTAGTACATACCCCAGGAGCCTTCACATGAAGTTGTCTCATTCTTAAACCTTACCCTTTTAAATATAATGCTTTTACAAAAGGACGGATTAACAAGGAGTAACAAGGAAAATAAAATGTGTTCTGGACCTTTGGGATCTTTTTACTTTGAAAAAAGTATGCATACAATTAAGTCAAATTTAAAAAAAAGAAGTACTAGGGGTACAATGGAATGCATTTAGCGTTTGACACATACAAAGACAACTCAATCAAGAGCATGACAAAGCAAACGAGGCTCCAGGGAATTGGGAAAAACTTAGTACAAACTCACAAACAGCACAGACATAGCTAATGTTAATAAGAAGAAGTAAAGTGCACACAATAAAAGCATAGATTAATTAACTGCTTACCTATCTCAAAAAATGCTTCAGCTCTCAACAATGTCCATATGGCTGGGACAAGATCATAGAGTGTGAATGAGTGCCACTATTATCTTTTATGAAATCTGTAACAAAACATCTTTTGGGAGCACTTAGAAGCAGCTGCAGTGCTATTCAAAGACATGAACATGCAATGTTGTAATCATGTTAGCACACATTGAATTGATCGTTCGGCTTTATACATTTCCACAGGAAATGCTGTTTAAATGTATAAAGATGGACGTTTTATCAATTGCAAATTTACACTGAGAGAGTCACGAGAGAAGGTTCTGAATGCGTGTTCAACTATGCTGCCTTTAAGCCAAGCTGAGAGAATGTCAGAGTGTTCACTTAGGGAAAAGAAAACCAAAATATAAAGCTCACAGATTGTGCAGTTCCCGGAAAGACTGGCCCATCTGTCGTATATGAATGCTACAAAAATAAATGTTAGTGTGCACATTCTTTAGTTGTCAATTACGTAGGCAGAGATGACTAAGGTTACAAGACATGCAATTTGCATAGAACATGGCAGACGAAGATAATTGATACCCGGGAATTGTAAGTAAAGGGGAAGTCATTCCTTGTTATGATCATTTTAGGTCTAAAAAAAGCTGGCGGGCAGGTCAGGAAAATTACTATGATCCTTTTTAGTGTAAGAGGTCGGAATTGGACTGGATTCAAAGAGACTGCAGGCTTAAGGCCTGGTACTCTAATGATCTGAGTCCAACGTTTTTTAAAATGTATTTTTATTGATTTTCTGAAGAAAAAACCTCACAAGAATGGTTTAAAATACATTTTGGCATATAACTAAGAAACAATGAGGGAGAAAATGAGGGAGTCCGCCAGAATTCATCAGCCCAGGGACTTCAAGGACGATGAGAATAAAGCACATATAAATTAAGGCAGTGTCAGGCTCCAACATTGAGACCTGGTGGTTAATGTTACATGATAAGGAACAATTGTTGCCACTGAATTCACACATTTATCAGAACAATGAAAAAGACTTACATTGACAGAGGATTACCGGGCAATATTCCTCCTTAAATGACATGAGATATAAACGGGTACCAGATAGCTCTATATTTATTAAATGTGTCGGTGAGTGTTGCAACGATCATTTGACACAGATATACAACCTTCTGCCCTACCTCTTATAAATGAAGGGAGTGTCTGTTGTTTTCCAGTTATGAGCAATAGTTAGGCATGCTGGTGTCAGCCTGTGGTTAGCCAGTTTTGAAGGCACCGCTCCCAACATAAATATTTCCTGATTGTCTAGGTCACCGAAAAGAATTACCAAAGGATTCATGGGCAAACCGAATGCCCACAAGTTTATGAATCAGATTGATAATGTCTGCCACCATATGTGCGCCATGGAGCCAGCCCACCACACCCTCTCCAACATAGCAGCGAGAGCTAATGTTACGTTTTATGTAGTCTGTCTCGGGTGAAGTACCATCGATAGATAACCTTATGAATATTTTCAGTCATTATAGTGCAAATGGATATTTTGCAGTTCTTTTCCATATGATTTCCGAGGACGAGGGCGGAATTCTTCATTCCAACAGCACTTCCCATTGCTTCGTGTAGTTTTGCATTTCCCCTGTATTGTCCTTCGATAATGCTTTGTATTTATTAGAAATACTATGTATTAAAAGGTAAAAATATATCAGCTTTTCAAAAGCAGTCAAATCCCTACCACCACCATTTCTAACTTCTGGCTGGGATATCGAATGTTACAATTGTACATAATGAAATTGTTCAATTTCTGGAAGTGTAAACGCGACCTCACATTGTTCAAAGGTCAATGGGACGTCTTCTTTATACAGCTGATCCAACCCCTGATGGCTGCCCCCGCTCTGTCTACTAAAGACACACATTGATACCTGTTGTAGAACTGGTGTTTCGAAGGACCAGAGTCAAGTGGGAAGTGGAGGTGGAAAGCTTGCATTTCCAGATAGCTATGAGACAACTCTGGTTGTCATGAATGGTTGTCTGAGTGATATCCCAATAAAAAGGCTAATGAAATTGGGAGTCCTAATGGATAGCTTCGATGGTCAACCGTTGGGAGTAATCCATGGGAGAGAAGCTGAAGGAGCCATAAAGTCCAATTGTTCTAGCTCTTTCCACATCTTTCTTTGATGGACATCTGAAAAATCAAATAGCACTGACATTTGCGCCGCTATGAAATAATTTTGAATATTCGGCCTTCCTATTCCACCTCGTAGTTTGGTGCAGGTCTGAATTTTCCTACATGAGCGGGGAGGTTTTCCTTGACAAATAAAATCCCACATTCTAGTTTGCAATTTCCGGATTGTTTCAAGTAGCACTTTAACAAGAATAGCTTGAAAAGAGTCCAATGCTTTTTAATGAGAAGACAAAATTGAACCAAGGTAAATGTTAGACAAGAAGTGATAAAAAAAACTAGGATTCTTTGTAAATTCCGAGCAATTAGCAAGGGATATAGATTATTCTGCACTAGATTCCAACATGAGAGCTGGTAGGCTGGTGCGGCAGAGCATATTCTAAAGGACATTCTGTCAACAGGACACAGGCTAGCTGATATACAGAATATAGATAAGAATCTATTTTATTTTATCTTTTGAGCAGCGACAACACACACAGGGTCTGCATAGATCAGTGAGAGAAAAAATTAAATTAACAACTGAGGCTCTATAGTAATTAAGAGATATCAGGAGGAGGTGTATATCTGAGCCAAGTGGTTAAGCTGTTATAACCATGCTAGTTAGGTTTGGTTGCATGGTAGGTGTGCTCAAAACAGGGCCATCTTAAGCACTTTTGGGGCACGGAATACTTTGGAGGTGCCCTCCACCGAACCAAAGAAATGAAGGGAGCCAGAATATCTGGTTGCGTACCCCTTGTCGCGATGAAAACCCACAGCTTTATATGCTGCTTTGCAGTGAAAAAATAAGCATGGGTACTCCCTCTTACCCTCTTCGTTCGTGTGATAATTAGAATAATAAACAAATAGAATTTCAAGGCTAACATTAGCAGTTCACAATGAAGCTACTTGTGTTCTGGCATAAGCACAGGATGCTTTTCATCAACAGCAGCGACGAGGAAGGTATTCGAGCTGTAGTATAAAAGCAGGAACACATCGTATGAAAAAGGTGCACGCAGGCCAGAATAACCAAAGGACTCACATTAGCTGCTTCACTGAATGCAAAAGTGTTATTGCCAATTGGAAGCAAGGAGAAAGCTACAAATATCATAGCATAAATAGTGGCTACAGATTAGAAGCTACCAGGAAGGTGTCTGTATCCAGACAGACTGAGATTAAAAGAGGGACGTGGTTTTCAATTTGCCATTAAAGAGCAAAGAAACAAGTTGCTGTGTTGTGTATATATGTCAATGTTCACTCTTATTATAGATGAAACAACACTACAGCCAGTGAAACCATGAGTGAGGCTTTTTTGATGATCATACCCTGGGAATAAAATCACTCTGAAGGCCTGACCATTTTGAAAGGGTTAGGGACTGGCAATTTTGACAGTTTAGGCAATATGAGATTAAATGAGCTGCTCATTATCACACAGTGGTTAAGAGGGGAAGCTGGGATTCAGGCAAAATCTACAATTTCTGCACTTTAACACTTTCTTTTCCAATTCTTATCATGAACTAAAATAAACCAATTTTTAAAATTGAATTGGAAAGTACACAAATCACCTAACCCACCATGGCGATTTATAAAAGCAAAACATTCTAGAAGCATATTATGCAAAAGGCGAATCATTCTAGCTTCATTGTCTCCATCATAAAGGGAAGTAAATAAGTACCAGTGTGATTTTAAAATATTGAATTTGGATTTTGTAATAGTGGCAGGGGAACTATTATCAGTCGCCCCATTTACTTTCAAGAGGAACTGGGCCCTGAGCAATTCAGTTACAGGTATTACAGCATGAACAATGCAACATTCTCCAAGCAATCACACTCTCCAGGTGCCTGTTGTCTAGTTTTGTTAACCTGTGACATTACAAAAATGAGGTTACCTCAAAAAAACAGGGGAAGTGATTGGTTAGCGAAGTAAAATAAATATGTATTCTATAAGGGGTTAGTGCGGTTATTGGACAGGCCATACCTGGTGGCTCCTCCTCAGACCACCTATATGTGTTGCGAATACAAAGTTACAGGTTAGCGAAAGACGATTGGCCAGTGCAGCATGGTGTAAGCTTAGCTTGGAAGGTGGTTAGGGATTGGACAGAAAGGGTCTTCTCAGCCTTGAAGATTTGGAAAGTTACCAGGAGAAGGGCAACTATTCAAGGTAGTGGGAACGACCCCAAAGGTGCTGCATGTTCTCAATAAGTTACCATCTCAGATCTCCTACATTCGGCTTTGAAACTGTATTACCTTTGTATCCTCCTGTCTTTGGTACAATGGGAACAGCCTTCTCTTTCTGGCTCAAATGAATAGGCTCTTTCTTGTTGGTTCACATCATATGTGTAGGGACCACGAAATGGAGCTCTCTTGCATGCAATTATGAGGATTTTCGTCCTTTATTCCCTGCAGGTGTCCTATCTCTTCTGTTAACTTGAAACCTTCCTTCTCTCAGTGGTCTTGGTGAGGCTGTGTACGGTGTCCGCGCTGGAAGCCTGGTCTGCATGTTTCAGCAGGATCAACCTGTCAGCCTTTCTCTGTGTTCTTTGGTTGTCCTGCTTTTCCCATTCACTCTAATGTACCTATGGCTTCCATCTTCATTCGCATGGCCACCCATGTTAGTTGCGGGTAAGCGTCAGCAAGCAGTTCATTTGTATTCTTATGTGTCTTCCGGTTTCTGCATAGCAAAAGGTATACATGTGTAAGTCCTCTAACTATGTGAGTCATAAGCATATTCTTTGTGTCTATCAGCAATAATGCTACATGTCTGCATAATGTTGTGCAGGTATGAGCATGTGCTTCATATGTAACGTATCTATAGCATGATGTCAGTCGTGACGTCATCAGCGTTCTTCGAGGTTGCAGTCAGTCGACTTGTTCAATTGATGACAGCTGTATCTCTTCAATACTGTCATCCGGGTATGGCCTGAATGGTTGTCTGAGTCAGTAGCGCTTCTCACACATATAATACTTCAATGATGAGGATGAAGTGCCCGGAAGCGATGTACATCTCTTGTTTCTCTGTCGCCGGGCTGAGAGTGGAATTGGTGTAACGAGGTCCACGTGTCGGTCTTCCTCTTCAATTTCTCTTTTGTATTTTAAAGATTTAAATACACCCAGGCTTGTGGATTGTTTTTGTGATGTGCAGAAGACCCTTTGAATTTTACAAAAAGCAAACCGTTTTTGTGTTAAATAAGCAGATTGTAAAATATGCTTGTAAGAGGCCTGCAATTTATCTGGTCTGTTTTCCTATGTCTGCAATCTTTTCCATTCAATGGGCCTACAAAAAAAGAAAGATCAGGTAATGGGCTAAAAAATGCTGCCAACATGTGAGAAGGCAAACCTTTTTACAGAAGAAAGCGCAGCCCTGTTTGTGATATAAAATGTTCTGTTCAGGATCACTGTATCTTCTGCTGGAAAAGCCAGGATGCGAGCATGAATGCTTTGGTTCCACAGTCATGAAATTGGATACTCCATCACCTCTCCAGGCTAACACTATATGCTCATCAATACTGGTGGCTGCCTAAGGTTTACAAGCCCCCAATCAGATGAAACCAATTTCTAGATATTCACTATACTGGTGCTATGTATACCTTTTTGTTTATAGCAACCTACATCAAATCGACACATCTGATGCCTGTACATTGGTGATAATGGCATCTATTGTGCTACAAAACAAAGCACACATATATGCATATTTATCAACTTCAGACATAGGAAAGGCTGTGTTGGCCTTGCTGGAATTTGGTATTTGTGCATATGAACACACATCTCTGCAATGAGTGCTTAACACACTGAGCTATCTTCTGAACCATCAGAACACTAAAATATATCAACATGCATGTCAAAAATGGCTATTGTACATGATCAATATCATCTCCACAGAAAGGTGAGAATGCTACAGGAGTTATGCCCCAGAGAAAGTACAAATTATATATACCACAGTGAGCACAGAAAGCATTACATGAGGAATTGATCAGTGAAGAATGTACTTGTAAACAACAGACAGGCAATACGTTTGGTGAACAATGAAAACTGCTCAGGCAGCCTTGTTGGTTACCCCAAGGTGGGTGCCCGGGGCATATGCCCCTTTTGCCATCCTATAAAGACATCTGTGGCTCAAAGCTAGGTGAAAAGGAAAACTAAAGCATACATCACACATTAGCCTGTTCTGTGTTTTAAAATTGAATGCCATATTGTTTAGACCAGAAAGAAAAAAACAGCTGTGCTTTAATGCATTGGGATTTTCCTTTGTACTTAGCTCTTGAAACTTGATTATTTTAGGAGAGGCTATAGGACATTACAAACTGGACACATGTTTAGAACAGACTGTTTATAATATGTTTTTAGGCTGTTCCAACCAATAGATTGTTTCTAACTTAAGAATTCTTTACATTTTAAATCAAATATGCTGTCATCAGAAGCCAATGATAATAATTGTAAAGGTAAAATTGGTTACAGCTCTTTTGAATTAGTTGTATCTAGTAGTGATTGTTGTTTAATAAAATGTTTTTAAATCATACATCTAGAAAGGGTTTCTAAGCCTTCCATTGTCCAGCTGCCAATTTAATGTATAGCCTTGTGTCCTTTTATCGCATGTCAAATACAATACGTCGGTAGAGTGGTAACATAGATTGATATGTTGTTTTCAATATAATCCAGGAATTTAGATAAGCTTAATAATGAAGGGTTATTATTGTGCCATGGTATAAGATGAATGCATACCTTTTCATTTTGTAGAGATAAAAATCGCCTTTAAATATTTGGCTAGGAGTGCAAGGTTGTCGAAGAAGGATGCTGACACAAGGGTGGCATTTTGGTTGGTAAAAACGTTTGTTTATATCAAAAAGAAACCCTTACTATCCCTATCTTCTAAGAGGAGTTTCCGTGCCTCAAAATAATACTAAAGGATCTGTCAGAATGTCCATCAAAATTAAACTCCAGCGGCCTGTGTCACAACCTACTTCTTTCGCTTACACTACAGCTAAAGAATAAGCCAACAGAAAGTTCCTTTTCCCAGGAGAATGACTCCCTTCGCCTGGTATTCGGGTGGTGTGCCCAGAAATTGTCTTTTGCAAAAGGATGCCTTGGGTAATGACTGCTTGCCATGGCTTGTGGGTCCAACAACCGTTGTACCAGTCACGTTTCAGGATCAGGAGAATGACTCCCTTCTCCTGGTAATGGTTCACACACTCCAATATAGTTCATAACAAAGCCATGGGGAATTATTCCCTTCCCCTGGCATCTCTGGAGTATATGCAAAGGATTTCACACACTCCAATATAGGACTGACTATGTTAAAATGGGTTTGAAACATTTAGGCACACCTCAATGTTATGTTGAACTACACAAGAATCCAGTAATATAGATCTTGTATAAATACAATAAACCAGTGTTATACTGGCATAAACAAGGCATTCTATTAGACGAAGATCGAACATTCCTATGGCAGGACAACCCAGTCACACCTACAATTTATTTTTTACCAAAAATACATAAACCATTTGAAGAATTAACTAAAGTAAAACCAATCCTAAATGGCTTTGGCTGGATCACAGAAAATGTCTCAAAATATATAGACCAGTATTTGCAACCAATTGTTATTAACCTGAAATCTTCTTAAGAGACTCAAACATTTGGTTCAGATATTGGAAACATTAGGCTGGCAACCAGGCTTTTATTTGGCCAGCTTTGACGTGAAAGTTCTTTAGACATCTATAGAACGCACATTGGTGATCCAATCATTTGAATGTCACACAAAGAATATGTCAGCTTCCTATTAGCAACACTTACAGTGCATTAAAGAATTCTTGATTTTTTTCTATGAATAACGCTAGCTTTACTTTCGATGGAAAATTGTTTCGCCAAAGGGATTGGTGATGGGGGCTTGCAACACATCCTCAGCAAATTTTGTCATGGCACAATTTAAAGAGACTTATGTGAATAATAACTCACAATTTGCCAACTGTCCAATAAACTGGCTACGCTATAGAAGATATTGTTGTGGTCTGGAAAGGAACAAGAGCAGAATGTATTGCTTTTACACAACGTATGAATGCCAATACATGTGTGTCCATACTCCGACTTTCCGTAAATCTACAGTGTTCAACTCCACCCTATTATATGACAGCTGTCATCAACGACATGTGGTCAAAAAAATACCAGTGGTTAAATAATAAGAGCTAAATGCAACCGCAGTGAAGGAAAGATCTTTTTGGGAGAATTACAAGTAGTTAAAACAGATTGCTGAAAAGGGGTTACAATATCAATTGCATAGAAAAAGCAATTCACACATATAGCACCAAAATGAGAGAAGATTTATTAGTAGATACAAAACAAATACGTTTACTACAGCAAGAATGAATATTCATATTAAAGACTTTTTGAACTATAGTAGCAAATATGTGGTGTACATTGTTCTCAGCTTATGTTACAAAATATGTTGGATCCACCATATGTTAAGTATGATTTAGAATAAGAGAAAATCTCAACTCTATTAGAAATGAAGATCAAAGATACCACTAGCCCACCACTGGATTGAAGAGCACAGTCTAGATGACAAACAATGGTTGAGATTTTTGGCAATAACCCAAACCAAAACTTCACTATGAGGTGGGGAAAGAGAACAGGGCTCGCTAGTAGCAAGGTTTATTTATAAATCGAGAGCTTCCATACATCGACTTAATAAAACTACAGAGTTGGAAGTCTTCCTGTTATGTGTGATATTTGGCTTAGGAAAATGATGTACATGTGCCTATACGCCCAGCATAGTGAGATATGGTTAATCTAGTGGCCAAAAATTATACTAATACTTGACTTTCATCTATTTCAAGATTCTACGAACCGTGTAGTGTATACAAGAGATAGGGGTGTCAAGGGACCCAATTTATTGCACCAAAGTAGCATTACATCTTCTCATCCCACCATACAGAGTTAGAAGAACTCATTAGAAACAAACATACTTTTCTACTGGACTGATTCTGGAAGAGCAGCCTCTAGCATACAATTGAACCATATAAGGTATGGACAAAACTAGGGTTGGGATACCCTTGCTTACAGCGCTAGTATACAAGTCATCATTGCAACTACAGAACGTAGTAGCCATGCACACAATAGTGAGACACATCAAGTGACACGATCAGCTTTGCAGAAATGCAATTTCTTTCTGTGGCGAACTCTAAATGTAAAGATGACAACTACCAAAGTAGTAAATAGCATAATATATGGTTATTAGAAATCTCATATTCGTACCTGTATACAAGTTTTTATGGCAACGTCGGGAAGGTGATCATGCTTGCCACCTTTGGGTGTAATGAATTAGAGAAGAGCTTCTCATTAACTCCAGTGTTAATTTACTTATCGTCATGGCAACCATAGTACATAGCGCCGGCAGTCACAGATCTAGTAATCAACACGATCGATTTCGCTTACAAGCTAGGCCACAATTTCGCAGAAAATACAATTTTTATAATGGTATTATAAGACTGGCTTTATGAGTGAAATAGAGGTTGTCATGTATGGTGCCACCATGCGGACAGCACTAATCACAGGACTGCTTGCTGGGAACCATCCTGCAATACACAGCTAACGATCTGGATATCTTCAGCGCAGATTCTAAATGAGTAATTTCACTGGGAATTCTAATTGGATATGTTGTGACGTGACTTCATCTGGAAAGTGGAATAGTAGGATGAAATGGGAGGGACTGTAATCCAGTAGAATGTTTAGATGTTATGATTTGGGAACGCGACGGTTACGAAATAGAGTTGATGTTGATGGGTGGGGGTCTTTTGCTGTACTACTTGAAGGCCCATTACAAGCCAATTGATTACCTGCAAAAGCGTGGTCTTCATTTATGGTTACTTCATAATTTTTTTTATAACAAACCCTCACTAGCGAAGTTGCATATATGACCTTGAGAATGCAAATGCATATGAGATAGAACACATTTTTCACTGATCAAGTGACGTAACACAGAATACCAGGTACTTAAGTGTTTTCCTTTTTAACTTGATAACGTAAGGAATAGTATCAAGCTGTACTAATACAAGGATTGTATAATTGTACCACATTCTTGATAGATGCAGTGAAAGCCTGCACCTTTTCGTGGAGAATTCCTGTGTGAAAACCGTTACCAACTATGGGCCTTATTCACAGAAGCATTTTATAATGACGCAATCCCATTGGAAAACGCTCTGTGAATCATCGTCTATGTCTCCTTACCTTTACAGCTTCACTCTATTGGTACAGTGGTTCTAGGCTTTTGGTGGATTAATGACACATAGCTTCTATACACCAGCATTGGGAGCTAACATATAATTCTTATGCTCATGGCAAAAACGAGCACACTAACAGTTCAATAAGATTCATATAACCCAGGCATAATGCTGGGCAAGTGGCTGCAAGAAGATTAAGGATGGTTTCATCTTGATACATTTTTTAAATTATTGTTTGCGTTTTGTTTTCCTTTCCTATTTTCCTTCCTGGTTCCTTTTTTCAGTATCTTCATTAATAAATAATTTTGTGATTTAGAACGTTGTGACTGTGAGCAATTTAAACTGTTATCAGAGCTGTTATCCGAATGGCATTTGAAACTGATGGCCATACAGTCGACACAATTTATATGTACCTGCCATTTGATAGCATATGTTTATTATTAACCCACCATTTTTACAAACACACCAATTGAATATGTACTGGATTGATAAGGGACATTAGACTTTTCATTAAATATACTTGGCTGGTAGCTTTATGATTTAATTGTTTTGTCAATTTATGAAATTGGGCGAGCGCATGCCTAAAAGACAAGAGTTTCCTAACTCCAATATACTTCACAACAAAGCCAGGGGGAATGACTCCTTTCCCCTGACATCTCTTGAATATATACAAAGGGTTTTCACTTTCTTCATCAGGAGGATGTCCCCCTTCTCCTGGTGTTTGAGAGTTCTTTTCCGTATCTTTCTATTTCATGCCCCAGACACTGCTGTGGTGGTCAGTGGGCTTATTGCTGTCACTGTGAAGAGGAAGTTCTCCTGGGATGCTCGATTCACAAGTAATGGGGTCCCAGACCTTTCTTTGCTGGTCAGTGGGTTTGTTGTTGACACTGCAATGAGGAAGTTATCCTTGAATGCTCCGTCTAACTGTCATAATAGTGTGATTTCCACTACTGGGCCCACTGAGAATGGCTGAAGCCTGCCCCTCTTCCATCCCTGTGTCTCCTCAAGTTCTCTTGTACCTTCCGTTACCTTCATTGGAACTTTGGCATGCCGAGGGGAGCTGGGGCTGTGGTACGTCTCTCCGGCTCTTCAGGCTTCTCTCCTCTACTTCTGCACACCACAACGGCTTTGTGCTCTACTGGATTGCTTGGTTCTCTCTTTCAGCTTTGTGTTCAGGCCGCTCTAGCTTGTCCCTCAGAGAACTCGCTCAGCACTTCGCCGGCATCCTCTGCTCTTCGATTACTTCGGTCAGCTGGCAGGATTTGAAAGTCCTGCTCTGGATGGCTTCCACGCCTGTTGCTTCTCCTGGCTGGGCTTGACCAACTCTTTCGTCTATTGCCTCTTCTTAAACATTGACAGCTTGATCTTCATGCTACCTCGGGCCACCTCGTACTAGTACTAGCACAGTCAGTAATCTTCATGTCTAATGTGCTCTTGTTCGTTCTGGTTCTTTCTGTTTTGGCGGTTTCTCCTACATTACAGAAATAGATGGGTCTACTCTCCACGAAGTGGTTTGGAAAGGAGGGGAGGGCTAGGGAAGGTTGCGGTGTGATGTTGGTCAACAGGCTGTACCCTAGATGATAGTCTTTGTCCCCAGAGGGGGTGTCTCTCCCCATGAGGTCTTCCCGCATTAAACCACCCTACAGGCACTATTGGGTAGTGGCTGCACCTCCCTAACCTCATGGGAAAGGGCTCCCCCCTGGGGAGAAGTGACGATACCTGTCAAATTGTCACAGGATATACTTTTCCTACTGTTCTAGGTGTGTGATTGGTTGAGCTTTTAAGTCTTCAAACTTTACCCAGCCACAGGTTTTGAGTGCATGTCAAATATACCTTGACAACCTTGGGCTACCTTAGTCCCTGATTATCAATGGCAGGATCGGGCCAAACTTCAGGGGTGGTTCCCAAATAAGAGAAGTTCTATTACACACACAGATGTCAAACAAACACACTCTAATGATGAGATATTCAAAGGTGGCCACCTCACATTGTTCTTTGGGCTGTCGTAGTAGTACAGAAGAAGATGTAGGCATGAAGATAATTCTTTATGCCCTCAATACCAAAGAAAGAGGAGGTACAAACAAAACTCTCTCTATTTTTACAGGACATAGATATTTTATTCTTTCTTTAAGACAATATGCAAAGACCCCACCAATCTTACTTTATTGCTATTTCAAAACACATTATTTAAAATTGCAGAGATATTCAGTCAGTCATATTGGTTTATTCGGCATCTTACCATTAGCACAAGCATAAAAAAGATATAGTACAGCTTCCAACATATATAATAAAAAATCACATAAAATGTAATATGTTAAAATGTAAGATTTAAAAAGAAAAAATAACCTAAACAGGTCAAACAGTGTCTGAGTGCTTAGTTAAAAAGTTCCTGTGTAACCAGGCTTGATGGTTAAATTTTGCCACAAACATCATTTATCAATACAGTCGATTTCCACAATACTACAGCTTCCATAATACCAGCTTTGTTTAAGAGTGGCAGTAAGTATACTCTCCTCAAATCCTTATGTGCTTCAAGGAAGAACAGAATATGGGTAACACTCTCGTTTTGTGCCCCACAAAGCTCACAGGATTCAGTTACCAAATTACCAACTAGACGTGAACTTTGCCGTCCTAAGGGTGCCTGTTCTAAACCCCATAAAGAGAGTGCATGCATATGCTAGCGAAATCAGACCCAGGTACTCTTCTGCTCCTTGAACTACTTTCATATGCAAGAACTCGGGCCCATTTTTCACCTATATACAGTTGAGTATAAGTGACTCGTACCAAAACTGTTTAACAGCCAATTTGACCTTCTCCTTGGAACTTGCCAGTAAATCCTCAAGACTCTGACATACTGTCAAAATCTAGCACTTCCAACTGCCCCCTTACATGTTTTACCCTGGGGAATGAGAGGCCTCCAGGATAATTTAGTAGGTTAAGAAAGGCCTCAAAATGTTTTACAAGCTCTGGCGTTACCCATAGCTGGATTCAGTAAAATACTGGTTTCCAACCTGTCCGAGAGACAATTGGCTCAATGCCACATTCCATAATATAGGGGGAATTGGGGAGGCCTTGCGGGAGCTATAAAAACAATTTAAAAAACATGGTCTCTGCGATCCCCAGTTTCTGGCTATTAACATGCCCCCATAGGTCAGCACCATAGAGAGCAGAAGAAACTGATTGCATTTTGCAGGGGAAACGGCCATTTCGCCATGATCTAAAAAAAGTCCTTAACCCACCACTGTTCTTCGCCAAGATACCCTGTGCCTTGTCCAACTGGGCACACCATGTACCGATGTCAGTAAATCTGAGATGGCAAACATGTTCAACGGATGATCCATCAACCTTCACTGAGATTGCATAATACCTGGATCTCCTTGGCCTAAAAACTAGAACCTTTGACTTACTCTTATTTAGTCAACGAAAGTGCTGTGCATTGGTTGACAAAACACTCCAGACAGAGTCTGAACCCCCATAGGAGATGCAGCTAACAGAAACAGAACAGCCTCTTTGGCGAAGAATAATGCCGGAAACACATCACAACCCAACTTTGGGGGATCAAACCTGTCCACTTGGCATCTCTTCAACAACTCCATGATTATCTCATTGATGTACAGGCTGAACAGGAGCAGAGTAAGTACACAGCCCTCGTGCACGCCCCTGTCCACCCTGAACTGGCTCGTGGTTTCACCTCCAAAACCCCATCTTTCCACTGTTATTGAGTTATTTGAATATAGTTGTGCTGTTATTCTTACTAGTTCAGATGTAATCCCCCGCTCAGATATAATCCGCTCAGATGTACCCCGCCACAGTTTGGGTACAGAGTCAAAAGCAGTCTGAAGATCAACAAAGACTGCATACACTTTCATCCCCTTCAACACAGTATATTTATGTAACATCAGGGACAAACAGAAACATTGGTCAATAGTACTGACCCGGTTTTGGATCCCTGCCTGAAGATGAGATATAGGTTCCCTGAGATCACACCATCCTCCAACTGCTTTTTTTTAACTTTGTTTTTATTAACATTTCAATATACAAACAGGAGCCCAGGCTTTCCCTGGCACTAGAGGATCTACAGAGAAGCAAAAAATGTTAACATTATTTTTTAACAAACTGTAGCCCTCCATCTCCCTCCCTCCCCTTGCACCCTCCCTCCCTTTGCGCCCTCCCTCCTCTTGCACCCTCCCTCCTACCCCTCTGCACTAAAACACACCAAGATCCGGAAGATTACAGGCTATTAGAACAAAAACTGTGGGAAGAACAAAATAGACCAAGCTAGAACCATTCAAACAGGTTGACGTAGTGAAGTTCGACACCCTCCAAAGCTTCCAGAAAATTTGAGGCCACCATGAGGCAGTACAGAGCGAATCACTGTGAAACCACTACCGTCCAAAAGGCACAGTCTCATAGAACCACATTCCTCATTCATAAGGACAACCGTCCATTCCTGGACAAAGGAAGACAAGGAGTCATTAGTTATGGCCGATAGCTTCTTATAGATGAAGATAGCATTCAACTTCTTAAGCCATTCTGCTTTCGAAGGGGCGAGGGGGCTTTTCCATTTTTGCACCAATGCCAGTCTCCCCGCTCTCAACATTGCCCCCACAGCTTTCGGGAAACCATTCATCTCAGCGCCTGGCTTGCGGATGCCCAAAAGGATTTCCAGAGGGAGTAGGGACGGACAAGGGCCTGCTATATCTTTGATCCAGCTAAGCAGTTTGGACCAGTACACTTGAATCACAGGACATTCCCACCATATATGATACCAAGTGCCGTGTTGTGAGCACATCCTAGGGCAAAGTGGGGATACATTTTGGACAGAGAAGCCGGGGGGCGATTCCAAGAGTGGAGGACCTTAAAGCCGTGTTACATGGCCGAGGTGTACAGCGCCCCCGAGAAAATGGTTTTGAAAATAGCACTCCATGTTGTGTCCTCCAAAGCCATACCCAGTCTTGTTTCCCATATCTGTTTAAAGGGCTGTCTGCCTTTCAAGTCCACCGTGACCAATAATTTGTAAATCTTGGAACGGGAACCCTTCCTGGACGGGGATTCAACTAGAACATTTTCAAAGAGGGAGAGAGGGCGGGTCAAGTCGGATACCCACCGAGCGTGTGTCAGAATGCCTTTCAGGCATAAATACTCAAAGACGGAGAGGGAGTTGACTCCCAATGCCTCGGACAGTTGATCATATTCAATAAAAGAACCCTGACAGAAGAGTTGACCTGCTCTCTCCAAGCCCCCATCAGACCACGCCTGGGTGTCGCGGAAGCCCCTGGAACCCAGACTGAAAGGGGGAGCCCAGAGGGACGATAGGGGAGAAGGCCAAGAGGAAAGCTGCTTATTGGCCTTATCCTGTGTCCAGGATCCCCGCAAAGTCGCAAGAGTAGGCTGACACTTGAGATGAGCTCGAAGAGATTTTGGAGGGGTCCACAGCAGGACCCTAATTTTCTTCGGGTGAGAGTGGATGTCCTCGATATAAGACCAATCCGTCCCCAAATCATCTCTCATGTGCTCCAACATCACTCAAAGATGGGCTGCCTTATGGTACAGCCTTAAATCGAGGAGGCCAAAGCCACCATAAGACTTGAGTAAGGTTAAAGTCGCTATTTTGATTCTTGCTTTTTTACCATTCCAGATAAACTGGTGAATGCGAGATTGCAAGAACCTCAAAAAAGGCCTCCAGAATCACAACAGGGAGAGCCGAGAACGGATAGAGTATTCAAATCAAGATGTTCATTTTCACCGTGACCATACGCCCTAAACCAAGAGAGGGTAAGAGGAGCCCAGTGTATAAGGTCCCTACTAATCTTGGTCAAGATCGGGGGAAAATTAACTTGAAAGAGTTGAGTTATTTCCCTGGGGATAAGAACGCCCAAATATGGAGTTGGCTCCCATTCTATTCTCATGCCCTGAATTTCAGTTCTCCCTTCAAGTACCCCATCCCTAGTACCCATTGGCATTATGCATGATTTGGAAGCATTCACCTTAAGCCCCGAGAAGGAGCCAAAGAGGCCTATGAGGTCTAACAACAGGGGAGGGAAACCTGAAGGTGCGTGAGGTAGGCCAAGATGTTGTCTGCAAACAACGAAAGTTTGAAGTCACAATCGCTGCACCTAACCCCAGCGATCTCCCGATCACCTCTAATCGCAATGGCCAGGGGCTCCATCGCCAGGGCATAGAAAAGAGGGGACAAGGGGCACCCCTGACGGGTCCCTCTGGATAAAGTCATATTTGATGAGGTGCACCCATTGACCAATACCCGTGCCAAAGGGCCGTTGTACAGTGCCAAAACCCACCCGCAGAAGTTGTCTCCCAAATCCATTTTACAGAGAACCTTACCCATATAAGGCCATTTCGACTCGGTCAAAGGCTGTTTCTGAGTCCAACGAGATAAGGTAACCCTCCACGTCCTGCTTCGAAACCTCATGCATGAGACCCAGGGTCTTCCGCACATTATCCGACCGCTGACTACCAGGGATAAAACCGACCTGATCCCCATGCACTAGGGACGTTAGGTGTTTCGTCAATCTGTTTGCCAAAAGTTTAGCTAGGATCTTAACGTCTGTGTTAAGAAGGGAGATTGGGTGATACGACTGGCATAGGCAGGTATCTTTCCCTTCCTTGTTGAGAACCACTATGAGGCCGGTCATCATGGTGCATGAAAGGGAGCCCAGCTCAAAAGCAGAATTAAACATTCTGGCCATAAATTAGGCTAACGTAGAGCAGTACGTTTTATAAAAACTAACTGTAAAACCATCATCGCCAGGAGCGGAGCCACCCTTCAAGGAGGAAATGGTGTCAATTATTTCTTGGGGAGTGATAGGTACTTCAAGCAGGTCCGCTTTGTCGGGAGGGAGACAAGGAATGGGTAGCGGTCAACATCAGCCCCATCCCCTGTATATTCCAAAGAGTATAGGTGCTCATAATATAGCCTAAATTGCTCAACTATCTCTCCACCCCTTAGGATCATCCCTCCCTCTGCAGTGCCTATTGAGTTAACTCTCCTACCGTTCCTAAATTCCCGAGATTCCAAGCCAGAATCTTATCTGCTTTTTCCCCTCTTTCCATATATTTCTGTTTAAAGGATAGCTTCTTTTCCGTCCGCCCTACAAGTAGAGCTGCCAGTCTAGATCGCAGCTGCTGCAGCTCTTCCCATTTACTCGGAAACATCTGCGTCTTAGATTTTCGCCCTGGTTCAATAGCTGCGATCTTTTCTCTCAGGACCTTCTCCTCCCGGTCCCTTTCCCTCTTCTTCCTCGCTCCCACCTCAATGAGGGTGCCCCTAATAGTGGCCTTGAACACGTCCCAAACACCCATGACACCCAACTCCCCATTGTCATTATTTGAGAAATAATCTTTGATGGCGGCTAAAAGCGTTTGATTTCTTTATCCTGCAACAGGAAGTCGTTACACCGCCATTGGGACACAGCCGGAGGAGGGCATATACCAATTTTAATCTTAACCATATCATGGTCCGACCATGGAATGACTTCTACCCTAGATTCTGAGACCTTGTCCTTAAGTGTAGTATCTAGCAAGATGTAATCAATGCGGGAGAATGCGGAAGAATGCTGCATGTTGTTTAGAATAATAAGTAAAATATGGGTCCCGGTCCTGTTCCGGAGCACCTGCATCCCACAGGCCTAGTTCCCCATTAACCTCTTGGAAGGCGATTGCCAGTTTTTTATGAGACCGCCAGTTGGGCAGGCTATGGATGATTTACGGTCCCTTTCAGGGCAAAGGACCATATTGAAGTCCCCTCCCACCAAAAGAATACCTTCATCCCCTGCAAAAAGCTATCCTGCCCCTCGTTTGGAGCGTATATGCCAACCAAGGTAAACAGCCTGCCCCTCACCTCCCCTTTGACCATGATATATAATCCCTCTGGGTCGGTCTTTTGGGCCCTCAGCTTAAAGTGAGCTTTGGGAGAGACCAAGAGGGCGACCCCACGTTTTTTGGTTGCGAAGGGAGAGGAACATACATGCTGTACAGATTTAACCCTAAATTTTGGTTCTTTGCCTCTGACCCAGTGAATTTCTTGTAAGAATAAGAAATGAAGCTGAAGCCTTGAGAATTCCTTCACCACCAATTACCTTTTAGTGGGGGAGTTCAGATCTCGCACATTTAGAGACACCACCGTCAAATAATGAAGCAAATCATCCATCGAAGAGAGTATTAAGGCTCACAGACCCCAACAGGGAGCTCTCAGTGACGTTGTTCCCACATGGTTTCAAAGCCAACCCGCAGAGCCCCTCAAGACTCCAACTGATCCCAGAACTCTTGGAATAACTAAAACCAAACTCCTATGAACAACCCCCAACACCCCACCCCACACACACCCATCCCCAGAATGCCTGAGTACCAAGCGACTCCATCTTGCCCCTTGGCCTGGCCACCAGTATCTCCCCCCTCTGGGCACTCAGAATCTTCAAAAGCCTCAGCAAGAGCCCCCCCCCTGAAACCAATGACAGACCAAGGGGTCTATTCAGTCAGGAAGCCATCGACAGCAGCCCCCATGGGAGCCTCCAAGGACACCCCAATGACAACCAACCAGAAAAAGTTGAACAAAGTTCCCCCACCCCCCCGAAGGCGGATATGAACTCAAGTACAAGAGTCAGAAATGAACTTCAAACATTAGCTGAGCCTGGCAAAGCCAGAGCCACCCTCCTGAACTTTCTATGGCCTTGGAAATTCCGCCTCTCGCTGGAAGCACCGGATCCCACAGGGCCAGACCGGGCTCGCTGTTACGCTCGTCTGATATCCCCGGGGGCGTCTGGAAGGCTCTGAGATCTGGAACCCTGGATGTGCAGTTGCCCAGTGCTGAATAATGACTCTGCAATTACAGAAGGGAGGATTTGTGATAACTGTCTCTAATGGGTGAATCTCCCACCTCCCTCTGACCGATTCCCTTCCCACTGGGTTCTTTTCTCACCTTAGTTGTTTGTAGGGTGAGCTATCCGTCCTGCGTTTCTTGTGCAGGGGCGCTTGAAGTTTGTTGGCGAGCTGCCTGAGTTGCTTCACTGGTGCAGTATGCCTTCCTTGGGCACAGGCCTGCTGTGACCCCGAATCTGCTGGTAGGCAGGTAGGTTTGTTAATTGTAAGTCTTTGTTCTGTTTATGGTGGGAATTCGTTAATGTCTTTATCGTCTTCTTTTCAGGTGCGAAGGTCTTGATGCTGGCGTGCCGGATGGAGAGGCACGTTTCTAGGTAAGAGAAAGCGCAAAGCGCAGCGCCTTTATTGTCTTTTAAAGCTAACGTGTGTTTTCTTCTTCTTCTCCTCACAGGCCGCTGTGGTGCTGCGAGTGGATGAGAGCGTGATGAAAAACAGGCCCCCGGAATCCGTTAAGGTAAGTACAGTACTGTGCGGTTGTTTAATATTGAAAGCAAATCCGAATATGTCTCTTTTCCTTTGTAGATGTTGCTGTGGTGCTCCGGATGGAAGCGTGGTGTAGCACGATGGAATTCAGGTAAGACTGATGGAATTTGATGTTTTGGAAGCATGCGTTCTAATATTGTTTTCCCTTTCTCGTTATTGCAGGTCACAATGTTCGCACAGAAGCTGTGGTAGTGGTTCGCCGGAAGTCCTTAAGCTAGTACTCACAGGTGAGTGATGTTCTTTTTCTCTCGGTTTCCACAGATTGCAGCCCAGTCGAGATGCTGAGTGCTGGATGGTGTTTTCTCAGGTAAAACAGAATAATCTTGTTCTTGTTCTTGCAGGATTACAGGAAGATGCTGAAGACCAGGAGCTGGACACAGTGAGCGTCACGCTGCTGGTTGCAGAATAATACGAAGCGTGTTCTGCAGTCAGGGTGTGGTTTATATAGCCCAGCTAAAGTAGTACCAGGGAAAGTAGTTCCAGGCCTGCAACACTCAAAACACTAGACCGCATGGCTTGGTTCTTAGAACTAGACTGTATGGGTGCTTCCATGTTGGATTTAAAGGCCGATGTAAATAAATGGGACGTAGTTTGAACAGCCCTCTCTTCCTACATATGAGCCTGGTGCCAAAGGCACCAGGACTGGCTCCAGGAGCCTTTTTGCAGTGGTTTTAAGGCCCTCAGGGTTCTAGTGGGAGCCTGCTTGTGGCACACTTGTGCCCCGTCACAGTGGTCATGACACTCGCTCTCGATCCTGGTCCGAAATGTCCATGGTCAGGTCACCCAGAAGCTCTCGGGACATCCTGCGGATATCCTCCTCGGTAATCACTGCATACTTGTAGCAGTCCAGCTCAAAAGAAAGCGAGAAAGGGTACCCCCACCGATACCGCACACCTTTGGCTTGCAACATTTTTGTTAGTGGAGAGCACAGCCAACGTCTTGCCAAAGTGAAGGCGGAAAGGTCCTGGTACACAGAGACCCTTTCTCCCTCACACTCCACCTGGCCCTTTCTGCGTGCCAACTCAAGAATTTTGCTTTTCTCTGAAAAATAGTGGAACCGCACAAGAACTGACCTAGGGCCTTTGCTAGACGTGCCAGCCCTGTGTGCCCTGTCGATGGTTGGTTCATTCGTGTTGGAGTCATCCAAGAGCAACGTCACAACCGCCTTAACAGCCCTGGCAATGTCCGACTGCGATTCCCCCTCATGTTCCGGAAGGCCCAGGTTGCATTGATGCTCCCTATTCTCCAAATCGTCAATTTTCAGGGCACACTTCTCCTCTCTTCTCTCTAGTTCCGCCAGACGCAAGTCGAACTGAGCCTCTAGGAGGTCGTGTTAGCTTCCAATGCTTGGACCCTGTCAGCAATAGTGTCATCCTTTTTATGAAGCATGTCCAGCCACACTGCAATATCCGCTCTGAAGCCCCAAATTTCCTCCAGGAGGGCGGCCATGCCCTTGGCGACAGAATTAGTATCCGCCACTTCCGGGTGAGCAGGGAATGCCATTGCAGTGTGGGGTGGGGGATCGGGGGGTAAACTGCGAAACTTCTCCAAGGTTTCTGACCAGCTCATGGACTTACACCACTCTCCTGGTCTCGGGATGGACCCTCTAATAAGTCACCCAATAGGAAATCTGTACAAACACAAAGAGGGTCAGCCCAGACGCGGAGGCATCAAAGGGACCCGCCAGGTGAGGGCTACGATTACTGCCCAGAGATCCTCACCACACTGTCATGGGGTCTGGGGCAAGCCCCTCAAGGCCCAGTTCACCCTCAACTGCAAAAGGGCAGAGAAAATATTGTGGGGATATCCAGCAGCACCCCAGCTACAGTCCAGGCTCCAGGGCTTTCCCCCAACCCCTTCACCCAACTGCTCTTGTTCAGCCAGTTGCAGAGCCACACTCCGGTTGCTCAGCACTAGTTCCAGCTCTCCTGCCAAAGTAGATTGGCGAGGGCCAACGCAAGATATTTTGTGCCACTGGGAGTCTATATTTGCAACAATTAAGCAGAGACCGGCTGCACAACACCAACCACAGTGGGTGCCCCAGAACCCAGGGACCAGCGCTGCCTAGCCTCACAGCGCACTCCCTCCAGCTGTCCTTGAATTTGATTCCCAGGTGTTTGTATTAAAGGTGGATGTGACTCTGGATGAGTATGCACTATAAGATCGAGCATGCATCAGAAGGGGTAGTTCCTGATATGGAAGTTCGGCAGGAAGTATAGTTTGTGCAGAGGACCAAACACACTGTGAGAAATAAGACAGGTGATCCCAACAAGTCAGCAGAATCACCATGCGTGTCGCAGACAGAACTGCAATCCTGGACTCTCTGTGCGAGCTGCAGAAATCGAGTGCGGGCGGCAAGCGTAAACAGGAGACCCCCCGCCCGAGCTGGGAATGCCGCGGAGCAGCCCGGATGCCAGTGCACCTTCTCACCGTAGGGTGGCCCTCCTCAGATCCAGAAGTCGCTGCCGGAGAGGCCACAAGGCTCCTGCATAGCTGCTTCCAGGTCCGGACTGTGTATCCCGGGGAGCGCGCACACCACCGAGGTGCCAGCCAGGGAGACCCACACACACTCCAGAGAGACTCACGTCTGCAGGCAGGCCCCCCGGGATCACCAGGTACACAACTCTGCCCGCTCTATCCCGTGGGCTCCACAGTTCCAGCCCAGTGATGGGCAAGGTGACCCCCCGCTCTCCGCCTGAGAGCCTCGCTAGGAGGCAGAGTTCACACTCCACGGGCAGCCTCTGTGCCCTTCCCCCACCGCTGAGGAGGCCGCACCGCCGTGGAGTGGCCGCTGAGATCCGCCGCTGACTCAGCCCCCCCAGGAGCAACCAGAGCGGTTCTCCCCTTCCACACCACCTCTGGAGGTCAGGATTTCACCCCAAAGGTCCATGGGGCTCACACAACATCTCAGGGGGTCCGCTTCCCCGACTGGGGAGTTTGGGGTGGCTCAACTCCCAATTAACCGGGCCCCAAGGAGAGGAAGGCTGGAGTGCATCAGCACATCTAGGCGCCCCCTGGCGGTCCCCTGCAACTGCTTTAGTACAACTTTAGCAAATATTTTCCAGGTAACATCGAGCAGGGAGATTGGGCTGTAATTACCAGGCTTCTCCCTGCCCCCTTTTTTATATACTGGGACTATTTCTACAATTCTCCATGCGTCGGGAACTTTATTAATTTGACCCACAGATTGAAAGAATTTGGTTAAAACTGGAGCCCACACATTTAACTCATCCTTTAGCAAGTCAACAGGGATCCTGTCTGGACCTGGGGCTTTCTGACATTTGGAATTAAGGATTGCACTTCTAACTTTTAACAGCGTAATAATCATTGGAAGGTTATTACATCCTAACGACACAGGACCATTGAAGTACACACATTCACCCCCCACTATATCTTCATATAACCCACGGAAATGGTCAAACTAATCCTCAGGGGATAAGACAATGAATACCGCTGTGGTTATTCCTCTTACTGCTGGCAGCCAAGGTCCAGAATGACTTAACGCTGTTCCTAGAAGCTGCCTGTAATAGATTTACCCATAAAGACTTCTGGCTGTCCTCCTTTTTCACACAGGTAATGCTCTTATACTTGGACTAAAAAAAGCATAGCTCCTCTTTATTTATGGTCCCCACCCCCGGGAGACAATCCGACACTGCCCTTCTGCCCATTCGACACTCCTGGTCAAACCAAGGATTCCGGGCCACAGTCTTCCACCTTATTTCATTCGCCGGTTTGGTAAATAGGGGGCTAATACCTGCAACCAAATGATCATACTCAATCAATACCTCTTCATTACTCAATCCACCCCGCAGATATTCTCTATGCTGGGCACTGCCCTAAGGAAAACATTGGGTTTAATTCCTGCCTCCTCATTTTTGTCCCATTTAACAGTATTCCTAGTATTCCCAGTGATTGTCATCGGCACACTAGATACCTGCCTATTACAATTACCACAACTTAATCACACTTCCAAAAGTAGTGGTTTGTGATCACTATCTCTGCGTTCGATAATGGAAAATTCCTCAACTAATTCCCAGTCAGCAACTGCAACAAGGATAAAATCGATCCTTGAGGTACTTGTGGGGCCAAAAAATGTTTTCCTGGCCATGCGATCCTCTGCACATCTCCTATTACAGGCCCTCAGATTGTGCCCAGACAAAATTTGTGCTGAATCCAAGGCATGTTTGTGTGCCCTTAATGGGTATCTTGCCTCTAGATCAGTAATATTCCATGCCCAGTCAACCTCGTACCATAACTGTCACTAGGATCCTCAAGGCTTCAGCAATGCCTGTATTTCACCCATTTTCTAGATCTGATTGTCTGAATTGGAAAGTATTCACTACAGTGATCGAAGTCACCCCTTTAGTACCTTATTCACTAGGAACATAAGAAAAAAGTCCTGAACAGGCACTAAACCAAACTAAACAGGATAAACTGGAAGCATTAATTCGACAGATCTATCAGTACATAACCAGTGCAACTAAATTGACATAGTTGGACTATTATGGGGCTTATTGTAAATTCCTTGGTAATCCCGTTGGTAAATCCAGCAGAATACCAGGGTGTGGGGAATGGGTGTACGGCATGGAGGATAGCCCGTTATTGCAAGCAGGTGCAGGAAACGTTAGGCCAGTGAACATGCCGCTCCCGAACGAAACAGAACGGGACACCCTTTTTCCATGGCTGCTACTGCGCACGGCAGTAGCAGATCATGGTTGGCAAACCCCGAGACCGCTGCAGACGGCTACACTAGACTTGGCGAGGCGGGACTCGCCTTCGCTGACACTGTTGTGGCTGACGCAGACAGATGGGAACGGAGCACCTTCCGATACAAAGGGGGCCCGGCAAGTCTCCAGAAGGAGAGCATCCACTCTCTCCCTCCCCACCAGGAACAACACACACGCCCTGAGCTTACCTCATGGTCTGGCAGCCTCCGCGAGAGCGGCCAGGGAAGGGCGGTGGAGTCAGGGAAACAGAGGGGGAGGTGGGGAGAGGCAGTGGAGAAACGCTAACATTCCCTAGCAGGGAATGGAAGCAAAGAGAAACATTGCGGGCAGGGTAGTCCCCGGCCGGGGGGGCGTGGTTCCCACCTGTTGGCTGGCACGTCTGAGGAGGAGGTGGAGAGGGCAGCCCTTCTTTTAAGGGTGGGATCCTGGGATCAACAACCTATCAGGGTGGGGATTCCAGGAGGCGTTAATGATTGGTGGGGAGATAAGCCTATCCCCTGGTATTTAAGGAATGACTGTAATCCCCTGTTGTGTGTTACTTGCAGAGAGCACGAGAGGAGAGAGGAGGTGAGTGGTGGGCCTATCCAGACTCACCTGAATAGGAGAAGATTACAGAGGAGCAGACTAGCCCCTAGACTGTGTGGGTAGTGAAGAAACTACCTCCAAGCTGGACATTGTTATGAAAGAAAACCAAGGACGTTTCTCTACGTTAAGAAAATAAAGTATTATTTGAGCATATTTACCGTCTTCTGTCATCCATCCTACACGGGGAAATACCGTATCATCTCTGTCACCTGATATCCCTGTGATACTGGGATATTTTGGACAGCGGAGACGCTGGCAACTCCCCATTCCCATGGAGTCCAAAAGACTCCATGGGATGGGGATGCCCTAATCACAGGCACCGGTAATTCCAGTGCCTCTGATTGCAGCAATTGTCTGCTGGTAGGGGCCGAACTACCGGATGGTCAGGCCTGACAGTAGCTCACGGTCCCTACCGGTAGACTTGGAGTTTGTCGACAAACTTCTAATGAGCCTCTATGTCTTCTAAGAAACATATACCCTTGGAAATGTTACCACATACAAGAAGTAGTTTTGTACCTGTAACGAAGAAATCCACTAGCAGATCATGAACTGGAACCAAGAAGACCAATCATGGCAATCAATAAATCTCCCTTTGGACATGGATGGAACATGGAGGAAGGGGAAAGAGCTCCACTTCTCTGTACAATCTCAGGGATCCCAGACCCCATTTTGTACTTGATGTTTCTGTGTGAAGATCAGATGCAGTCCATTCAGTAAATGTTTAGCAAACAGCCCACCTTGTACAAAATGTTAGGTGCCCTCAACTCCATTCTGCATTTGGTGTTTGTGTTTGAAGAACAGATGCCGTCCATTGTGGAAATTTTTAGCAAACAATTTATCTTGTACAGACATGTTTGAGTGTGGAAGAAATGATGAATTTATGACCCTCATACAGTACTGAACTTAGCAGACTCTTGACAGTGAAGACGATTTCAGCCATGATAAGGTTGATCACATCTAGAGGCCTACTAAAGGATGCTATATAACTATGTTATCTCAATGTAAGTAAATTCCACAGTTCAGTCCTAGTATATAATCATGTGCCACAAGATTCAATAAAATTGCGCACATTTCATATTCATATATGTTTTGTATCTTTCTGTTTAATGTGTTTTAGTTCAACTTGAACCTTTCACATCTCCTCAATCCACAGTTTAAAATACAAAATCACATACAATCGTATCTTACTTGCATACTTACATAAATACATGTGTCTTCAAACTCATATCAAAAAACATTCCTATGAATTAAATCATCATTTCTTATCACAAATTCATTATTATATCAAATCATACTCTATCTAAAAACCTATAAACCAATTCCAACAGTCAGCAAGTGTTCATTATTATACAGAAACATAATGAATAATTATAATTAAATGAAAGTGGGTATTTCACACATTAAAAAAACAACGTTCAGTGATGTGGATAAATCACTAAGGCATCTCATCCAGAAGGATTGCTCATTAATACTCTCAACATCATGCACTCATTTCCCTAAATAATAGATCTATAGGCTTCCTAAAGTAAGACAGCGAGTGAGAACGTTCTTATTAGCCTCAAGTATAAGCGGGAGTTTACAGAGTCTACAAAACCAATGGATAGGTTTTATTTCCTGTGGAGTATCAAAAGCACACATGAGGTTTGCTAATATGAATATGGACTTTTGTTTATTTAAAGTGCATTTCAGTTACAAGTAAAAACACATATGTCTTTAGCACTATATAATACATCTTAAAATAATTGTTATAATTTAAAATACCTAAAATACATCAATTAACATTTCATTCGTTTATTAAACTCTATATATCAAAAGAAAATGAATCCCTAAAAACATATCACTTATTACATATGTCACTTTATGAAAAATGTTATTAATACAAATCTCCTTGTTTCTCGTATTATTTGCAAATAAACCAAAAAAGTCTAGTATTCCTTTGTGTAAGAGATACATTTTCAATTAATGTTAAAATGTTCAATTAATTTTGTTATTTCTTTGCATACATAAAAGGCTGCCATGGTGATTACTAATGATTCCCTTCCTTGAAGGGTACTCCAAAAATGTATCTGAATCATAACATATTTGAGTATGGACATACCTTTCATAACCCACCATATATTTTTCTACTAGCATTTCACACTTAGTGCGAAGATGTCTACTTGTCTCAGTCATCTGTCTACAGAGGCGGCAAAGTCGATCCTCTTTATTTACTTTATACCAAGCCCCTGTGTAATCTGATGTGGGGAGAATATTTAGACGTAGATAGCTAATAAAACGTCTCACCTCTTCAGTACATAACTTGGTATGGTAGGGTGTAGGTTTACCTGGTTGGAAGCCTTGTCTGCTATATTCTTCAAATGTTTTCTTTGAAGATAAACTATCCAGATTTCTGGGTCTATCCCATATCAGAGTTTTCTTTTTCAATTTTATTGAAAAAGTGGTAGAGAGCTTTCATCAGGTAGATCCATATCTATATTTTCTAAATGGTTCTTCACCAAATGGTCCAAATCTTTGAATATATGTTCTATGGACATTTTTGAGACACCTTTGACTGTAGAGTAAATGTTGTTAGGACACTTTTTAGGATAATAGTTTCCAAATGAGAACATAAAAATTAAAAACCATCCATACCTACTGTAGATATTGAAGATTGTATTAACTGTCAGCCACCTCGATGACATAATCTATCCTTTATGCCAAGCCCTACAAAGTGACCCCATGTAACTAATTGATCTTTTGGTAATTTCTGATGTCACAAGACCAGTTCCCAGTTTTTCACAATAAAACTGGCGCAAAACCACAGAGGCTCAGCTACTAAATGGATTTGGTCTGGTTTTTGCAGGTGCAAGGATCTGCGTGTAGCTTTACCCGAAGACAATCTCTTTTTATAGGCATAAAGAGGATCCAAAAATAAGTAGCACAAATTACACGATAGAAATCCAATTGTATGTTTATATTTAGGACAGCCGAGATAAAACCCACTGTATGTGTCCAAGTCAAGACAGGGTAACTGCACGCATTGTTAGAATAGCACCTATTCATCCTGTAAGGCATGTTATAATAAAAAAATCATAGTTCAAAGATATAAAGGGGATAATTCATGGACTATTTGCGCTGAAAAAAACAGGATTTGTGTGCCATTCTACCCGCAAATCCCCATTTATTAAACAGGGATTTGCGGGCAGAATGGCGCACAAATCTCGTTTTTTCCAGCGCAAATAATCCATGAATTACCCCCAAAGTGTTCAGCACAGACTCAAGCTGTCCCTTCAAAAACTACCTATATCGGTCCCAGGAAAAAATGCCCTCATTTTCTAGCAATGCATCAGGCCTGTATTTTATTACATGAACAAGATGACAATAATAGTTTTATTTTCCTATATTTTCTTTAACAAAAAATAACTGTTAATTTGAGCTACAAGGGCGTACACATTATTTGTACAGCTTGGACAGTTGGGATTGCCATTTTCATACTGCCCCCATTCACCGTGTGCAGGTAGTGCTGTTGATGTCATACAATTAATGTGTGCCCATTATTTATTATTTATTTTTTATTTGATTTAATTGTATAAACAATTTTTACAAAAAAAGCAAAAGTACCTATTTCAAGTTCAAGTTCTCGAGTACGTTTGCTTTACTGTAAAGTTAATTAGCAGCGGAATCTCATCCTTTCCTCGCTCATTCCTAAAATTAGCAAGTAAATGTTACTTTTTTGGATCAAGTCAATTTTTTTATCACTTAAGTGACCAGGCCAATAATTTTGAAAAAACCCACCACTGCGATGACCCAGGTCTTTTTTTCTCCGCTGATCAGGCGGGCCCACCATTCCTGTTCGTCAGAAACATGTAGATTTTTAAACAGGTGGCCCAGCCATGTGGATCTTTCCTTTATGAGGCCTGAGCAGGATAGAAGGAGATGTCTTCTTGTCTCAGTTTGTTGCTTGTGGATACAAAATCAGCATTTATTTGATTCTGCTTGCTGCCTGATCGCTAGGATTTCATTTGTGCTGATTAAGTTTAGTTGAATTCTTATTAAATTTGCTCTTAAAGCCTTGTCTGGGAGTTTCACGAGGTACGGTATGATCTCGTTTACTTTTTTTGGTTTGCTTGGCAGGTCCTTTGTCAAGTTGTATTGTTTGGCTACATTCTGCGTCTTTATCCAATCCGTTTCTAAAATGTTCTTGTTGACTTTCCCTGGATTGGAAAGAAGTTCCTCTTCTGAACTTCCGATTTTTTCCAGTAAGCTCTTGTTCTTTAATCTCCATTTTGTGAGCATTTGGTTTTCATTGCTCAGCTTTGCTCTGTTGATTATCTCCAGAATTGGTTTCTCTGCTGGCTCGATGATCTTCCTGTATAGCATCTGAGTGTTTCTTTCGACGATTGCTTTCATAGAGGTCAAACTTAATTCTCGTCGAATAAACACGATGGGAGTCGACTGTGGCAGTGCCAGCACTTGTCGCCAGAAAAGTCCCTCTAGCTTGATCCATGCGCAGTCCAGCAGTGATGGCATCGTATCGGCTCCAAATACTATACTCGGGAACACTGTTCTCGTCTTTGCTCGTAGATGGTCTTGCATAGGTGTTTCATCTCTACTGTAACTCAGTATAACCCAGAAGTTTTTGAAACTCGTGACGTTTTCCAGCCTGTTCCCCTCTGTGTACAACGTGAGGCTGTTTTTTTGTCCACTTTTACCAAACGACATTACCTTTGTTTTTGTTTCATTGAGTTCCAAGTAGTTATTTCTCGGGTAGATCTTCAAGTTATCCATCTGTCTTTGAAGTCCGACAGGGGTTTGATCTTACAGTATTATGTCATCCACGTAGAGAATTCTTGGGATTTTTGTACTTCCCAGTGACGGCGGAAAGGCTTAAATTAATTCCTGCAAGTCCCCATAGTCAGTGATGTAAGAGTTATATAAAACTGGCGCTAGGGGGCAACCTTGCTTCACTCCACGCGCTGTTTCGATCTTGTCTGATAGGAGGCCAGCTTTGTTTAGTCTTACACTCATTGAGGTCTGTGAATATAAGTCTTGAATAGGTTGTAGAATTGAACTTGGGCACCTTCGATGAATCAGTTTTTGCCACAAGATTTCTCTATTCACCATGTCAAAAGCTTGTACCAAGTCTATGAAAGTTAGACATAGTCATGATTTGTCTTCAATTGCTTTTGGCTTCAATGCACTTATCAGAAGAATATTTGCTGAAGTTCCCAGACCACATACAAAACCTGCCTGTAGTGGATCATAATTATCCGAGGAAAATGTCCAGTATTGAAAGTCCTCCAGGACTAAGGAGCCAAAGATTTTCCCTATGGTATCCAGTAAGGCAATTGGACAATATTACCTCAGGTCATTCTTGTCTCCTTTTTTAAAGATTGGGACTATGTTGGCGTTTTTCCATGTTGAGGGGATTGCACTACAGTCTATGCAGTCCTGGAATATATCACTTATCAGGGAAGCCTGGGCTTCCGGATGCTCTTTCAGGTTGTAATTAGTTAGCCCATCAGGGCCCGGTGCTCGAGAGTTATTCAGTTTTCTGATCTTGTCTTCTATCGTCTGTTTATCACAGGCGATGTTCCAGCCCACTTTGATAGATGGCAAGATCCATGGGCATTTGGTTCCCAAAGATTTATATAATTCCTTGAAGTGCGTAACCCACGCTTGTGCAGCCACATTGTTATCAAGAGTTGCTACTTCCTTTTCACCTGGCGCAATCAGGCTCCAGAAGGCCTGGGAGTTTTTACCACTCAAGGTGCGCAACATTGCTTCCGAGTCTGCTTAATATAAATTTGTTCTTTGCTGCCGTATCCAGGTTTTTTTCCTCCTCTTTTGCTTTTGTTATTAATACTGGATTTTTTGTTTTTTTCGCCAAACGCTTGCTTCTTCTTGCCAGTCGTTTTTTGGCTACTAACAGTTTGTTGTACATGGAGCTTTGGTTTTATGGCGTCAGAGTTCTTCTGTTTTTTACCTTTGTGTACTTTAAGGAAAGGCTGGTACGCTAGGACTTCCATGCCTCTTTTTCCCCAATTTTCCTTTGCTTGTCGATAGTCAGATGTCAGGGACAGAATTTCTTTTTCTTTTAGTCTAACGCATGTATTCACCTTGCAAGATTCCAAATTATTGGGCATGATTTCTCTGATTTGATGTGGGACTTTCCATTGAGTTACTAGAAGATTGTGGTCACTGTTTAAGGTTCTCACGACTTCAAAGTCTTCAATCTGCTCCAGCGATTTTCTTGAGACTCATGTGTGATCTATCGTGAGACCAACTCTGTTCCTTTCCCATGTCAGAACTGATGATGTCTGGTTGTTTTTTATTTTGTGGAGGTTATGCAGATCATAAGCGTCCATTAGCAGTTTCCATTTTCTGCCCCTAATATATGAGTGCCCTCTTGAATTAAGGTTTGTCTCTTTTCCCCCCTCTATAATGCAGACTGCATTTAGGTCACCCGTAATTATTGTATGATCAATTTTGTGGGTGGCATTAGCTTCTTCAAGAGTGTCTTCTATGGTGCGTAGGTATTTGTCATCATCCGTTCTCGCCAGGTTCCAGTAGGTGTTAATTAGAAGAATCTTTTCGAGTTTAGTTGATTCTACTTGGGAATCTTGTCTGTTCCAGAAAAGTAGAACTGCTTGGATTAGTTCTGTGGCTTGAAGTGTAAAATCAAACGTTAACCCGCTTCCTGCTCTTATGGCGATTAGTAGCCCTGAGATAGGCCTACCAGCCATCCCCTTAATTGCTGGAGAAAGTGTCAAGTCGAATACGTCGAGATAGGGCTTTGTAGTTAACCATGTTTCTTGGAGACAGACTATGTCGAATCATTCAAGTTGACATCCGAGCTTGTAGTTAAATGTCCAATTCCTTGGGTGTTCCATGAACACATTGAGTGTTTCCTTGGCATCATTTCACTTTTGACCTCCCCTGGGTCCAGCCCTAAGTCCTCCAGGCATTTCGTCATTGGTGGCTAAAATAATTTATAATTTTTATGGACTCTTGAGGTCCAAATGCTCTTCTTTGGGGGCAGTTGTTGCTCGATTTCCTCCCTTTACCTGTACTGGTGGTTTCTCAGAGTCTCATGCCTTTTATTTGTCAATTTATCGGTATTATTGATTCTCTCTGATGCAGGGTCTTATGGGAATCTCTCTTTATCTTTTTCAAAGGGTCCACTAACTCACCTTTTTGGCACTGATTTGTTACAGGTCCATTCTTTGGATGAGCGGTGTTCACAATTCCGGAGAAAGCCCTTCCTACTATAGTTGGGCGCCCATGTATCAGATCTTGTCTGTCTGTAATCTGTGTCCTTCATTTTTGTGTTACTTGGGCTTTCTTGTTGACCTTTTCTTCCCATATAACTTTCTCTCTCTTGATTCCAATCGCAGTTTTGTTTCTTAGGTTCGCGTATCTCCTTGATTTTGTAACCTATCTTTTTGAAGTCCCCTGTAGGTTTTCTAAGGAGTCTCCTTACGTTAGATGCGTCAATATAGAGATAGTAGCACTCTTTGTTTTCTTCCTCCCTTGGTTCAATTATCAGGATATCCCCTGAATGCAGTTGTTTCAATGTTGCGTTTGTCCACAAAATTGCATGACCTTGCTTCGATTCAGTACAATGTTATTTGCTCTGTGGGAAATCGCTTCCAGTCTAAAAAGGCTATTATCTCGTGGTCTTTTACTCTCCCTTCCAGGATTTTTTTCTTTAGTAGAAGTTTTGTATTTCTGTTCTTTGATAAAGTCCCTTTGTGTGTTTGTCTCCTGTCTTTGCTTGTTCCGTCGGTAGTTGGAGGAGTATCTTCCTGGTTAGTTGCCTGTTCTCTCCTGTGACCTAGAGTTGCTCCTAGTTTTCTTGCACCTTACTCTGGATTTGACACTTGGCCTTTTGTGCTGGCCTCTATCTTCTCTACTTTGGATTCCACGGGGGTGCAACCTCTCTGTGTCTTCCTCCTGGTGACTGGAGCGTCTATCTTCCCTTTTTGGCAATTGGGTTCTTTTTGCTTCCCTTATCCATTTTTTTCCTTTTAGGTTCCATTTTCTTTAATTCATCTTGCAAGCAATCAGTTTTCCTTTTTACAGTGGGCGTAGGAGTTAGCTCTGATTCAGAGTCCTCAATCGGATAGACACTTAAGTCCAGTCGCTCCTTCATCTGATCATTATCATCAAAGTTAGAGACCAGAGGTTCCATACTCGTAGGCTCTTGTGCTAAACCTCCTTTTTTTGTGTTTATTTTCAGAGTTACCGTATTTTTTCAGGGAATGGCTTTGGCTTTTACGGCATCCTGAGCCACTACCTCGTGGCGAGGGCCCTTTTTGATTTCTTTGTTCCCTCTGAATATCATCACATCCTTTTCTGTTCCTAGCCCGTTTTGTCCAAATATCCCATAGGATGGTTTAGGCCTTGCGTTCGAATCCTGCACAGGTTTCTGGAGAGGGTTTTGTCAGGTGGAGGCTCAATTAGCACCAGAGACCCTAAATCTCTTGCAATAGCCCCGTTCTCCCTCGATTTCTTTTGTGCAGGTTCCAACACTTCTTTCTGTAAATCTGAGATCAAACCTTCCGATTCGGTACCCAGTCTCCCCTTAGTTTGAGTTGGTACCTATGCTTCCGTTTGGGTGCCTGCTGATATAGCCACTTCGGAGCTCTGTACACAGGAGTCTCGTACTGATGTTTGAGTAGCGCTTGTTGTTGTTACGACTTTTGAGAGTTTAATGTTTTCCTGATTTTTTGCTTCAATGTAGCCCTCCATGTGGGTTGATTTAGAATGCATCATGGACATTATTGCTGTGTTGTCTTTGAGGGCTTCATTCATAGCCTCATATAGTTTACAGAAAGGGGCCAGCGCGATTGTCACTGTTGACATGATTGACATCAAGTCAACTTTTTTGGAAGGAGTATGTTGTGAAACTGGAGTTGAAATTTCCCTTAGCCGTCTCCTCGGAGGAGTCATCTCCAGAGTCAACCCATGCTGAAGGGTTAGTTCCAGTTTTTTGGTCTTTTTTTCATTTTATTTGTGGGGGATCTAGTTTTTTGTGATTCCTCTTTTGCACATGCGTTTAGTGTGCTGATCGATTTTGTATCCCCTCTGTTGCCAATATCCTTCCACACTCTTGTATCTGAGGGCTACTTCCCTTAGATGAATTGGCTGTTCAATCTTTTTGACGTTTCCCTAAACCCCCCTCGGACCACTGGTCTGTGTTATTTGGCCTTGGGCAGGCAGTAATTTCTTTGAGCACTGGAGGATCCGTTGTAACATCTGTTTCATTTGTAAACTCTGGAATTCGGTTCTGTCGTATGTCCTCTCTTAAATTAACACCGGACCCTCCTTTTTCTTGCCTGTTATAATGCCAATTTATCAATGTTGGTGTTTTTGGCATCTCTTCCCTGGTCCTTTGAGCTTGTTTTCTGTTGTTACAATGGGCCTATAGGAAAGGTTTATCTGCTGAGCTTTTTTGTGGTATATCTTGTGCCTCATTGCAGACGTATGGCATGTTTCTGACCCTGCCAGCATTTCAGCATCTGTCAGTTCTTCAACTGACAGTTTCTCCTGCAATGAGTTTGTTGCAAAGAAATGTTTCAACGTGCTAGATAGCACTGATGTCTGCTGCACCGAGAGAAGACGAGGTTTTGTTTTTAATGTCATGGGGGGCGAACACATATATAATCGGGATCTTTTTGAATCTTTACTCCTATTTTGGGGCTCACTAAAAGGATGACCCCCCACCACCCTGGCCTTTTTTCTTTACAGCTTTGGCCAAGCCAGGTTTTGTCCCTCGTGAGCACATCACCTCCTGGTAAGTACCTTCAGTGAAGATGGTTGAGGTAATGGCTTGCGTCGAATAGTCTTTAATTAATTGACGTGTAACCTTCTTAGGCTTTTGCGAGATCTCCAAGCTTTCTTCAACCAGCTTGTGTAAATCTTTATTTTCTGATGTTGGTTGGTCTAATAAGTAACTTTCTTCAATGTGGTCTCCACCTTGGTCCCAAGCGTTATTCCTTACGGGCATCTCTGGAGGGGTTGTTAAATCCTCTCTGATTACAGTGTCGTAAACCTTGATGTTTACTTTCAAGTTCATTTTGTTGGCCACCATAGCCCTGCCACTCGTAGAAGGGGTTGGGAGTGCGCTACCGCCCAACCGCCCATACTTTGCACATCCCCCATGGGCTCAACCTGGGCAGGGGTGATGATTATATCCATAGAAGTATCATCTTCAATTTCCAAAATTGACTTTGAGTTGCTTTCTTTGCACTTGTCTAAGCCAGCTGGCCGTGAAACCTCTGCGGTCTGTTCTATTTCTTTCACCCCCCCACACCTCCAGTGTGTCGCTCCCTGAGTTCTCCCGTGCGTCACAGGTCTTACCTTCCTTCTTCTCCCTGTCTCCCTTTCTTAAAGGAATGGCCATTGAGCATAACTGCTTAGGGTTGGCGTGGGGTGGTTCTTGATCCATAATCCTCTGGCGCCTGCTGCAGAGACTTCTGTTTTCCTTCATTGGTGCCAGTACAACCGTAATCTGCAGCACACTTCACTCCGTTCAGTAACCGTGCACCTTCCTCTCATATAGTTCGCTGCTTTTTTTGCTTATGAGTACTGATAGGTGGAAATCACATGATGAAATTCTGGGTAGTTCACGCCAGTACGTTGACTAAAGTCTTGTCACTTTCCAGGCTTATTTCTGGGTGAGTACTTTGATTTGCACAGCCGGATCAAAGGCTCAAGGCCCGCAGTCTCCGGGCGCCAATTATGTTCTCTGGTTACTTCAGAGAGTATATGTGGGAAGGGCGTTTGCTGTTGCTGCATTTCTTCAGTGGGTGCACTCTTTAGTCACAAAGTACGAGGCACCCCACAGCAAAGCAGCAAACAGCCAAACAGTTTCAGCAGAAAGCGCCCTTCACTTGCACGGGCTTAACGCAGTGAGGGTGTCCCAGCAAGCCTTTTGTACTTCCTCTTCCTGAAGGGGGCGGGGCTATGGCCCTGAAGGGGGGCGGGGCTACAGCGCTTAAGGCAACAGGAGCAGGCAGCAAACAAAAGCTCCTTGTAGTGATCTTAATACACACTTCTCCATCTGTGAGCACTTCATAAATTGATGGCATCTGGTTAGAATGTTATGTATGGTGTGGAAGGTTGAGGGTTAGAGTGTTCTGGTAGTGGCAGTTGGTGCCAGCAGAGATGGGGGCTGGTAGATGTCTTAAACTCTGAACTTAATTTATATTCTGTCATCTGTAACTGCACGCATGTAAAACAAACGTGCTTAAAACAACAAAGCCTTGAACTCATTTTGTGGAGTGTTTCATCCTCCTTACACTCCTCATGGCAAACACGGCAGTCAAATCCTATTGAATGACAGCCATCCTATTGAATGACAGCCAAACAGTTTCAGCAGGAAGCGCCCTTCACTCGCGCTGGCTTAATGCTGCGAGGGTGTCCCAGCAAGCCTTTTGTACTTCCTTGTCCTAAAGGGGGCGGGGCTACGGCCCTTAAGGCAACAGGAGCAGGCAGCAGACAAAAGCTCCTCATGGCATTCACGGCAGTCAAATCCTGTTGAATGACAGGCAAAGAGTTTCATAAGGAAACGCCCTTCACTCGCACGGGCTCAACACTGTGATGGTGTCCCAGCACGCCTGTTGTACCTCCTCTTCCAGAAGTGGGCGGGGCTACGGCCCTGAAAGGCGCAGGGCTACGGCCCTTAAGGCAACAGGAGCAGGCAGCAGATAAAAGTTCCTCATGGCAAACAAGGCAGTCAAATCCTGTTGAATGAAAGCCAAACAGTTTCATCAGGAAGCGCCCTTCACTCGCGCGGGCCTGCTGTGCCCATTATAGGTTGCATGGGTGCTGTTACACACTGTGTGTACACATGCTGTCACACTGTCTCTGTGCAACTGGAGCAGGGAGCACTCTTGCTGTTTCACGTTTTCGCTTAACCCGGAAAAGGTGTCACACTGTGGTGATCAACAGGCACAATAGTTTCTGTCACAGGGTTTCTGTGCAATTCATGGGGAACAACTGCTGCTATAGTGGGTATCAGTGTCGGTACGAGAATTTAACGAATAAAGTTGAAAACATCACAAAAGTCACAAACATAACATGATCACAAGCACCATATATCATTGCAAACAATGAAAGTTTAAATATGTATTAAAGTCAAATGCAGTTGTCGGGATTTGGTCAGTGTTTTGAAAGAGTGCAGAGGTTCATGACCCATTGGGATTTGGGATGTGTTTCTGTTTCCCAGAATGCAGTGTCTTAATTACTTTCGGTCTCATACCGCACTTTTCCCACGCCATCCGAATACAGCATCTCTGTGTTCTTTCTCTTGTCTTCCTGTCTCTTTGACATTAGCATTAGCATCTGAGTGCCACACTCACTTTCTATCTTTACATACCATTTCTGCACACAAGGTGCAGATAGCACTGCTGCTGGTGTCGTGTCTGCCGGGGTTTCAGCCCAACGTGGGTGGGAGCCTCCTGCAAACGTTTTCACACAACAGGCACAGAGCCAGGGACCAATATGTTGTCATAACTACTGGCAACCAACCTCCATCTGCGCCATGTAACTCATGGCTGCCAAAGCAACAGAGCTGCAATATACGCACAGGGGTGGACTGGTCTACGGGAAAGTCTGGAGATTTCCTGTGGGCCTCTGCATAATGGGCCTCTTCTGTGTAGTCTAAATGTTCTCACGGGAATTGGCTTCGACTTGCTCACGCTATGTAATATGGGGTCACTTTGAAAATAATGTCCAGGGCCTATTTTCGTTCCCAGTCCACCTCTGTATACGCAGCCCTCAAGAAGCACTGTTCTAGTACTGGTGTCCCTCTGACTGGCCACACCCTTGTTTAATCCTTAATTTCTTAGACAGACATTTGTATGAATACTCTTGCATACAGCAGTGCATTGCATAGCAAAATATTTCATAATTATGCACTCTTCAATGCAATACTAGGCCTGTTTTTAGAGCACAGGTTGAGCCTTTGTGTAACTTAATGTGAGATGTTCATATAGTGATCCTATATACAAATGACTCAGAGTCAGAGGCTTCCTTATCCTGTCTTCGCCTGACTGCTTTTTAACACCATTTAGACAGAAACAATTTATTCTAATTACTTAATCCTATGCTCTGAGTCCCTATGTCTAACTAAATGTCCATATATTCGCTAATTGGCTCTCTCTACAGGTAAGGGGCTCGCCCTTGGTGGTTACTAATATTACACCTGTCAAGGGTACACAAAAGGAGGTGGCGTCTCTATCCCTATCCTTGCTCACTACTTTCCTGTCTGCTAAAATGTTGCAAACATCATCAAGGTCGATATTTTTACTTTATTGTCATCTCCTTGGATCTGTGTGGCTTACAGTACTCAGAGCCTTGATTTTAGTAATCAAGGAATTTCTAAAACCAAAAAACAGCTACCAATCTTGTTGGGGCTGCTTATCTTAAAAAGATGGTACTGTGTATGTGCCGTGTGTACCACTTCCGTTTGTATAGAACACGTGATCTAGGTCATCACTCCTGGATCTTTTGTCTACTGGTTTCAGCGGTATCTCATTACTTCTCACTTTCTTCAGGACATATACTGATTTTAGCGTTACTGGTCTCAATTATTAATAACAGAATAGCAGAGCAGAAAAACAACAACAGGAATGGTGACTATTCTTGCCCTGTGTGGCCACATTTATAGGTTGTGGATCCTTTTCCCCAATTTTCTGTAGGCCGTGGCATTCTGGTCATGTGCCCTAAAGGGGAAGGGAAAGAGAAAAGGGGGTGAGGGGTTCTTTGTTTTAATCTAGTGTATGTGAATTAATACCACATCTGGTTGCGTATCAGGGAGGATTTCTTACCTGTCTTCTCTTTTGTACAGATGATCTTACGTGTGCTTTTCCCAAACGTATAATTCAGATATCGATAAAACATTAATATATTTGTTTTATATTTATTTTTTATATAGGAATACCCTTTTTGTCATACTAACCTACACCGGTCCAGCCAGAATGGGCATGGTTTCTTACTGTGGCATTGCATTATGGACAAAGCTAACATAATGAGCGTTCTTACTTGGCAAAACTGGCCTACATTGGGGAAGCCAGTAGGGATGTGTTTTCTTACAGTGACATTGCATTTTTTGGTGGTTGTATGGGAAAATCCAACATGATGCATGTTCTTAGTTGACCATACGTGTCTACATTGGTGCAGCAAAAAAGTGCTTTTTTTGCAGTGATGTAAAGGTCGGCTGGGAAGGCCCAACATAAGCGGAACAGCCAGGCTGGGAAATCCTGCACCCAAATAACGGAAATAGCAGAATAAATGGCAAAGCCTGCTTTATTGCTAATCCACATAAAGCAGGGACAGCAGTAAGCCACAAGTCTCAAGAGCTCTGAAGAGAGGCAAATTAACGTGTCCATCATTGCTTCGGCCATGTCCCCGTTTCGACAGCATAGGCATGAACAGTGCACTTCACTCATAGCATCTGCCTCCTCACCACTGCTATATCGCGGATGTGAGAGACGTTATTCCCTGAGACAACCATTCAAACCCCACCCAGATGATGTCACCGGAATGCTTGGAAGAGTTGTAATTATGAAAAGGACAAATGACATCATGGCTAGGGCCAACACGCGTAGACGCATTCGACACAAAGTACATGCATCCAAGCACGAAGATACATGAACACTAGGTCAAACTGCATTTAGACACAAAGAACATGCTTACAATCAAAAGGGTAGAATACACACACTCTCTGTCTCCTTTGCTGAAATGCAAGCCGCACGAGAATACACATAAACGCTTGCTTAATGCAGAATGCAACTAAAAGGAGTGGCCATGTAAATCAAGATGCAGGATGCAGTCACGTTAAGTGAATGGGTGACATTGGGAAGCCGTAAAACAGCAGTGATCCCTATCTTACTGAGCCAAGAGAAGAGCCAAGCCTGAACAGCACAGATAGCAAGTGCACAGATTGCCAAGGTTAGCGGAGAAAGGCAGGTTCGGACCAGCATTCGAAAAGTACAGACAATGGACAGATCCCAGACGCCAGACACCGCTTTATCTAAATCAACAAGAAACACATGTTGTGGGAAGGTCAGGTTCTCATCAGCTCACACCTGACACTAAGGAGAAGGTAGCTCGACCAAGTCTCCAGAGGCCAGGATGGTAATAACAACCCTGGTAAATCGGCTAAAATTCTCATAAATTACTGAGCAGGATAATTCGACATACAGTCTCCACACACATGACGTGCAGCTGGCAGAGAATACCCATTAATTAGAGCCAAACCTGGGCAGATGGAACCTTCTTTCCCATCCATTTCTTTGAGATGAAAGACACAATATACTACTAAGTGGAAAGCCAAATGTACTGGCTCGAGGCTGAGGGAATCAGGGAATGGTACTTTTGATGGGACACACAGCACCTTGGGGCCGCTCTCATTACCTTAAATAGTTGCTCATGTGCTGATAAGTGTCCGAACTGCCATGGCTAAGAAGCTACTCTTGATCAATCCCTATCCACCATCCACATTCACCTTAAAAGTGTTGCACAAGCCACTCATAATTTGCCCTGATGACATGTTCCCCCTGTATCCTTTATGTAGGTGGTCCTAGGTGGAGATACTTAGTATCGCCAGACCATTTAGAAGACTAACCCCATATAGAAAACATATGCTATCATACTACTCACCATCCCCCCTAGGTTTCATTAATGTATCATTTGTTCATGACACCGTTTTCAGGTCAATCTCGGTGACAAGCCTGTGTCTGATGAGAAGAAACTGGAGATCATCCGATGTCCATGACTATCCTTGTTTAATAAAACAGTATTTTATATCACACTATTGGTCTTGTCTGTTTTTTTGACGTGACCTGCCCATCCACTGCATACCTGAGTTTGGGGGGCATTCTCCCTATAACTTGACAGCTCTCAAACGCTTCAGTACAGAATAAAGGATTATCCTCTTCTTTGATGCTGTTATCTCTGAAAGTAAAATGTTTGTGAATTAATTGAACATTTGTGATAACTATATAAGGTTCACTACAAGAAAAAGGAAGGTACCATATACTAATCCGTGATTGATGTAAATGGAAGATTGATGTTGTATGATACACTTTAAAATGCAATGCACTAATGTTTAATATTTGTTTTTAGACAAAAGAATACCCTCCCATAGGAAGTGTCTGTGTAATGAAATAAAAAAGCTATGTTTTGTATGCAAAAAAAGCCAGTGGTGCGGGATCATCCAAATTGCGTGAACTTTATTGTCAGCATGTTTAAGCTAATTCCGGTCTAGAACTAGTCTGTGATTCCTGTGTGTGTTATACACAATGGTGCAGCCAGCATGTATGGGCATGGGCAGCATGAACATGTGTTTTTACACTCTCAGAATACTAGCATGTATTGTGAGCAAAGGCATCATGGAAATACATTTGATAAATGTTCCAATGCATTATTGTTGAGTTGGCATCTATTGGATTTTTTCATGTGTTGCCCTACAAAACAGGCTGTAAACTGTGGATTTCTAGTCAGTGTTTCACAAAAGGTGTGCTATAAAATGCACCGTTTAAACTCATAATTTAAAAACTATTTCTCCTCAAAACTCCTTGGTTGGTTCAGGATCAGTTGCTAAGGTGAGTCAGCACTACATATTCATGAAAATGTTTATGACCTTCTAATTACAAAAAACAACTGCTGCAACTAGGGGTGTACCGAACAGTAGATTTAGACATTCAGCTGAATATCGAATAGTTGGACAAGTATTCAGCCGGAACCGAATACAGAGCCTAGTAGTTGCCTTTTTAATAAATAAAGTTATGCAGATAAGAAAAACACTTTGTGAACTTAAAACTCACTTTAGCATATTTATATCTGTTATTTATTGCATTTCTTTTCTTTGTTGTCTATGGAAGATGTTTGTGTAAACCATTACCACAAAAGAATATGTTCAATAATAGCAGTGTTTGCATTTGTGTGCATTTATAGGTGTTGCTTGTTGGGCGTGGCCCGAGTAACTAAGACCATCCCAAGAGTATAGTAGGCATGTATGCAATCAATGTGATTCTGGCTCCAGCAAGGCACTGAAACACAAAAGGAGTGATTACATCAATTAGCAAGCACCCTGCTGACTGCTGAGGTGCTACTGAATACAGACCTCTGGGATGCTAAAGCCATGCTCTCTACTTGTGGTAATGAGAGTGGATGCCTTATCATCAATATATACTATTGTCTTTCTTTTTTGGGTGAGGTGTGTTTGTGGTGTTTTGGGGCATGGTAAAAAAACACTAGAATAAAATATATACGGATTGCTGAGTCCTCCATGATTCTCGGCTGACCCTATAGGGAAGGGACAGTGCTGATTTTCAGATCTTTTAATTGGCATGTGCATGTTTATTTTACATATTAGTTTCACTTGTACATCCATTTGGTCCAATGTTTCTAAACTGTAAACTTGCATCTCCTTGTCTTTATTACACAAATATACCGCATTTTCTACTCTCTAATGTTGGGAGGACTATTTCTGTTGGGTAATTTTGGTTAAAAAATGATATCCATGTTCTTTAGTAACATCTGTCACTTCTACGCAATTAAGGGACTCATTTTGGCAACATGAAAAAGTTGGAGGGCAGGAATTGGAACCTATGTTTCAATATTACAAGCACATCTCTGCCGCAAGAACATTTGCCACTGAGCCATTTTACTTGCTTATAACTTCGGCCTGCAGGTTGAATACAGTTCTTTGCTGCAGGTACTTCCTCCTGAGCTATATTACTCCGGGTTTGGAACTTACTGGGATCTCTGTAACACTATATTAATCCACTTAATTATATTACTTGGACTGGGGATTGGAACCTGTAACTTTCAAATTTCTCACACAGGTCATCAGCAGATCAATACGCGCCTAAAGAAAATATCATTTTTCAATAGTGACTTCATATTGTACCAACTCAATGGTTGTCAACTGCAAAGTACAGCAGAGACTAAAGATACATTCAAAATATCGTGGCAATAAGACCCGAGGCGGCGGGCCAATACCGCCCCAGGTAATGCCCCCGGGGCCGTAACGAAGCCCTGAGGGCATTACCGTGGGCGGTATTGATCAGCCGCCGAGGGTCTTATTGCCAATAGCACCCTGGCCCTTTAGACCGGGGTGCTAATGGCATTTTTTTTCTGTTTCACTTGTTTCGAAACAGAAAAAAAAAAAATGAAAAGAAATGGCCGCTGGGAAAGGGAAAACGTAGTCCGTTTTCCCTTTCCATGGTGGCCATTGGGAGCGGACGCGCTGGGAACACAAGTGTTCCCAGCGCGTTCGCTCCCAATACTAGAAGACAAAAGAAGGTAAGTGGGTTGGGAGGGCGGAAGGGAGGGAGACGGGGAAGAAAAAAAAAAAAAAGTACTGCGGTCTCTGGCGGGGGACGATGGAAGCCTCCAGCCGTGTGGAGGCTTGGAGTGGGGGCCCCGCTCCGAGTCTCCACACGGCTGGAGGTTTCCATCGTCCCCCACCGGAGATCGCAGGATAGAAGGTAAGTCGGGTGGGGTGGGAGGTGGGAGGAGGGAGGAAAAAAAAAACTTTCTTCAGGAGTCCCCGGCGGGGGACGAAGGAAGCCTCCAGCCATGGGGAGGCTCGGAGCAGGGATTGCCCCGTTTCGAGCCTCCTCATTGGCTGAGGGGCTGCCACGCCCCTCGCCGGGAACAGAGTAGCCGGCACGCACGGCGTAAAAGGGAATACCGTGTCATATGGCTCGCAAATGAGCCAACCACCACGCAGTATTCCCGTTGCGCCGGTTGTTAATGAGAGTTTTGATTTAGCTCGCCCCTCCCCAGCGAACCACCCGGTGAAAGTCTATCTGTCCAGCACAGGAAGGGCAGGAACTTTGTTTGCCCTTGCATACCTCTGCTCTGCCTGTACTCATAAAAGTGACAGCAGTATTTGTTTAATGACCCTTTTAAAGGATAAATATCACATGCTTGAAGGATTCCAGGCACAAGTCAAAGCAGTACTTCGTGTATATTGAAGGGAAAACTATTCAGCTTCGAGTGATAATTACTGAAGTATTCAACCAAAGCTGAAAATCAAATTTTCAGCTTGAATTCAGCTGAATATTTAATTGAAGTCGAATTTCGGTACACCCCTAGCTGCAACTGATCTAGATTAAACCCCCAACAAGAGGATATGACATATTTAGATACTACCTTTGTGACTGCCTTCCCTTTGAATTCCTCACTTGGCTGCCAAATGCATGTTTAGTAGTTGGAGTTGACCACAAGATTCATTTGTGGGGAACCCTGGAAATGTACCTAGGTCTAACTGACAGCAGCTTCTGACCTGTGGGTTTGAGTAAGTATAACATTCAATAGTGAGTGCTCTGAAGACTGTTTAATATGTCTTGGGTTGTATCAGAAGAACTCTTTTGTTGAAAGTTGCTTCAAGTCTTGTCTAATTGGACAATATTCAGTGCAGGTACAGATATCCCCTACAGTTCAGTTTTTGCTTCATGCAACTAGCATGCAATTATTCTCCACTATGACCCTTTCGAGTTTAAATGAATGTAAACAATTCCCTTATTGATATTTTATGTTCCTGGGATGTATACCACACTCCACTGCCACGTCAGAAATGTAATTATTATCTGGATGGGTATTAGCTCTCTCTATGTAGTTTCAGTTTTGTGTTAGTGTTCAGATTTTGGCATGTGTTTGAACTCAAAAAGACAGAATGGTGTGTGGATGTCCCGGAGTTCCTTGGAAGTCTGGCACATATGGATTCTTCAGGCTCAGAAACGAAATGCTATGTGGTGTACATAAGTTTGTGGAGCCCTATATAGAGAAGACCCACCCAAGATGGACGCTTCTGCCAGTTGTCTCTTGGAGTCTGGCAGTATTACGCAGATGTATTGCCCTAAAACCATTGGTATTTAGGGGCAGGATAGACACCACTAGAGTGCCCCTGTAAGAGCCTGGGGGGCTCATTTTGCTTCAGAAAAAGTGGGTTAAGATCGTGTAGAACCCGAGATGGTATTTTGTGGGTCTGTGTGGATCCCAACACAGAGGTACAGTCACACAGTTGTTGATGATTTGGAAAGGAATGTCCTGTTGCATCTAGTTGCCATTTGGGCAATTAATTCCACTGCCTTCCCCTCGTGTCACATTTTCTTACTTCAAGTAAGGCTACATGCTTTGAAATGTGGGGATGTGCAGAACCTAAGACCTACATAGACTGAAGGGTGGGTAAGTTAGACCCATAGCCTTCTGTTTATATCCCTTTCCTGAACCATCCTTAATTTCTACAACATTCATTCAAAACAGGGATGCACTAGGACCACCATTCCTCCCATTGGCTCTCTGTTCCCAGAAGCTATTTACTGTCAAGGAATGCACACGTTGAAAATAATTCATATCATTCACACTATATGAGATGTCACTCATAACCGCAAAGTCTTTAACTGCATCAAGACATTCGGCGGCTATATTGTATAAACTACGCAGGATCTTTGTAGAAACCTCTGGAAGCACTAGGTAGTGCATTGAAGTATACACCCAGCAGGCCAGCACATTATTGGAGCTGGTTTATGAATGTACAACTGAGCTCCTCCTGTTAGATTCTGCAGCTTACTTTTCAGAACCGTCACTAGGCTCCTCATGGCACCAGTCTGCATTCTTAATTAATAAGACACATGACAAGGCAGGTGCAAAAAGGCATCAAAAGGAAAAAAAAGGTTTCAGAGGTTGTAAGAAAACGTTCATTATCCTCACAAGATAACAAAGAAGGATCCATTACCTGAAATATACTGTATTCTGTGCTCCGTACAAAGAGTCTTGCGCAACATGTTGGGAACGCTATGAATGGACACTGACTGGATTCATTCAGTCTTATCCTCACCTTTGATCAAAATAAAATAACTATTCCTGCTGTTCTATATAAATATATCAAACCCCAATTGTGTACCTTAACTGCATTCATAGCTGAGGTTCTTCAAAGCCAAATTGGGGAGCCTGCGGCACTACCACTATGAAAGCAAAGGAACATACAGGGGTGCCATGGCTGCCACCAACACTTACCGTGTACCCTACGGTGTTCACGGGTAAAGAATTGCAGATGAACTAGATGGTATGTTCTCTGGAATTTACAGAAACACTGTTTGCCACCATTAAACACACAGCTACAAAAGCATCACAATGGGTCAGATAGTGTTATGATTATTTTGAATGAGTGCTCTGATATTTTATCTGGCATTCTTTACCTGCTGACCGCCTGCAGACAGAACCACAGGACACATAATTATCATAAACACTCGAGTTGGGGCCCACTCTTAAAAGCTCCTCTGTGACTTTCTCTTACTATCCAGATGGGATTCCTGGAAAGAAGAGGGACAAGATTAAGTAATTAAGTAATTCTTGAGAGTGAGGCATTCTCACTAATCATGGGTTTGTTAAGGCAATGGTTGTATAGTCTCTGTGTAATTACTGTTCAAGACCAACACAGTATTTGTAATCAAGTTTCACAGGACAAAAATTGGCAAATGTGTACACATGTTCCCTATTCATCGACAACGAGAACTTTGACATAATTCTTTTTAAAATTTATTTGTAAAACGGTCAGAACATGAAGCACAATACAATTTGGTCAATACATTACATGACAGAAATAACAAGGTTTCGAATTCATTAGCAGTATCACTTAGTTCTCAGAGTTGTTTGGGGATACAGTTTCAAGTTTGTCAAGAAAAGATCTGAATGGTGATCAGATGTCTTTGGGTCGGCTCGTGGGAGAAAAATTTTGGATAAAGCCTTCTTCACATTCATTTACATATATCATGTCCTTGATCCAGCAGTTCAAAGTGGAAAAGTGGGTGCAGTTTTAGATTTCCAGCATTAAAGTATATTCCTTTTTGCCACCATGCAGGCCACATTAAACAACCTGCATGCCTTAATGGGGACCTTTCCAATGTCTCCAAGTAGGTATTTAATAGGAGCAAGGGATATCTAGGATCTCTTCTAGAGCCTTGGCCACCGCCCTCCAGAATTTTTGTATTTGAGGGCATGCCCAAAACATATGGAAAGAGTCTACTTTTTCAACCGGGCACTAAGGGCAGCCAGGTGATACATCAGGGGCGAATTTCACCACTTTATGTGGAGTAAGGTGCAGGTGGTTCAGGATCTTGATTGGATCAATCTCAAGTTAGCAGTGATTGACACTGATTTGGTAAGTTAACAGTATTTGGCCCACTGCATTTCGTCAATGGAAAAGCCCAGGTCCCACTCCCATACCCCCTTCATGGAGTTGCGAGAGGTAGTATGGGTCTGTATCATTTTATACAAGTTGGAGGTTCCACAGCTAACCCTGTTGGGCATCATGATGTTGGTTATGAATGGGTGTGTTGCCGACTCGAGTGGAAAGGAGGGCCAGTGACTACAACATGCTGCCCTCATTCTGTGGTTTCGAAGGGACCACGACGGTCCGTATCCTAACCTAGCCACAAAGTCAGCCAATGACACGAACTTCCCATCAGAGAACATGCCTCCCAGTTTTAATTGGACATGGGGATCCCAGGCATTCCTGATGGTCGGATCATATGTAGGGGCTATCCCAGGGAAACGACACAAGTGAGAAGTGCTGCTATAGGGTAAATTAATGTTAAGCTTCTTGAAAATTCTGCACCACGCATTTACTGTGGTATTAACCGGGTAAAAAGAATTAGTGTCTGAGTAGCGTTCAATGAATAAGACTGAGCGAAGATCAGTAGGGGATGCAGCATATTTTTCCACCCTGAGGTGAGCAAGGTCATCAGAGTCGGAGAACCAATACCCTGCATATTGGGCCTGAGCAGCCAAATAGTATAGCTCAAAATCAGGTGCTGAGAGGCCACCATTACCATATTGTTTAGTCATTTTAGCCCAGCTCATTCTGGTCGTCCCTATATTCCAAACGAACGAGGAGGTCATGAATTAAAATTTAGAAAAGTAAACCCTCCTGTGCCGTATAGGTATGTAACTAAACAGATAGTTGTGAATTTGCAGACATAGGGCACATCTGTGGCGAACCTCACAAGAGCTAATTGTGACGAGGCTAGTAATGCAAGTTTGCTGTCGCTTTTCACGCCTTCTAATTGTGTCTGCCCAATTGTGAATAACTGTGATAAAGCGAAATAAGGCTCAAATCCTGCACCAGCACGCATACATCTTTGCGTGAGTAGTGTGGCTGTTGAAAAGAATTTTATAGATTGACACAATTTATTGAGAAAAAACACTTCTTTAATAGTAAAGTGTTAAATAGTTATTCTTGATAATATAGTTGATTGTCCAATTCAGGATAGCTTAGTAATTGCAGTTCATTTGGTGTTTCTAATACATAAACTCTGACAACCTTCATCAAAGTGATCTTCAAAAAACACAAGAGCCTTAAAACATTTGAAGGCGGCTATTCAGACGCAGGTCTGGATTCTGAAAGGGGAGAAGCAAACTTTTGGGTAGCGACAAATGTTATATTTGTGACCTAATTGCGCTGCACAACTTCAGAACACTCACTTTCACTATGGTTTTGCTATATGATACCTAATATTTTAAACAAGTGCTGTCATTGAAGGATGTATCATGAGCTAAGGTTTGTTTTGTAGTTGGCTGGACTGGAGGGTAGCCTTCTTCCCCAGTAACTTGGTATCCCCCCTTCCATTGAGTTGGTCTCTATGTTATTTTGTTCTGTTTGTACATACATTTTTTAAAGTAAACTAAAGTTGTTTATTTTTAGGCCATTAAGGAGAGTGAGGAACTGCCCTTGAAAGTCTGATGGAAACGGGCAATTCTAGGGGTATGATGGCGAACTGTTAAACATTGAGTGCAAAAATAGGAAACGGGGCTGGCGTTTTGCTTGTTTATTAAACATGATGATTATGCCAGCAGCAATGATGAGGAGAATGTGGTATGGAGTGGCAATTGCTACCCTGCTGTATCCCAAGCTCTTTTTCCATTTGTATCACGATAGCCATTCTCCCTCATTGTATGTTCCTCTCCTAGAATGTAAATGTGCTTGAAAGGCATCTAGGATCAAGGAGTATATGAACTTCATTCATCATTTTGATATATTTTTTTCCTGGTGACTTGTGCTATTGAGGAATTTCAATTCAAGGTTAATAAGGTTTTGGGGAAAATGCACACAAAAAACTAAAGGCAACCCTAAGGACTGAATTAAAATAGGGACTTTGATCCATCATCGGAATTCCTGAGTACTCCTGGTCCATATTAGAAGGCAGAGTTTAGTGCTTGGTGTAACCACCCTTTGAGGAGTCACAAAGTATGATTATGTATGCCATCTGTATATGTTCAATCGTGTAATCCTTGTACAGGAGTCTCAGAAATGTTTCCAAGCTTATGGCAACTTGCATTCCCCACGTGCTTCCAACCCTTATTATGACTGACAACATGATTCCAATGTCATCAGCCTAAGAAGCACAGTGACTCTTTAGACAGATCTATGGTAGTGCAGCCCAGTTGGTTCTGGAAGCTGGGTGTGGTGGTCCACCTCTTGGGAAGGTCTCCGGTCGATAACCGTCAACCACCTTTCTGACCTGCTCCTTCATGTGATGCCTCTCGAGTCCTCTCTTTCTCTCTGCTGGATCCTCTCCACTGGAATGCTCTTGCGACTTTGCAGAAAAGCTGCTCAATCAGTGAACACATTTAAGACCATGCTCACGCGTCATCTGCTAGGTAGTAAAGGGGCATCCTCTACCCTGCATCCACTCCATCTTGCACTCCGCAAACCCAAACCTGGGTAAAACAACTGCAAGAAGGGAATATATAAATACTACATACAAGTACTAATACAAATAAAAAAGTCGTGTTTTAAAGGGGGCCACTACCTCACTGATACAGACTATTCAGGAAGGGCACCCAATAGAGAGACAGTCAGAGGGTAGTCCAGCCAGAACCTCTGCAGGGACTTTGGCACCAAGGAGTGACATGTGACCAAAGTACTGGCCTGAGGACGTTTGTTAAAATACTTTTCATTTTAGGCCCCTTGATTATTGACCTGGCCACTCCAGTGCATAGAAGAGCATGACCACGTAACATGAGATGAAGAGGAATCCCAGAATGTTATCATTAAGTCCTGTTCATTCCAGGGCTCAAGCCGAGGGAAGATGCGGGTGGATGGAGTCCCTTCACTTTTTTCCACAGTCCCCCACTTTTTTCAGAGGACACCTACATATGCTAATTTCTGGTGACACCACATTCAATTGGTATGTTAATGGGTACCCCCACTTTTTCTTTCAGGACTTGACCCCTGGTTCATTCAGACACATCTCTCTTTCCAGATATTAATGTGCCTGTATCTGACCCATAAATGTACAGTGGTCCAATCAGTAGATAACCCCTTGAGTTGTGCAAGTGGATGATTTATCCTCTGTACTAATCTACACAGTGGAATTGAAGGGCCATGCTGATTGAGACCTGCCACATTTATTTCTCATCTGAGTGATCAAAATAGGAGCAGATCTTCCTCAGTGGTTTCATGTATAGTTGTAAATACAAGATAGTAGCAATATTAGGAGGTTCATTTTATGTACTTCTTGTGTTGAGGCCTGCTGCGCCATGCGCAGACGGTTCACATGAATGGAAGGGATTGAAATCCTAATGTCTAGATAATAATACTGTGGCACTCTCCTCCACATGTGGGAATATCATGTGTCCCCCAATGTTGAAAGCATCTCCACTGTTCTGGGATGACCAACTCCCCAGTAAGTCTAGAGCATGCATAAGTATGCTTCCCATGCCTCCTGTAACTGCAGAAGTGCATAGATTCGGAGCAGCACTCTCACCATGTGTGACTCTGAGCTCAGTCTGCTGGCTGTGCCAAAGGAGAGGTGAGGCAAGAGACTTGTCCTGATGTGCAACGACCACAACTGTTAACCATTTGTGCATACTCAAAGTCTGTAAATACTTTGGACATTGCCAATAAACAATGAAGACGCTAAAATGAATGCCACCCTAATGTGGCAAACAAGCCCAAAACCACAGACTGCAATCCTTTATACTGGATAGATCTTGTTTGTTTCCCCCTAAGTGTTTACTGATGAAGGTGAAGTGACCAGGGACCTTCAACAGCAAGTACTGCTCTGACATTTTTCTGTTCATTGATACCCTCACCCTTTCCAGCTTGGCCATGTATGTCCCCCAAGATTAAGTCCAGTTTATCAATGGACTTTGGGGGATCGAGTTCGTGCCCTTCTGCACCGAGTGTTCCAAGAGCGAATTGCACTGTACACTGATGCAACCTGCAACTTGTTCGGAGGTGCAAGTACATCTGGGGGAAGAGTTTCAAACATTCGCTTGCTCATTGTGAGTCCCAAGCTCCCATAGATACTGGTGACAGCACATTGAGGATGGCAAAGAGGACCTGGAGAACAATAATGATGACTCTGAGGCTTCAGAAATAAATCTTATAGGTGGTTCTGCGCCTGTGAGAACCATTGACTGACAGCCGCACCTGGAGCCCATGGAGTCTCAGATTTCACCTGGTAACTCAGGGAAGGTTAAGATTCAGGTTATAGTTGTGTTTCTGGAACAATCTAGTCACAAAGCAGCCAGTCCGACAGCTGCCTCAATTGACTTTCACCAATACACATAGCGGAAGGAATCTCATCTACTAAGGATGGCCCAAAGCCATTGCTCAATGACCTAGAAATGAGCCGAGAGCTGCCAGCTTGTACTTGCAAACAATCCCGGATGAGGGTTTGACTGACAAACAGGTTGCACAAGACAAAGCCACTGAATTGATTGGGAATATCTTGAACTTGTAAGACATACTGATTTGGAGAACCAGGACTGAGTGATGAGACTACCCTGACCAAACACCCCGACAATGCAGACAAAATGCAGATACCTGGAGATGCCTGCCCAGGCCTGAACCTGCTATGGGGCTAAGCTCCATGCATACGTCTACTGGTTCTACTGAACGCAGATTAGATTGTTGCCCAGGTTTTGTTGATGTTTTCCATCTTACATTAAGTGTGTTGCTGCCTCCAATGCCCACTAGTAGGGGGAAGCGCAAACCGTATCCTTAGGATTCTTGTGAGATTAACAGCCCTGATGAGGTGGTGAAGGAAATGCTTGAGGAAGACAATGACATTTTGGCTCCAGCCCTGGGCGTGGAGGAGCTCACCAGGACTTCAACAGGTGCATGTTTTCTTCTGGCCTGTATGATGGCCATTGACAGTTGTCCAATATGATCCAATGGGGAAATTGGAACAAGTATAATCATATGTATCTTTCACCGGGGATCCCTTGGTTGAAAGAGTTTTCCTTGCTGGAAGTGGCCTTATCTAGTATGTATTTGGGACTGAGGCCTGTGAGCTGGGTAAGACAATCGTCTGGTTAGCCAGTTGATTTACAGTGACCCACACGTGGAAGGATGCCAAGGAGGAAGTGCACGCTGCCCATTAAGAGCAAGGTTGTTGGATGGACCAGTGATCATGCGCATTAGCAACGCTGAGAGGATGGTGTGTGGGAGGGTGACTGAACTCTGGGGATTCCCTTACCCTTGCCTGTCAGAGTGTTGCATGAATGTTGTGGAAACTGAGTGAAACCTTCAGGTGAAGGACAAAGTGCACATCCACCTGATAGTAAAATAGGATCTGCTTAGGGATTCAGCTCTTGGGAAATGCATAAATGAAACTCTGGCCATGTAAAGGAGGGGCTGCCGCGTGCCCAAGTCCAAAAACTGCAAGTCTTCTTGTCAAATGGAAAGTGGGTGTTAAAGCTGCACCCCAAGTAGTATTTGTGACCTCCCAGTTGCTGTCCTCCAGAGATGAAGTTCTTGATATTTTAGATTTTGTGGGTTGTCTCTCCTCTTCCTTTCTCTCCTTTTGATTCAGCTTTGTTGGGAGCTCTTTTGCAAATGTATCTGCCAGTTTTGAGTAATCTGTGTTAATAACATTGTGCTGGTTATAACAGTTAATAATTGTTAGAATTTAACAAATGCACTGAAAGTTATTTTTAGTACCCCCAACATAAGGATGACAACGCGTACATTGAATATTTTGCAAAGAAAGAAAATAATGTAACAAAGCTTAAAATCAGTGGATCCAAAAATAGAGAATACTTCCAGGCAAAAAAATATTTTCTCCCGCAGGAAGCACTTTGAGGTACAAGACCTAGAGAGCCCATGAGCCCATGAGAATCCAAAATGCAGTGAGAAACAAAATGAATGAAGAATGAGCAAAGTATGCATGAAATGCCACTGCGAACAGATCAAGAAACAACTTGAAACTCTGACATTGTAATTCAAGAGGATTTATTTTACAAGCAAATGCCTGGAAACCATGGAAAAGGCAGCGGTGCACTGTGTAAATCAACTTAACATAACATACAAAAGCAAGCCAACCGTTTAGGATGAACTGATAATGTAAGAAAAGAGGAATAATTCAAGCAATGAATGATGGGCAATCCAGCTTGCTTAAAGACCGTCATCCATCAGTCCATTCCTATCTGGCCTTGCCTCTGTCACCTGGTGGCCAAGTAAAAGATCCCTTACAGTCTGTGGGGATTCACGCATCCCATGCACTTCCTTGTGGTCTTGGCTCAGTTAGTGTTAATGTTAATGTTAAAGGACATTTGTACCACGCACTATCACCACCGAAGTGGTCCCCTGGCGCTCTGGCGGCTCTAAAAAAGGGGAGGAGAGGGCGTGGGTTAGTGGGAATAAGCTGGAAAAGTGCAAGAGAGCAGTGATGTGCTGTTGGCAGCCTCAGCCCGGTGGGTCCGTTGGCTGGGCTTGGGGTGTTTTACGGTCGATAGTCGTCGTGTGCTGTTGTGAAAGTCTATGTGTGGTTTGTTTTGTTGTTGCATTGTTGTGAAGTTTGTGCGGATTGTTGCGTTTAAGGCTTGTGGTTGTGTTTGGTTAGAGTTTGAGAGGTATATGCAGAGGGATGGAATTGTTAGTTGGTTGGTTAGTTGGCATTGATGTCCTTGCAATTATGGGATTCCATCTAGGTGCGGTACATGCTAACATTCACATTCTGAAAGATGATGTTAGGAAAGGCAAAGAAGCGAAATTAGTGCAGTAAAGATTGTCAAAATACGCCATAAATGGGGCCATGTTGACTAGTGGGGAAGGATCAGGTTTGCAGCAAACTATAGGCATGCCACAGGTGAATAACCAAAGGCAGTTTGATCAGCGTAATAATGGATTCATAATACAAGGTAGGGGAGGCTTCCGAGGCAGAGGCTTCCAGAATAATCAGGGACATTTCCAGAATAATCAAAAGGGATTTCAAAACATACAAAACGATAATGAAGGCATGAAGGGAGGGCAAGTTAGGAGACTTTCTGTATGTTAGACATGTGGAATGACAGGACACATTGCACGTATGTGCAGAGGTCAAGAGTTTGTGCAAAACGGGCAATTCTCAAGAGGGTTTGCCCAAGATCAGCCATTATATCAGACATGAGCGCTGGGAGAGCAGCAAGTACAGCAGCTTAGGAAAAGTGCAAAATGGATTTACTGCAGAGGGCAAGTGCAGTGAGCCCATATACAGACTCAGCAATATAACATGGAATACATAGTGACACACATGAGTGAAGGTGTCATTATGAAACAAAGGAATCCTTTTATAGGAACAGGTGTATGCGTGCACTCACAATGGGACAGACTCACAGATGATTGCTGTATCATCATCTGGTCAGGATGTTGATTTCTCAGATGGTCCCTTCTAACTATCAGGTTTCGAGGGGCCTGCGCCCCAGGCTACAGTTTCATGCCAACATACCTTATACCTTTTAAGTCACCATGCATGTTTTCTTATACAAATATATAACGTTTTTAAATGAGTTGCTGATTTCCATGTTAGAGGGTGAGACTTGTGAGTGTGCTATGCTGTTTGTCAGAAGGTAATGCTACATCCTGTTATAAGAAAAGTTGAACGTGAAATCATCCACAGTTCTGTGTTAGTTTGCACTTGCAGAATATACAAATTTTGTCAGCGCTCTGAATAACTTGATTTTAAATGCTCCAGCGTGGGTTCCTCCGTAAAGAATAGGTTTTTCATCCTTGCTTATTATGTTTAGTAAGGCTTTTTGATGCCTGTGGCAAACTAGAAACACAAAGGGCAACAGATTGGCTGCAGGCCCAAAAACGTGAAGGATGCCAGCCGGCCAGACAAAGCCTTTCATTGGCTAAAGGTCAATACATTGACCATTGGATAAAGGGTCATTTAAAAAAGCATAACTCCACTCTGAAAATGTGGTGCACAAGCGCTCGGGACTGGTGTTTACAAACCTATGACACACCATTGCCGAATGGGCTTCTGAGTGCCACAAACACAACTGGAGCAGTGCTGTGTCATGCCCAGTGGAGTGACCAACTCAAGGACTGGGTACAGATTACAGAATTACAGGTATGGTAGTAGCTGAGGAGGTTGAGTCAGAGCCTCACTCTTTCTCTATCCCTCGATCAGCACGAGCATGAGTCGCTGCCTGGCTTCTCCTTCGTTCTGGAAAAACGAAGGCTGGGGCTGCGCAGCATTGCACTGCGTAGGGGCATGTGCAGTTTGTTCCCCAGCCTGGGCACGTTCCAAATACGCAGATGCGGGGCACGCATGAGCGAGCAGCAGAAGTACTTGTTTTAGCCCGCTGCAGACAGTCTGCAGAACATGTTAACTTGTACTTTTGCACGCACGCTGACATGACAGCTGCAGCCTACAGTCTGCAGGTGTCCTGCAGACGTATTTTTACACGCTGCAGGGACACAATTTTGGGGGGGATAAAAGCCATTATATTGTGGGAGGGATTTGTCCCCTCTGTCTCCCCCATGTCCTACGCCCATGGGCAAACATTCTGTTAATCGTCAAGAAGAGTCACTCATGCAATTTTAGAATTTGAACTGTGCTGTATTGTTGTAAACAGAAGACAGAATTATTTTAATTAAATACCAGGGTGGCAGGTATCCTATAGCTGTCATGTTCCTCTGACTTTAAGGGCACCGAGTGTTGGTGTTTATTTATGAGTATGTGTGTGTCTGTATTAACAGCTTTCTTTGTGCTGCCAGTGCAGAAACATTGATACGAAGTGTTCATTTGCTAATACAACCACCTCTATAGCCAGGCTTGGATCCTTTCATAAGCAGTGACCACAGAGGATGAAACTAATAGAGCTTTCTGAAAAATAAAAGGTCCTTCTGCACATACAAAAATATACTTTAGCTGCATTGTGAAAACTTCAAAACGGAATATCTCAGAATTGGCCAATCCAATCTTCCTCATTTGTTTTGCATACACCAGTTCCCCATGAAAGCTAGGCGTGTGCTTGTAAATCGGAGCATGCAATTTTGCCCAATTTGTACCAGCAGAGGGTCGAATATTAATAAGAGCATCAATTACCCACAGGGGACCATCTACATTTGTGCATCTGTGCACTTGGATCTACTCAAGTCTATGCAAGTTTGTCATTTGCACTATGAAGTGCAAACCAAAGGTTAAACTTGGTGAAAACACGTGTAATGGCTTTTGAATTGTATCCCTTTGACTAAAGTATGGAGTCTGTGTGAAATGCATTCTGGGTGTGCCCAGAGCAGCAATCGACATTTTTTTCCTCAGTGAGATCTGCATTTTAATGTGAAGTCTGAACACTGTCTGTATTCTTCCATTAGAAAATATGTTTTTCTCCCTATGTTAGTCTGCATTGCTTCAAGGACTGTTTTGAATAAATATGCCAGCTAGTGTCTGATATCATTGCAGAGCCGAGGCAAAGTTATGTTGTTTTTGGCACTTTCATGAGAAAAGGAAGAGATTACCTCTTGGGGATGCCATGGGTCATTTCGGCCGAGGATCCATGGAAATTGTCAACAGGTGGACTTTGAGAGTCAGAACCTTCTGGAAAATGCCATCCTGCATTTGTGGAAGGTTTAAAACATGGAGCACCAGATTAGGCAGACACAGAGAAAAGCTTTGGAGAAAGAGTGGATGCACTGCTTTCTATGCCCATTAAGCAATCTCTCTGCCTGCATGTTTCGGGGCCTTCCAGTGCACTTCTGGCGAGATGAGGAGTTCTGTGGCTGCTGCTTTAACGGTGAAGTATTTTTAAAAAATGTATGCATTCTTTTTACTACATTTACTCTTTTTTCGTGATTTGTGAAGAACCGCCCATAAAGAACCATTTTAAATTTTAGCTAAGTGTGTTATGTGAATTATTGCCTTTCAGTGTGTAACGGTAATCTTTTCATTGTGTGCTAGGGCTGTGAAAAAAGATGACTGTGCACTAATGAGAAGCAAAACAGCAGGTTAACACATGCAAAAAGTAGCTGCCTCCCATAATTTACACTTGCGAGAGGCATTTACATTGAACTCCTACAGAATCTGCCTGATTTTGTCAGGTGCTTAAAACGTCGGATTCCAGAGGAAGCCATTCCGGGTCTGGGTAGGGCGGAATGCAGATTTACAGGGACATTCCGACCTATGCGGACCCGGTAAGTCTCCATGCCAAAGACCATTCCCCATTCGAGCCCCCATAGGGCTCAATGGGAATGGGGAAGGCGCTAATAACAGACCCGCAAATTGCAGGCCCGTTATTAGCTCCAAGGTCCCTTAACGGGTTCTGCTAAGAACGGCTGGTCAGACCACCCGTTCCTGGTGGGACCCGCTAAGGGACCTCGGAATAGGGCGGTAAGGGTTTACCGGCACTGGCATCCTTACCGGTGCCGGTAAACGCATACCGCCCAACTCGGAATGACCCCCATTGTCTTTCTGCCAGCATGAAAATGACATGCTGGTGGAAAACCATTTGAATTTTGCAGGCAGTGTTGGGTTAAATATAGCCCCATGACTGATTAAGTGCCCTGGCCACGTTGGGCCTAAAAGTGCAGAAATACTTTCTTGTAATTGGAAAGCACACCGAGGACTGGCAGAGAAAAGGGCAGCAGTTCAATTCAACTGCAAAACCATGAAAACACTGCTTAATTTGCTAAAATAGAGAGAGAATGGAAATGTGAGCATTCTACAGCTTGGAACAAGGAGCATTTTAAATATGAAGCTACTTTTCATTACATATGACTGATGCTTAAATTGCAGCTTTGCTAACACAGTGAGCTTTCATAGCAATGAATAAATGTCTGCAGTTTGGTTTGAAAGGAAATGTTTACAGAGGAAACTCCTTGAGCCGACTCATTGAAATGTATATTATAATGTAAGTTGGACTTTGATGGCCTGATGCAATTACATTTTAAAGAAGGCCTCACGTGTAAAGAATCTGCAACATAAAAAAATACCCGTTTTCTGCACATGAAGGAAAAGCTGGGCGCAGCTCAAAAGAAATGTTCTAAGGCGATTCAAAGGCAAACCACTTCTTACCTCCCGTAATCAGATTCAAGGGGTAAGCTCTGCTCTTCTCCTTATCTAAGGATCACTTTGAAGCTAACAGAGCCAAGAATAGGGTCTGTGTTTGTGCCGGACTAACACTTTATGAGGTGAACATATGGCTCCTATAAAAACTATGACCCAGTTTATGGATGTGTACTCTGAAGAATTCCCCCAAATTCAAGTACTTTTGAGGTCCCTCTCCCTGAGATGATGATTTGACAGACATCAGAGGGGGATCACATGAGTGAAGAGGTGGGGTGTCTCATCTGCTTCAAGAGATGAGATGACCCATGGCTCGGCTATTAACTTTGAAAGGAGCGTTTGATTGCAGGCAGGTTCAACATAGAAGCAGATGGCTGAATCTACATTTTATTTTATTTCTTTTATTTATTTGCATTTGTAAAGTGCGCTTGCAGTCCATAAGGCATCGAGGTGCTGTTACAGAAGATGAAGGACCTATGATTTACAAACAAGTGACCAGAGATCTCATGGTTACACAGTAACAAGCACAGATGCAAGAAATGACTTATACAGATTCATAGTGTAACAAGAGGCCATTTAAACAAAGAGCCTATTTTTGATAGCTTTGCGAAAGGCTTGGTGTGACTCGATCAATCTTAAGGGAGGTGGCAGTGCGTTCCAGTGTGTGCGTACATCTAAGTGGAATACAGAAATGTGCTGTTTATATGACTAGTGATTACCATAGGTTTTATGGAGGGTCATACTTTGTCCATTATCTTTGGAACCGTGACACTTGCACAAATGGGACGAATATCACTGAAAGGTTTATGAAAAGCCCCATCTAATAATATAACTCTCCTAGAAAGGTAACTTTGGGAACATGAGTTACCAGCGAAAATGTGATGATAGCTACCTAGAAAATGTAATTAAGTGGAGATTCACAGAGATGGTAGCTTATTAAATTAGATACCTGCATATAAAATCTTGCTACACTGACTTTTGTCCTGTTTGTATTGTATTGTACTGTAGTCATCATTTGTACAGTGCCATTTCCCCATTTGTATGGCCTCAATGCGCTTAGGGGTTGGAACGCCCTTGGGGACCAAAGTCCATGCATGGGAAAATTATAAGTGTTTACTTTAAGATGCGCGGCTGCATTCTGCCGGGTTAGGATTTAGGAGGGCTGGATGGGTCTCAGTAAGAAACCCTGATGCGAGGCATGTGGGTGGGTGCTGTTGGTGGTTTAAGCTGGAGTGCTAGTGCTGGAGAGTCGATGTGTGTCTAGCTACACTGAATTATTTACATAGGCTGTCACTGTATACTAATGGCAGAGGTGTTGGGCATGTCAGGGGTTTCAGTGTGAATGGCTATGCGAGCTGCTAGACAGGATTTGACGTCGCTGTAGCTGCATTCTAGAGTGCATGGATGGGGAGCCGTACCTCAGTGTTGTTTTCTTAGGTCTCTCAAGGACCACTTCTAAGTGGCCACATCCAAGGTGCAGTCAGATTAACAGGTGTTGTTGGTAACCAGTTTGCACCCTTTATAGAATTGATAGTCTGGGCGCGGGGGCAAAGTATGATTGTCTGTGGGGAGAAGAGTGAGATTTTCACGTTGTGCCGCTGTGAACTCTGCCAGCATCCACAGAGGTTTGAAGATGTAGGTGTTTTGCTGTGTCTCAGCCAGCATATGTGTGCGAGGAACAATCAGCGCATAGAGTGGAAGAGGAATTTCAAGAGGAGGAAGGAAAAAGACAGATTTGTAGTGCCTTTCTGAATGCAAGGTGATTGTCAATGCTGTGGATGTGGTGAGGGAGAGCGTTTCAGATGGTGGGAGCTTGGACAGAGAAGGAGGATCTAACCAGTCTGCTGCAGTTGTATTGGGGATAACTAGGAGAGAGGCTGGGCCAGATCTGAATGTCCTGGAGGGTCGGTAGCGTGTGAGCGTATTTTGGAGGAATTCGGGCCCAGTGTTGTGGATGGCACAGTGAGTAATGCACATGGCTTTAAAGGTAGTTTGTTGACCAAGAGTGAGCCAGTGTACGACTCTCAGTGTGGGGTGATGTGTTTGCAGGGAGAGAGGCTAATGAGCAGCCAGGATGCAGCGTTTTGAATTCTTTGGAGTTTCTTAAGTTGGAACACCGGTAAACCTAGATAAAGACAGTGAACATACTCTAAACCAAATTAGGCCAAATGCAAACTTGTTTCTCCAGGAATTTCACATGGAGGAAAAGGTTTGCATTTGGGCTAATTTGCATACCCACAATGTCTTGCTGTTGTGGCTCAGAACTGGAGGTGAACTTCCAGCGATGGCTACTAGGGGCGCTGTGGAGCGTGTAACTTGGCTCCAATGGATTTTCCTATTTTCACATTTCAGGTGAAAAGGTTTTTTTTCAAACCTTTTTAAACCCACCATAGCTTTCTTGGTGTTGATATATATATATAAATATATATATATCATTAAAAGTTTGTACAAAAAATGGACAGCACTCCGGGAGCAGCAATGTAAATAAATAATAAAAACTGCCAGACAAACAGCCAAAGTGTCCACAATAACGAATTTGCTTTATTGAATGTACTGTGGAAAGCAGAAAATGCAAGCACCAGCGTGTTTCGCTGTAACAAACCGCTTATTCACATTGAAGGGCAATAGCACAGACACAGGACTAATAAAGTGCATTTGAGTCTCTATGGTTGAGCTGCCAGAGTGTCGGCAAACTGGCCTAAACTTTAGGAGAGCGGTGATGTGCAAAACTGCGCAGACATTTTGCAATGGTGTATATCTCCAAAGTATAGCCACAAACTATGAAATGTTATGACGCTGATGTGATGATGACGGCAACAAAGACCAACTTGTGGAGAGAAATCGCATAAATCAAAATTAGTTTTGATATTAGTATGTTGCCACTCCGTAGAGTATATGTGTGCATATATTAACATGGTCCCTTAATGGGCTGCTGCTATTAAATGAATCATTCGTTAATAAGCACAACAGAGTTGTGATCGCTAAACACCTGATAAGATGTAATTAAAGGGAACAGGTCCCTGGTTGTATGCAACTAGGACCTATGACGAGAACTGACCATGGATTTCTAATGAACAGAAGCCATACACGTCACGAGTGGCCAATAGCAGATCACATGCAATGTCTCTCCCCCATGCTATGTGCTGTCATTACAGGTGTCAATACGAACAATGCCTCAAAAGCAAACCTCAGTGGTTAACCTTAATATATCTGTATATATCTATATATAGGGCCTCATTACGAGTATGGGGGTAGCCACACCCTTAATAAGGGCGTGGCTGCCTCCATACCGGGATCCAGCTCCAGGTTCCTTCAATGAGGAATTACCGAGCCATTCCAACATTGGAGGACCTAGTAATTCCTCATTGAAAAAACCCATCCCCATTCCCATTTGAGCCCCCATAGGGCTCAATGGGAATGGGGAGGGAGCTAATAATGGGCCCATTAATAACAGGCCCGTTATTAGCTCTCTGATCCCCTTGCGGGACCCGCTAAGGACGTCTGGTCTGACCAGACATTCTGTGCGGGTCCCGCAAGGGCACCTCATAATTGTGCATCCCGTAATGAACGGTGCCGGTCCCGTACCAGCACCCTTCATTACGGGAGCGCCAGGGTCATAATGAGCCCCATAGTGTTTTTCTTATTAACAGTCTGTGCTAAAACACTGCTAGCATTACCAAGTGTGCATGGAGATTAAAAATAAAGAGCGCTGCTTTTGTCAATGGAAAAGTGTTGCAGTTTATTTAAATTATACCTCATTTAAAGGGTATCCGGTCATTTCATCGACAACCAAAGCTTTGACAGCCATACCATCTAAAAAAATGCATCGAAAAAAAGCATCTAATGCATTTTTCTAGATGGTAAAGGGTTTAGTTTAATAAAAATGGATTTTAAAGGTTAAAAAATGGCGGTTGGGGGGACCCACACCTTAAAAAAAATGAAAAAAAAATGCATTAGATGTTTTTTTTCAATGCTTTTTTTTAGATGGTATGGCATTGGATGCTTTGGCTGTCGATGGAATTACTATAAACCCATTTAAAGTGTATTGCCAAGTTTATGGTCTGGTCAGGTTTCAAGGTGCTGCATGTCAGAAAGTAAACCCCATGCAAAGTATATGGTGAAGTTACATTTTTCTGTCACATCCAGGGTGCTGTACAATTCTGTACATTAAGAGTATTGTGTGAGTGACCCAGGTATTTGCAGTGTTCTGCATACCTGTGTTTCTATGTAACCAGGGCGGAAATCACCAAAGAAGGAAAACTGTTGTTGGCTTAAATAGTATGTGATCTGTGCTATCCTAAACCAACTAGGGTTTTCAATTTGTGTGAAAAGTTAATTATTAGGAAAGAAAAGTATTTGAGCCACAGAGTGAGGCGTGTGATTTATGATTTTTTACAAATATTAATTTTCCTATTCATTAATAAATATATATTCTTTCTACTCAGCGGCCTGATTCTTGGCTTATCTATGGTCCTGGGTTCAGGGATCTACATGGTATGATATGGTACATCAACAGGGCTAGATTGAATAATATAAATAGGTATATTGTTATGATGCTTTTGACTGGGGGGGGTACAACTCCCTGCATGAATTGTGTCCCCATAGATATCTCCTACAGAGTGTAGGGGGAAGGCAGAAATATCACAGCTGATCTGGCGGGGTCCGTCCTATGCTATCAGTGTAGGCGATTTCGGGAGATTGCCGATTTTGCAAAGTTTAGAAAAAAATGGAATTTAGGATACAAGGTTGTCATACCTGTGGGATATAAGATGAAGTATGCAATTGCTGTGCATTAGCAGCATGTGCTAACGTTGCCGTGCCATGTTTGTAAACATGCTGAAAGCTTAACTCAAAGATGCCACTGCACTCCAGCTTTATCTGGAGTCATCACTAAAGAATGGAAAATAATTATCAAATCACCCAGGGTACCAGAAGGAGGCAGCAGGTAATAGCTCATGTGTCGGTGGAGGGAGGGGGGCATGGGGCACCAGTGAAGTTGTGCCCTGGATCCCACCCTGAGCTCGGTGGGGACCAGGGTGCAACTTTGCTGGTGTCCCTGTGAGGGATTCAATGGGGTGCCTGCAGTTCGAGCCCTAGATAACGAGCAGGGAAGGTAAGCTCAGGGTAGTGGTCTGGGCTTCCTTTCCACCCGCCAGGCGTCTGGCAAGCAGTGAGCCATGGCTGCAAGAGGAGCTAATAGCAGACAAAGGCCACAGAAGGAGCTCCTGTGGTTGAGGCCTCTGGAAAGAAAATAAATCCATGTCAGGGACTGTACTAGCCCCATCCTGAACTTTGCAATATTTATGGAATGTGTTTTGAGAAAATAAAAGCCCTACTGGAGAATCTTTTGCTTACTTGCACGGTTTCTATGTTTGGATTGTAAGTGATTGTCCTACTGTCTTGGGATGTCTCCCCAACAAAATATCCCTTCAATATTATGGCACCATGCATTCCGTGACCACCTATATTAAAACAAAAAAGTAGACGAGGGGCAGGGCAAAGGGTGCTGGACAATTTTCTTTTTGCTCAGGGAGACCTTGGCATAAACAGTTTGAAGACCACTGATCTAAACACTCTGCCCGCACTCATCCACTCCAACAATCTCACCTGCTACAACTATGCAGATGACACCCAGATGATTCTTAAAATCCCAAAATCACCAGGCCCAACATCCAGATCTGTCATCATGCCTCTTAGATATTGACTACTGGATGATGACCAACTATCTCATCCGCAATCCTGGGAAAACTGAAATTCTAATCTGCTGGAAAACATTGCTCCTCCACCAACCTATTCCCTGCAAGCAATCGCCAGGCCCTCCACCGGCAACCTCCACCTCGGTGAAAAACCTTGGATACACACTGGACACAGATTTATCCTTCTCCCAACACATCAACTCCGTTTCCAGAACTGTTTCTTCCACCTACGTATCTTCAGTCGTATTTTCCCTTACCTCACCTATCCTAACCGCTTCTCCGCCATCATCTCCATCATCCTCTCCTGCTTATACTACGCAAACTGCCTTTACCTAGAGGCACCAGTGTTTCAGCTTAGGAAACTGCAAAGAATCCAAAGCGCTATGTAATAAGGGAGCCACACACTGGATGTGAGAGAAGTGCCTTTATTGGTAACCAGCCTGAGCCCAGCAGTACTCAGCCTACGCTTCACCTCTCAACCCCAAGTGATCAACTGGTGTACTTGGAACACAGAACCCACAACAGGAGTAAACAAACAGGTAAGAGCGAGTGTGGAATTCTACGTGGTAGAATTTCACAATGAGCAAAACACTCATTATAACACGCTACAGCCAGCCTCCTTAGTAACCTACCTCCCAGCCCTACACTACCAAGCTATTGAAGTATGGCTCCCAACACAAAATCCTTGTATTTGAAGGGAAACTTTCTCTCCATGACAGAATGAGCACTGCTCTCAACAGAGTCTGCGGTAACAGTGGCGGACAAACCCTTATCGCCCTCAACCACTACACTACTGGTGGCATCAGGAACGGGAACAGAAACAGGAATGGAACGCACCTCCTCATCCCGAACATCCAAGGACACTCCATTGCCCGTGGGCTGCAAATCATCTTGGCTATCAGTGGCTCCCCCAACAGAAGAGCAATCCAAGGGACATTAAAACACCACCCCTGTATCAGTACCACTGCACCTGGGCTCCACCGACACACCCCTTCCATGGGACACTTTGTCTTTTTCCACCACGACAACACGCCTGAGACTCCACCTAGAGCCATTGTCGAGCTTCATATAACCACAACCACACTTGACGACCACACGTGGTTGCATATACTTGCTGTGCCCTTTGGCCACAAACCTAGGGTTTTTAATCTGCACCCAATCACCAGCTTTCACTGGTAAAGGCTTCCTACGAGCAAGTTGCTCTTGCAAAAAACGCTCTTGCTTACCGTGCACACGATCCAACACACCCTGCATATCGACCTGTGATTGGACACCACCATCCAATGCGGGAACTCTTAATTTGGAGCCGGGTTTCCTCCCCGGCATCAACTCAAATGGAGAATGGCCTGTGGCAATAGAAGGAGTCAGCCTGTAAGCTTTGAGCGACTCTGAAACTACACTTGCCCACGGAAGACCATTGGCAAGAGCCAACTGAATGGCCCCCTTCACAAAACGATTCATGCGTTCTACCAGACTGTTGGCTTGTGGATTATACAACGCGACTTTATGATGGTGTATGCCAAGATCATCAAGAAATTTGCACATGTAGTCTGACACAAACTCAGACCCATTATCAGTCACTATACTAGCAGGCACACCCTCCCTGTCAAAAACAGTAGACAGGAACTCCACAATCTTTTCGGACGTCACAGTAGATAAAGCAGTGGCCTCAACCCATCTAGACGTATAATCCACCATCACCAGTATGAATCTCAAACCTCCCCCAGCAAGTCTATGGGCCCCATTATGTCAAGGGCCACCTGGGACCACACCTCACGGGGCACCTCTACCGGATAAACCGGTTGTGGGGTGGGAACCTTGCTTTTGTCACTGGCCGAATACGCTGCGCAATCCTTCACCACCTCCTCCACATCGGCATCCATTCTGAGCCACCAATAGTCCTCCCTCAGCCTCCTCTTAGTCATGGACCTGCCCAAATGCCCCTCATGGGCCAGTTCAACAAGTTTCCCTTTAAGGGAATCGTGGGGAACTAACCTCAGACCCCTGGCCACACCCCATGGACCCTCAGACAATTACCGCCAAACATGACCATAAAGCTTGGACAAATCTGCACTCACAACCCCATTCTTGAGTGCCGTCCTGATTTCAACTAACATAGGATCACGCGCACGTTCCTCGCTCCATAGAGATTCAGACACAGCAGGTACCACACTAGCAACCAAGGTACAGTTATCCCCTACAACCTCTTGAACTTCTTCAGCACCAATGGAACTCGGAAAACGCGACAAACAATCTGCAACTGCATTTTTCATGCCCGGGACATACTCAACCTTGGAATTAAACTCTGTAATGTCGGCCATCCATCTCATTATCCTTGAAGATGCAGGAGATAGACCTTTCGTTGTTAATACCTGTACCAATGGCTTGTGGTCAGTGCGAAGTGTATACTCAATTCCCCACAGAAAGGTCCTAAAGTATTTTGAAGCCCACACCGCAGCGAGAGCCTCCGTCTCTATGACTACATACTTCCTTTCTGCATCTCTGAGCACCCTAGATGCAAAAGCAATAGGTCGAAGTTCACCCTCAAGTCTCTGCTCCAACACAGCACCTATGCCATATTCGCTCGTGTCAACAGTAAGAATGGTCTTCCTAAACGGAGAAAAGGAACCCAAAGATGGAGCCTGTTCAATCTCCCCCTTCAACCTGAGAAATTCTGTTTGGCATTGATTAGACCACACGAAATAAACACCTTTCCTAAGCAACGCCCTCATGCAGACAGTTTTATCGGCATAGGAAGGTACAAACCTACTGTAATACTCTGCGATGGATACCCTTGACATCCAGAGTATGACCCAGATAAGTTACGCTAGGGACACCCACCTTACATTTGCTCAGTTTGACAGTGAGACTGCTACCGTTCAAAACATCCATCACTTTGAGAACCCTACAATCATGCCCAGCTCGAGACTTCCCCTGCACCAGAATGTCATCTTGAAAACACTCCGCCCCTCGAATGCCAGCAAAAGGTTTCTGCATCACTCTCTGAAATACCGCGGACGCTAAACCAAAAGGCATCCTACAAAAACGAAATGCACCAAAAGGGGTAACAAAGGACGTGAGTGGAGGGGACACAACATGTAGATCTATCTGATGATCAGCAGGGGGAAGGTCAAAGGTAGAGAAACAGGACGCACCACCCACCAAGGAGAGCATCTTGTTGATATTGGGAAGAGGATGTCTGTCAACCCATATGCTTGAATTAAGATCCCTGAGATCTACGCACATCCTCATGCTCCCATCACCCTTACGTGCCAAAACCACCGGGGCCAACCATTCCGAACTCTCCACCTCCTCAATGACCCCGAACTCTTTGAGTTTGGCAAGCTCGTCCTTCAAAGCATCACGAGCCATAATGGGAACCCTCCTGACTTTATGGGCCCTAGGAAAAGAACCTCTCTTAAGGACTATCTTGTGTGTGAAGCCTTTCAACTTGCCCAACTTGGAAGTGAAAACTGAGGGAAATCTAGTTTCAAGGACCTCCACAGTAAGATCCGTGAAACCCTCAGCACTACCACTCCCCTCACTCACACTCATTACAGGAACTGCTTTCCCTGGTCTAATTTCTAATTCCAAGGCAGCTTGCTCGTCTCACCCTACAACAGGGTCACCTTTGTGAGCCACATATAGCTTTCCCCTTGTCATACGGCCTTCAAATATATAGGCCCTCTATATTGGCCCCCTCGAACCCTAGAACTTTGATGGGTACGCGCCCATAGGCACATGGGTTTATATCAGAGGTAGACAAATCAGACACTTTCTTCTGAAATTTGGACACATACAGTTCGGGGGATATCATTGTGTACGGAGACCCCATGTCTAACATCATCTCAAAGGGTGTACCGTTGACCATGAGCGTTGCCCAAGCCCTCTTCTTGCAGCTCCCCACACTCAACAATGACCCCTCAGACACATCACCTTTTTCCTTGTTCAAGCAACCCATGTACCCCACCACTGTCACCGCCTCATCATCATCATTTGCGTCCACCATTCTCACTGTTTCTCTACTGGGTGCAGAACTCCTGCACATGCGTGCAAAATGTTCTCTAATTTTGCATCTCCTACATTCCACATTGGCAGCAGGACATTATTTTGCTCCTGCCACATGACCACGCCAACCACATCTTCTGCACAGTTCCTTTGACAAGGACATTCCCTTGTTGTCCTTGTTTCTTCCCTTGGCGTCAATAGTTCTGCGGGGAATCACAGCATGTACCGCTTCCCCTTTATCAGTCATCTCTCTCACACTCTTCCTAGACTCTTCAATGACACGAGAAATCTCGATGACCTTCCCCAGAGGAGGATCCTTTTCTATCCACAGTCTCTCCCTGATGCGTACATCGTATGTCTGCATCATAACTTGATCACGAATATTCTCATCAATGGTACCAGGGAACTTGCATGTCGAAAGTGCATCGAGCTGTCACATAGGCATCAATGCCTTCACAGGACCCTTGAGCCCTCGAAAAGAAATGGTACCTCTCAAGTACAACATTGCCCTCTTGCCAAATCGCGCCTCCAACTTGCCCAAGGCTGTTTCATATGCAAGCACCACTTCTTGTACAGCATCACCACCTTCAGCACCCTCAGCATGGGCAGCAAACACGCTGGGGCTGGGAAGATGTCTGAAAACACTGAGACCTTCTGTCCCTAGACAATTAAGCAATGCCGCTTCCTTCTCATCATCTGTAAATTTTGCACCGCCTGCCGCCCTGAGGTACACTTTGAACGTGTCTACCCACAGATCCCAAGCAATTGCTGGCTCGCCAGGACTAGGTAGAAATGCAGGAGGTGGGCGTGCATTATTATGCTGCATGATAATGTCAGGGAATTCCACAGGATATAGATACTCAATTTGCAAATTGTCACTTTGGCCTCTATGCTTGCCGCAAACAATAATCTGTAAATAAAACAAAGGGGGGTCTGGGAATTTCTCTACCAGCACGAACACAACCCAATGATCTGTTCTTGGGTGAATAACCCCTGGGAGAGACTCTACCAAGTCTTTAGCTCACTGTCCCTTTCACAGAGAAGAAATTTCCCTGCATATCAGCCTTTGTCCTGCCCAGGGGCAGTCCAGCGCCGAAATGCTAGGCAATTCTCCTCTGAACAAGAGTACCATCAGTAACCCCATACACGTGTTTCAGCCTTGTTGGGCATCATCAGTGAGGTGAAACTGTTGCCTCTCTAAGAACAGTGAGCAAGGGGTCCACGTCGGGATCGCCCTGTTAACTTAGGGTGAAACCCAAAGTTAATTTATTCAAAACAAAGGAGCGGTCTAGGAATCTCTCTACCAGCACGAACACAACCCAATGATCTGTTCTTGGGTGAATAACCCCTGAGAGAGACTCTACCAAGTCTTTAGCTCACTGTCCCTTTCACAGAGAAGAAATTTCCCTGCATATCAGCCTTTGTCCTGCCCAGGGGCAGTCCAGCGCCGAAATGCTAGGCAATTCTCCTCTGAACAAGAGTACCATCAGTAACCCCATACACGTGTTTCAGCCTTGTTGGGCATCATCAGTGAGGTGAAATTGTTGCCTCTCTAAGAACAGTGAGCAAGGGGTCCACGTCTGGATCGCCCTGTTAACTTAGGGTGAAACCCAAAGTTAATTTATTCAAAACAAAGGGGGGTCTGGGAATCTCTCTACCAGCACGAACACAACCCAATGATCTGTTCTTGGGTGAATAACCCCTGGGAGAGACTCTACCAAGTCTTTAGCTCACTGTCCCTTTCACAGAGAAGAAATTTCCCTGCATATCAGCCTTTGTCCTGCCCAGGGGCAGTCCAGCGCCGAAATGCTAGGCAATTCTCCTCTGAACAAGAGTACCATCAGTAACCCCATACACGTGTTTCAGCCTTGTTGGGCATCATCAGTGAGGTGAAATTGTTGCCTCTCTAAGAACAGTGAGCAAGGGGTCCATGTCTGGATCGCCCTGTTAACTTAGGGTGAAACCCAAAGTTAATTTATTCAAAACAAAGGGGGTCTGGGAATCTCTCTACCAGCACGAACACAACCCAATGATCTGTTCTTGGGTGAATAACCCCTGGGAGAGACTCTACCAAGTCTTTAGCTCACTGTCCCTTTCACAGAGAAGAAATTTCCCTGCATATCAGCCTTTGTCCTGCCCAGGGGCAGTCCAGCGCCAAAATGCTAGGCAATTCTCCTCTGAACAAGAGTACCATCAGTAACCCCATACACGTGTTTCAGCCTTGTTGGGCATCATCAGTGAGGTGAAACTGTTGCCTCTCTAAGAACAGTGAGCAAGGGGTCCACGTCTGGATCGCCCTGTTAACTTAGGGTGAAACCCAAAGTTAATTTATTCAAAACAAAGGGGGGTCTGGGAATCTCTCTACCAGCACGAACACAACCCAATGATCTGTTCTTGGGTGAATAACCCCTGGGAGAGACTCTACCAAATCTGTAAATGTCACAGTTCCAAAACCCTGTGTGCGTGAATTGTGCAACACTGTAAGGTGCTGCTGTGCACTAAAGCCTTGTTACTATCACGAAAGCCACAGGGAGCACACGAGGGGTTAACTTCCTAAATCTTGACTGGTGGGAACGCCCCCTTGTCTACGACACGTGGGGATTGGATGGAGTAGTCCAGTCCGTTACTTCTGGCTCTTGCGAGGCTCCGCGCTCGAGAACGGGGACGGTAGTCGCAGGCCGCTGACTGTGTCTCCCTGGATTCCCCCCTCGAACCTCCCCGCTGAAACGGCTCGCCGCGGGGACCAGGGGCCCTTCCCTTCTCACCTGGAAGTCTTTGGCTTCAGGCGCTGGATGCAGAGGCGCCGCACTCAACCCCGGCTGGGGAGCGCAGGCCTGCAGGCACATTGGCTGCCAATGCCGACGTGCTGGAATAAATGTTCCGCCGGCGAGAAGGTGAAAACCTGAAGAGATGCGTCGGCGCCGGTGGTCACTGGCTTGCAGCACACAGCCGTAGGCTGGAAAGAGCCCCTCTTACCAAGCGGCCCAGCAACTTGGTGCTCAATGCGGACAGCGTTGGCAGAAGAGCGCCGCTCCTCGAGGGCACTCCGATTCAGCAACTGACTGGATCCGGCACTGGACGCTTGCCCCTGGAACCAGCGGGCCGATATGAGAGGAAGACAGGCAACTGCTGGGCAGCCAGGATGGCAGCGTGGGTTGGAAGGCTGGTTACCCATGTCGCCAGTGTAATAAGGGAGCCACACACTGGATGTGAGAGAAGTGCCTTTATTGGTAACCAGCCTGAGCCCAGCAGTACTCAGCCTACGCTTCACCTCTCAACCCCAAGTGATCAACTGGTGTACTTGGAACACACAACAGGAGTAAACAAACAGGTAAGAGCGAGTGTGGAATTCTACGTGGTAGAATTTCACAATGAGCAAAACACTCATTATAACACGCTACAGCCAGCCTCCTTAGTAACCTACCTCCCAGCCCTACACTAAAAGTCATCCATTGGCTCCCAATTGGTCAATGCACTACCTTTAAAGCCATGTGCATCACCCACCGGGCCATCCACAATGGCGGGCTGGAATTCCTTCAAGGCAAAGTCACTCACTACCACTTTCAAGGACTCTCAGATTTCGCACAGCATCTCTCCTAGTGGTCCCGCATTACAACTCCTCCAGACTGGGCGGATCCTCTTTCTCCGTCCAAGAGCCGATCATGTGAAACTCCCTAACCCTGCACATTCGCAATATTGACAATCACCTGGCATTCAGAAAGGCCCTCAAAACTTGGATTTCCCCTCCCTCCTCTTTAAACCCTCTCCCACTACACTCTCGTTAGGCGCACAGTGACAACGCGAACTAAATTGTAGTTGGGTTCCAAATTTCAAGTTTTAGCAGTCCAGCAAACATGCTTGACCTACTTCCACTTCCGTAAGCCAAACACAAAGACTGAACCCAACGAGAGCGACCCGTTCCTTTCGGATCTGCTCCCACCACTTCAGTCTCAGTGCATTTGCCAGTGTACTGCGAGAGCAAGGGAGAAAGCATGAAGGAGAGAGAGAGAGGAAGAAAGAGAGAGAGAGGGAGAGCGAGAGAGGGAGATAGGAAAATTGAGGGAGAGGGATAGAGAGAGCGGCAGGGGGGGAGAAAGAGGAGTGAGATGGGAGAGCGAGAGGGGTAGAGGGAGAGCGAGAAGGAGAAAGCAAGAGAGAAAGAGAGAGAGAGAGAGAGAGGAAGAGCAAGGGAGAGACCCTTTCAAACTGAGTCAGAAGGAGAAATGGGGCAGACATGCATGAAAATAAGCAGAGGACTCAGGCAAGAGAATACAACTTAGAAAACGAGCGAGCAACATCTTGCTTCTAAAATGTATCTTGTGAGTACTGGAAGGGCGCTAGTGCCCTTCAGAATGCAGGCAAGGTCCGGGGACGAGGGTGGGAGGAGAGAAGAAGGTGTAGGACTCCGAGCAACATCTTCAACCCTGTAACGATCAACATGTATCTCATAGTAAAAAAATGAAAATAAAACATGTTGATGCACACAGCTACAATTTAACATCATTTTTCAAGTAATGTAACATACACATAGGATAATGTGAAAATGATATGAACATAAGGTAATTAAGTTTCTCCTGTGAACCTTGGAGTAACCCCAAAATCACATGTTTACCAGTACAGAATATTAAGAAAAGAAGTGAGGGAAGCAACAGTAATAATAATACAGCGCGTTCTTTTGTATGCTGGGTTCCTCTCACTCATAAATGCTGTAATAACAGCTGGCATTTTCACCGATTGATCACCCTCGCAATGCTGAAGCGCTGAGTCCGCTCTGCCAGGATTTGAACTTGCCACATGTAGATGAATCCCAAGACAGAGACTTAATGTGAGAGTTGTCCTCCCACACTAGACCCCCGCAATGTCTTGAGCATGCCACCTGAACCCAGAAGGCAGATGTTTGGGTGAGGATTGTTGGGGGCAGGCAAAAGAAAACTGGTGTAAGCTGTTGCATCTCTGTGTGCATAGCGCAGGGACGGCCATCTCATGCATTGTTGTTGCTAGATAGGCAGGCGAGATGTAGAACCTGTACAAATGTCCCCTGAACTGTTGAGTGTTCATTATTTTACTTTAGGTATTTATTGGGTGCGAACCCAGCTTCCCTTGCTGTAGAGATGTAGTGAGTCCATTCATACATTAGATGGTTACGGGTAGGGGTGGGCGCAGGCAGTCCTTGCAAGATAACATGATATTAGCAGCATATCATTCCGCATATCTTTCAGGGTAGCAGAGAATAGAGTGAAATAGCAGTACCGAAAGTGTCCTTGCGGAGTGAAACAGGCAGGGGTTGGGCTGTAAATGGTGGTTGCTGTAGTTGGGAGGATACTGGGCTGGTTGGGTTCAGAGCGGCTTTCAGGATTTGAAGAAGGTGCACCTTGAAGAGAAGGATCTAGATTGCAGTTCTGAACTGCATAGGCTTGGGTGAGGTTACACAGTCAGTTGGCGCACAGAGGCTGCTTTCCTGTGCACCTTCAATGTTGCATTTCCACGCCCCCAGTATTGTAGGTCTATTGACTTCTGGTGTTTTCTTGTATGCCAGAGACTACGGCTTTGTCTGACAGGTGGAAGGGACCATGCGTGGTGACAGCTTTGTATATGTGTCAGGCTGCTCATATCGGTTTGAGTCGTACAAATGCCCTGATTTCTTTGTTTTGAAGCACAATACTGAGGCATTAGGGAAATTAATTTGTTCATGCTAGAGGCTGCAGTTTATTCTGGGAACAAGATTAAATCCCTCTATCTTTTTTTCTGGATTGTGTCCACATGCCAAAGGAGTCAGCTTATTTTCAGATATATTTAATCCACCATCCTTACTAGATTTCTGTCCAGCCTTACACACTAAAGGAGATGGAGATAACCCCCACTCTCTTTAGAGCCCTTCAACATCATGATGGCAGCCACCATTTTTCCCACAACTCTTCGATGCCTGCCACTCACGTGCTAGAATGCCTTCAAAACAGTGTCTCCTTGGTATGTGCATGGGTGAGCCCTTCAGCATGCTGTAGGGGTGATGGAGGGGTCCTACTTGCAGAGGGCACTCCACATGCCCATGCCACTCACACACTCTTCTACACAGCCATTCCAAGTTTGGTGATATCCTGTTGGTAATTCTGTTGGGATATCACCAAATGGTATTACTGTTACAGTTCGGGGGTCGTCTGTGCCACGCAGAGCACACACAGGCACACATGCTGCTATCTGGAGCCCTTACAAGAAGCTGCAGACCCTCTTTTGCATCCTTTGGTAATGCATTCTCTTAAATGATAGAAAATATCTCCAACCAGTGAGGATCCTCACAGGTGCTCAAACGAGATTACTCAGCTAGCAAAAATTCAGGGTACATGGTGTGACCCCTTAACCTTGGGAACCTACTGCCTCTAGATGTGAACATCAGCAGTTGTATCCCTGTCGAGCACCAGGGACCAGGGCACACTAGGAAAAAAGACAGGTACATAGGTTAGCCAAGGATGGGAAAACCAAAAATAAATGCAGGAGTGCTGCAGCAGAATTGCAGGCTTGGACTTTCAAGCCTTTTGGCTTGTTGCAAAGAATATCTTTCCACAACAATCTTTTCCTAAGCCAAACATGTAGATGTAGAACTCTGGAACACACTCATTTTACCAGTATTTGGTAGCCAACAGTGACAGTGGCATGTGTAAAGTGGCAACTGCTTTAATGCCCATGGTAGACACTAGTTCTTGAATGTTATCATGATTAACTGCATTTCATGCACCAGGGCATGTCAAAAGTCAAGTTTGATATCCACATTGCGAGCTCGGGCTAAGCATTGATTACACTGTAATACACATGGTTGCAGCTCTTAGATACACAAACGACAAGATTATCCTGAGGCTGTCCTCTTCCAAGAGCATCCTCAGTTACCCAGACACCTGTAATGATCCCTATGGCCTCTCTCTGCAGTTTTATGGTGAGAACCCTTTGAGCTATTCATGTCTTCTCCTAGTGGCTGTGGTCACTAGGGCTTCTAATCACCTATCGCTGTGTTGTGAATCCTGCCTGAAGGAATTATGGTTCAAGGTGAAGTTTAAAGTTCAAATATTATTTGAATGAATCAATCAAATCAATAAATCAAGGTAGTGCTTAGTTCATTAAGAAAAGTTCCATATAATAGAATTTTTTATAAACTTACATCAATTTATTGTACTTTTATCTGACTCTTTCTTTCATTAATTTCTGCAATGCAATGTTTGAAACATGTATTTTATCGTCAATCTGATGTGCTATTCTTTTTTTGCGAAACAAGTTAGAAGAAAATATTATAAAATCCTCCATAATCCTTATGCACATTAACATGTAGTTAATGCACTAAACATACACTATTTTAATCATTATACAATTTACCAGAGAAAAGGACAGACGTATCATCCCATGAATAACAGAATAACACAGGCACTTAGAATACGTATTTGATGATGATTTATATTTATATTGCACGTATCCAATGGGAACAAGCAGAAACCTGCATCTAGGCGCAGATCATTTTTTTACTGTTTTTTCCAGACTCCTTCAAGCAGTGAAAGACTGAAGTTTATAAGAACAACTATGTTTTTAGTTTTTGTTCAAAAAAGGTTCAGGCAAGAAATCTTCCGATGATCAACGGTCAATGCATTCCACAAACGGGGCCCTTTGATTGAACAACATTGATCACCTCGCTAAATGAAGTGAGATGGTGGGATAGTCAGCAGACTTTGCCCAGTTGAACAGAGAGAATGAGTCGGATGGTAGCGACTGATTTTGGAAGATAGATAACTAGGCGCTCTTCCATAGATACATTTATGGATTGGGCAAAGAGTCCTGAATTCAATTCTTTGTGGGACGGCTAGTCAATGTAACTTCCTATGGTAAAAGGAAACCAATGCACATTTGGAAAGACTATATATAAATCTAACTGCAGTGTTCTGGGTGATGTGGAGTCGGTGCAGCTGAGTCGCTGGCACCCCTAAAGAGAGATTGCCGCAGTAATCCAATCTAGAATTGGTCATTGTCCCCACAACCACAGAATGGTCAGATTCAGGAATAAATGAAAGGATGGATTTTAATAGCCTAAATTGGTAGTAGACAGATATGACTACCTCTGTGAGGTGAGCTTTACAGCTCAAAGAGGCCTGCCATATACAACCTAAATGTTTTACCTTGTCAGAAAAGCATCTTGAACAGCATCTTGCCAATATTCTTTAGTAAACAAAAGAAAAAAGAAGAAAAGAATAGACACATCTCTCATTAAGCAATGAAGAGGAAAGATGTAAGTAAAATTAATGGATGCATAAAATCTGCCCGTAAACTTTTTGTTTGCGGGTAGACTGCCTGCATCAAAACTGCTAGGGCCCCTGTTTTCACCGTTCATTGAAAACGGGGGCCCAGGCATTTTTTTCCCGCCAACTCCAATGTAAAGGATGTGGGGGACACCCCTGCAACCCATTTCTGACCTACTTACCTGAACATGAGGAGTGGGGACATCCCTCCAACCCCACTCCTCATGTTCAGGTAAGTAGGTCAAAAGGGAAGAAGGTTAAAAGGTACACCTATAATTAGGTCAAAAAGACCTAATGAACAAAAGTGAACAAACAAATTGGGTAATTCCAAATTAATTAGTACCACATAATTATTCAAGTGCTCCAGAAGGCCCCACATTCTTACCCTCCTGATTAATGTCAGTCTCTTGGACAAATAATCTACCATTCACTTTAAAAGTGCTCTGCTCTGCCCATACCATTTTCCTTATTAACTCTATTTTTATTATTTTTGTGACAACACAATTGGTCAGTGGGTGGGAACTATTGAGAAAGCGGCTACCTGATCCTCCAGTCTCAGGTAACGTGTGTTCGAAACCATGTTCTTGATTTTCCTGCTCAATATTTACAAGGATTTTTAGCATTTATACATGCAGGTGTTATATCTTCCCTGTCCTCTAAGGTCTTGTTCAAGCTACATTTTAGTCACATTCAGTCTGATGTGGTGTGTCTCTGTCCTTCCAACAACATTTGTGTCTCACCCAATCTAAGAAGACTGTTTCTTGTGTCTGCCTTTGTCTGCGGATATGGTGGAAAGCTGACAAGAAGAAGCAGTGAACGCACAGCACTCAGAGATTTGGACCGAGTAGCAGACTGCTATCCAGCACGACAAGCAATCTCAATTCCTGGGCTCCCCGAACACCCTTATGCGGCTCACTACACCAGCAGATGGCAGAGGGGGTTACAGCTTGCACTAGAGGATATCTGCTGAAATTTCCAAACCCACGGACATTAAAAAGCTAGAGTGATCTCGAAACAAACCATCCTGCAGCATACCGCTTCCTCGTTGTATGAAGCACCTGCTTAACGCCACCTAACCGCATGTAACTCCAATCCGAGATGCTACATGCGGAGAGAGCAGGACTGGTACCCCTGAGTATAACCCTTTATGAGGCTTAACACCGTCTTGGTGATCACCTATACCGAACAATTTCGGGACAAGCACCTGACACTGCTCAATTAGGAACAAAATGAGGAAATTCCAATTTCAGAACCTGCCTGGAAAGAAATAACTTCAGCATGGCCATCCTGCAACTGACGGTACGACTGACAACGGAAGGCCGTAAAAAAGCAAAATTCCCTCCTTGTAAGGGGAAGACACCTTATGTAGCCTTCGCTACAACATTTTCAGGATCAGAAGATTTGACTGCCTTAAAACCTCAATGGAAATGAAACTCATGGACATAGCTTGCGTGCTAACTAAGAGAACAATTGCAATGGCTTGGAAACGACCTGCTGGCCCACAATATAACACATGGTACAGAGAGTTGGAACGCTGGGTGGGTGTGGAAACCACAGCTTGCGAAGACAGCGTTGCCAGATCTGTGGATGGCACAAGCGAGGCACTAGACGCCTGGAAAGAATTAACATGGAGCATGTTCCACCCCTCAAATGATATGCCCCCATGAGCGCTTCCTCCCGAACATCAGTTCCTAAGTTGGAACACCTCTGGAACATGGCGGGGCCCCTCTGTCCCCCACCTGCCTCCCGAACAGCCCCCCCAAACTGGAACTGTTTACACTGAACTATATTGTCATCGAATGGAGACAGTTAATGTTGTTTACATTCTTTTTGAGTTCTTCTTTCTTTCTCTCTTCCCTTCCTTTCTCTCATGAACTAATTACCAGATCTGCTATGTATCTATGACAAAATGCCAATAAAGAAATTTAAAAATAAATTAAAACCTCAATGGATCAGATCATTCATGTTATTGTATGGTTATGCTAGCTAATGCGGTATTAAAACCTGCGTTTGTATAAACACCACAACCTTTGCTGCCCCTGATGAATTTCTGTGGACTTGAACCCAGAAAAGATTAGGAAAGAAACATGTTGGGCTTTTTTAACATTCTTTGGTTTTATGTATGCTTTGTGAATGAACACAAATAATTGAGAATGGGAATGGTATGAATGTGATTGAAGTGGTTGAGTGGTGAACATGGTATGTCCTTTGTGAATTTACACGATACAAGCCACTTTACTGTTTGAGCTACAATAAAACTTGCTCTCTATTGAAGGTGTTTTATACATCACTATTCGGAATCCGATATGCTTATTGAGACAACGAGTAGCAGATTAGCTTTCTAAGCTCTTTTTGGATTATTATTATTGAATTTTTTGTATAATTTGTGAAATGAAGATTAAAATATGGATTTTTCTACTTACTGAAGTAATGTTTTGTTCAATCAAAGTCTTTGAAAGATGATGACGGCATGAAGTGTTACACTTACATACAAAAACATAGCTTTGGAGTGACAGGCTCTATTGTTGAAATTTCAAAGGGCTAGCCCCCTTTTGATGAGGGTCCGCTTAAGACTCCATATAACCACCCTCTACCTCCAAGAGTGGTGTTGTGCCTTTGTCTGCACCTGCGAGGGCCGATGTGAAACTCTCCCTTACTTGGTGGACTTGGCTAAAATATGTACACACGGCTGCACCAGCAGTCTGGTCTGCGTTTTCCTGCCAAATGATCGAGTCAGGCCTCTCCCTGCGTTCTCAAACCTTCTCAGTGCTTTTCATTCACTGCAATGCGGCTGCATCTTGCATTTTGAGTTTTATGGCTACCTATGTTAACTGCCTTCAGCATCAAGCAAGCTTCATGTCTTATTCTTTTGCATTTTGTGTTTCAGCATAGCAAGAGTATATGTCCTCTATCTTACTGGATCATAGCATGTTTTTCATGTCTAAGAGTAGTTTAACCTAGGTGTTATCCTAGCTTTGTGCAGGGATACATGTGTGCTTCATGTCTAACACATCTACGTCTTGGTCGTGACGTCATTGGCTGTCTGGACGGTCACAGTTAGTCAAACTGCTCCATCGTCTGCAATTATATTTCCTCTACGAAGTTGGTATGGTTGTCTGAGTGAATAGCGTTTCTGGCATCTGCGGTCGAGTGGTGATGGGGAAGAGGGGGCCAGGAACAATGTACACCTTTCATTTCTGTAAAGTCGAGATGAGGGAGGGACCAGAGCGACGAGGGCCACATTCATATGTCCCTCTACACCGGAAACCTTCTGGGTATGCTCCTTGAGTATCTACAACTGCCAAAAGGAAAGCGAAGTGAGGCATCCATCAGAAGTGACCAACCCGCTGAGGTGTCTGTGTAAGGCAACAGCACATCAGCAGGAACTTCAGTTTACCCATGCGTGCGTTTTGCACAGCAATGTGCACCAATTGGAACACGAGGAGTGGGTGGAACTTCACATGCAACCTGCATTTGTAGAATCAGAGGCACAGATCACATTCTACCCGATATTTGGGGGAGAGGGTGAGTACCCTTTCACCACTACGGAAAGGTCAATTTCCTCTGTCAGTCAGTAGGGGTGGACTGGGAACTAAAAGATGCCCTGGAAGTAATCTTCAAAGTGGCCCCATATTACTCATTCTCATCAGCCCACCCCTTTTCCTATAAGAAAATGTGAAATTGCCACATAAAAGAGGCCCAGGGTTCAAAGGCCTAGCGAGAAATGTCCAGAGTTCCCGATATGCCAGTCCACCCTTCATTGGAGGTCCTGGGAGTGCGGGCACGGAGTAAGTGGAAGGGCAGAAGAAATGAATAGGGAATTGGTGCATTTCAGGACACAGAAGAAATGATAACTAACAAGTTACTGATGTTTTGCAACACACTTCTGTTTTGGCATAGCAAGCTTGCACTAGAGCGTTTTCATTTTGCGCAATCATGACACCGGGTTGAAATGGCAGCTGTGAATTGCCCAAGGCTACATTTAGAAGAGGTCACAACAACAGTAGTGCCGTGCTCAGAACAAGATGCAGGTAGCACATTTTGGGGGACGGGAAGAATGCTGTAACCGCCTCCACACCAAGGACTGAAAAGTTGTGAATCAGAAAATTGCTAATGGGGCTGTGGAGGTATGGGACTGCATTACACATCTCCACACTGCAACCCTCGCTTCCCGCATAAGCGCGAATGGAGCATGCGTGCAGTTTTGAGGTTCAGCTAAGGTTATGTTTTGTGATGTTTCAAGATCATCGCGCTTAGTTACTCATTTAAGCAGATCCAGATTAAAGGCTCTCAGTGAAGCAGGACGAGCTGTCGGCTAAAGTTCACACGTTATCACTGACGCATGTATTTGCAGAGTCTCATAAATTGGTGCAAGTAGAAAAATAGCGCTAAGGAGGTGCTTTTTTGACTTGCGCCACTGTAAGAAAGGCGCAAAGGTGTCCCGTGCTTTTTTGGGAGGGCTGCGCAGCTGAGCAAAAGATATGCTGGCCAGGCCGCTTCCACACATTACTGCAGGGAGTTCAATTCCGACACTAATGTATAACAGGCTCCCATCGCCCACGTGGATGCTGGGCGCGCATTTCACGGTATCAGGCCCTTCACACTGTGAATTGTAATTAAAAAAAGCATTTCTATCCCTGTTTGGGTGAAAGAAATGCAAGTGAAAGCAGCGGTTCAAATCTGCTCCTGCACATAAAAGGAAAACGCGTGCCACCGTCAGAAATGACCATGCCATGCTTTGTGCATCCCCCTGCGCCTGTTTCCCACAGAAACGGAGGAATGCGCCACAGTTCTGCACATTTGAAAGCGCATCCCATTTGTGAATTCAGGACGCACACTGACATGTGCAGAAACACCCCCTTATTTTCACAAATGCGCAAAAGAGGCAGGGAGCGGCATCTGAATGTGCAAATCTGTGACGCACACATTTAGATGCACTTTGGGGATAGGGCCCATATTTTGGGTACAAGTGATGAGATGCACTTGCGCATCTCTTAACCTACGGCAAAAAAAGTTTTGTCAATCCGCCCCAATTTTGGAGACATTGGGCCTCATTACGAGTATGGAGGTAGCCACCCCCAAACTCGGGTCCGGGTTGCCTGAATGAAGAAATACCAGGCCATTCCGTTCTAGGAGGGCCCGGTATTTCCCCATTCAAGGGACCTGGACCCGGTACATTCCCATTCCCATTTGAGCACCCATAGGGCTCAATGGGAATGGGGAGCATGCTAACAATAAGTTCTTAGCATGCTGGGCCGCTCGCGGGACCCGCTAAGGATGTCTGGTAAAACCAGGCGTCCTTACCGGGTCCCGCGAGGGGACCTCGTAATGAGGCGGTCGGGGGTTTACGGGGTCAGCATCTCTACCGGCCCCGTTAACACCCTACCACCAGGATCCTAATGAGGCCCATTCTGTTTTGGGAAAGTGTCAATTTCACAAGATGACTGACTTTGCAGTGCAATAAAAGGCAGTGTAGTTACAAGATACAAATTATATGTTCTTATGTTTAATTAATGAGCTATAATTTATTTCCAAGCTTGAATTCCTGCTGTATTTAAGGAGTTGTAATCTGAATGTTTGCAGGCGGCGGTTACATGCAATAGAAGTAATAATGCCATGCAGAGCAGCGGAAGAAAATACATGTTTGGAAAAAGGAGCTGGGTGTTTCCCGATGTGACGTAACAGAGCGGTCATATGACGTTTTACTTGTAAACAATGCTGTCTTGCACTGAATTGGCCCCTGACCAAGCGTGTGGAAACTATTTGCTGATAAGCACACAGGGGCCAGTAGGCAAGGTAATTGCTAAAGAGATGTGCAGTCAAGAGATGCAGTCAACAGGTGTGCAGCCAATGCTGGCCTTAATGAAGCCCCAACAGTCTGTAACACTGCTATTCGGGAAATGTCATAAAAAAACAATGTGCATTCTGTAATGTGCAAATGTGCAATTAATGAAGCTTGAACCTTAAAGTGGGGCCTCTTTTCGAGAACACTGAACTCATGCAAAACAATAAAGTGAGACAAGTTTGGTTGTGGTATGCAGCATGCTTAGGAATTGAGCATGGCTCCGCGAAGACCCAAGTAAATCTGTGAATTGGGTGATCAACTCACGTACTGTATTAAGTTGTGCCTGTTTGGCTCTGCACACTCTAAACTGCCACTACCATCATTCCTGACCTAATTATCCAGAGCATCCGCACCTGGCTATCCCCAATGTTCCTATCAAGGTGTAGACTATGCATAATACTGCAGCGCATGCAGCACGCAGCATCTATTCCGCTCACCTTCTCTAGAACACAGAATAGAGCACCACCTGTACAGTGGAATCCCTCGAACCTCGATTTAAGAAGTTCAAAGGACCTTTCCTCAACATTTCTGGTTCTGACATGAACTCTGTTGTAGGTCCGCTCATCTGGGCTGTTGGGTAGTGAGCTGGTGTGGCAGGGGTGTTGCTAGGTCTGGAAAAGATCTGGGGCTATGCTAATGTCTGGACTGTCGGAACTCAGGGCTAGTTAGTCTTTTGGTTGTAGTCTCTGAGATTCTATCTGGGGCTACAACCAAAAGACCCGGGGCTATAGCCCCTTGTGCCCCCCCCCCCTAGCAACGCCTCTGTGGTGTGGGTTTCCAAGGAAAACACAAGAAAGGGGTTTCTGTTCCTAACACCTGTGCACTGGCATAACGGGGCCCGCACACCCCACAGTTTGGGGGGCCACGCCACCACGTGTCCTAGGAGGGGCCCCCTTAGACTAAAACAACAAATATATATAAAAAAATGTTTTAGTCACTCTGCCTTCATTAAGAAATTATTTCTGTTACAGCGTTACAGAAATTATTTCTTTATGAAGGCAGTGTGACTACAAAAATAAACTCTGTCTTTTTTAAGTCCGAGGGCTCCCCCCTCGCCATGACATGGAAGCCTCTAGGCTGGGGGCCTCCATGTCATTGGGTGGGGGAGCACTATGACTTCAAAAAGAAATAGTTTCTTTTTGAAGTCACTCTGCCTTCATAAAGAAATGATTTCCATTAAGGTTCGGTCCTTAGCAGAAATAATTTCTTTATGAAGTCGGAGTGACTTCAAAAATAAACAATTTCTTTTTGAAGTACTAGGGCTCTCCTCAACCCTATGATGTGTGCATGTGTGAGTGTATGGTGAAAGGGTGCACACTTAAACGTATAGGTGGCTGCCTGTGTGAGTGTATGCTGAAAGGGTGCAGACATAAATGTATGGGTGGCTGCCTAGTTATGCCTGTCTGCTGAAAGGTGCACACTGAAATGTATGGGTGGCTGCCTAGGTGTGTCTGAATGGTGAAAGGGTACACACTTAAATGTATGGGTGGCTGGGTGTGTATGTGTGTATGTTGAATGGTGTGTGTGCTTGTTTTCAGGGGCACAACGAAGCCTCCATTTCGTGGGGGCGTCTAACCCTTCACATTTTAGGCGGGGTGCTAACTTCACGGGCGTGGGGGGCAAGCTTATTTGTGTGGGGCATCTAACTTATTTACACATTCTAATGAGACTATTCTAGTGCAGCTTCAATGTTATAAGCATTTTACTCTCTCCTTTAAGTCTGAAAGCACCCACTTATAGACTGCTGTGAGAATAAGCGGTCTCCTGTCCCCTCTCTACCCTTTCAATCACTTCCCTGGCATGCACCTACTAAACCCCCCATCAAGATTTAATTGCCTAAAGAATTATGCATTTGGATGCAGGGGCTAACATGAAATGCTTTACGTTAGTCATTGCTGGGCCTTTGTTAAAAGTGAAACCCAGGTGCCGTTTAAGGACTGTGTCCTGTTCTGTCTGTAAACGGCTCTATACGTCAACCAGGTCGAGTCAACAAGCCCAAAATGTCAAGGGTGGGGTAGGCTGAAGCACAGCCAGCTCAATGGTGTTGCACCACAAAAAAAAAAAAATGGTGTTGCACCACTACTTGTGCTTAATCCCATGGTTTCTTACTGGTAATCTTCATTACTCATAGCCCTATTCTTCCTTGTCTCAGTACTTGTGTGTGAGGCACTTTGACTTATATACAAGTACTGGGATGAGGTAGAGGGACATGGAAGTAATGCCTGGATTAGTTACCTATAATCTTCATTACTCCTTGTCACACTCGTCCTCATCCCAATGCTTACCTATGAGGCAAGAAGCTTCATACGTAAGCACTGGGACAAGGAAAAGGGACATGGAGGTAATTCTGGGCCAAGAAGCTGATTTTGGGATTTGGGGCAGGGGATGGGTGTTGGGTGTGAGGGATGGGGTGGGATGGGGGTTGTGCAATACATCGTAATGGCCATCCTTGTCCATGCTAAGCAGGCTTTCTACGTGGCATGTTGGCTAGAGAGGCATTTTGGCACAGCCAGTCTAATAATTTCTTAGTTTGACTTGACTTTTTTTTTAACTGGGCATCTCTGATAAAGCAGTCCTGCTGTTTCTTACTGCAACAGTGTATATTTTTCTGGGCTTCTGTGATAAAATAACCATCATAAGTGTTATTGCTTCTACTGGCATTTTGGTGCAACCGATCTAAGTATGTCTAAATGTGGCCTGGAATGCTTTACTGTGATATGTTATTATGTGTCTAGACTGGTCTACATTGTGCATTCAGATGGACATGCGTTCATTGTGGTATGGCATTTTTAACAGCAAAGCATTATATTAATTAAAGCATAAATGTTTCTGAGCACTGGTGTTGACTTGCATGTATTGGATTTTTAGATTGGCGTTACCCTACAAAACTATTGCAAACGCTCTGACCTTTTAGCCAATACTTCTCAGAAAATGTGCTGTATAATGCATTAAAACACATATGTATATCTTTCTCCTAGTGCAGTGTGCGGCATACCCCTGAAGCAGCACGCTTGTGCGTATTGCTTAAGCATGGTAATCTAGGCCGGCTCAGAGTGTGGCACGACCCGTGATCTGTTGCCTAGTTGGGGAGAGTGGTCCTCAGCATGGATCGCAGGGGGGTCCCCAAATTTTGTGTTACGCCACTGCTCCTGCGCTCATGAAAACATTGAGACTTGATGCATTTAAACACAACGGTGCCAAAGAAATCAAGCAATACACTCAAGTACAGCAAAAAAATTATCATTTCAAAAGAACTGCAATGCAAAAGTGCATATTAAACATTTAATATTATGAACGTTTTGGAATGTAAATTTGACCAGACAACACTTGTTTCTACTTTTAGGTCGTCTTCAGGGCAAGAACACTATCCTATCAGCAATCTGATGAATCATGAAAAAGCGTGGTGTGAACAGCTGCAGTTAACAGGCGCATGATAATGTCAAACTGCAAGGGATGTAATAATTGAGGCTATTGCGATTAACTGATCGAAGGATGTTGAACATTTGTGCAGGGCATAGCTGCCATTAGTGTGGCATTGGTCATTGTTTGGAGGCAGCAGTTTCAGTGTTCAAACGGAATGCTGTTTTCTGCCTACTGGACCCACGAGCCACGACCAAGCGTCACTAATGGCAGCTATGCCCTACACACATATTCAACATCTTTTGATCACTTAATTGCTATAGCCTCAATTATTACATCCCTTGCAGTTTGACATTATCGAGCGTCTGTTAACTGCAGCTGTTTTTTAATGGTTTATCAGATTACTGATAGGATAGTGTTTTTGCCCTGAAGATGACCTAAAAGTCGAAACACGTGTTGGCTGGTCACATTTACGTTCCAAAACGTTCATAATATTAAATGTTCAATATGCACTTTTGCATTGGCGTTCTTTTGAAATGACAATTATTTTGCATGCACTTGAGTATATTGATTGATTTCTTTGGCATCGTTGCGTTTAAATGCATCGAGTCTCAAGGTTTTCATGAGCGCAGGTGCAGGTGTTAGGAACAGAGACCCCTTCCCTGTACTCAATTGTCTGAAACCTATTGTCTGACCCTAGGACCAGGATCATTCTCTTGGTTCTGGCACTATTGCTAGTGAGGACCAATATCTTAGTAGTTGTCGCTTGCACTCAGGTTGGTCTTGCTCTCCAAGGTAAACATGTGTATTTGTATTTTATTGATATTTATATAGCGCTTTCGCCAAAGAGCTCGACAGGATTATATAAAACGCGACACATTAATGATTTGGTAAACAATAGTACGTTGATCAGGAAGTGAGAAGTGAGGAAAGGCTGGAAAGAAGATGGCTTTATAGGTGAGACCAAAGATGTTGAGAGAGGAGGAAGAGCGGACATGAAGTGGAAGAGAGTTGCAGAGTTTAGGCGCAAGAAGAGAAAATGAACGAAATTGGCAAGGAGCGCAGGAGGTGTTGAAGGAGGGCAAAAGACACTGATGTTAAGACCTAGATCTGACCTGTGTCACCTAGAAATTAAAAGAACACGTCATCACTATGTTTCCTCGCTTACATGGGCACAGGTTCTTTTACACCTTTTCCCAAGAACCGGTGCCATAAATTAGCGTCAACCACAGCCTGCATGTTGAGACTCAGAAATCGATTACTGATGTAAAATAATGCCGGGATTGAAGGATTCTCCAGCGGGCCCCTCGCCACAGGGATGGTTCTGCCCAGCTGGTGTAAACTGAGTCCCCTGGGGCCTACAAGGGACCCACATGTTTTTGACTTTCACCCCTTTGCTTGGCAGAAGAAGATCGAAAGAGAGAGAGTGAGCGCAGGCTGTTGACGGATAATCTTCATGGCAAATCTGCTGGCCACTGGCTTCTCAATGGTTTCTGTGTCTGCTGCCACACCCAAAAGCAAAGGATTGGAAGAACCAAATGAAGTCTTCCCAAACAGCTGCACAAAACCTTGCTGAAGGGCAGTCAAGTGTGGGCCTGGTCCTTCAGAGCGAAAAGAGCAATGGCAAAGGCTTTGCTAGTATTGTGGAAACTAAGCTGGCAGTGTCTCCTGGGCAGCAGTTAGAAGCATTGAAAAGCTCTCTCACATGAGTATTAGGTCTAGAACGAATCATGTAAAAGGACCTTCACAACACGTCCCCGGCCCACCTGTCCTTTACAATGGACTATGTATGAGCCCTCAAGTCGAGTAAATGCTGTGGCGCTAACAGCTTCTTCCTCATACATGCCCAAGAAACCAGGGACCCTGCCACCAAGGTATAGTCTGAGGTGATTGCAATCCATGCAACCTTTCCAAAAACAAAGAAGAGGTCTGACCTGTCAAGCTGTCAACTGCAAGTCTGCTCCTGAGGGAGGAACCCCTTACGCCAAGCTGGCGACCGGCTCTCAAGGAACCAGCACTCTGCGGGCCCTAAACACAAGAGAGGCCAAACATACAACCACCTGGCATTCAACAGCATACAATCCAGCAGTAAACATGGGCGAAGATGCCTCGATGCCTCGTCGGTCTCGCCAGCCGGCCTTATGCCTGCCATAAAACAAGACTTCGGAACACAAAAACCTTCCATTGGATTTCTGACCCTGCAAGGCCTGACCTCTCCTCATTGCCGAGAGTATGGAAGCCCAAACTAGAGACCCTGGGCGGGAAGATGGGGGCACACCATTGACCTCAGTAAGAACCAGAAAGTGGGCAGAACACCCAAGCCACGATATCAACAGGCTCTGTTAGATATTATAAGAGGGTTCGGTAGACCTCTGCCCGTGGCAGGAATTCAGGCATCAGCCATCTTAGAGTTTACTCCCTAAGTTCTTTGAAACTCTGGAATGCACTGTGGAGGGGGTGATTTTAGTTTAAATGTGGCATATCTTTCTAGTGATGTGTAGCATTTTTGCATTGTTTTATTTTATTCATCTCCCAACCCAATATTATGCACAAGCATAGCAGGCAGCCATCTTGTCTCTTTTCCTGGCTGTTACTGGGCATGGATGTTAAATATTTGACCTAGTCTCAATGGGTGTAACCATCAAGACCACCAGCAGCCACGCTGTTGTCTGCATAATACATTGTTCCCCTATTATGTTAACTGCCCTCACTCATCACCTTATTGAAGACCAATGTGAGTAAAATGAAGTGCGTTGAAGGTAATGGAGTTTTTATCATGAATGTGTTATTACTTAGTGTAGTGTGGCTACTTCCATTTCATATACGGTTACTGAGAAACACCCATGAATCTGTATGTCCATGAAAATGCGGGCATCAAACCTTGGTTAAATGAAGTGTCCAACTGATGAAGTAGCTGAGAGTGAACCTGTTCTAAGTTGGATCGGGGTGGTGGAAAAAAACATAGAGGCCTGGACACAGCCTTTTACTTGATTTGTAAAAGGAAGGGAGGAATAATAACACTCTTGATTCAACACCTCTCCTCTATACTTTAAATATAGAGTGCCCTATCCCTAATTGTTCTCATTGTAACCAAGCTTCAGTGCTGTCACCCTAAGAATCATTTTGTACTTTCATGTTCTGTATTTAAAGTGTTTGCCCTCCAGTTGTTTGACAATAATGAGCCCAAGTACAGCAATATAATATGTAGTTTAGGCAGACAGTGTATGAAGACAAGTTTTCCAAGGTGTTACTGTGTACATGGACTTTTGGAGTAGCGTATGGTTACATTGTAATTCGGTTCTCTTGTTTCTTCCTGGTGTGTATGCATCCAAGCTTACTTTTTGATCCCATCTTCTCTTTTTGGCTATTGCAGATTTAAGCACCACAATGTGGCCAACATAATGCTATAGAGAAGCAAGGGAAGAGAAAGGGCAATGAAAAGCATTGAAAAGCAGTCCCTCTCCATCATTATTCCATTACAAATCTTTCTCTTTCGTCACAGTCCTTTCTTTTGCTAAGTCGCAGTCTTCCTTGGTCATTGTCTCTCTACTTCATCACATTCTTCTTCATTACAGTACTTGCCCTTAATCACAGTCCTTCTCCTTCATCAGTCCTTCATCAAAGTCCTTATTCTTTCTCAGTCCTTCTCCTTCATCAATGGCCTTTTTCTTCCATCATGACAGTCTTCCTTCATCATTCCCCTCACATCAGAGACCTTGCCAAGAAGGCCCACTTTCAGCTGCACCTCATCAGAGGCATTCTCCATTTCATCACCTTCCCCCATAAACTCAATGTCTCCAGAGGTCTGGTCCTCTCTAGGCTGGACTACTGCAACAGCCTACTCCTTAATCTTCCTAACTCCTCCCTTTGCCCCTTCAACTAATCCAGAATAGAACTGCAAGACTTGTCCTTGGCCCCAAGCACAGTGACCGCATATCTCCAGCCCTAATATCTCTCCACTGGCTCCCGGTTGCTGCGAGGATCAAGTTCAAGACCCCCTGCATCATCCACAAGGCTTTCTGGGGCCTGGGACCTGGCTATATCCAACTCTCTCTCCCCAAATACCTCCCTGCGGAGCCCTTTGGTCATCTAGCTCAAACTATCTACAGATCAGACGATTTTCCAAGCAGAGAGTGGGGAGTAAATCTCTCTCCTCTGCAGGTGCCTCCCTCGGTTCTATTTGATCATTTTGCATTTTGTAGGAAAACCAACAAAAAGACTGATTTCTTTTTGGACGATTTTGGGCAGCCTACAAAAAGCGAAAAACCACATTGCCTTGCCACCCAGCCCCATTCCCCCCACCTGCTCCCTCCCCAACCCTCTGCCAATGGGAATTGTTCAAAATCAGGGGTTTCACCCCCAAACCTCCCTCCCTCAGAGCCCCCACACCTCACACTCCCCAAAAATAAACAAACACACACAGAAACACGCAACACACACACACAAACGCAACACACACACTTACCCATTCTCTGTCGTGGCCGTTTTCAGGACCTGGCATCCCTGTCAGCCCATGCGCGCACTTGTGTGCGTTGCAGGGGCTGACAGATTTAGAAAGACTGCTAAGTGCAGTCGCAGAGCAGTCTTTCTAAAAAAAATGTTTTTTAGTTTTTTTAAAAAAGGTCTATTGACCGAATACTGCCTCCCTCTCGAATGGCCTCCCTGCCCTTCTCAGACTTGAGCCGGATCTCCATAAGTTCCGGAAGCTTCTCAAGACCTTCTTTTTCACTTTTTCATTCCCTATCCCCCTCCCCTGCTAGTATCCCTATCTGCTTCTTGACTGGCTGCCTGGTTCCTTCAGAGTCTTCAGGACACCAGGCCCCCCCTCTCCAGTCTACCCCTGCACTTGGTCTCTGTGGACTCCCCCCTCACACTGCACTGCCCTTCCGGGCTCCTCCCCCCACACTTGCCTGGCTGGGCCTGCACCTTTGTAGCCCGTACAGGCTCTTCCTCGCACTTATCTCGTGAACCTTCATTACCCTGCACACTCTGCTTTCCCCCGGCTCTGTCCACCTGGCCTCCCCTGGCACTTGCTTTTTTCTCACGGCCATTCCACCCTGACCAGCACTCCCTCCCCCCACACTTCTCTTACTGCACTTGCATGTTCCGAATGTCACATGGCCTAGTAGGTTTGTTTGTTTTTGTCCTGCGTGTTCCCCCACCCTCTTGTCTTGTTGCGCCTCTAATGACATAGGGCCTCATTATAAGGCTGGCGCTCCCATAATGAAGGGGGCCGGTACGGGACCGGCCCCCTTCATTACGGGAGCGCCGATTACGAGCTTCCCATCCCGGGACCCGGATCGTACGCCTGGTAAAACCAGGCGTGCTTTCCGGGTCCCGTGAGGGGAAGAGGGAGGCAATAACGGGCCAGAATTAATCTGCCTGTTATTACCTCCCTCCCCATTCCCATTGAGCCCTATGGGGGCTCAAATGGGAATGGGGATGGGTTCCTGTAAGGAGGACTTACCGAGTCCTCCTATGTCGAAGTAACCCGGTAAGTTCCAATTGCAGGAACCCGGTAATGGAGCCCGGAACGGAGGCAGCCATGGAGCTAAGTCTTTGTGGCTCATTACAAGTAGGGCAGTGCTTAAAAACAATTGGCTGTAAAAGGGCTGTAGCCAAACTCAACATTCCAGCAACAGCACATCACATAAAGAAGGCTGAAGCCACCTGGTCCTCGAAGTCAACAGACCACACTGGATCCAAAGTCAGTATGCAAATGGGTGTTTTCTAGTCCCAGTTGGGTCATCTAGTTACATCAGATAAGGACAGAAGGGAAACACCACTGGTCCATCGACACCCCAGCAAACTCACCCTCCAATTGCGACTCTGCAGAACACTCACCAAGCACTCCACCAACATTCCCCACCAACATTCCATTCATGCAGCCAGGCACTCCAGACACGAGCGTACACATCATAACAGGCAGACTACGACAAAGGCCTTTATTTTTCAGACCTACAAAGATCATACTGTGTGAAATCCTTCTATTGCATTGCTGCCAGGTCTGTGGGAGCCGATAACTGAAACTTGCACGACACCAGCTTTGATCAAACCACATAGAGCAAGATAAGAAATGAAGGCTACGGTCCCAGGGAAGACCCTCTTTTTTTTAAAGTTCCCTCTCAGTCTTAGTTATTGTCTCAGAGAGCCACAAAAGTACCCTTCTTCCTCTTCCGCTATGTGTTTGTGGCAGTAAATGTTTAATGGCCCTGATGGGCCGGTATGATTGACAGCCCTGGGAATACATTTATAAACTGGAGGAATATGTTTCCCGGTACAAGCGATAAGATCCAACAGAGGTAAAGAATGAGAACCTCCTCATATCAGGGAGTAGGAAACTCATAAGCCTGAAGGATTGGCAGCTTCACAAGACCTGAGGATACAAGGCCCATGGGAAGAGACACTATCACAAGCAGGGTCCTCCCTCCTTATGGCACCAGGGGAAGCAGCATCAGTCACCTGGGTCTGAGTACACCCACGTTACAGATCAAGAGGCAAAAGAGCAAATAACGCTTCCGGAACAGGTGGAATACTTCAGGCAAACGACCAAAAATGACTCCCTTTTTCCATCTCCTCTTTCAAGAATACAAGTGGAGGGAAAATCGCCATTCACTTTCTAGTGTTGCAAAACATATTGCAAAAAAAGAATGTGTGCTCCATTTCCAATGTGCTCCTCTGAACATGGCCTTCTAATGGGCCTCCTACTAGCTGTCCTGAAATGACAAAAAACGACTATAGGACTAAAACACCAAAGCCAACACTAGAGATATATGGTAAGAAGGGACAATGAGGATTCTGTTTGTTGTTGGATAAGATTTCTGGCATCATGGCCTGGCCTATCAAAGATCATCCCGCGGATAATTGAAATCAAGTACATGGTGGAGTCCCTCAGATTAAAGACCCCCATCTTACGTCTTGTCAACTTGATCAAGTCGCTATAGAGCAGCGAGCAAGGGACCCACGCCTGGGCACACCCTCTTCCACATAGGGAGACAAACTAAAACCAAACAAGTGATGGGTTGAAAGATTCAAATTAATCTGAACCACAGCCATTGCTCTGGGCAACCTTCCACACCACCATTTTAGCCTGTCTGTGCCGTTGCAAAAGGGATTCAGCCATATACAAATCAGTCAGGCACTGCCACCAATGGGAGCAGCCCAGCCCGAACTGCTAGGCCAGGTCCCCAGAAACACAAGCAACCCCAGACATGATTTGGCCTTGTTGGGCCTCCTCAGTGAGGTGCAGCATGGTTCCCTATGGCGCAGCAAGCAAGGGATATAGCTTGCAAAGTACACAAACTATAGTAAGGTATGGATACAAATACATAAATATTCACATACATTTATATATTTGTTTGCGTACATTACTATGGTTTGTTTACTTTTCAGGCCACACCCATCCTGCAAGCCACACCCCCAAATGAGCCCCCCCCCCCTCTATTTCCTGCCCCACTTAAAGCCCTATCCTTCATAGAACAGGTTATTTGACATTGCACGCTTGTTACTTTACGATAGAGGGGCTCTCACGCTTTTGGCAAATTTTGAAATGCAACCCTAGATTAGATGGAGTAATCCAGACATTGGAAGCATAGCATGAGCAAACAAGGAGAGGGCAGGCTCTAAATTAAAATGGCCAAGGGCAGAGATACAATCGTTAATAGTGGGCGAGGTTCAAAAGTAACTGCACTATCCTGAACTAAGATATCATGAGAAGGGGAACAAGGTAGACAGGGTGATGGTGTTCCAGGTGTATGAACAGAACACAGACCTATAAGGAGCTATACTGATCAGGGTTTAAAGTGTAAAATATGAATATCAATAATAGACATTTTATATAGCACTTGCTGCCAGATCACTCCTGCTTCTAAGAGCTGTAATATTGGTTGTTATTATTACCCGAATGAAAGGCACGTAATAGTTCTGATAAAATCGGTTTGAGGAAAACAGAAACCATACAATTTTTGAATGACTAGGGCCGCTCGAATGGTCAACTTTTTCAAAAATTCAGGTGAAAAATTCTTCAAAATGTAAACTGCATTGCCTGCAAGACACCCCACAAGACAGCATGTTCTCTTCTCCTCTAAAAAAGCCGGACTTTTTCTTTCCCCAGCATGAGCGGGCCTGCTCTGCAAATGGTAACACAGTTCTATTTCCAGGCTGAGAGCCTCTGCAGGCACTGGATAGAAAAAATGCTCTATATCTGGCGCAAACTGGTCTGCTTATGCAAGGAATCGGAAAAATAGCTTGTTCTATTTCCAGCATGGCTGTGCCTGCTCAAACAAGAAGAAAATAAAGTCTTCTTTTTTCCTTCTCACATGGTGTCACCCGCCTTATAAATATTGTGTCCGTTTCTACCATAGACGGGCATGCCCAGGTTTTAAAATTCAAGATACATTATGTGTAGGGCGCCATTAATCCGATTCTCACCATGCAGAACAAAAGGTGGGAGCGCTGTGGTATCAAGGGCCATGAGGTTGTTCACGGAGTAGGGAGGCGACTGGGGTGGACTGGGAACCAAAAAAAAGGCCTGGAAATAATTTTAAAAGTTGGCCCATATACTATATTTTCAGCAAGCCCAAGCCTTTTCCTATGGGAACATTTGAGAATAAAATACAAAAGAGGCACACGGTGCAGAGGCCCACCAGGAAATCTCCAGAGTTCACTTTAGGCCAATACACCCCTGGATGGGGGGAATTCGTCAACGTTTGTTGTTCCTGCCATATGATACACCCACAAATATTCGTGGGCAACTGATTTTCTAATGGGGTCAGTGGCGATACAGGGGAATTGGGGTTGGGTTGTGCGAGCAGCAATTGTCCACAATTTAGAGTTATCAGAAGGATGAAGAAATTAGTCAGGGCAGCAGACTTTCAGAAATATCATGTCAGCATGCACACAGATCTCTGAGGCAAGCACTTAACTCGCTGAGCTACCTTATTGAAAAAATGGCTAACAAATTATAAGTCAGTGAAACCTCCCAAATTGTCTTAGGTGGGTGGAGGGTAGGGGCATAGGGGCCAGGGGAGATGTACATGATTATTGCGCCCTGTAAATTTCAAATTTGTAATTTTTGGGATTTTACATTTTCAGTGATGCAATAATCACGTTATCCACCAGTTTCTGAACCTTTTCTAAATATCCTGATTTTGGCCTGTGAATCCTGTTTGTTGCTGCTGCTTGGAGTGCCGTTTCCAGTCTGCTTTTGCAGCCTGCCATTTATTGAACCTTTCCTTGAAATCGTGCTTTTGACTTCTGAACCCTGTCTGCCTTAGTCTGTGTTCCTATCCCTGTCCTGTTTTGCTTTTATGGTCATCCAGTTTTATACTGGAATCTTTGCTGACTTTCCTACTTTCTGCAAATTCCCTGTTTTCTGTAATCATCTCTGCATCACTGACTTATCCTGTTTCTGCCTATGCTAATATCACTCTTTCCCTCTGCTATCCCAGTCTCTTGCTTTTCTGTCCTTTGTTCCTGTTATTCAATGCCATGCATTGCTGAGTTAATATTTTCCTCCAGTATTTAGATTTCCTGTTTTTTCCTTGCTTGCATAATTCTTAGACTTCAGGTCATAGTTCCTGTTTCTGTTCTTAGTGTCCTGAGTTTCTTGAACCCCTTGTATTCACTGTGCTGGCAACGACCTGTCGAGCTTTCCACCAGTATTACATCTCCATCCACTGTTGTGCCTCCGCTATATATTCATTTTCAGTGTGACTCTGGACTGGTCTCTGTTCAGATCAGATAAGGGAAACATTTCTGTTGCCTTTATCTAGTGTGTTGGAGTCTTAACTGCCTCAGTACATGGTCTCCAGGGACTGGCACAGCCCTATATCAGGTCACGATCTGAGGCCCCATACTCATTTTCAATACAGAGCAGCCAGGTGGAGAAACACATAGAGACCTCTTGGCTAACACAGGACAGAGGGGAACAGACACGCCTAACGGGGGACCTAACCTCAGCACAACCTGTAGAGATAAGTGCTGTGTACCCTGCGCAGGTTCCCCTGTGCACCCAATCTTGAGCGAGGCCTGGCGGCCAACTTACTTACCATTGAAGATCCCTCTGACCCCGCATAATGCTGAGCCTGCCATTAAGGACACATCCAGGTGGAACACAGCGCCCATAACAACCAGGCACACACCTGGCCTGATACAAGAGGAGATTTAAGGTGCAGGACCTAATCACGCACAATCATACAACTGATGACTAAAGTGCCCTGCCCAGTACGCAGCACTAACCGACCTATTGCGCAGGATGAGCAGAATACTGGACCCAGGGGTAGAGATGTCTCCACCCAAATCCAAAATGAAAACGGCGACAATGGACTCCTACACGCCAGTCAGGCCCAAGCAGTTGCTGCAACAAGAGGCCACAGCAGAATCACCACAATTAGAAACAGCCCCCAAAGACACGCAAGTCCTCCAAGCCATCGCAGCACTACGCACTTCCATCGAAACCAAGATAGAAGAGGTAAGGGCGGACATGCAGCTTATGCACCAAGATGCTTGCAACTTAACGGAAGGAGTGAATGCAAACGAGGCCACCCTGAAGGACAATGTTGCAAACACCTCAGATCTGAAAAGAAAGGTGCTGGACCTGGAGCTGAAAGTAGCGAGATTAGAGGCAAGGTCCGAAGATGCAGAAGGGCGCGCATGGTGCAATAACATTAGGATTTTGGGTGTCCCTGAGGACATGGAGGGCCCGGACCCAACAGAATTTGTAGAGACAATGCTGTTACAAGAAGTAGGGGTGGGAAAACTCTTGCAGGGGTTTTCAGTGGAACATGCTCATAGATCCCTTCAGTAGCACCCCCCGCCAGGCTCACACCCACGCCCGCTAATAGCGAAAATCCTAAACTTCCGCGATAGAGAAACAATACTACGATACACCAGGGAAGGCGGGGAGATTAGAAGACAGGACTCAAAAATAGTTATGTACCCCGACTACACCCCCATGGTCCAGTGCGCCAGGAATTCCTTCATACCAGTGAAAGCCAGATTACGAACACTCAACCTCAAGTACATGCTGCTCTACCCATCTCGCCTCAAAGTACTGTATAAAGGAAAAGCAATTTTTTTAGAGACTCCTGCTGTGGCAAACATGTGGCTCGAGCACAATAACCTGGCAGGTGATGGAGAGGAACCACACAAAATCAGATGACAGATAAACTTGTAATGCGAATATGAACACCAACGGAAGGTCCCACACAAAATGAAAAATGGACAATCAGATAACAAAAGGGACCATAACAAGAAGATAGCAATATCAGGCAAGAGCACAAAGAACCACAAGCAGTTACATCGCTGACCCACACCCACAAGGAAAGTGCAGGTCGAATGCCTACACGCTACCCGTACCGAAAGGCCTGGAGTGGCCTAGAAGACTTGGGAGCCCCCCAAGTGCTGCAAGTTGGAAGCAACTGCTGGGGGCAGTTTGCAGTTAAAAGTTTTGGTTTATTCATTCACCCGAATGAAAGTTACAAAAGTTGTTAAGTTTCCAGATTACATTAAGACGGAAGCAGGGACGAGGGCGAGAGATGGGGACACACTGTGGGCAATCTCCCGGGGAGATACCGAAACCAGAAACACCCCCCCTAAAGTGCCAATGCAGGAAGGATAAAAATAATGACATGGAATGTGAGCGGCCTTGGCACCTACCTTCAAAGGAACAGAATCAAGTCATACCTACACAGGAAAAGGGTGGGAATAGCGCTCTTACAAGAAACGCATTGTACAAAGGATTCCATGGCCAAACTCCAGGAACACTGCGGCGGGCAGGGGTTCGGAACCGCTTACTCCAAGTACGCTAGAGGGGTATACACCTGGATCCACCCTCAACTCCCTTTTCGACTATCTAAATTTGAAAGCTACCCAGAGGGTAGATATGTGATACTGTGGGGACACATCGAACAACAAGAACTATGCATTGTGAACTCCTATCTACCCAACAATAACATCCCGGCTTATATGGCCTCGATGTATGCCAAAATCACACAACATAGGAATGGCTTATTTATCTGGGGTGGAGATTTTAATTGTGTGTGCGACCCAGCGCCAGATAGGTCACTACCACCACCAGCAACCATAATGGCGGCCACAACTGCACTAAACACCATGTTAGACAGACTGGGCCTGGCTGACATATGGAGGGAGCTTCACCCCCAGACCCGAAACTACTCATATTATTCGTCCTCACACAACCTCCATAAGAGGCTAGATTACGTCTTTGTGGGCAGAGAACACCTACCCCAGAGGGAACAGGCACAGTATCTGGGAAGAACGATCTCAGATCACCCCCCCCTTAGTAATAGAATGAAACCACATCGGCCCCAGGCCCCCCATCCCCATGTGGCACATGCCGATAGAGGCCCTAAAAGATAAAGCATTCAGAGAGGAATTGCAGGACTCAATTGATGACTACATAGAATTGAATAAGGGAAGTGTAGACCATGTGAGTACAGTATGGGAAGCCCTTAAAATAGTTACTAGGGGGGTGATTATGGCAAAAGCAGGAGGTATCAGAAAATTGTTATGTGAAGGACTGACTCAAGGGGAAGGAGAGATTGAGAGGCTTAGTACTGACTCCACAGACCCACAACAACACAAAGATAGGCTTAGAGCATTTCGAGGTGAATGTTCAAATGCCTGGAGTAGACTTGCCAAGATTGACAACACCACTAAAACGAACAGGGCACACATAGAGGCGAATAGACCCGGCAGGTTGTTGGCCTGGCTCTGTAGAAAGGAACACCCTAGACACACCATCACCCCAATACAAGACGCGCAAGGTAACACACATCAGACTCAACAAGGCATAAACAAAACCTTTAAGAACAATTACACACACTTATACTCACACAAGATTAGAGTCCCCACAGACCAGATAACGGACACCTTGGAAGAGATAGGGTTGCCCAAGCTCTCCCCAGCACAAGCCGAAGCCCTAGAGGCAGACATCACCACAGAAGATATCGCTGAAGAAATTAAGACACAAGCTACATGCAAGGCCCCAGGAAGCGATGGGCTACCCTCAGAATTTTACAAAACGTATGGCCCCTCCCTGATACCATTCTTACACAAGGTCTTCCAAGAAACATACGAACGAGGAGTCCTGCCTGATAGCATGAGGGAAACCCTAGGGATCCCGGTTCTTAAACCGAACAAACCGGCTGAGCACTGTGTTTCGTATCGCCCGTTAGCTATGCTTAATTATGATGTCAAACTACTAGCTACAACCCTAGCTCAGAGACTGTCCAGGCTGATAGGTGACATTGTACATGTAGACCAATGCGTGTTTGTCCCAGGCCGAAACACGACCATGAACTTACGCAGGCTTCAGCACATCATAAAACAAACAGACACAAGCACCAAACCCTATGCCCTACTATCGCTAGATGCCATTAAGGCGTTCGATTCTATATGTTGGGAGTGGTTGCTTGCGGTCTTAAAGGAATTTGGGTTTGGCCCAAGATTCGTTAGGTGGATTTGAATACTCTACACCAAGCCAAGCGTGCAAGTAAAAACTGGGAGACACGTGTCAGAAGTCTGGGATATATGCAGAGGCACTCAGCAAGGCTGCCCACTATCTCCCATGCTTTATATACTCGGTTTAGAACCCATTGCCATTTATTTCAGAAATGTTTTTTTGATGCCGGGATAGAGCTAGGAGGGATAGACCATGTCATCTCGCTTTACGCAGACGATGTCCTTCTGTATGTCAGGGACCTGCACCTTAATCTCCCAACCATGCTGGACGTTCTCGACAATTTCTCTAAAGTCTCAGGCATTCAATTAAGCAGGGCGAAGTCCTGTTTATTCCTGCTAGCAGGTCTTAAGGACAAAGACGTGACAGAACTCCCAGCGCTAGGGATACAATGGCAGACCACTATGTTCCGCTACCTAGGTATCCAGGTCATGCACAACCCGCAACTGATGCATGAATACAACACAAAAGCAGTAGTACCCACATTGCGCAGATCCATGTCTTTCTGGGCAAAACTTCCATTATCAGCGATGGGGAGAGCCTCGATAACCAAAACGATTGTCCTCCCTAGACTCCTGTATAAATTCCAAAACGTGCAATATTATATCAAGAACTCATTCTTCTGCCTATTAGAATCGATAATTTGTGAATTTGTCTAGGCACGGGGCAGACACAAAACAGCACACTCTACTCTAGTCCTAAAATATGCCCAAAGTGGAATCCAACTTCCGAATTTCGAGAAATATTACTTAGCTGCCCAACTCAGCTTCGTGTCTAAATGGTTAGCCGACGAGACCACGTCCGAGACACCCCTGCTACAGTCCATGATCCCCCCAATGCAACTAAAAGAATTTATTTGGGCACCACATCACCTATTGAGAAACACACCTTTCTTAGCTACCCTGGAAAGACAAATAGGGCAAAGGGTGAAGTCATTAAAAAACCCTACACACCTGTACTTTCCAGAAATATCAGTGATCTGGGACCTGTGCAAAACAGACTCGGATCTGCTACATCTCAGGGTTTGGGAGAAGAAAGGGGTTTACACATGGGGTGGCCTATATGAAGAGGGCTCCTTCAGGGACTTCAGCTCACTGAAAGGCAAAGACAGGATATCCGCTGGTCAATATCTATGGTATCGGAAGATACGCGAAATAGCACGACACAAATGGAACACCTGGCCAGAGGAACCCGAGTCAGATCCTCTCACAACTCTACCATACAATTTAGGCGAGGGACAGACATTGGTCTCCCAGATATATAGCCACCTCAGCGACAACCCCAACCCGAAGGGAGGGATAATGAAAAGCAAGTGGGAGACGGACACAGGACGAGAAATGACGGAGGGGGAATGGAACAGGGCACTCGCATTACCCAGAGCCGTGTCCAGAAACCACAGATTCCGCTTCATACAACTAAAAATCCTGCACCGGACGTACCTGACCCTATACAAGCTAGCGACATTCAACAAACAAGCAAGCTCTAACTGCCCAAGGTGCAAACTGGACAAGGCAGACCTCATACATGTGTTCTGGGAATGCAACAGAGTACAATCCCTATGGGCCAAAGTCAAGCAGACATATGAAGTAGCGGGCACTTCAAATTACAGATGGTCCGCTGAAGAATGCCTTTTGGGAACATACCCCAGACTGGCTAAACTCAAACACTGGGTGAAACTAATGGACTTAATGTGCATAGTGGCCAAAAGGCACATCGCCATGTCCTGGAAAAAACCTGCGGGGCCCAATCACAATGCATGGCGCAATGAACTAGAAAGGTGGGTTAATGCAGAAACAGGGGCCTCAGAGGACAGTGTTGCCAGGTCAACCGACAAGTCAAGCGCCACCCTAGATGCACGGAAAGACATAACCAGAACTTTACTCTATCCCTCAGATGATAAACCCCCATGAACAAACACGGTCTGAACTACACAGTAATGCAAAAACACAAAGTCCCATTAGGGAGACCCCTAAACACCCCATGGACCCACTGGACTTAGAATCCCCCCTTATCTCAACACCGCGCCCTGCTGAGAACTCGGAGTCTGAGTGATGAAGACTGGATAAGGAGACAGTTAATGTTAACATGTTGACTTTGAAAAAGTTTTTGTTTATTATGTAACACTGATGCTTTTGTAATAGATGGCACGTTTACTACGACGTGTGCGACTACGTGATGATAAATGCCAAAAAACAAATTTGATAATAAATGGGTGCAGCCCTTTTTGACAATATTCTGATTTTAGTGTGAAGAATACACTGACCTCTCCAAGAGTGCATAACAGTTCCGCAATGTTTGGAAGTGGATGTCTGTCAGGAACAATGTATTCATTAATTGCACGTAAATTGATACAAACGGCCTGAGTCACAGAGCGTTTTCCAAGGAATTGCTTCTGTGAATCAGGCCCATAGTGTTAGCTGACACCCACTCAGCTGAATCAGTTCTTTGTATCCTCTTCACCCTTCCATTGCAAGGAGCACTTTTTTTAATTCCTCTCATACAGACATGGGTGTGCTTCTAACTTTTTGTACTCTGTGTACTGCCACTGACCTGAGTTTGATCTGATGAACTCATCCCTTCATGCATCCAATATCTTCACTAAATACATCATTTTCTTGCTTCCTTTTAATTATGGCCGCTATAGTTTTTCGTTCAGGAAATGCTTCTCTTTCACATGAATATACAACTTCATCTGCATTTGGGGCTAATCTCATACCAAGTCTCTTCTGGTGCGACCAATTTCACAAAGGCGAGCTGCCCTTGCGAGACACATACTTTTTCAACTGCATAAAAGTCTTTAAATATTATTTTATGTTATGTTATGGGTATCTAGTCATTGCATCGAATACCTTAAAATCTAAAAAAAAAGCATAGAAAAAAAGCATCTAATGCAGTTTTTTTTAAGGTAAAGGGTTTATTTTAATTGTATTCGGTTTTAAAGGTTAAAAAAGGGGTGTTGTGGGGGGACCCCCCCATTAAAAAAAAGAAAAAAACCTGCATTAGATGCTTTTTTTTCTACGCTTTTTTTAGATGGTAAGGCATTCAATGCTATGACTATAAACCTATGTTATGTTATGTTATGTTATTTGCCATTTATATAGCGCTCTATATATCATTGGTAGGACCTCAAAGTGCTGGTAGGTTGAACGCCCTTGGGGGCCGCAGTCCAGGTCAGTTGAGAGAGTAGGGTGTTGAAGGGTGGCTAGGTGCACCAGTTAAGTGTGAAGCTGATGTAATTGCCTGATGGTAGCTGCATCCTAGCGTTAGGTGTGGTGGTATTAATATTGGTTCAATGTGTGCAGTCTGGCGGGTGGACAACAAGACTGGGTTATGACTGCGTTAGGCCTGTGAGACGCTTATGTGTGCAGCTAGGCCGGTTTGTCGTGGGGTATAGCCGTGTTTTATTAGAATGATGAGGTGTTCATGGGATAGTGTTCGTATGTGAGCAGCAAGTCCGAATTGATCGAGGGTTATAGCTGCACTCTAATTGTGTGATGATGTAGAGTAGAGAGTTATCATAGTGATATGATATGATAGTTCATCTATACGGCGCGCAAACACAATGCGCTTCAAAGCACCTCACGACAGGGGAGGGAACATAAAACCATGTCTACTGGCTAATATTTCCTCTTGAATCTAAATGTGGCACTTGCAGACATTTACAGTCTTGTCTGGATGTGATGGAGGCTAGTGTTTAATGTTCTATCTGGGTGAGGCTGTCGCTTACAATCATGGTTCTATCTAGTTCCGGTGCAGGCTAATAATCCAGTAACCTCCTGACCCCAAAATGGCAGCCGAAAGACTTTGTTTTGGGATCAACACGAACCTCACAAAGCAGTGGAATGGGGACATCCGATCAATTAGCACCAACCAAGGGTGCTGTGGCAACGAGGAACTTAGCACAGTGGTGGGGCAGGTGCATCCTTCAGTCTCTGGAACGCTGCAGTCAGGAGCAGGCGCTCAGTTCAGCCAAGGCCAGGTGCTGCTGCTGTCTTCCCAGCTGATATTCGTGGGCACTCCAAACAAATGCCAGGCTGGGACTGTTGTGCCTTTTTTGATCCTCGTTGCCAGTATAAAGTTAACAGATAACTCAAAGCTGGTAAGACTCTGCAGCAGCCCAAACCTCTTTAGCAGGGCAAACAATTTCACACCAACTGTATACATAAATACCACAATTGTAACACAGGCATCTATTATGTATGGAAGTGCAATGTGAAGGTAACAGACATAACACTATGCCCTAAAGCCTGTGATACAGGAGAAGAGGCTTCAGTGCAATATGAGATTTTCGGGGATGTATGGACTTGCGCTGATATGTGGGAATGCGCCCGTTTCAACGGCTGTTTGTCTTTCGAAGCACTCTCAGTGGATTGAGCAGTACTAGAAATGTGCGTCTGTTCAGCGCATGTTTAGGTGTGTGCGCTGTCAACATTTATGACCCATGTTTTATATGCACAATGATTTTTCGCTCTATTTGTTTTGTTGGGCTGTCATAATAAACACGTGATGTGGGAGCAGAGGACTGCTTCGAGGTAGATTGTTTCTGTGCTGCGTCGCCAACAAATGTTTCATCAAAAGGTTTGGGGTCGTATGCTCATCTTTGGAGTGAGCGCAAAAACCTCCATGTCTTTCATGTGCGTGTGTGCCACTGTTGCCGGGTGTTGTGTCCATAGCGATGCTGCCGGCATGCCATTTGGAACTAACGTACTAGTTCTATGTGCTTGCCTCCATAAGCTACCAGATTTATGGCTATCTGTCATGTTGCGACCCTGGAAGTGCTGGCAGCGATGGAGAATCCCAGCACGGGTGATAACACAGCATTGTGCATCCACAGTGAGCGGTCTAGCTCGCATTCAAGATGGCAGCTGCAACTTTATCTATGTGCCGTGTAATAGGCACGGTGCGTTGTATCCGACTTACTAGGATTTCACTGCCGTTACTCTTAAAAGTTTTTTCCCGTCATCTTGCCTCAGTTACTCAGTGTTTCACCTCGCCGGATCTCTGCCGGTTTTGTTCCAGCCCTCCTTTCCGTGCTTGTACTCTACTTGCCTTTTGTTCCGCATTTCTCCGCGTCCTGTTTTTCTCCACCGACTCTCATGTGGCTTTCTGTCGGACTGCTCTTCCGCTCCTTCGTGGGCAGTTTTACTTCCTATGCAGTCTTCCAGCTTTCTAGTTTTGACTAGTCTCAGGTTTGTTCCTCCCAGACTTGTCTTTGGGTTTCTGACTATCCTATACCTAACTCATCTTGTATCCTTGCATTCCCGGTGCACACCTGTGTATCTTATATCTCTCTTACCTCTTCTTTGTTCCGAACTTCTGCCATCTTTCACTCTCTGTGTGCTTATCCCTCTTTCACTAGGTTCTTTCCTTACGCAGTGCAGTTCTTCTTCTTTCCGGACTGCATAGCCCTGCTTCTGTTCCTGGCCAGACTTCCTTCCCGAGGCTGACTGGCTTTCACACTTTCCATTTCTTCGAACTCTCTTCCTGAGAAGACTGCTTACAGACTTACCGTTGCTCTTCTTGAGGAGCCGCCATCTCTGCTGGGGGTTCTCCCAGCTAACTACCTGGTTTATTCTAAGGACTCTTTGTTTCATTATCAACACCATCGTATATCAAGGACTTCTAACGCATTCAATCATCCCGCAAGGACTCCCATTTTGGATTTCTTTCCTTTTGTAAGTCTGGCCTACAAAGTCTTCATTGTACCATCACAATCAGGGTTTTTTGTGCCAAGAGGCTTTTTTCCTGTGTTAGGGGACTTGCTCCTCGGAATTCCCTTAGACCTGGGCTTCATATTAGGTCAAGGTGGCCTCCGGGGAGCTCGTCCCTACCTTCACGACAAAAAGGAGAAGAAGGTAAAAGAAAGGAAGGAGAAGGATTCCAAGAAGCCTCAAAGGAAGAAGCATTCAGAAACACCCAGCAGTACGCCTGAAGATCAAGGTGAGGAGGAGATTCGGGAGGGGTCACCCGTGCATGACAATATCTCTCGAAGACTGGACCTGTTTTGGAAACATTTGCTTGTAGATTTTTTCCTGTAGTAATGCATACATTGCCCCGTACTCTGTCACAATTTCTATGACTTTGCCTGCTATACTAATGGGAGCATTGGGCTTAACAGCGTTTCCATCTCCATATTCCACTGAAAATACTGAATCAGCAAATACCTCTTTAGCACACAGAGCCTCTCTGACCCAGATCTCCCTCTATTCAAGCATAAATTGATCTCTAAGATGTTACTCAAGATTGTTTCCAAATTCACATGACACAGCTAACCCTCAGAGTGTTGTGATATGTTGTTCTATAAATTCCCCCTCTGTTGTGTCCGTTTACCAACAGAGGGGGGTCCGAGTCTGGGTTCCCTGAATGGGGAAACACCTTGGAGGGCCCGGTATTTCCCCATTCAGAGAACCCAGACCTGGACCATCCCCATTCGCATTTGAGCCCCCATAGGGCTCAAATGGGAATGGGGAGCATGCTAACAACGGTCCTGTTAATGATGGGCCCGTTGTTAGCATGCTGGGCCGCTCGCGGGACACGCTAAGGACGTCTGGTAAAACCAGGCGTCCAGAGCGGGTCCCGCAAGCTGACCTCGTAATAGGGTGGTAAGGGGTTAACGGCTCCGGCACCTTTACCGGCGCCGTTAACCCCTCACCGCCCACCTCGTAATGAGGCCCCATGTGTCCCTTGTACAACATTTTTTCAATGGAATTGCTGGTTCACCTTGTATAGGTACAAAACAAAATTGGAGGCAGAACGCACTGCATCCTCAAGGGATTCCTTGATGGATATTCGTTGCCTGCCAGTGTCCCAGGTTGCCTGCTATATATATATATACACTGAAAAAACTTTGTTAAATGGATGTTATGGTTAAGTTGCACTAATAAAAACCTATGAAATTCAATGAAAAAACTTTGTTAAGGGGACATTATGGTTAAGTTGCACTAATAAAAACCTTTGCAATTCACTGAAAAAACTTTGTTAAAAGGACGTTATGATTAAGTTGCACTAATAAAAACCTATGAAATTCAATGAAAAAACTTTGTTAAAAGGACGTTATGATTAAGTTGCACTAATAAAAACCTATGAAATTCAATGACAAAACTTTGTTAAAGGGACCTTATGCTTACAAGTAAAACCGAAAACCCCCTGAAATTCGCCAGCAACCATAACTTGCGCCACCACCATGCACTGCTAAGACTAACACCCAGGACATCAAAGATGTCATCACAAATGTCCCGGTGTAGGAAGGAAAATCCTTTTCCAAGATGGCCCCCATGGAAAGGGAAGGTGGTGTTCCATACAAGGCCTCTCTTTGCTTTCCATGTCAGCCTGCCGAAGGTAAAAAGAGAACTCTGTGTCCATATTACCACAAGCACATTTTTCTTCCTTTTCACATCTATCCCAATTTCGAATAACTTCACCACAAAGTCCCAGGTGGACATGGCCACTTTAACCCCATGTTTTGTCCCTCGTGGCCATGGCCATTAGCCAGATTGTCCGGATCATGACCTTATTCCATGACCCGTTCAATCTGGCCACTGCACATGGCCACAGGCTACACCTCGGTCACCAAAGTTATATCACAATTTTTTGTACCTACATTATGGCACATTTGCAAAACCATGCTTTTAGGTCCTTCTCAAGGCTCCTTGCACAAGTTTGCTGGTAATCCATCCATGTTTTATTTTTTCAAAAGTGTCAAATATATGCACATACAATCATCATTTAACCTAGCCCCCACTTGACAAAATCCATTCAGACTTTACGAAAACATTTATATCTAGATCTATAATCTTTTTGCAAACCTTTGTGTAGATTTGTCAAATGGCACCACATTTATAAGCCTTTACAATATTTTGGGACCCCCCCTCTAATTCTGCTCCCTCTTGACAAAATCCCACATAACTTTGCACAAACATGTATATCTAGATCTATTATCAGTTTGCCAAATTAAGTGTATATTCGTCCAATGGCACCTTATTTATAAGCCTTTACATTATGTTGGGACCCCCCCTCTAATTTTGCCCCCTCTTGACAGAATCCCACCAAACTTTGCAAACACATTTGGGGATTAGGTCGGGAATATAATTGCAAAATTTGAAGCAGTTTCATTAAGTGGTGCCAAAGTTATAAGCCATTCAAGAACTGCTTTTCACCAACCCTGTAATGCAGAGGTGTCTGCAAACTTCACAGGACCGTTCGCAAACATCCAAACTGTTTGCGGACTTTCGCAGTGAAAAACACCCGTTTTTTTGCTTCTTGCAACCATATTTCATCCCATCCTCATCACCCCTCTCCTCCCCAGATATTATTTGATAAGTTTGACAAGTGCAATGTTGTGTTTTTTAATATGTTTTTACCGCGATGTCTGCGGACACCGGCCGATGTCCGCGAATCCAAGATGGCGGGCATTTCCAAAAATCTGATGCACCTCATGCTTCACTCCAACGAATCAGCGAACACGTTGTATGTCCGCGGACATGGCGCAAGTCTATTAGCCAATCAGTGTCCTGTCCACGGAGCGAACAGGGAAGTGTGTCCGTGGAGCGGACATAGATATCAAACATTTTTTTGCCTTACATGTTGGTTGTTTAAAAAAAGACTACTGGACCCATTTACACCAAATTAACAAAAGCATGCTTTTCGGACCAAGCTGCTGCTCCTGCCGAACATTTTGTGAACATCTGTCCAGCGGTTTGGGCTGTAGGTGTGAGCAAAGTTTTTTCCCATTATGTCTATGGGAAAAAAATAAATTTTGTGACCCCCCTGACCAAAAAAATTCAGAGTGTGCCATATACTTTTTTTGCAAAGTTTGGTGAGGATTCGTCCAGGACGAGTGAAGTTATAAGCCACCCAAAAGGTGCTCTTCCTATGGGTTTAGCAACTTGACCATAACTACATAGCCGCTACCGCAGATTTGTGAAATGAGATTTGTGATGACATCTTTGATGTCATGGGTGTTAGTCCTTCCAGTGCACATTGGTGGCAAGAGTTATGGTTGCTTAGCTTACCATAAGTGTCAAATTCCGTTTTTTTTTTTGGTTTTACCTGTAACCATAACCTTCCTGTAACGTTTTTCAATTTGACTTTCATAGGTTTTCGCTAGTGCAACTTAACCATAACGTCCCTTTAACAATGTTTTTGTTAGTGAATTCCATAGGTTTTTAATAGGGCACTGTAAGCAGAACGTTCCTTAAGCATAGTGTTTTCTGTGAAGAGGATAGGTATTTGGTACAGCAACATAACCATGACGTCCCGTTAATAACTATTTGTTACTGATTACTTGGCTGCCCTCATGATAAACGTGTGGAAAGGACAAATTGTATGGTGTATGTATCCATTTGCACTACCCCTTACTTTTCCGAATACTGTTGGTGTACCGTAGCAATTACAGATGTACATAGTAAATGTTGTTTAATCAGTAGGCTCTCTTTTTGTGTTAACAGTGCATGATAAATATGTGCCGCACACTACTGGCTGAGATGACTACAGATGAGCAATATGGACATTTCCTAGGGAGACTGGACATGGTTGGCGTATGTGCAATCACACTGCAAGTATCCGTAGGACTCCATTAGTGACTGCATGTCTGCATCTTCGAATTCACTTTTAAGTAATTGTGGAAACACACGTGTTTCCGTTCCACACCTAGAGCCATGCATAGGTCATCCACTGTATGCTGGTAACACCGCCCTACCGGTTCATGCAGTAGGCTACCGCTTTTAAAGAACTGCTGCCGACTTCGTGGGTAGCTCTGCAAACTTACCAATGTGTGGCTAAAGCACTCTTAACTGTATAACGGCCACTGCTAAACAAGGAACAACAACCTGCAGTGTCATGTGGGCGTGTTAAATGTCACACTACTTTGATTTATCTGCTACTTTCCTTTCCATGACCCCGTGAAACAGACACATTTTGTCTGCACTCAGCAGTGTGACGGAAAGTATCAAGAGGTCGCCTGCCGGTCGTAGAGTTGAAGAAAACATGTAATTGCAGGTGGGACAGTTTGTAGTAAGTCTGCAAAAACCTTCCTCATGCACATACTAGTGTATGTAAAGGCAAGTAAGGAAACAGCAGAATATGCAGAGCGCAAACATTCTTAGTGGTGGTTTGAAAAGCGCTGTAGCTGCATGGGTCACACACAATAAATGGCTTCCTGCTGCACGTAATGAAGCTCTGTTTTGCATTGTTGTAAACATTCTTGTATTCCACAATGTATGTATATCCGTGAATGCCACCCCTAACACTCATGGCGTAGCATAAACTGTTTGTACTGCATGTCATGACAGCTGAAATGAAAGCACAAGGGACCAGTGGTCAGGCTACCGCCCTTCCAACAATTACATCGGGTACTTTCATGTACAGCATTTGCCACATCTGCTGCGGACAACAAGAGGGGCACTCCTGTAGGGCAGCAGAGCTGTAAAACCACCTTTGCAAACCATAAGGCGCATATGCTGCAACGCGCCACTGTGCAGAGGGAAGGTACTTGGAAGTGTGTGGGAACGGTCCTCACAGGAGCATTACAATGGCTGCCGCCTGTGTAGGTGAGGGCCACCCAATAATTCTGTCTCCTGTCACACCCCTATAGTATCCATACAGGTGTTGCCCCTTCTGTATGTGACCTTTCCTGCCGTTCCTTCTGTGGCGTGTGTGAGAACACCATAATAAATGAAAATTAACTGGGAAAGGAAAAAAGGTATATAAAGAAAGCACCTTTCACAGATCAACAACTGAATTGACAATTCACGCGAGGACGGCGGGAGGCGTGGCAGTGTGGTAAACACTGTTGTTCAATCGTTTAGAAAGGGGGTCGCTGTACAAAGAGGTTTCTTTACGTATTGAAGAGCGTTTTCAAGAGAGTCAGTGCGCAACACGTACTACAAAAAAATATCACTACTTTCAAGTTGGCACCAGGGCAATTTAGATGGGGTGTGCAGAAATCGGGATGGCTGGCATAGTAAAATGAACATTATAGCTGGGGAAAAGTATTTGTGCTGTGAAAAGTCATATTCCCATTGGCAAAGAATGCCATAGGCACTTGTCGAACAAAGGCACAAATACACTTCTTTGCAATGTACCGCGCTGTCTGCATTCACGGACCAAAGAGAAAATGACGCTGCCAAATGGGTGGCTGCATAATGCGATAGAAACTTATGCAAGAGATCGGAAACAAACGCATGAACTAGGAAAGTGCCCCCTTCATCGCAAACGGCACTGAAACTCGTGTAACATGTTTTACAATTTTCCCTCCATTTTGAACAACAATAATATCGGCATGATTGCGTGTCACCAAAGTGTCAGACAGAGAAACCAAAATCAGGCACTTCATTGTAGCTACTCCATAGCACTACACATGTATATTATAGATTGCAAAATTAGTAGGCGCCGCACAGTGTTTTCCATTCACTTTCAGTCAATGTATGTCGGAATCCCCTAAAACCTGCCTGCTGTGCCTTATGAAACATACAGCCATAACTGCACCCTCTGCATTTCTGTCGACAAATACACTGTGTAGCACAGTCTGTCCGTACACACCATACCCACAAACTTTATTGCCCAATCCCATAGCCTCTGCAGGCTAATTTCTATGGCAGTCATCTTCAAAAGGGGCGTATGTACCATGTGCCACCCTGCAACTATGGCGATATTTGCAGACTTTCCATGCTGTGCGCATGCTGGAGTGGGGGAATAACTTTCAACCAGGGGAGCGGACGTCCTTAGTTGTGGTGGCTCGTAAAATAGACTTTTGTGAGCCTTTTCCTTTTTTTTTCTTTTTTTTTTAAGGTGCTTCCCTAGAAATATTTTTTTGCGGTTTTTATACGTAAATGTGTTTTTTCGACATCAGCTCACATTCTTACAATAGGGCCTTCAGTGCCGTTTTTAGATTGTGAAACAACATTTCATTGCCATTGTGCGACAAAGACATGCCATTTGCCTTGAAAAGGTGTATGTATCGCGAACCAATGTTCTCATTCTCACAGGAGAACATCCCAACAACCATCAAGAAGTCACGCTTCTGTTGATGAGACCCTTTCCGACCTCTGGCTGGCGACAGGAATCATTGGAATACTTCCACACTATTCTCGGGGGTGTACATGAGAAAATCACCTTGGCAGTAGAAAAAATGCACTGCTTTCATCATAATCTTCAGTTGACGGAACACACAGGCACAAGGCATGTAACCCAAAAAGAAGGCTCCAAAGTGCACAATCACAAAATGTACAGTTGTACAGTTGCCAAAGAGGCCACGCATCAACATTCTACAAGCAGTCTGCCGAAACAGCACGTATCGTCACTACACCACAAAGCGTCCACTCCCTCCAAACCGAAATTGCCAGACAAATCTTCTTAGAGGGCATACATGCACAGATCTTCCACAAAACCATCACCCATCACGAAAACTGTGCGTCTTGCCATGTTTGCCAGCCGCAGTACACAAAGTAAAAAGTGAATGCTGTCCTTTCCTGTGACACACACCCAGAACACCTGATTGGCCAAAGGCCATAGTCCCATTCCCATTGGCCACCATGGTAAGAAGCGCAAAATGTGCCACATGCCTTTCCCCAATGACCATGAGGGCCACGTCCTGGTGAAGCAGGAGGACTCCTTCTCCCTACTGGTATTCTTTCCTGTGACATACACACTGAGCACCTGATTGGTCAAAGGCCCTAGTCCCATTTCCATTAGCCAGCATGCTGAGAAGACAAGAATATGGCACGTGTCTTTCTCCAAGTACCACGAGGGCTGTGCCCCGGTAAAGCAGGAAGAGTCCTTCTTCCTATTGGCGCGCTTTCCTGTGACGTACACCCTGAGAAGCACCTGATAGGACAATCACTACAGTCCCATTTCCACATGCCAGCATGGTGAGAAGTGCTGAATGTGGCACATGCGGGTCCCCAAGTACGTCGAGGGCTGGGTCCGAGTGAAGCAGGAGTCCCTCTTCCTATTGCAGCACAGCCTAAGCATCTGATTGGACAATCCCCACAGTTCCATTTTTGTGGCCGCCACCCACAAAATCCTCGGGTCTGGTTTTCGTGCTGCATACGGGTGTGGGGGAATAACTTGCAACCAGGGTAGGGGTAGTTCGTGGTAAGGGGCAACTCTTAAAAGAGCCTGTTGTTTTTTTTTGTTGTTTAGATGCTTCTACAGAAACACTTTTTCAGTTTTTATTAGCTTTTGTGTTTTCTTGTGCTCACATTAGTACAGTAAACTCTTCACTGCATCCTGTAGATGAGCAAACAAAACTGCATTGCCAATGGGTGACAACAAAATGCCATTTTCTTGGAAAAACTCAGCATTTCCACAACTAATGAGGTCATTGTTGCAGAAGAACATTACACGAGCGGACAAAAAAGTATGCATGCTTCTGTTGATGAGACACCTTCCTGCGTATGGCTTGGAACAACATCCATGAGCAGTGGGCCATACTCTTCGTGGAATTATGGATGAGAAAAGCACCTTGGCTGTGGTAAAAACCATCCTCACGACATCCAGCAATCTCCTCAGTCGACGGAACATATCTAAGCAAGCCAGGTAACCCATGTGCTTGCCACCGTAATGGATGACGATAACATCTACTACTGGAAAACTGGCAAGGTCTTTGAAAAGTGCATGCATATCGGCGAAATTGCACTCATACACAGCATTCCACAATGCGTCCACTCCTTCCAAACCAAAATTGCAGTCAATGTGTCTTCGCAGGGCATAGTTGTGCAGATCTATGACAAAGGGATCACCTACAGTCAACACAATGCGTTTCGTCATTTCAGCCACCCTCACTAGGCAGAGTATAATGTATAACAGTTTCACCTCCCCTTCCTGTTAACCACACCTACACTACCTGATTGGCTAATCCCCACACTGCCATGGCAATTGGGCAAGGTGGTGTAAAGGGCAGATTTTGGCACGTGCGCCTCCCAAAGTAGCATGAGGGCCACACCCCTGTAAAGCTGAAACAGTCCTTCTTCTCTTTGCACTATCTTCTCTGCAGCCCTACTTTATTGGGTTACGTGTAAATAGGTACACACACATCCGCCAATCGCATCGAAGCCGCCATCATCAAACACTGTCACTCCTTTAGAACACTTGAAATTTGCCATTACACATTTACAGTACAAATGTCGTCCCATTACAAAGCATGTCCACTGCAAAGTTCAATGAAAGTATGCACGATTTCTCCATCCGCATACGTACACATAGCCACCCAGGATGTGGCATGTGTATTCCTGAAATTACTGCATAATCCACTACCTTTTCGTGATAGTGGGGGGGGGGGGGTAAACAATATCAAACTGGGTAGGGGATCCAGTCTTCCATTGTAGATGTATAAAGTGTTTTTTATTTTTTTGACGTGCATGCAAGCAGCTTTTATTGGATTTTCTCTTTATATGCCTTTCTGTTTGCCTCTCCTCACATTTTTACCACATTCTGGTCAACGCTTCTTGCACAGTGTAACGGAAAACGGCATTGCCAATGGCGCTCAAATAGATGTCATTTCTACAGAACCACTGCATATTTTGCGACCTCATGATCTCATAGTGGGTGGAGAACATGCCAGCAGTCTGCATAAACTCACGCATAATTCTGTTTATAGCACACCTTCCGACCGGGGACAAATTACACTGTCATGGACCCATACTCGTCTTGGTGTTATGCATTAGAAAAGGACCTTGGCAGTAGGAAGAATATGCATCACTGCAGTCAGCAACCTCTTCAGGTGACGGAATAATCTTCCACACAACATGTTACCCAAATAGGGACTTCCATAGTGCACCACAACAATGTCAACGGCCGTGATGGACGCCACATATCTGCAAAGGCGAACCATCCCGCCGAAACTGCAGTCACTGTGACAGCCCCAGAAAGCGTCCACTCCTTCCAATCCGAAATTACCAGCAGCGCCTCTTTGCACGCAACACCTGTAAAGATGGCGCACAAAGGTATCACCGACGATAAGCACTGTGTCTCTCCATCTCAACCACCCTCATGACACAGTATTGGGACGAAATGGTACTGCCCCTTCCTGTGTACCACGCCCTAAACTCCTATTTGTCTATTTCCCACAATTCCATTTGCCTTTCCACCCTGCTCGTAATGGCAGGATGTGCAGGGGTGCTTTCCCATCTACAGTGAGGGCCACGGCCCAGTAAAGCTCAGACAATACTTCTTCCCTTGGCACTGTCACTTTTTGCAGCACTACCCCAATGGATGCTGTCAAATTTTCAAACACGCATGCAGCAATCACATACAAAGCCTCTGCATTGCACACTGTGATTTCTATACACCACTCCATATTTACCGTTAAACACTCTCAGTACACGTTCTGTTTGATTGCAAAGCCCCTCCACCAGAAACTTCTGCTAAATAATGCACGATTGCAGCATCCACAAACATCCTAAGAGGCACCCAGCACACCTTTGCCTATGCACAAAACGTTGCAGCCCTTTCCACATTCACCACAACACTATACATCCAAGCAAGCGACCATGTGGGCACTTAACATTACGCACAAACATTTCATACATAGCAGCACTTCTACCCCACACCATAAAATGGCCATTCACAAAAACGTGTCTCACTTAGAAGAATCCTCAAAAATACCACAGCAGAGCAACCAACCACATATAAGCTGCACTTCAACCATACCCACTTCCATCCTCACATTATGGACACACTGCACCCTGTGGCCACACTACACAACTTCTCCCTGCACCATCTCCTGCAGCACACCAAATACTGTAGCACGTTGCAACTATCACCACAACCATGGAATGCACAATACATGCTTTGCAACTCACTTGTAGTGCTGTAGCACTTTGACAATGTGCTCCACACCCATTTTTCAAAGATCACCACCCTTTGCCTCATGCACTGTGAAACCTGCATTGCTCCAGTGGGTATGCTCCTTGCACACATTCCCCACACCGTAATGCAACCATGCATGTCAGCATGTCACCAACTACCACTATGCACATACGCTCCACTGGTACCAGCACTCCTAACCAACCTCCACACCGCAATGGACATGCACAGCGTTACATACAAAAGTTACCATAATGCATAAACATTACACTGTCTCTGGCACCCCTACGCCCTTTCATTCACATACTATTGTCTTACTCACTTCCACTCAGAAAGTATTGTGTCAAAGCCAACTTAACCACAAAATGTTTACAACATTGCCCATACTGCAAGAATTGTGCACACATCACACTATCCAAGCACATATAAGCTGCCCTTCAACCATACCCTCTACCATACTGACAGTATGCAAACACTGCAGCCAGTTCCCACACTGCGTGACTTTTCACTGCAGCATCTCCAACCGCAGCGTACCACCATGGTGCAGCAACAAATTGCAACAGTTACCATAATTTACAAACAAAACACTCTCTCCTGCATCCCTGTGCACTATCAATCACATACTATGGGCGTACCCACTTCCATTCACAAAGTATTGTGCCACTGCCAACCAACCCACATTCTGTTTGCAACACTTGCCTATAACGGCTGAAATGTGATCCACAACCATTCCTTACATGTCACAACCCTCTCACTGATTCACAATAAAAAATGCATTACTGCGGTGGGTGTCCTCAAGGCCTAGGCTCTTGAGTGCATGTCCTACGGCCTACAATGCACCCAATATTGTAGGCCTGCAACACACCAACAGCAACATAATGCCACCATGCATGTCAGCATGTCAGCAACTACGACAATCCACATACACACCACTGCCACCAGCAGTCCTACCCAACCTGTACACCGCCATGGCGCTATGCAGCATCAAATTGCAACAGTTAACATAACTCCCATGTGGGGAGCTAACATTATGCACAAACGTAACATAGGTAGGTAGCGGCACTTCACCCTAAATCCCCCATACCATAAAACACCCATTCATGAAAATAGGTTGCAATTAGCAGAATCCACAAACATACCACAGCCTCCACCACCCCTACCCACAGCCATTCACAAAGTATTGTATCACTAACCACAACATTTTCACAACATTGGGCCTACTTCAACAAATCTGCACACAGCATAGGCCTTAAACACACCCAAAGCAACATAATGCTACCATGCATATCACCATGTCACCAACTACGACCATCCACATACACACCACTGCCACCAGCACTCCTACCCACCCTGTGCACCGCCACGCAGCTATGCAGTAACAAATTGCAACAGTTAACATAATGTACAAAGAAAACACTCTCTCATGCACCCCTGTGCACTTTCATTCACGTACTATGGGCATACTCACTTCCAGTCACAAAGTACTGTGTCATTTCCAACCTACCCACATTCTGTTCGCAACACTGGCCTACTGCAACCAGTCTGCACACACCACACCATGCAAGCACCACCCTCTTCGGAATGCAGAATCAAACATGCGTTCCAGGGGTGGTTATGTTGCAGCCCTACAATCTTGAGTGCATGCTCTACACCCTACGGCCTTCGGCCATGCACCCAATAGTCTATTCCTTCCACAGACCCAGCGCACCTTCATTCAGCCCTTTATGGCACCATGTGCCCAACTACCCCATTCCATCCACAGCGCACAGCCACCCGCGCTCCCACCCATCCTATGTCATTTGCAATTCAGTCCCTGTCTGCAATTGACCTGACACCACTCACCACGAAAAGAGGTCGCCGCAAACAGCTTGCGACAGAAGCTATGCGGCTGTTATGACATCTGCCTCCAGTCAGCACACAAAGTACTCGCCTATGTATGTCACATGAACCACTTCTCCCTCCACCACCCGTTCCCTCCCTTATTGCTGCCAACACATTCCGTACAGTACATTTTCCAGACCCTTCTGTCACTGCACTGACCTCCGATACACCATGGCACTTTTCCAAAAATGTTGATGCACACCACGCTTCCCTCCAGCCAACCACCGGCCACGTCCAAACTTCTCTGACAGCCGGCCGTACCACGAGCCAATGACACTTCTGTCCACGGACTGAACAGGGAAATGGATCCGTGCAGCAGACCCAGATATCACACATTTTTTGAGACATGCATTTCAGAGCTTTGCAACAAAAGTGCTAGTTGGACGTCCACCAAACACACAAAAGCACACTTTCTGTCCCAGACCCCTGCCGCAAATTTGGTGAAAATGCGTCCAGCCGTTCCGCCTGTAGACGTGCGCAAAGTTTTTCTCCATTCAGTCTTTGGAAAGAAAATATGTAGGACTCACCTATAACTTTGGCCCCCGCACAAAACCTCGCTAATCTTGGCAAAAAAATTCAGAGCCGGCCATATACTTTTTTTGCAAAGTTTGGTGAGGATTCGTCCAGGGGGAGCAAAATTATAAGCTGCCGAAAAAGTGCTCTTCCTATGAGTTTAGCAACTTAAACATAACTACACAGCCACTACCGCGGGCCAAATATATATATATTATATATATTCAATGACAAAACTTTGTTAAAGGGACGTTATGATTAAGTTGCACTAATAGAAACCTATGAAATTCTATGAAAAAGCTTTGTTAAAGGGACGTTACGGTTACAAGTAAAACCGAAAAACCTCAGAAATTCACCAGTTATGCTAAGATAAGCAACCATAACTCACACCACAACTGTGCACTGCTTAGACTAACACCCAGGACATGAAAGATGAAATCACAGACATCATTGCAGACTTTTCGGACAGTATCACGTGGCCATGCGCGCGGCATGATGACATGTTCGTAAACATATCTGCACTTCACGAAAGGGTCTGTGCTTTGCGGACAATTCGGAACTACATTTTTTGCTGATCTAGGAACTTCCAAGCTCAAAATTTAAAATGTAACCTTGCAAAGCTCCTACACCTATTCTTACTCATTATCCATTAACAATCTAGCACAGAGCACACACTTGGGAGACTATTAGCAAAACTGCTATTTATCTTTAAAATGGCATCAGCTATTATCATCCCTCTTCCCCAAGAGCCACCACACCATCAGCTGGAGGACCTACACAACAAAAAAAGCATAGTGCTTCCAAAGACAATGACTAGGACCAAGAAGATGAGGTACAGGAAGTGCCTACCTCTAGCACCCACAGAGAATCATGGGTGTGGTAGTTCTTTACCACTGTTGGGAATGTACCAAAGGCTAAAGCTACTTAAGTGTACTCAGTCGCAGACTACCTGGACAGTACTCCTCTGGGACCACCTCCATGCGCCGTCACACCAAATCCAACCTCTACAATGCTCTCAGAAAGTTTGTCCCTTTCTTAGCAAGTAGTAGGCTGTCTTCCTCCACCTCATCTTCCTCAACCAATACCATCTTCCTCAACCAATACTGTAACGACACAGACTACTGTATGGTAGGCATGGTATCATGAATAGACAGACACAAGTGATCACAGGTCAAGGGTGTTTATTAAACTGTTTAGGTAGGGTGGAAAAAAACACCTAATCTAAACCTAAATCTAAGATGGGACCAAGCTATGACCATCAAATAAACATAAGGCAGTCCTAGTGGCGTCTTCTCAAAAATAAAAGGGCCTATGCTAAAAAAGAATATTGCCAATCCTTACAACTAAATACCAAAAAGAGTGTGGAATAGGATTCACAAGAAAGAAAGAAGTGTTCACAAATAATCAGGATGCGGTAACTGGGTGGGTCTCCCTTCCCCACGTTTTGGAACAAGGTGGGACTTCTGAGCACTGCATATGCTCTGACTTTCCCAGCATGAGACAACAGTTCTGCTGCCGGTATCAGGGCTGTCGGTGATTAGGTCTCTTTTCTACAAAAATTCTCCAGCCTTCCAGGACCTGATAGGCTTGGATCCCAAAACAGTTCCTATTTATATCAGGACTTTCGGGATGTAATTTCCGTGCTTCCGAGGCCTGATAGATTCCAAAAATAATAAACCAAAATTCCTTTTGGATTACACTTGAGGGGATGATTCTTCACCCCTAAGCCCCGCTCTTATGGGATCAGAACCCTCTCCAATATCAGCCTGCCTCCTGTCGAGTTCCCTGCGGCTTGTATTCAAAAATTACTTCTTGATAGCCTTTACGGGTCATTGGGGTGATGACTTCTCACCTCTGGATCTCCCTCTTCTGGGTTCAGATCCTTTTCAAATGTTTGCCTCCCTCCTGTCAGGTTCAAGCTGGCTTTTGCAAAGATATTTTCTCCTTGACATTCACAAATCTTAATGTCTTTTTAAACAGTTCAGTGGACCTCCCTCTGCCGGGTTCACTTTTGTCAACCCACTGTTTCTTGAGTCTTTAGACTTTGCCCCTCTTTATTGGCATCCCTCCTTTGGCTTCACTGTTGCCACTTCATATTTCCTTTTGCTTTCTCTTAATGCAAGATTCACTTCCCTTGCTTTCTCTTGATGCAGGATTCACTTCCCTTGCTTTCTCTTGATGCAGGATTCACTTCCCTTGCTTTCTCAACAATTTGTCGGTCAAAGACTTTCAACTGTACAGGGATTGTGCTAGACCCCTGTATGACCACTTTGACCTTTCTTGGCGGTTCTCCTATGGCCTTCTGTTATCAGTAGTTTCACTCAACATGGGATTAACCAGAGTCTCTCAAGTGATCAGCCACGTGGTGCCGATTCCCTCTGCAGCTGGTCTTCCCTTAACAATTACAGTTCTTTGAACTTTTCTCAATGTGCCACTTTGTGACTTTCATTCAACACAGTTCAGTTTCTTATTGGATCTCCCTCGACTCAGCGGCTGTGATGAACTGCTTTGCTTTCCTTGTGTCTGGAATCAAGACCGGTACCACGATAGCAGGCATCTCCCTCGGTCCTGCTTATCAGAGTAGGCACGCTCCATGTACAGACATCTGCTGCAACACACTTGAGCTTTTGGCCATGGTTTTACGATTCCTTCTGTGGAGGTCTCGCAGGCCTGGGTCAGAAAGGGCAAGGTTGCTTCTCTCCTTGTCAGCCTTTTGATATTCGCTGCCTTTCTTCTCCTGTTGAACTGCCATGCCTGGATAGGTGCCTCACCATGCGGTCTGCCTTGCTCGTATTGTACTCCCCCTTTTATCCCTGTGGGGAAGGGAAAGGGCCATCAGGTGTGTGTGATTCTGGTCAGTTGCCTGACTTTGCCTGATCCTGGTGTTGGGACATGTCAGGTAAACGGCTTTGGTATTTGTCCGTCGTCTTCCATAGGGTTTGAAAGTGTTCGTGTTAGAAAAGGGGGGTAGAGTGCTTGAGTATCCCTGAGGGTAGGTCGGGAAAAACTTGTTAAAAGAAGGGGATACCGCATCTCATCTGTCGGTGTCTCACTTCCACTCCAGAAGATCCCCATCCAGGTGATCCTCCCTCACTAGTCCATCCCTAGGAACTTGATCCAATAGCGATGGTTGTGTCCTGGCCACCTGGATGACAGACCCGCCAGGACTGTTCAGGGAGACACCTTCAGGTTTCTCACATACCCTTCCCCTATGCAATGTGGATATGTATGTTCTTTGCCCAGGTCCTATGCTATTAATACCTGGAAGAGAACAGGGACGAGAGATGTCCATGGATTCTCACATATTCCACTGATCGGTTTTGGTTGTTATGGGTAAAGGTTGGGTGGTTGTACTGGTCTCTCTGCAATAACCTATGAATTGGGTTTTAGGGTCTTTTGTGGGTTTTAAAGGTTCAGATATTTCCCAATTCCACATGGGAGAGTTTTGGGAGTAATAGTTTGCCTGCCAGGAACTCTGGGGTAGAAAATCCCCATAAGGAGGTGGAGTCTCTTGTAAAAGAGTAGAGAATATGGGGAAGTCCCTCCCTAGAATAATTTCTTCGGTGAGTTATGGAATGATGGCTGATGGTACTTCACATGATTCAATCTGGATTTCAATATGTACAGGTATTTTTGAGTACATTTTGTTGTCTCTGTGTACACATGTAACTCTGACTAGGGCAGCATTATCTAGGTCTTTTATTTAAATCAAATCGGCTCGTACAGCCATTTGTTTACTCCCTGAGTCAATTAAGGTCTGTACTTGTCTCCTGTTTATCCATGCCCTTTCATAGGAGAAATCGGTAGGAATCTGACATAGACAGATTCTAACAGTCTCTAGTTCCTCCCACTCTTCGCCTCTCAAACACCCTATTTCCATAGGTTCATCCTTTATATTCTTTTGGCAGTGTCTAGCTAGGTGTCCTCTTTCCCTACAGGAGAAACAGACCAGAGGAGGTCTTTGCCTCCTTTTGCATCCTCTCTTCTACTTTCATCTTTAGTTTTCAAGCCAGTCTTCCTGATTTCCATTCTCTCTCATATTAAGCCTTACTTACTTTGGGACAACCCCCCTGGTGTATCGTTTCCCTGAGTTGGAGGTCATTGGACATATTTATGATCCTTCCATTCCTTCCAACAATGGATCGAGTGGAAATGTATAGCTGCCTCTGAATGGTTTTGTACAGTTTCTATAGCTATGGCTAGGGTAGTTCGATTTAGTTGCAGAATGGCCTTCTGCAAAACAGGGGGTAAGGAGATAGTGAATTGTTCAAAAGTGATTCTTTTGTCAGTTCTTCTAATGATTTATCACTAACCCAGAGGGCCATTGTGTTTTTAACACATTCGCCCATTTCTAAGGGGGTTCCCCTGGGTTCAATCTAATAGCCCTCAGTTTCTGCCGATAAAAATTGCAGGTTTGCCCCACTCCTTTAAGCAGCCCTTCTTTGATGGATTGAAAGGTGACTCCTTGGGCCAGATTAAGTAGCTGATAGGAGGTTTGTAATTCGATTTTCAGGAGAGGGGCTAAATAGCATCTTTTAAAGGTTCTCTTCTCATCCTAGTTGTTCAGCTAGGCATTGGTAGTTCAGAAATAAATGTCCTAAATCATCGCCTTCAAGATACGGTTGGAACACCCCCTGTGATAGTACTAGGGGCCTTGCTTGTAGTCCTATCCAGGTGATCCTCCCTCACTAGTCCACCTCCAGGAACTGGTTCCATTAGCGATGGCCATGTCCAGGCCACCTGGATCACAGACCCCAGGGGACCCCTTTAGGTTTCTCACACTACTTCTGTGCGGCACAAAATCCCACCAGCTACCTTGCAAGCGATAAAAGAGGCTGTTGATCCATATCTTTCAAAGACAACAGTACTCTGTATATACTGCACCACCACCACCTTTCACTGTTAAAAAATAGAACTAAAAAAATGATGCTATAGACTCCACCTACTTTATATTTCTCAATTAAGTAGATAGACTCAATAAGATTCTCCAACATTTCCATTAGCATTTTGTGTTATGCTAATGGGAATAACGGGTGTTCATCCACCGTTTCAGGGGCTGAAACAGGGAAATCGGCCCGCCAGCCCAAATTATTGTCCCAAGAAAAGTGAGGGCGGATAATGAGTGTTCTGGGCCGTTATCCCCCGTTCCAGCCCCTGTAATGGGGAGTGAAGGCCATTAGCACCCCGGTTGACAAAACGGTAACCCAGGATGCTAAATAAAAAGGATTTTCCTTCCAACAGCGGGACGTGCATGGTGTCCCACTATAGGAAGGAAAATCCTTTTCCAAGATGGCTGCCACTGAAAGGGAAGTGGGGCTTTGTACGGAGCCCCTCTTCCCTTTCCATGGTGTCCTGCAGGCAAAGAGAAGGAGTGAATGCGGCAGCGGCACCCGCTGCTACCGAAATAAGGTAAGTAGGGGGGCTGGGAGGAGTGAAAACAACTAAACAACGGGATGGAGTGTGGGGGGAAGATGGTGGCGGGCAGGTGGCTTGGAACACATGCTTGTATCGGCCTTGTTCAAGCCCGCGAAGCCAACTGATTGGCTCGCTTTCCAGTCCAGAGTGTTAATGGACAATTGTATACTCGAGAAAAATATAAAAGGACAGAAACTATTTTCTGTCCCAAATATTTATCCCTAGCATACAATAAGTACCATAATCAATTAACCTTTATAACTCAGTCCCCTTTCCAGGCCATGGATCATTAAAAGACCCGCATGGCAAGTGCAGACCATCACACGGGGCAGCCCTTCTACCGTTTCTAATTTTATATTTGTAACACTCCTTCAATGCCTGCTTTCAAACAGTCACACATCCATCCACCAATCACTTCCAAAACTGTACATATAACCCTCTGACCATACTAAGCTTCCACACACCAACTGCAACTTAACAATCCTTATACAAAGAAAATGTACACAATGCTCCTATAAATGCACATAAGCATTGTGCATTGAGAGAAGTGCATAAATATAAGGTGCGGTACGAATGGGAAAGTGCTCATGAGAACCCAGGAGGGAAATGCCAAGGGATGCCAACGTGGGACGGTACTGGCTAACTACTGGAGCAGAGGCATCCCAAGGGTGGGATGCATCTTAACTGTAACATCCCTTTAACAACTTTTTTTTCTGTCAATTTAACAGGTTTTTATAACTCAAAAAGTTTCATGATGTTACATTATTGTATATAAGTTATTCATAATTTCTCTTTTCATATATATGTAAGAAATATAAACCTCCTTTAAGAAACATATTTTTGCAAAACATACTTATGTCTGTCATTATCAGCAGCACATGCTGGGGATGGAAATCATTGTTCAATTACCTACAGCATAAGGTTCCACCATGACCCCAGCCAAACCAAACTACCCCTATTATTCACTGCATCTACGCTGCATTCTAGCTCAGTGTTCACTATACCCTACTAGTGTAACCAATGGCCAGTGCTCATGACTTCCAGCCATGGCCATTCTCCAAATCCATGGGGAATAGGCTTCCGTCATGCCGCATTCCCCAATAAGCAAATCAGAGTACACATTTGTGTTTGCCGAAGGCCAGGCCCACTACCAACACACCAAATGTATATCACTAGTTTTTCTACTTACATTCTTACACTTTTGAAAAATGAAACACAAGAAATATTTTCAAATACATGCTTTCGGGTCCTTGCTAATGCTTGTTGCACAGGTATGTTGTAATCTAGTCCACCACTTCAGGCTGTAACCGCAATCAGAATATTTTTTTCCATTCAAACCTACCACGTCAGCCACGCTGCATGCCCCCATAACCAAATTACAGTACACATTTCTCCTTGCTAATGGCCAGGCCCTTTGCCCAGACACCAATGTTATATCACTGTGTTGTGTACTTTTACACTTTCGAAAAAAATAAAACACAGGACATATTTGCAAAACCATGCTTTCAAGTTCTTGTTGACCCTCCTCGTCATCATGGCCAATAGCCAGATTCTTCAGATCATGGCTTTAGGCCATGCCCCAGCCAATCTGGCCACTGCCCATGGCCAAAGGCTACACCTCAGTCACCAAAGGTATATCACTATTCTTTGTACCTACATTAGGACGCTTTTCAAAAAAGAAAACACGGACACATTTGCAAAACCATGCTTTCAGGTCCTTGCCAATGCTCCTTACACGAGTTTGCTGCAAATCTGCCCATCTTTTATTTTTTCAAAAGTGTCAAAATATACGTACATACAATAGTCATATTACTTAGCCCCCACTTGACAAAATCCATTCAGACTTTGCACAAACATTCAAGGTTGGGTCTATACTCATTCTCAAAACATTTGTCCACATTTGTAAAACAGCAACAAAGTTATAAGCCATCTAAAAATGTTGTCCCCTCCTGACAAAATCACACCAAACTTTGCAAAAACGTTCATATCTAGGTCTACAATCATTTTGTCAGATGACACCACATTTATAGGCCTTTAAAATATTTTAGGACCACCTCCTCTAATTTTGTTCCCTCTTGACAAAACAGCACCACACTATTCAGAGTCAGGTCTAGAATGAAATTCCAAAATTTCATGTGGTTTCATTGAGTGGTGCCGAAGTTATAAGCCATCCAGTAACTGATTTTCACCAACCCTGCAGTAAGCATTGATGTCCCTGAACATCTTTGATGTCCATGAACATCTCAGGGCTACCCGGGACTGTTCACGGACATTGGAGAAGAAAACATGCTAGTTTTTTTAGCTTTATAGCTTTATATGACCACATCCCATCCTCACCACCCCTTACCTCCCCAGAGATTGTTTCATTAGTTTGTCAAGAGATATGTTGTGTTTTTTAATATGTTTTACCGCAATGTTCGCAGACAACTGGCACTGTCCGCGAATCCAACATGGTGGACTTTTCACCATCCAATCAGCGTGCGAGTCCGATGTTCGCAGACATCATGCCGCCCTCTAGACCAATTCGGAAGCACATCCATGGGCCAAACAGGGAAGTGAGTCCGCTGAATTAACCCAGATATCCCAAATGTTACTTTGACCTACCTTTTGGTCGTTTTAAAAGAAAATACTGGACAGATTTACACCACATTTACAAAAGCACACTTTCAGTAACAAGCCGCCACTCCTGCCGCAAATTTGGTGAAAATCCGTCCAGCGGTTTGGGATGTAGTTGTGAGCAAATTTCTTTTTCCATTGCATCTATAGGAAAAACCACTCATTTTGGGACCCCCCCTATACCTTTTCCCCCTGTGCACAAAACCTCACCAATCTTTGCAAAATCAATCCGACAGGGTCATATACATTGCTTGCAAAGTTTTGTGAGGATTCGTCTGGGGTGGGCAAAGTTATAAACCGCCCAAAAGGTGCTCTCCCTATGAGTTGAGCAACTTAACCATAACTACAAGGCCGCTACCATGTAATAAAGGGTTTGAAATTGAGGGGACCTGGGAGCTATTAAGCTCCTGCTTCTAGCCAAGAAGAATATAGTTAGTTTGAAACCAAGTAGTACCAAGAGCTACTTTTGGCTCGGATGCCGAAGAAACACATATATTTGAATTTAACTCTGTGCATTTGGGACAATCTGTGAATCAACATCAGGCCACATCAATAAGACATTTAAAGAATAAGGGGCCCTAAATAAATGGACAAAATGCTAGGTTTGCATCTTATGTGAAAGTTAGATCTGCGGAACGCTATGTTCTAGCTCATAGTTCCCCAGTGGTAGCTCCTGGTCACTAGTTAATACTGGATACCCAAGAGTGATTTTTGCTCCTGCTTATCTAATTCAATTCCGATATATATCTCCTAAGAACAGTCACTGCACTTTTATTTAACTGTTGTATACAATAACAATTTGATCTTGTTATTTTTCAGTATATTGTTAGTGCATCTTTTCATTCAATTTTTACTCAAGGACTTCTCCTTTATCATACGAGGTAATCTTGATGCAGGTCACACATTTTAGGGCTGACATAATTTTGGGGATTTTAGGGCTGACGTGGTGCTCAACAGTGGCCTTAGTGTTTTTGTTGACGTGTGTTGCTAGGCGACAGTCTTCAACGCATGGTGCTATCTACGTTGACAGCAGGGGCGCATGCACACGTAGCTTTGTGGCCCTGTTTTCTCATGCTCGTGTCTGGTGCTTGAGGGGGCCTCTGCCTATTTTTTGTCACTGCCCGGCGTGTGTCTCCCTCTGTTCCACTCACCTGGATGAAGCAGGGAAGTTACACCACTTGCCATGTTACAGTCCGGCTTCGGCTACAGTGGGGCACACATAAAACCAGTATAGCAATCACGTGACTCCGAGTGTAAATAAATATATTTATTAATAGGTATGTTCATGATTTTGCCCCAACGTCTCTCAGATCCACTCCAACCACCCTCATTCTCTCACCTCACGTTCTCTACATCACAGATTCCAGACCCTGACAAGCCATCTCTGGAATGTGCAAGGATGGCACACACCCCTTTGGTAAACACAGTGGGCAGAGGCCAGCAGGGTCACAATACATATATGTATTTAAGGGCAGATGCAAGAATCGCTTAGAGGACCTGGTGCAGCGCCTCCCACTCTAAGGACTGCAGTATCTCCACAATGATGACAGTCATACTCTGGACGTAGCCAGTTGCAAAGGTGTTTGCAAGGCTGCTTCCAGCTTCACTAGTGGGGATATGGCATTCCCTCTTATGGTGGGTGGAAAGGGATGCACTCGTATATGCACATGTCTTCATGACCACACATTTTATTATATAAAAGATACTGCATAGGTTTTGGAGGTAAACAGGCTGTATTTTATTACAGAAAATAACAAACCCTGCCAAGGAGCCCACGTGTCTTTTACATCAACCATAATCATTTACCATGACCTTGACTCTAGCATCCCTGCTGACCCGCCAGCTGCCGGTTGGACCTTCTAGCTGACTGCGCTGTCCCAGGGTTACTTACAGAATCCATGTCCAGCCGAACAGTCCAACGCCCAAGTCTGGGCTACATTTCCACCCAATGGACAACCCAAGTGGCCACCCCGACCGTCCACAGCGGTTTGGCCTATTGGACACAAGTGGACCCCTAAACCCAGGTAGCAAAATCACAGTTCATCTTAGTTCAACATTTTTGTCATGGTCCGAACATTTTTATAATCCATTGTATATGTACCTGTCAACAGTGCCACAGGGCTGATTGGGCTACTGTCCAACAGCCCTCCGAGTGCTAAGATACAGGAACTCATAAATACCCCCCCAGTAAAACATGAATGAAAACATCCAGCTCTTCCTCCTAGAGACGGACACAATCCCTGTTTAAAAACTCAGGGGAGGAGAGTCTTAATAATTTATGCCTACAGCTGCGTAGCATAGGAGAGCGCGTGAACTTGGCCAATTCAATGTTCAACTTCTTTACTGACTTGTTCATAGCTGCAGGGTTCACACCCTTTCCCCAATCCTGTTTCAGAATCATCTCAGACCAGACTACGACTGTGTGCCAAGAAAGCAAACTCTCTCAACATAAATTCCCCAGCACAGTGCGGCTATTGTAGTAGTGCAGTTAAGTTCAGAAGCATCAGAATTTCATGCTAGGGCTATTTTACCAGCACAGTTTAGCTCAAAAGCAGCAGAAGAACACGGTTAGGGCATTTTATGAGTGCAGTTTAGTTTACAAGCATCACAATCTCAGACTGGGGCTATTTTAGCAGTGCTTTTTTAGCTCAGAAGCAGTGGAATCTCACACTGGGGCAATTTTACCAGGGCACTGTAGATCAGAAGCAAGAGATTATCACACTTGAACTATGTTACCAGTGCAGTTTAGCACAGAAGCAACAGAACCTCCTGCTGGGGTTATTTTACCAATGCAGTTTAATGCAGAAGCATCAGAATCTCACACTGGGGTTATTTTCCCAGTGCAGTTTAGTTCAGAAGCATCAGAATCTCAGGCTGGGGCTATTTTACTAGTGCAGTTTAGCTCGGAAGCAGCAGAAGGCCACACTGGGGCCCTTTTACCAGTGCAGTTTAGTTTATACGCAGCAGAATCTCACACCAGGTCTATTGTACCAGTGCAGTTGAGTTCAGAAGCAGCGGCATCACACACTAGGGTTATTTTACTGGTGCAGTTTAGTTCAGAAGCATCAGAATCTCACACTGGGGCTATTTTCCCAGTGCAGTTTAGTTCAGAAGCATCAGAATCTCAGGTTGGGGCTATTTTACCAGCGCAGTTTAGCTCGGAAGCAGCAGAAGGTCACACTGGGGCCCTTTTGCCAGTGCAGTTTAGTTTATACGCAGCAGAATCTCACAATAGATCTATTTTACCAGTGTAGTTTAGTTTAGAAGCGGCAGAATCTGACACCAGGTCTATTGTACCAGTGCAGTTGAGTTCAGAAGCAGCGGCATCACACACTAGGGTTATTTTACTGGTGCAGTTTAGTTCAGAAGCATCAGAATCTCACACTGGGGCTATTTTCCCAGTGCAGTTTAGTTCAGAAGCATCAGAATCTCAGGTTGGGGCTATTTTACCAGCACAGTTTAGTTCAGAGCTGTGGACCCATGGACGTCACCATCTGAAATATTATCACAGCTTGGAGGTTTCAGAACTAGAATCACAAGTGATTGTGACTTTTGATGTGTGAACTAACTCTTGCATTGCAAGGCAATGCACTTTGCGTTGCATTGATGAGTGTGAATTGACAGCAAAAGCTTTAGTGTAAGCAGTTGGGAGAAGTGGAGAGGGAAAGATTTGCTGTGGAGTCGATAGGAGGACAAGCTTTTCGCAACTGGGAGGGGCCATTTGAATTTGTTTAAAGATATAGCAAAATGCCATATTATTGTACGATGTGTCCCCCGGGTGATTGTTCAGGTATTCAGGACATCCATACGCCCAGTGCTATGCAGGGCACCCCACTGCAGATGCTTCACATGTTCTGATGCTGTTCTTCACTCCCCACGGCTCCCTTCACTTTCCTTGGCACGGCTGCCTCGCTGCCCAAAACATATTTTCCATGTAAGGAGCCGTTGAAACCACCAGGCAGAAAGGTCTCGCGGGGAGAGGGATACTAAAATAATTCCGAAACGCGTTCCACAGCGAGAGGGTCTATATGCCCTTGGAAGTTTACAGTCCTACAATCAATTGTAAACATTTCAGTATACATGGAGACGGTCTCCATGGTTGCATAGCAACATCGGAGAGTTGATTCCAAACACATCCAAAGAGAGGACTAAAAATAGTTCATGCGCAGAACGAAAATATGTGCACACATTCAAACAATCGCACGAATACTGTAACTTTTCCCAGGCAATGTTTCGTGTCCTGGTGAGATGGGCTGCTCCCTATGGAAATCAGCTAACGACACTCACGCGGCCATGTGTACAGAGTCACATCGTTGGCCAGACCGTGGCTTTCTGGCCAGTGCCCCCGAGATGGCCATTTGTTTCACTGCAAGTTGTTGCCCCTAAAGTTGAGAAGAATGCAGTTAAGCACATGACGCTCATACGTTAATACACATGCATGCACTGAAACTCTAGAAGGCGAAGGAGCTTGTGCTGCAATGAGGTGCCTCTGGGCGGCACCAACAGCAGTGGTGCACTGCATCATGGGGTGATATTTTGTGCCTGAAAGCATCAAACGTGGCCGCGTACTGGAGGGGGGTCTCAAAATCTTCCTCTAGGGCAGAAAACATCCCTGCACCGCCCAGAAGATCTGAGAACGTGTGTGAACCCGGAACCTTTGGTGCACTCAGTCCATCTTAAAAGGGAAACACGGCATTGTTTAAACAGTGCACCATTTTGTCTAGTAGTCGAACGTTGTTTCCTTTAAATAACCTACATCTGTGAAACACACGTGAATTGTCTCTTGCACGAGCTGAGAAGGGTGCACGAGGATTTCATGGTAAGTCCCCTCCCCTCCTGAAATATCTGTTTATTAGAGGTTTTGCAGAACAGACGTATCTGACCAGACGTCAAGTATGTCCTCAATCAAATTGGCCAACATTGTTTTTAAACAATAAAACATCCAAACGTGTGGAAGTCGTTTGCTAAACATCAATGACATCACTTCTGTGAACTTTTGTTAACGTTTTTCTTTTATCTGTGCTATGTTTCTTTTATCCGTCATGCTTTTTCAGCACACATTTTGCAGTGAAATTCTGCAAATTGCAAGTTTTCAATAAGCAACTGTTGGAGTTCAATGTGTAAAATGTCAGTGCTTGCCCCAAACTAGTATTTGTGTCAGTCTCTACAAAGGGCAGCTTTAACTTTACCACTGCGGCTGCATAATCAGCTACGTGTCTATGTGAAGGCGAGCATCTGAATAGTGGGCTGCTTAGAAGTCAAACTTCGAACAAAAAGCTGTCTCTGGCCCCATCTCGCCCCCTGAATTACCAGCATAGTCTTCTTCTTTCTAAGCTGTCTCTGGCCCCATCTCGCCCCCCTGAATTACCAGCATAGTCTTCTTCTTTCTAGAAGGTGTGGCCTGGTTTCTTTCCACGTTAATAATTGTCTTCTTTCTGCTCGTCACAATAAAGTGCCATCTCTTTTCATAATGCTGCATTTCTGTGCAGTTTTAGACACTGTGGATCACTCTTCTCTTTGTTCATCCCTTTCCACTCCTCATATCTCAGGTTCTGCTCTGTCTTTACGTCCTCTATCACAGAGCTTGCTCTGGAAATTGGGCAGGCGACTCCCCCCCTGTCTTCCACTAAAGAAATAGAACCCAAGGAGGGGGGAATTACCCCACAGGTAATGCCCCTGGGCATGGGCTTTAACATAGCCCCAGGGGCATTACCGAACAGTAATGGCCCCCCACCCCAAGAGTTATATTGCTATTAGTACCCTGGCACGTTGTACCAGGGTGCTAATAGTATTTTTTCTCAAGTTGGGAACCGGCGAGGAAACCGTTTCACAACTCAAGAAATAAATAAAATAAATGATTAAAGATTAAAAAAGATTTTAAAAAAAGTAAACAATGAAAATGGCCACCATGGAACGGAGCCAGTGGAACTACACGTAGTTCTTTCTCCCTTTCCATGGTGAAGAGAGACAAAGGAACGTGTCCATCATTGCGTTGGCCCGCACCCTATTTTGACGGTATAGCCATGAACGGTGTACCTCACTCATCGCATCTACCACCATTGTATCACCGATGCGAGAGACATTATTCCCTGAGACAACTTTACAGACCCTACCCGGATGACATCACTGAAACAATAAATCTGCAGGCAATGGAGCCCCTGGATGAGCTGTAATCATGAAAGAGACAAATGATGTCATTGCTGAGGCCAAAACACTTAGGTGCATTAGACACAAAGCATAAATGCATCCAAACACAAAGTTACATGAATATTAGGCCAAATTGCACTTAGACACAAAGAACACGCTTGCATCCACTAGGTTAGAAGCCATACACTCTCCTTTCTATACTGAGAAGCAAGTCGCACAAGAATACATTTAACAGCTTGCTTAATGCAGAATGCAACTAGAACGAGTGGCCATGTGAACCAAGATGGAGGACACAATCACACTAGGTGAAGGGGAGACATTGAGAAGCCATAGGACAGCAGAGAGACCATGTCTTGCTGAGCCAGCGAAAAGAGCTAAACCTGAACAGTGCAGATAGCAACGTGAACAGTTTGCCAAGGTAAGGGGGGAAGGACAGGTTTGAATCATCATTGAGTAAGTACAGACAACAAGGAGATCCCAGACGACGGACATAACTTTATCTGAAGAAGCAAAGGAACAAAGGTAGGTTCCCACCAGCTCACACCTGACACTGAGAGGAAAGTAGCTCCAACAATTCACTAGAGGCCAAGGAGTTAATAACACCCACTGTAAAAAAGGCTAAAATCTGTCTAAATCACTGAGAAGAATAATTAAAAATACTGTTCCCACACACGTAACTTGTGGCTGGAAGAGAATGCCTGTTCATTAGAACCAGACATACGCAGACAGAGACCTTTGTTCCCATCTATCTTTTTGCGATGAAAGATACAATAGAGTATGAAGTTGAAAGCTAAATGTCCTGGCTCAAGGCTTACAGAATAAGCAAATGGTAACTTTAGTGGGATGTGCAGCACCTTGGGCCGTCTTCATCACCTCCATTTGTTGCTCATGTGCTGGTAGCAGTCCAAAGAGGCAAAGGCTGAGAAAGCCATCCCTGCCCAATCACCATCCATCCCTAATGCTCACCTTAACAGGGTTGCACCCACCAATCATAAAACACCAATTTGACCTGTTTTTGTGGGTGGTCCCAAGTTACCTGATAGCCCTGGGCCAATTAGATTCCTAACCCCATATAGAATACATACTCATCTGTAAATCTCACCCAATCCCAACCCACCCAGGTTTATGCAATGTATCATTTGTCTCTGACTTCATAGCGAATTAAAACATTGTGGCAAGCCTGCAACAGGACGAGAGAGACTTGAAGATCCCCTGATGTCCATCACTGTTCCTGTTTTATCTGAAGATTGTTAATAAAACTACTTTTGTCACATTACTGGACTCTTCCGTTTTCTGTGTGTGGGATGCCCCCTGCCTGTCTGCTGCATACCCGAGAGGGGGCGTCTTCCCCATTCTCAGCAATGGCAGTGTAAGTGATTCCAACCCAGCACTCCACCTAAGTCAATGCCTAGCGTGTGATGCACTGTTGAAACCCTTAATTATTTATTTATGTCTATAAGTTCTTTTATTTCTGAATGATGTACCCTTATTTCACTTCCCTCTCTTTGAATCCCCCCCGGTCGCACTGAACCAGGAAGCAGGCTGTTTTGCAATGTAAAAAATATTTATTTTATGGATTTGCACAATATATATATCACCCTACTTTAATGGTTATACAATGATCACCAATGGGGTGATGTCACAATAAATCTCTTTAATCACACAGAGTAATGATAGGAATAATAATGCAACATAGAATAATACTAGGTGTGGGTTCAATCAAAATGCAATGTGATCACTCTTTCCCCCTGCACACCACTCAATCCCCCCAATATGCAATATAAAGTGATGGAGGAGAGAAACAGGTTTCAGGAATACAAAATTCAACAAAGGAGTATCAATCCCAACTTCCCTCCAGCAACACAGAGAGAGAAACAGGAATGATTGCAAACTTGTCAAAAATGGTTTAAAGTTGGCTTTGCATGAATGGTAAGAACACTGAAAATGGATTTAATTCACTAACATGCTTTCAATACTAGTGGGAGCCGCTTTGTATGGTTTCAAACAAACACTAGCAATGATTATTGAGTAACTAGCAAGTGAAAACTTAATTCTGAGGTCGGATGCAATGAACAGCTATTTCACACGTGATAGATTTGAGCCAAACGAAAAATCTGCTGCAAACTTTTCCGTGTGCAGTAAGTGCGATTGCGGAATAACTATAAGGAGTTGGGATGCAGTTGTGGGTGCTGAGGATGTTAGCTTCAAGTAGCTTTAACTCAATCAGCTCTGGTTCTGCAATCAGCAAGGCACTCTGGACACCGCACAGTGGGACTGGACTGGATCTGACGGGTTCTGGTTCGCAGCTATCTGGTCACAGCTTGCTCTACTGGGTTAGATCTTTGGATTCTGGCAAGAATTCTTAGCAAGAAAGCAGCAACAGCACAGCCAGACTGTTATTTGTTCCCCTTAGATGTCTGGGGTAAAATCAGGTTTCTGGATTTTTAAAGGCCAAGCTGAGAATGGTTCAGCTTTGGAAATGGGCCTTTCTGCTTTCAAAGTTCTGGAGTCTGGAGTATGGATTTCTCTTGCAAAGAGCCCCGCCAGCAATCGGTTGGTGGGTGAATGTGTGTGTGTCTCTCTAGGTCCTAAGCTATCCCTATTTATGTATTTTCTAAAGGGGTGGGCATGCTGAATTATACTAGGCACACCCCTAGGTATTCTATTGGTTAGGGTTTTTCCTCTCCCCTGAATTGTGAGAAGAAAACAGGGTGTCATCATGACAGTGTGTTTTATGGTCCGGGGGAAAACCTCCCCTTTGTTTCTGCACAGGAAATCTATTTTTCATACAAGACTTATTTACAATTTTACAAACTTGCTAGCGATAGCATATTTTTATCCCATATTTGGTGGACCAAGTATTCATCTGAGCCCCCTCGCGGTGAGATCTTGGGTCTAGATTTGGCAATTTTTTGCACTTTTGGTCTGGTACCCAATGTCGGATTTATCCCCAATTTTGCACACATGTGGCATTATATCTGGGCATAATCATGTGAAGTTTCATGTTTCTGGCATCACCACAATTGCTACAAAACTACAAATTCTGTAGTCATGTCCCTGAACATAGCACAGAGTTCTGAGTACTTTTAAAATGTGACCAGAAATTTCACATTAACAATGCTGTAACTTTACAATTTTTACAAATTCACACAGTTCTGTGTCAGTCTTTTCAAAAATATACTTTTCTGTGCTTTCAGAATAAACAAAACTGCCTGTCCCGCACCCAAAGTTTTGGTGGCTCAAGAGCAATCCCCGCCTCTTTCCTCTAGCAGGGGTTTCTGTTGACACTTGCATCTGTATATTCTTTTCAGCCAAGGAAACCCTTTGTCTCTCCCAGGAGCAGTAGAGCAAAATCCCCTCCCCTCTTCATTAACACCTGACTGGGAGTTCCTGGGCTTTGATGAGAAGCAGGAGAGATGCCTTTTGTTCGGGCAACTGTGGAATGTGCTTTGAAGTTCGTTGGCTTGCATCAGATTTACTTTAAAGTCAATTGTTACATTTTTCTTTGTTGAAAAATAAACTTATATTTTTGAAAACAGGCAAACAGATCTCTAATTCCAGTTTTTTGAAACATAGAGATTAAATAGTTGCCTCCTATATTGCTTTTGATAGCAAGTCACTTAATTCCAACAATTTGATTTTAACTGCACAAGTTTAAGCTTCCAATGTAATTAAATGACAGCTGTCACACAGGTGGCCGATGGTACTGCGCCCATATTTTACAGATTTTCACAGACAAACACACTTTTTTAATGTGGATAATTCTATGATGGATTCTGCTTCTCCTGACATTGTATACTTATGTGGATTCCTTAAATAAGGTGAATGATAATACCCAGCAAGGATGTTGGATATTTCCTGATGTTTTGAACCATTATTTTGTAATTTCAGCAGCCAAGGAAAAAAGGATTTCAGAGCACCTTTGGGTTTCCTTGCAATAAAGCACTGCATTTCATGAAGTTTCCATTTGCACTCTGTGGGCAGCCCAATGACAGGTTTCAGCAGTGTTGTATCCTGTTCCACCACTGACACAGGCAATGTAGATTGACAGCCAACTTTCTGGTTTCACAGTGCAATTTTCATAGGTTTAGCGCGCATACGGCTTTTTGCAGCTATTTTGCTGGTTCTGGTGCCACCGGCACACAGTGATGTTGCAGGGCAGAGCTTAGTGGGTCAGTACATCCCACAGCAGCCAGTCGCAGATCCGGAACCATCATCGATGCACACTGGGCATGGGACCACAGCTGATAAGTCTTTGTGGGGCTGGTAACCACCCGGTGTGGGCCAATCAGATCGATTGTAACAATTTGATTGTCCCTCGCCGGATCCTAATCAATTATGGTGTTCGAGATGGCTCAGTTCCCAGTCCTCTATTGTCTTCACTTTATGCTGTTCCCTTTTCATTCATGATCACTTCTAATGCCTTATGCTGTCTTTGATGAAATGTCTACTGCTCTTTAGGAGTACATGGATGCTTGGTGTATATAACTGCTACTCATCCCACAACACTACTAAACCAGCAGTGATCACAATTATAAAAGTTTTTTAAAAAGTACAGCCAGGCAAGTATATCTCTTTCGCAATGGGTAGAGTCAGAGTAGAAGCGGGCGAGTCTATTGGTCCCTATGGATCGAGTCCATCGAGACAGTTGATGCGATCCTGTAGAGGTGATCAGTTCAAATCAGGTGGAGAACTGACCGGTGATGGTCAAGCTGGCCTCTAAAAGTGGTGGAGTCAATTCGTCAAAGTCCAGTGATGGAATGAGATTGTTCAGTTGTGATCAGCACAAAAACAGCTGGCACACTAGAGAGGTATGGTTGACTTAGCAACTCAAGAGCTCGAATCGGATTGAAAAGCAGTGAGTGTCAAAACCAACTCCAGGGGGCTGTTAGTGACTTGAAACCAACTCAAAATCAGTTGACTTGGATTGATAGAGGATTGAAGTAGGAGTAGGAAATAGAGCCCAGAGCTGATCCTTGACTCCTAGGTTGCTGGGAGTCCCTGTCCAGAGATAAGGGGAGTCTTTGTCTTGCCTGCCTTTCTTAGCCAGGAAGGTTGCCAGGGACACTTGTATTGGCTTTCATCTCCAGTGAGCAGTCTCCTGGCCCCAGTGTTCAGGCAGAAGGTAGGCCTTGCCCACACAGTAGTTTACCCCAAATATTCATTTGGGTTTGGTGAGGGAAGGGACTCTCTCCCTTCTTGGAACCATTATATTCACCTCTATGGCAGAGGACTTTGGGAAGATTAGACCTCGATAGAGGTCCAGGTGAAATTCCTCTTCTTCTGAAGTCCTAAAATGATTCAACTAAGGGGCTGGACTCACCCCCCTAAATAGGCAATCTGCCACAGGGGATTGGTGCCCTCCTAGTCTTCTGTATGGGCCCAATCGTGGCTGATGTGAGCAGAGTCATTTGCTTGGTGATGTGATACCTAGAGTGCTTTCTCTGCAGGAGGTGGAGAGGGGGCACAGGAAATTAGAGTGGCCAAAGCAATACCAAGATGCTGGACCCCTCTTTCTGGTCGTTTACATCATGAGCCACTCTAACCACTCCCTCTAATTGTCTGTCTCGTCTTACAAGCACTGGTTCCCAGCTAACCCAGTGGGAAGAATTCCTGTCCTTTGGGGAAGGTGGCAAGCCTTGACAAAGAGATCAAAACTGCACCAACATTGTTTGTTTTGGATGAAACACAGTCCCAGACGGGTGACACGCATAGGGCTCTGTCATTGAAATGAGCCATTTGTAACCAAGCTGACAATAGAATGACAACAAATGTTTTGGCTAGAACAATATTATGTTCACATGAGCTGGTATTATACAAATATAACATTTGTATTAGGGTTGCCAATGTTTAAAAGCAGACTCTGCTGTTATAACTTTGAGTTCCAGCTGGTTGTTTGCAGGAATGCACATGTTACTTTTGCAACTCCCATCTTCCCAAACTACAGGGCACCTGCTGTGGGTTGTTGCAGGCAGGCTCTGTAGAGTTACATATTTGCACTATACTTTTCGGCATGAAGCATTTATGAAAGTGAGTCTGATTAGAGCGTTCAGAGGCAGAACGACTGTCATTTTGGATTGCTAACATAAAAAGCTCAGTATAGTCCACCATCACAGATGCCATTCTGCCACACTATAATTTCTATGCAGACAATTCTCAAATCTTTTGTTCCATCCTCCAATTTTCGGATCATCTTCATGATACAATGTATATCTGGCTTTTTTAAGTCAGCCAGTGGATGCATTCCTACTTACTTCATCTCAAATCATTAAAAATGGAAGTCTTATTCTTTCCTGCTCCTTAACTCCCTGCTTGTCTTCCACCTTTGCATGTTCTTTTTCCCCCACCTTGCTTCTGCTAGAACATTTGGTGTTATTGTTTAACCATTCTTTCCGTGGTTCTCCCAGTTCTGCTGTGGCTTATAACTGTTGGTTACAACTCTGCAACATCCATACAATTCTCCCTTTTCTTACTTTTCAGGCTACCAAGATGCTTCTTCTGACTTTCATATTTTCTTGTCTTGATTATCATCTCCTTGGCTTGGCCTACTAAGTACTGCGTTTTCCCCTTGAGTCTATTTTGAATTCTGCCATGTCTCTCTATATTTGTCTCCCTCTGTGTTCTTATACAATTGTCCTTCTCTTGCTTCTCCTCACTGCTTTCCTTGTCCTTCTTCACTGTCACTATCTCTACAATGTTGTTCAATGCGTCCATGGACTGCTCCTCCCTCTATCCTTTCTTCTGTCTTCCTATAATCCATCTTGTTCTCTCAGTTTCTCTTCTAATCATCTCTGATCTGTTCCCCGTCCCCCATTTACGCAATCACATTTCCACTCTTTTTCTATTCTTGATCCTAAGGTCTGGAATGCCCCCATCTCTCATTACATTCAGTGGCCACTTCTGCTACATTCTGCTATTTAGGTAAGATCCCTTTAAACCTTGTATTCTCCTTTACTTATTTTTCTGTCTAATTTCGTACAGCGTTTTGATGAAAACGCTTTATAAATTCAAATACGCAGACACCTATGAAGAGAACACATGCCTCCTGTCGGTTGAATTACTTGTTTGTGAAATGACTGTGCCATTTGTCACTTACTTAAATGTATTCATAGTTTCTTCAGTGTCCTCAGAATCAAGTTGATGTAAGATAGTGAATGTCCACATGTATCCCACAACCTAAGTTAATGCACAGACCGTAATATCAATGCGGCCCATGGTGAACATTAGAATGTTGGGCCTGACAAAGCATGTCAGGAATTGGCCCCCTTTGCAGAACACCACGACTTCCCTCTTAGCCTCAGCCTGGATGGACTGATGCAGCACCTCTCTGTCATACGAATCACATCTTGTGCACCTACACTGGCACACAATTGATGCAGCAACAAGAATTCAGTGCCAAGTTTCGCGACCATCTCTGACATCCACACATGACAGCCAACATAGAAGGCATTCTATCAATGCATCTTCCCATGCATGCACAGTGGTCTCTGCCTACAAACTCCATACTTGTCCTAGAGGATAGCTCAGGGGCAACGTGCTCATCTTGGAAGCAAGACAACGTAGAGAAATACAGGTTGGAGTCCCGGTCCATGCTTGAGCGTGTTATAAAAGATGAAGTAATTCATTAATACAAACCAGCATTGTTACAAGGCCACACTGGTGGCATATTTGCGCAGAGCAAACCTCTATTCATGCAGCATAACATGCAGCATGGGACCACTATTTGTGGATAGTATAATCGCTTTGTAGATTGATGTGTGACATAGTGCATATTCCAGGCACCACAAATGTGAAGGACACTTCTTGTCAACATTATGTCCCATCCCAGTTCAAAGTCTCTTAGGGAGGCCATGAAGACCGTCCTTGTACGGACCGACACGACAAGAGCAGAATCTTGCCATCTGGAGAGTCGTGCGCCCCGCGTACAGACGACTGAGCGCACAATGAGAGAGATTGAATTTCTAAGCTCATAACCTAGCACAAGACAGAGACATATTTTTGTGTGTTCCTCTATTGGTGTCCATTTTCTTTGGAAGAAAACATTTGTGTGATGGATGTTAGCATATATATATATACTGTGCTCCTGTGTATGTGCTAATCTTATTTTTCTGACCTGCGTAAATTCACTGTTATAATCAAATCAGATAAATTAATCTTTAAAACGTTTTGTAAAGAAAAGGGACCAGTGGTTGGAACTTGCCGAAGTGTATTTTTAAGTGAACGACAGCTTCATGATACTGCCCAATAGTGATCATCTCACTTTCCCATAATTCAAAACGTTAATGTATTGACAACAAGCATGCGTTTTGATTTTAATTGGATGGACAACTTAAATCCTTTACATGTCTCTGAAGTACGTGTATGTGATGCAGAGGATGTTCAGTGATGCAATGCCCTATTCCCCTCTTCTACTTTGTGAACCTTTACAGCTCTCTCAACAATCTCATTGGCCAGAACCAGGGTAATGTGGGGGGTGGAGGGTGGGGTGTTGGGGGCGAAGCCATTTCCTTTTTTCTATTTTTGTAGGCCACCTAAAATCGGGCAAAAAAAAAATGCTCTTTTGGTTAGGCGACCTACAAAAATCACATAGTGCCTAAGTATTAGATAGGATCCTTACATCAATCCCTCAGACTTGATTTATTAAATATCTTCATGTAACCTTATCAGACCATTTTGGTCTAGTTTTCTTTTTCCTTAGACAAGCATTGATCAGCTCCTACAGTTAAGATCATTAGCACACAATCATGGAAGCAGATCACTAAAAACAATATATTAACTAAATGGCTTACTCCGCCATCAAACTGCTATCAACCAAGAGTGATCCCCATCACAAGGGTAAAACAGTCACAGTTAAGACATATACCTCCTTTGTCTTTTGTGGTAAGGTGGGCAAAGTGAAGGCTATACTCTCAAGAGGGGTGTGAATGTGATTCAGTAGCAATCTAAACAGTGAAGTATAATAGTCCAAACTAAAGGAATGTCCAATCAATGCTCTATATAGAAATAGATATACTATAATGAAACAAACCATCTGCAAAAATAACAAAATAGGAAAACATTATACAAAACTCACCCCTGAGGAAAGGATACGGAATATATACTGATAGAAAGATGAATTTGCAGAACACTTATTCCCGATCCCAGTTCCTTTGTTTTAGGATGACTGACTTACTGGTGAAATTAATTACATTTATTTATTGAGCCTTTGTTAGTTGCCTATACAACAGAATGGTGTTTCCAGCCACCACAAGGCGAAATGGGAAGGGAAAAAGGGGAGTAAATAACAGTGGCAAAATAGTAAACATACATTGTGGTCCTACTAGGCCTGTGGCATTCGGACTTGCACGTGCAGTGAAGAGAGTGCAGGAGTAAGGAAGGGGGGAGCAAGGTATGGACAAGTCCTGGTGGGACCCCAGGAGGTAAGTGCAAGGGCAGCCAAGGGAGGATACCACTGCCTACGTGCTAGCATGGAGGAATCCCCAAGGTGGGATGCACCGCTGCCAGCCAGGGGGCCTGCACGGGCAGTGCTGAGGGGCAGGGGGGGGCTGGTATCAACTGGGAAGAGGGCCTGGGACCTGTGCGATTCATGAAGGATGAGGCTGCCAGTCTCAGCGGCAGTGGGATGATTAGCAGGGAAGGAAAAGCGTGAAGGAGATAGATAAAAGCAGGGGGTTTTGAGATGTTTCCGGAACTTAAGGAGGCCTGGCTCAAGTCTGAGAGGGGCAGGGAGGCTGTTCCAAAGAGAGGCCCCAGCCCAACAGAGAGACCTACTTGGAGAAGCTTTTGACAAGCATAGATTTGGAGGTAGAGGAGTGGAGGGCTCTAGCAGGGGCGTATTTAGGGAGGGAAAGTTGGTAATAGTGTGGTCCCAGAGCCCAGAAAGCCTTGTGCATGATGCAGAGGGTCTTGAATTTGATCCTTGCAGCCACCGGGAGCAAGTGGAGAGTTTTTAGGACTGGAGAAATAAGGTCCCTGGGCTTGAGGCCAAGGATAAGTCTTGCAGCCCTATTCTGGATTATCTGAAGAGGGAGTAGGGAGGAAAGGGGGAGATTGATGAAGAAGCTGTTGCAGTAGTGCAGCCTAGAAAGGACCAAAGCTCTGGAGATATTGAGTTTCTGGGGAAAGGTGAGGAAAGGGAGAATGCCTTAAAGGAGGTGAAGCTTGAAGCGGGCCTTCTTGACACAGTCCAAGATTTGAGGGGTGAAAGAGAGAGCAGCTTTTTAAAGATGACCCAAGGTTTTTGGCCTCACTGGATGTTGAGGGTAGAGGGCCCAGGGAGGGCAGCCATACAGTAGGAGGGGAAACAGGGTGCAGGAGTTGCAATGAGAAGGATATCCATCTTACTGGCATTAAGACATAGATTGTTGGCTGCACACCATGCCTGGAGGGCGGTCAGGCAATCAGGGATGAGAGAGGAGGAAGTAGAGGGAAGTTTGAAGGAGAGCTTTGTGTCATCAGCATAACACTGGAAATGGGGAAAGAAGAAGGAGAACAGGTGAGCAAGTGGGGTGAGATAGATATTGAAGAGCCACAACAGTAGGATAGAGCCCTGGGGGACGCTGCAGGTAAGGAGTAAGTTGGTGGAGAAGGGTCCAGTTTCAACTGGGAAGGGCAGTTGGTGAGGAAAGAGGTCAGCCATTCCAGTGCCCGGTCAGTGATGCCGAGGGTATCACAGAGCCTTTTTATGAGGATAGAATGTTTGACCGTGTCAAAGGCAGAAGAGAGAGATCAAGGAGAATGAGAACAGCAGGAGGTTTAGAATCTAGATTTGCCAACAAGTCTTCACGGGTGTTCAGGAGTTCAGATTCCGTGCCTCTAGATGCCCGGAATCCAGAATGATGTCCATGGAGGCAGCCACCAAGTTCAGTATGAAGGATTAGTTTGGGAGGACCAACTTCTCCAAGAGTTTACCCAGGAAGGGGGAGGTGGAGATAGGATGATAGTTAGCTGTGCAGGAGGGGTCAGCAAACAGCTTTTTGAGGAGAGCAAACTGCTTTTTTAGGAGAGGGTGTACACAGCATTGCTTGAGGGATAAAGGCAAGGAGCCAGTGGCGAAGCAGTGGTTACAGAAGTCAGGAAGTGCCGGAGCGGGGGAGGAGATGTTCTCCTTGATGGTTCTAGCAGAGTGGGGGAGCACCTGTTTGGATGGGACCTTCTTAGAGCGGACAGCTTTCAAGACCTCATCAGGTGCTATGGGCAAGAGGAAGGAGAGTGCGGGGGTTGGAGGGAGGGGGGTCAAGGGAGGCAGCGGAGCAGGAATGGGAGAGGGGATGGGGTGGTGGAGGGATGTCCTTACTTTTAGATGAGAAATGGGAGGCCAAAGCGGTGCAGAGGGCTAGGGAAGGAAGGAGAGAGGTGGAGACTGCAGTTGTATTGGCGAGTTTCTTGCAGATTTTGAAAAGTTCAGCCATGTTGTTAGTGACTCCAGAGATGCGGTCTTTGATGTTGGTCCACTTCTTGGAGCGGATAGAGAAACGGTATTGCCTTTGGAGCAGGGGACAGGCCAGTTTGTCAGAGGATGAACCTGAGGTCTGCCCCTTCTGTTCAGCAACTCAGCACTTACGTGTCAGAGAAGCTAGATAGGAGTCATACCATCAGTTGAAATTGGAAGCAAATCCTCATGAGAGGGGCAAGGATGTCAAGGGTGTTGGAGATGGAGAGCTGAAGGTGAAGTTTAGCAAGGACGGAGTCTGAGGGAGAGTCAGAGGCAGGGATGGGAGGGGGATGAAAGTGGAGGCAAAAGCAGCGACTGTACTCGCTTCATCTGTCGAATGACGAGAAGGAGGCTGGCAGTGCGGGAGTGGGCTCGGTCAGAAGGAAGAGGGGCTCCAAGTGGAAAGAGTGGAGAGAGTGGTCAGACCAGGAGAAGGGGGTGGTGGCTGGGAGAGAGATAGGGATGTTGCCAGAGATGAAGGCATGCCAAGTGTGTCCGGCTGAGTGGGTTGGTCCAGAAGGAAGAATAGTGAGAGAGAGGAGGCCACAGAGTTTACAGAACCATGAAGTGGCTGTTTCAGGATAGTCGAGGTGAATGTTGAAGTCACTGAGGAGGAGTTTGGTAGTAGAAGCTGAATGGGAGGAAGTGAGGTCGGCCAATTCAGAGAGGAAGAGAGGGATAGGTTCAGGGGGCCTGTAGATGATAGCAAGGGTGAGTGAGAGAGTAGGAGAGACCTCAAGCCTACAGACAAGGCTTGGTGGAATAAACATTCTAAGACATTAAAATCCTGTAAACATTGTGAAGTACAGAATACCACTGAATCACTGTACCATCTTGTAATTGAATGCTCTAATTTATACAATCTAAGGCAACAGATGTTTAGCAAGTTTGTACTTAGTGATGATTGGCTATCCACAAGATCCTCTGGCAAGACTTGTAACTGGCATTGACGTCTCAATGGAAATAGCATTGATTAGATATCTACACCTTATTAATTTAATTAAAATATGGAGTAATGTGAGAATAAGGGATTTGAGTAAAAATAGATTGTATACTGTAATATGGTGCATGATTTTAAATTTCCACTTAGTAATTAACTGTGGAGCCAAAACAGAATCACATTCTGTTTTCATTAATTTTGTGTACGTAATAGGATCGATTTCTTGTTCTTTCATGGAATGTGGCATTTTGTAAATATTTCATTTTTGTGTTTAAAAATTCTGAAACTTTTTTCTTTTTGTTTAAAATGTTTCTTGTATACTAAAATACATGTTAATAACCAATCTAAAAAAAGATGTAGCTAGATGTAGGCTATGGATCATGAATCATGGGTGCAAGGCAGGTAAAAGCCACAATATCTGTCAGAGGGATATGTTCTGGTGCAAGAAGGGATTAAGGGTGACCTAACCAATCTCTAGGGCCCAAAGGTGGACCAACAGGGCAGTTAGGAGTGAGTAATACCTTCTTTTGTTTCTTGATGGTTCAATGGCATCAAACCAGGCTTCTTGATGCTGTTTGTTTGGTTCGACAAGGTTCGAGTTCAGCAGTCACAGTGTTCTATAAAGGGAATGGTGTCAAGCAAGGGTTGACCAGGAGCTGGCTGCATTTTCTAATGCAATGCTTGAAGAAGTGCGAATCGTGAGGGCCCCCAGGGTTGGATGGATTGTGAAGATGTTGGTGACTGGATGCATGGTTCTTACTGAATCGAGTCGATGAAGCTTTCGCAGGGCTGCGGATCATGAGGGCCACCATGCCTGGTTCGATGGTCAGTTCAAAGATGCTGGAGACTGGATGCACAGTCCGGTTGAGCCGTTCCATATGCCGTTCAAGGGTCAAAGCTAAATGGTCCACCAGGGTCAGTTTGTCTGGCGATGATGATCGACAGAGAAGATCCTGGCGGGTCAAGCAGTGGTTTAAAGACAGCAGATGCAATAAAGAGATTTTAGTTTCAGCCAAGGCAACCATGTGCTCAGCTAGCATGGTGTGGCAGCGAATGGCTTAAACATGCAGTTCAGTGGTTCAGGTACAGCTGTCACGTTGTTCTAGACAGGGAATGGATGCTGAACAAGGTCTAACAGGTGCTTATGGCTCAGAGAAGAGTGGATCATGAGGGCCGAAAGGTTCAGTTCAGCTGTTGGTTTGACAGCGAAGAGGATGATGACTGGATACACAGTTTGAGTCGAGCAGTTCCAGGACATTGTTTGAAGGTTGCGGTTTGAAGGATCCCCTAGGGTCTTGTTGACTGTCAATGAAGATCATCAACGAAGATGCTGGTGGTTCAAAGAGGCAGTTTGAATGCGGTAGGTGCACTGAAGAGCTTCAAGTTCAAGTAAGGCAACAACTTACTTGGATCACGTGGTGCAGTGGCTGAGAGGTTTCAACACACAGTGAAGAGGTTTGATGTGGTAGAGTGCCAAAAGCAGCCAGGGAGGGTCTAGTAGGTTTGAAGGCATCGAACGGGCTCAAATCATGCTTCAAAGTAGTTCAGTTGGAGAAACACAAGCTTCCTATTCTTTTTTAAGTATTTATCCAGCAGTGAATCAAAGAAGGAGTGGGATACTCCTTATTTTAAAGGCAGAAGCCCACAGGAGGTTGGACTAAAGCTAGCCTGCTTTAGGATTCCAATACATGTTCTTATAAGTGGACATTGCCCGCTAACATCATATACAAAGTGCTTTGTGCTAAAGGAAGTGGAGGGGACAGGATGGAAAGATAGAGGCAGAGAGAAACAAGTTGGTGGAACCTTCCTCCAGCTGTCAAGTGCTTCTTCTGTCTGAACTAACCCCACCCTCTTGCCTTCTCAATAAACTCAAAGGCCTTTAGGTATGCAGCATCCTGATGTGAGGCCACGCCTTTTGTGAATAGCTGTGCCCTTTGATTCATGTTTCAGGCCAGTTTCCTGTGGAGAGGCTGTCTTTCTACGGAGGGTGTTACCTGCCCCCACAAAGAAACAAAGAGAGGCAATCCTAAGAGGCAATCCCAAGGCTACATGGACAGACGTGTTGGAGAAGAATACACATAATCCTTTCACAGTTGAGCTGTGATTACAAGGCTGACACATGCGTGATATCAAATTTCTGATGCTGCAATGATTATGAGAAATACCATTCACCATACCATAACTCAGTTAACTCAGTTAACTCAGTTATGGCTTATAGTTAAGGATTTATCTGCCACCATACCAGGACTCTCATAATTATAGGGTTTGGCACAGAGGTGCATATCTTAAGTGCAGCCCCCGTGCTGTAGAGACTTGCCTGTCACTGCATCTGTCAATTTGGCAACTGTGACCTCTCATCCTGCTCTGTGCCACTGGTAGAGCAGGCACTGCAGATCAGGATAGTGATGCAGCAGGTACACCCTATGCTTTTGGCATTGAGCATATGAAAGAGGAATCTGATTGGCAGATTAACCATCCAGAGATGGAATTACACATATCATTTAATTTCATTGATAAAAATCCCAAAAACCAGGACTTCTACAATCCATCACAATCACACTAACCGAATTAAAACTGAAGTGCAACACTCTATGCTGCCAAAAATATTTCACATCAAAAGTTAATTTTAAATGGCGCACCCTTCAAAATCTTCAAGAGAAATGGTCTATAACTATGATACAAGTACAAAAATCGTATATATACATAATAGAAATACATATTTGCAAATCTATTACTAGGGAAAAACAGGATTATTTTCAAGCAAGAATTACAAACATGACTAATGATTCTAGAGAGCTTTTTTTTCTTATTGATAAAATTACTAATCTGGCCATATTGACATACAAAACATGTTCATCACAGATTATAGTGATAATCTTGATGACTTTTTTGCACATATAATTGAAAAGATTAGAACCAAGCTAATACATTGGGATCTGAAAATCCCATACTAGCAGAGGCAGTGATATTATCTCCAGACCTCCAGCCTCTGCTGGAGACATTTGAACCCCTATACTTCATTAACATCGATGTGTGGCTTCCTTCTGTTAAATGCTCTGGTTCCCCACGGAATATACTATAGCAAAACAGATTTATCCTATATTTAATACTGAAATAAAACATGTTGAATTCCTCCTGAGATTTTGGCTCTGTACACCAACCATGGAAAACAGCAGTGATCGGCACATTACTGAAGAACTTATCTTTCAACCCACAAGAACTGGGTAATTATAGACCTCTTGCTCAGTTTTCCCTCCTTGCCAAATAACACAAAAGATTTGTAATTGAAAAGGTTCATACATTTGTGGAAGGGTCTAATCTTTTAGATTCTGCTCACATGGGCTTCAGACCTTAATGGCGTATTGAGGTAATCAGAAATACCATTGTGACCAAGAGTGAGAGGAGGTGGATGGAGGTATTGCAGGGACCCAGATACTGTTAGATCCATTAACAGAGTTTGACAACGTTGACCACTCCATTCTCCCCGACACTTTGAAGGTCAAATACTTAGTTGTCCTGAGTCTTCTCTTCAGAAGAAAGCAATGCGCCGCTCTGAACTCCTTTCTTTCCAAAAACAAACCGTTACTGCGTGCAGTCCCACAAGGGTCTGCCATTTGTCCTCTTTTTTTAACTTATCTATTTTATATCTGGTGACATTACTATGTTCTAACAGTTTCTATTTTTTTAAACTATGCCGATGACTCCCTGTTTCTGATTAAACTGTCTCTCGACAGGGAACAAACTTCTTCTAAATTAATCCAACTTTGACTCATGGAATGCCTCTTTCTGGCCTGTAGACTTTAGGCTCTGCCCATGCCAATCACTATTGGTAAGGCACATGGGGGTTTTAATTGACTCTTATTTAACAATAAGGCCCCAGATCAGTGTTAAAGAAAAGTGGTAAAAAATTGCTTCTATTGTTTTTATTTTTTTATTTGTGTTTGGTTTATTCAAACCTTAATAAAACATCAAAGACAAGTAAAAAAGATAGAAGAACTTTGCAAAGACAAAAGAAAACAAATTCCAATTCACCAGCACCATTAGTAAAAATAAAAGTGCAGAGAGAAAAAAAAAATATGCAGTCATCAGTACAACCAAGCTTTACAGATAATCATTCAAAGTAAAAAAATAATAAATACTAATACGTATCAAATAAAAACAAATATTCAATTCTTATAACCTAAACCATCCGCCTAACACAATACATCTTTATAAGTAAAAATTAGAAGAGATTTGGCTCTGTATTACAAGTTTAAACGTTTGATAAATTGAATGTTCAGGCACCGTTTCCATGCCAATTCCTCTTCGTATAGGATGGAATTTACATTAAGGGGCTGAAAGAATTTAGCCCTAAGCGGCTGTAATGGCACACACTCCATGACCAGATGTTTTAAAGACTCCCCCTTTGCCGAACAGAACCTGCATCCGGCTTGGTCCAAAGGAATCATTGATCTTCTAACTAAGATTTCTCTGGTAGGAAGAATATTCCATCTGGCCCTAAGAACAATACCTCGGAAAAGCCAATCCGGAAATTGTAGGATAACCTTAGTGGGCGAGCCTCTGGCTCTATGTTCATGGTTCAAATGGAAAAAGGAGGGGTAGGAATGAAATTTATTTCGACAGTTTAACACCAATCAAAACCGAATAAGACATGTTTTACAGACATGGGGTTAGAAATCAAGCTCTCTATTGTTATTTTTAATGTTATTTTGCATTTATATAGCACCTTATATACCATTGGTATGGTCTGAAGGCACTGGTAGGTTGAACGCCCTTGGGAACCGAAGTTCATATCAGTAGAGAGAGTAGAGAGAGTCAAAAGGGTGCGTGTGGGCATTGGGTATGTGTGCAGCTCGTGCGGTATCCGTGTAATAGCTGCATTCTAGCGGTAGGTGTGCTGGTTGAGAGGTCAGGAGTACGTGTTCGTTCTGGCAGGATTTATCCAGACCGGAAGTGGCTGCGTTAGGCCTGAGGAGAACGCCTGGCTGGGGGGTGTGTTACCAGCAGTGATTACTTAGAATGATGTGGAGTGAGCGGCGAGTGTTGGTATGAGAACAGTTATACCGAATGGTGTCATAGTATCACTGTGTTCTAGTTGAGTGGTGATGTAAGGAGAGAGTAAGCGTTGTGGTGGGATAAGATGGGTTATATACCCTTTCAGATATTCTCTGCATTCCAAATCATACTATATACGTCGCGTGCTCCAGTCCGTTCCATGCACTCCTATCCACTGCATACATCCCAGTCTGCTCCATATATTTCGTTCACGCATTCATGCATTCCGGCTTGCCGCGTGCGTTCGAGTTTGCTCCGTGCGCTCCAGTTCGCCATGCGTACTCCAGTCATTGTGGGTTAAATGCTCTTTAAGCGTTCTCTGCGTTCCAAACCATACTTTATATGTTACGCAATTCTGTGCGCTTCAGTCCGTTCCATGCCCTCCTATCCACTCTTGTCTGCCCCACGTGTGCACTCTTGTCTGCCTCAAGCATGTACCCACTCACCCCCTCTACCCACTCAACACCTCTACGCGCTCACCCTCTCTACGCACTCACCCCCTCTACGCACTCACCCCCTCTACGCACTCACCCCTCTCTATGCTCTCACCCCCTCTACGCTCTCACCCCCTCTACGCACTCACCCCTTCTACGCACTCATCCCTTCTACGCACTCATCCCTTCTATGCACTCATCCCTTCTACGCACTCATCCTGTCTACGCACTCATCCTCTCCACGCGCTCAACCCCTCTACGCAATTCAACCCCACTACGCACTCATCCCTCTACGCATTCATCCCTTCTATGCATTTATCTGATCCCTGCACTCACTTGTGCCCCGCACTCATCTGCTCCCCATACTCATCTGTTTTAAGCGCTTGTGTCTTTCACGCATTCAACATCAGTATCCTGTCCTATATATTCATCTCTATACTCATCTGTTCTATACCTTCATCCGTTCTGTACACTCATTTACTCTGTACACTTATCCACTCTGTACACTTATACATTCATATTCTCTATCTACTCATCCGATTTATCCATTCAACCACTCTGTACACTTATCCACTCATACGCTCTAACACTCATCCGCTTTATCCACTCATCCACTCTATTCACTCATCTGCCCTATCCACTCATAGACATTCCAATCTCCTCGAGGATGGCTTCCAACCGATCCCTCAAAGTGATCAGTGTGTAAGAGATCCAGGTTTCTACCCATCAGATGGTAAAGTGTCTTTGGCGTTCCAGTTTTTGGAATACAAGGATATACAAGCCCACTGTACCCGGGCCCACATCGAGACAATACCCAATTCAAACCTGATTGCAGAGACAGGGATCACATTAGGCATACCCAACAATCTTCTCCAAATGCGACCCTCAATCCGATTGAGTTTTTCACTCACTCTCTCGGATAACAATTCGAGGCCATATATTAGTTTAGGTATGATTTTGCTCTCATAAAAAATTTGAGCAGTTTTCAGGGAGAACTTTCCAAACTTTCGGTCAATCTTGACCACCTGAGCTTCGAGTAACTTGGCCTTATGTAAAATGGGCTCAATTAATACCTTGAGACCCGGGTAGGCTGAGAAATTGAACCCCAGGTATCGCACTGCCCTAGCCAATATCAGGGGAGTCTCACCCAACTTACCAATAAAGCCTGAAGTCTTTACCCTTGCTTTCCTTAAGGATAAGATTTTAGTTTTCAAAGGATTAATTGTTAACCCATTGGCTTTGGCATATGCTTCAATGTTGGTAAGAGACTGTTGCAGCCCCACCCTAGTGTTGTCATATATTAGTAGGTCATTGGCATATGCAAGCCAAATAATTTTATCCTTGCCGATCTTAGGGGCCAGGAGTCCTTCTTTAATTAGCAAAATGGCTACATCGGAAAAGTATTGGTTGAATAGCCAGGGCGCCAATGAAAAGCGCTGTCTGACCCCCTGAAATGATCTGATTCTCCTCGAAAGATCACCTCCTTGATTTAGACGAACCCGGTACCCACAGTTTTCATAAACCCCCCTAATTAGCCTAAAAAGCCCTGAGGGTAGGCCCCAACTGGCCAGTTTTTGCCATAATCTGCGTCGATCTACCCGGTCGAAGGCGGCAGTCAGGTCGATTGAGGCCATGTACGTGCAGCCCCCTGATGTCAACCACGCCGCCTCTTGCACGCACTTCAGGGCAAGCCCATTAATGTTGTTCGAGTGGCCCCTTCTGAAGCCTGTCTGAAATTGATCCAGCAGGTGGCACCTATGTGCCCACTCCTCCAGGTGTGAGAGCAGGAAGGATGAAAATATCTTACAATCCGCATCGATTAGAGAAATAGGTCAATAATTCGACAGATCCGTCCTGCTACCACACTTGAAGAGCAGGACTACATGAGCCATGTTCCAGAACACAGGGTTCACCCCTGAGGAAAGGATGTCGGTAAACTCCAGGCACAAGAGATGGGCCCATAAATTTGGATTATCCTTCAAGGTATTATTTGTCAGGCTGTTTGATCCAGGGGCCCTTGATTGCTTCCACCTAGAGATACATTTTTGGGTGGTTTCTAATTCCACATGGGGATTCCACCTTTCCTCTTTAGTTAAGTCCAAAACCAATCGAGGGTCTATTTGAGACTTGACAAATCTTTCTCCTAAGAACTCAATCCAATCTTGTTCGGATATCGAGTTCGATTGGCAGGTGGTAAAATTGGCGTCCATCCCGTTCACCAAATACCAGAAGTCACTCACGTCGACAGCAATTAGGGTCCCAAGCATCTTTTCTGCATCGTTCTGAAGCATTGCAGACTTAATTGATTTACAGTAGTTTTTATATGTTTATTTGAGCTTCTCAATCGACTTCTTACGTGTAACTCCGTCATGATCAGTACACTGAATCTATTTCACAGATCTCCGTAGGTTCTTTTTTGCAAGTGCCACATTGGCATTATAACAGTGAACATGCCTAACTTGACCATGATATATGGCTCCACTCCTCAGGACCAACTCGTCAATCATCTGACCAACAAATGATTGGAACTCAAATGCATTGAAGTTTTTGAGTTTCCACTCATAAGTCGAGCAATTGAGTACAAGATATATGTTGGAATTCAGACGTTGAATATTCGGTTCAGTCCATCTAACAGCATTACGCCCTACCTTAGCAGTCAATTGTAATTTTTGCTGACATTTCCTGATATTAACAACCCAATTAAATTGTGCAGTGAGGATACAGTGGTCACTCCAATCGTTCTTAAAAATGTGAAATGCCAGACAAGAGTTAATTAGAAGGTTATCAACAAATATATAGTCAATCAAGGATGAGCTATCCCCTCTGTGCCACGTATGCCATTCACTAATGTTCCGTAAATCATTGGTTTTTCCTACCAGAGGGAATAGCCCCCTACCGCCCATATCTATACTCCACTTCTGTCCCACCAGTTTCTTCTCTGAGTTACCCACATGAATCTCTGCCGGTTTCCACAATTGATGGGAATGAACACAATCTGCATTCAAATCACCCATAACAGTAACCCTTCCATTGGGATGAATTCCCATCCACTCATCCACCACCCGGCAGATCCCATCTATGAACGGATCAACTGGTTTGATTCCCTTATGCCAATAGATGTTAAGCAATAAGTGATTAATCAATACATCCACAGACCTGCAGTCAACCCCCCAGGCACCAAAAGGCAGGCCCGCCATAACCGCACCACTGTGGCCATGAGAAATGTCCACTGCAGTCAAAAGGCCACCTGAGGTCTCCCCCCCATCCCATCCCTAGCAGGCTGGATGAACACACTGTATCCATCAAGAGTGGGTGCTGATGTTAACCATGTCTCCTGCAGGCAAATGTAATTGGCCATTCTCAACATATTCATACAAACAGTATTAGAAAAAAGATGGACATTGCCTCGGGTGTTCCAAGATTTTAAACATAGTGGTACACTCTTCCAAAGATCTCCTAGGGAGATATCCTTCTCATGGGACCACATTTCTTGACACTCCACTCTGGGCCGATTTGTCAGGGATAGCTATAACCTTAGGCTGATTAACAATAGGTTGAATCACCCCATTCTGATGAGTTCCAATACTCGGTTCATTGATCTGAGAGATTTCAAAACCCAATCCAGCAACGCTTCGCTTTGGGTAAGAATAGGTTCTCTTACCAAGGGAGAGGACAGAAACATAATACTAGTACTCAAATCCTCTCTCACTGGGAATGAAACCCTCCCAATATCTGCCGATGACACCAGGGCCAAACTTGGGATGGCAGCAAAAATGGCTAGAATATTTGGCCGATTCATATAAATCCTATAGTCTGGGCCCAGGGTACAATGGATCTTAACTTGGTGAATTTTACGACCACCACCCTTCTCAATTTGCTGTGTATCAACTTTCCCTTTAAGGGCATCAGAGTAAGAATAAATACTCAATTGGGCACTTACAGGAACATTATTCCAAACCGTTGCTTTCGTGTGTTCTCTCACGCTAGCACTTGTGGGGTAGTGGAGACACTGCAACAGATCCTTCATCCCAGCTGATACTCTAGGATAGTTGGATTCAGGGGGGAGGTCGACCACCTCTTTAAGGAATGTTGATTTTCCCATTCCGGAGCCAGCCTCCACCCGGTCCAGATTCAATTTAGGGTTGAGACAAGAGAGCAGGGGTAGAGATTTAGAGATACCCTCTTTAACCACTGTGGGTAGAAGTGAATCATTTACTCCTCTAAAGCCCTCTGTGTGTAGTTTATCCGATCAAAGTGCTTTCTGTTATACCTGCAGGCCCAATTTCTCCTGCCACACTCTTCGCTGGCGGCGGCACAGAGGTAGTCGCTCCTTCGGGTGGACCGCAAATAGACTGGAAGTGATTTGAAAATGGGCCCTATCTATGGATGCCCCTCCCTGCTCACCCCACATCACAGAGGGATAAGGGATAGAGAAGGAAGTAGCAGGAAAACTTTTCACCTTCATTCCATAACTCATATCAGTTACCGCCCTACCCTCTGAGGATTCCATGCTCGTTGCAAATAGATCAGTAGTAGGAATTGGGGGAATAGCTGCTCCCTCCTGCCTATCAGAAACAATTGGTACATTCTCAGAAATGATATGAGCATTTAGCGCTGGTTCAGAATTAGGAATCACATGTTCTGGTACAGGAGACAGTTTGGCACGGAATAGTGTCCGGTGGGTCATTCTCAGAGAAAGAATTCTGTTTTTCCTAGCCCCCGTTCTCCACTTTAATGCTTTCCCTTTCAATACTGTGGTGGATTTTTTTTGAGAGCGGGGTACGAGCTTGCACTTTGGGTAGACCCCATTCTCCTTCCATTTCCCCTTTAACCTCTTCCCCACAGTAGGTTGGTCATTAGTGAGGTCAATGGTAGCAGCAATACCAGTGCTGCCATGGGCCTGATGGACAATTTTCGGGTCAATTTATCTTAGAACAGTGCTCGCTTCCAAGGGAGTCAACTGATTGTTCGAACCTAGGTTGTCAGAGTTTTCAATAACAGACCCCAGGTCATTATCCAAATTTGCCATCGACTGCTGCTCATTCCTCGATGCCACCACCTCCCTCATCCCAAAATGGCCAAAACGAATCTCAGACACAATTTCTGAAAGTTTCAAAGTAACATCGGCCAAAGTAGCGTTAGTAGATTTCAATTCCGCCCATATGTTGTCATATAGGGCAACAAAAGAACTTAACATCATATTTAGGGCTGATACAGTGGGTTGAGACAGGCGGATACGCTCGTCCACCTCTCTCAAAGTATGATGTAACACTGAGGAGCTACCTTGTACTCCTGCGTCGTCTCCTGTTTGGGAGGGTGGCTGTAGATCTTCTTGGTAATGACGAGATGTTTCTTCGTTTATTATGTCAACCAAGGGAGTTGGAGAGTCAAACGTGGGGGCATCACAAGGATTCGGGGGCTGAAGTTTAGAGAGTTCTAGGTTCAGAGCCTCCATTTCCCCTTCCGCTTGATCAGCCATTTCAATTATCCTGATGTCTGTCAGGTCTTTAAGCCCCCAAAATTAGGCTGTGAAGCCATCACCGAATGATCAAGCATTGCTGTCCCCTTCAATGCTGGCAAGGCTTTAATCTCTGTACTGGTCGTTGCAGGTTTGATGAAATAATGGTCCATAACCCTTTGGCCAGAAATAGGACTCGAGGACAAAGTGAAAGTGGATATCCGAGATGCTAATGAATTAGTGGGTGCTCCCTAGTTCCCCTTCTTCCGTGAATTCACTTGGGTAGTATTGGTCATAATTGAATTACTTTCCACCCTAACCTGTTCCCCCTCATCCCCATTGCAGATGGTCACTGCTGGTTCTAGGGGGGAGGTGGGCTCCCTGGCGTAGGGGCCAATTTGACACCCGGATTTTGAACCCCACATGCTCTTGCCTCATCGTCTGTAGTAAATGTGACCCCTGTTTCGGGGGGAGAGATATATTCAACTAAAAAGATGGACTTCGCATATTCAGTGTTGATGTTTTGGGGTCACCCAGCTGAGGTCCCCTTGCTCCGCTGGATGCCACCATGTGCTCCTGTGCCGGCGTCAGCGTGCCAGCCCGCTCCGTATGCCTGATCTCATTGGGATAGCTTGAGTACCAGCCCACAAGGTACTTCCCGGGTCAAAGGGTGAAACCAACGATCACACCCCGCAGTCCCCGGGCCTTAGGGTACGGTTACAACAAGCGTAGAGAATGTGTTGATGGGCTAATCAAAGAAGCACCCAGCAGGCAATTTGAGGGGGAAATTCCTGCACCTCTGGGATCCTCAGGCCAAGGGTGCACAGATATATAAGATCAGTCAATGGAATGAGAATGGTGCACTAGTTCACATGCTTGGGCTTAACTGAATTGTTAAACAATGTGCAGTTTTTGCTGCCAGCCACAGAGTAGGGGAGAAGCTCACACCTTTTCTGATAGCAAGGTCCGTAGTGGCAAATGGCAACAGTGGGCCCAGCACCCAGTGCACCGGCCCTATATGCGCTCCTCATGGGCTACTCACTTGCCTCTTGCCCCCTGCTGTGTGGCCGCCTTATGATGCGTTTTCGCGCGCTTTCACTTACCGCTACTGCTGTTACCTGCAGACTCCTTGGTTCACTCCTTGATTAACTGACTCCACACACGACAACACCACAGCGGAGGACCACAGCGGAGGACAGCCCGTTAGGAGCCGCTTAGGAACCAAGGAAAGCCGCAGAGTCAGCCAGACAACATCCCGAACACCACTGTGATTCGAGGAAAGCACCCTGAGTGAAGCCGCACTGTAGAAACAGGAAATCACGTAAACAGCTGCTTCCGACTCAACCCCCTTTCAATAATGGATTGACACTATTGCTTCTATGATCTAAAACATCATAGATATGTGCTGCCAATACTATCTATTTCTCATCAAGTTATGGCAGGGAATGCCTTCATTTTGTCCGGACTTGATTTCAGCAACAGTATTTACTTTGGCATTCAATCTAAGCTGAGGATGCATCTGCAGAGAGTACACAATGCAGATGCTCGTCTTCTGCTAAATCACATAGATGTGACCACTTTCTCCTGGTTTGAAGGCGTTTCACTGGCGTCCATTGAGGATAGACTCATTTTCAATACAATGTGTTTAGTACATGAATCCATAAATGATCCTACACTCTCTCCTCTCATCAATATATTTTTGAGATATCACCCTAACGGATCTCTCTGTTCCTCAGCAAAATCATTTTTGGTTGTTTCCGGATATAAAAGGAAAAGGCTAGGGAGAATCCTTTGCTATTCTGGCAGCAAAACACTGGAATTCCTTCACGGAATGAGCCCAATCATTTGGCCTTTAAAAAGTAGCTAATGAGCACTCTATGTGGACACCATTAATGTGTGGTCAAAGGGCCCTCTTCACCTCACTTTCCCATATCAGCGCCAAGATGCCCTTTGGGGGACTGTGTCACTGTCACGTTTTTTAAAACCACCCAGTGGGTGCCAACTTCTTATCTCCCAGGATTAGGGCAAATCCTGTGCTGTAATTCGACTCCATCTGTCTGTGGCATTTGATACCATCGACAATTATGTGCTGCTCACCTGACTTCACATTCTGGCCAGCATCAAAGGCAAACCCCTATCCACATTATTCGTGTTCCTCCATAACTGCACCCACCAACTCAAACTGAGTTTACTCATACCCACTATTCAACATCGACATTGGACCTCTTAGCAGTATCTTGAAAATCTGTGACATTGGTTGTCCATATAAATGCAGATGACCCCCATATTAGTTAACATTGGGAGAAGGTGTGGTAAGTCATCATCACTGAATGCCTCCTCTCTTATATCCAACACTGGGTGGGGATGATCCGGCTCTGGCTGAATGGTCATAAATCTGTGATCCTGTGCTTCGGCCCCTTGGATCCGTTTCTATTCGTTTTTTTGTAATCGCCAGAGTCTCTCTACACAGCACCAAAACTATGTAAAAATACCTGTAGCCTGGGAATCGTAGTAGACAAAGATATCACTTTCTTGTTTCAGACCTCATTCGCATTGTGTTGTGCCCTATGGTTGCCTAGACCCCACTTGCATTGTGTTGTGCCCTATGGTCGCCCAGACCCCACTCGCATTGTGTTGTGCCCTATGGTCGCCTAGACCTCATTCGCATTGTGTTGTGCCCTACCTATAACGCCTATGCCCCCTTCACGCCACTCCCCTGTACATTACCTTAGCCCCAGCATGCTACTCTGCCTGACTGCGATCATGTTCCCTTTCTGTGTCATGCAAAGTAACATACCCTGCACTGGCAACAGTTACCTAGCCTATAATAATGGTTTAGTCAGACCCGCCTGCCCAAGACACCACCCGATCACCTGCCCTACACCATTCCTGCCCACCACACCAGCCTTCCCCCCGGATACCAAGTCCGCCCTTCCCACCCATAGACATGCACACGTTCCGCATGTCGCAGCTAACACACACCTAGCTGTCTATAAGCAGAACCCCATCAACACGAGAGCATCTTGCCCTACCATTGACTACAACACCTCTACATTAGCTAACCCAACCAACTCCCGTAACACTACCCTCATCCCCTCCGATCGGAATTCTAGACTTGGCGCCAGAACCCACCACAGACCTAGCAAAGGCCCTACCAAATCACTCAATAAGATCAACCCTCACACTGTAACACCCATCAACACTATCCATCCCAGTCTTAAAGGAGCTCTCCTAAATGTCAGATCATTAGTCGCCCATGCCACAGAAGTCGCTGACATTATTCTAACAAACAACCTGGACTTCCTTGCGGTAACCGAAACATGGCTGCACGATGCTGCAGGTCCATCTCTTACCCTAGCCATACCTGATAACTACACCATCCTTAGAGCAGATAGACCGAACGCTCGAGGTGGCGGTGTAGCTATCATCTTTAAGTCCACGCTTGACATCAGACTATCCTCTGCTCCCCCACTCAAATCCTGTGAACACATTACAGTCAAATTTCAAACCTCCCCTAAAAGTACTATTACGCTGCACTTAATTTACCGACCCCCGGGCCCTCCTGGCTCATTTGAGGAAGACATCACTTCACTAGTTGCTGAAAGCTCCAAACCATCAGCACAATTGATTATACTCGGAGACTTTAACCTTGGGTTTAACGACCCCCTAGACACCCCAGCCACTGCCCTGGCCATGGCATTAGAGGAGCATGGCCTCCAACAACTTTGCTCCAAACCCACCCACTCGAAAGGCAGAATCCTTGACTGGATAACTACCCTTAACTGCAACATTACTACGAAAGATCCCACACAACTTATCTGGACTGACCACCACCTCCTCCCGTTTGACATTCTTACCAGCAACTCAGCACATAAAAGGCCTATCATGGCACCTGCCTGCCCTACTAGGAAAAAGAGCAATATCACAGCGGAAGCCCTAATACCTCTGGTGATCCCTACTTTAAACGCACTACCCGCCACAACGGACTTGAACCAACTGGTCAACGCCTACAATGAGTCCATGGCCAAAGCCATTGACATCATTGCCCCACTGAAACTGCGCAAAGGAATACCCAAAGCGCACCTGAACACATGGTTCACCCCGGAGCTCAAAACCCTGCGTCAACAAAAAAACAAACTTGAAGCACTCTGGAAATCAGTGCCTTCTATAAATAACAGAACCAATCTCACCAACATCTCCACCCTCTACAAAAATGAGATTATACGGGCCAAGAAAGAATCTCTCAATACTAGGATCTCCCAGGCAAGCTCCAGTACTAAGGAGCTCTTTAACATACTAAAGGAATTAGAAAACCCCATTACCCCCACTGACTCTTGCACTAAGGATAAACCCTGGTGCACAGGGATTCAGAATGCCCTAGCTAACAAAATCTCAGGGCTCCAAACTAAAATCAACAACAAACGACAACAACTCACTCTCGATCCCACCTCCTTCCCCACGCCCCCTCCACCTACTGCCACTAGTTCAGGCTTCACCTTCAAAAAGGTATCCATATTGGAGGTTCAGAAAATTATAGCATCCCTTAAACCATCGAATTGCAAGGGGGACGGCTGCCCCGCACAGATCATAAAAGATGCAGCTAGGGATCTCTCCCCATTTATCACCAAATTAATAAACCTGTCCTTCGCCAACAACATGGTCCCCAGTAATCTGAAACAGTCCTGGGTCCTACCGCTACTAAAAAAAACTACTCTCAACCCTGACATCCCCACGAATTACAGACCCATTACCACCGTCCCATTCCTACTAAAAATCTTGGATAGAGTGGCTTATTTACAAATCCAGGACTACCTTGAGGCCAATCACCTACTAGGAACTCGCCAATCTGGCTTTCGACCACAACACGGGACAGAAACGGCCCTTGTTGATCTCAAATGCCAGATAGACGAACTCAAAGACAAAAACAAGGCTGCCATCCTTCTACTCCTTGACCTCTCCGCTGCCTTTGACCTGGTCGACCATAAAATCCTGTGAAACCATTTGTCTCTGGCAGCACACTTCTCCCACTCTGCAGTCACATGGATCCAATCTTTCCTGGACAACAGAACCATGCGGGTCTTCTCCCCCCTAGCAGCGGCTGACCCCATCCCCATCACCTGCGGTGTCCCACAAGGATTCTGTGTCTCACCTACCCTTTACAATATTTTCACCAAGCCCTTATTCGACAAGCTGGACAATCTGGGTGTCACCTATACTAACTACGCAGATGACACCCAGATACTCCTCACCCTATCAGGCAACTACAACAAGGACGCCAAATGGATCAATGAAGTCTTTTCCATCATTCAGGCATGGATGGCCACACATGGCCTATGCCTGAATGATGACAAGACTGAATTGCTTCTTGTCGGCTCACCAAACACTATCAGTAAACTCTGTCCCGGCTACACTAGCTTCACTATTGACGGTAACACCATACCCATTGCCAAGAGCGTAAAAACCCTCGGTTTCTACCTAGACACGAACATCAACCTAGCTAAACAAATCAACATGACCGCCTCAGCCACTGCCTACACCGGTAAACTAATCAGGGCCTGCAGACCACTGATCTCCCCTAGCAACTGTCTCATCCTAGCCAGAGCACTCATTCAATCTAAACTGGATTACTGTAATAGCCTCTATGTAGGTGCCAACAAAACAGTAATCAATAAATTGCAAGTTTTACAAAATAACGCACTCCGTGCCGCCCTCAATATTCCTAGAAGGGAACACATCTCCGCCACCAGAACTGCCTGCAAATGGTTGTCCATCCAACAGAAAATTGACTTGAAAACCATATGCCTTACTTACAAAGCCCTCAATCATCTTGCCCCACCCTACCTCTCGAACAAATTTACACTAAGACAGAACACTAGAACCACCAGATCGTCCAACTCATTACAACTAACAGTTCCCAAATACTCCCTCAAAAGAGCTGGAGGATCCAGCTTCCCAACTTTGGCATCACAACTCTGGAATTCCATCCCACTGGATATTAAATCTACACCTACTTTCCAACCCTTCAGAACCAAGGTCATTTCCTGGTTAACCAACAAATAACTGTCCTACCACATATGTATGCACTCCGAATGTCCAATTTTATGTATATTGTTTGAATACTATTATCTATGCCCTATCAATACTGTACTATTGTCTTTTACCTGTAACCTGATGTTCTAAGCGCATATATACCCCTGGGTCAAGAGCGCTATATAAATAAATAAACAAAACAAACAAACAAACAAACAAACATAAACTCAGTCATCGGAAACATCCACCACCACCTTCCACCACTTCCACCTATTTGGAGGGAACAGCTACCTCCCAAACCTTTCTCATAAAATCTAACTAGTCCTGGCAGTGGTATTCATGTGCATAGACTACAGTAATGGTTTAAACAGAGGACTCCCAAGGAATTTCCTACAGAAACTACATTTAGCAGGTGTGTGACGCAATGCAATGCTGCATAGTGTCACCTGATTGAAATAGAAAAACAGTAAACAACCAGTGGAGGATATGGTGACATAATTCTCCACTGGTGCATGCTATGTGGGCAAGTGTCCCTCACCTGTTCTGTAGGGATTACTTGGGAATTGAAGCTTGGGACTTTGGACCAGGACACCAGGCTGATCCCCTTGCTCTCTACACACATGTGCATACACACACACACACACACACACAAGAATACACACAGACACAAAGACACATGTGCGCGCGCGCACACACACGCGTGCGCACCCTCGTTCTGACAGATAATACAATATTTCATAAACAATGAAGGCAAGTCTCAATTCCCCAATATTAGGCATGTTCGTGCACTTTAGAAGATGGTGATATCTGATCTGCAGAGGCAGAAACTGAAAAGCGATGTGGGAGTGGCTTTGCCGAGTTGAGGGCGAGTGCGTCCAGCAGATGTACTTTTCCCAATGCTATAAAGGTGCACATACTCAAAACACATCAATGATAATTTGGGCAGAACAAATACCACCTCGGATGTTGATGCACAAATGCTGGACCAGTGTTTGGTAGATACGTAGTCCCCTGTAGCTGAGCTGACAAAATAGGCTTGGAAACAAATATACCCTCACATCTTCAAGCATAAATACTATGCAGTACCTTGTCACTTAGTAAAGCACGATAAGAAGGATTATTGGTCCAAAAAGAATCTTCCCCTGAGTCAGGACAAATATGTATACATAACAGAAAGCTAGACGTTCCTCTAAACCTGGAGTGATGTGCTTCAATACTCAGATGCTGAATATTTCTGTGTTACTTCGGGAGCTCTGACTTTTACGGCCGTCCTGCCGCCAAACACGATGGCAAAGCGTGTTTCACAATTATTCCTGCGTTGTCAGCTAATCATAGGAACACAACCACAGGGATTTCGCTATTCTGTTGCATGGAATTGTAGTTCTGGCCCAAAATTGAGCTACAATAATGCTGTTTCTGTCAGTAAGTGGCCACCACTGTCCACGTCTTGGCTCTTTTCACTGCCCTCGCCCTAGCTAGGTCCTGGTGAAGGATGTCTTGTGAGGCTAAATGGAACATGTTTGTCTTTGGAATTTCGATGTTTGGAATTTTCCTGGGGGCCAGAGGTTGTCCGGGGGAATGTAGACCGTTGGCACAGAGGTTCTTGACTCCTGATTTTGGGCCTTGACAATACACAGTCCCAAGTATTGCTAGCAGCACAAACAAAGTCTCGGTCTCTGAGAAAACTATGCACTAAGAGACAAAAATCCAGGGACAGTCCCTGAGAAAAAAGGAAGCTACACAAGTTATATTCCTTTATCATCACTGGTCCCCACATTTCATTGCACTCATGGGACTCTCCTCACAAAACGGCATTCTTGCTGCCCTTAGAAGGTATCTAGATATTCAGGTCTCTATCGTGGGAACCTCTAGGCTGGATCGTGAAGACTGCAGCATATGATATGATATATGATATGATTTGGTATTTATAGCGCACTTTTACACAAGTGTTTCTAGGCGCCACAAGACAAGGAGGGGAGACAGCAGGATGACAAGACAAAATATCTTACTATGCCTTGTGACATTCAGATCGTGCAAGTGCAACGAGAAAGTGCAGGGGAGAGAGTGAGGGGAGAAGTGCAGGGAAGGGGTAGGGGGAAGTGCAGTCAGGGCAGCAGGGCTCTGAGTAAGTGCATGGACGGCAGAGGACTACATGAATGCAGTCCCAGACCGGAAGTGCTGGGTAGGCCAGAAGGCAGTGCAGGGTGACTGGTCTAGGGGTGATATGGCACCCTGTGTGAATCTGAGGGCAACCATGCCACCAGTCAGGATGAGAAGACAGTCAGATTAGCAGAGGAGAGGGAAAGAGAAGGAAGAAGAGAAGAGGAAGGTCTTGAGCAGATTCTGGAACTTCAGGTGATCTGGATCAAGTCTGTGATGGACAAGGAGGCCTTTCCAGAGAGTGGCACCTGCAGAGGAGAGAGATATACTCCCCACTCTCTGTTTGGAGAAGCATCTGACCCGCAGAGAGTATGAGGTAGCTGAGCGGAGGGCTCTAGATGAAAGGTATTTAGGAAGAGATTGTTGGATATAGGTAGGAACAGGGCCCCAGAAAGCCTTGTGGATGATGCAGAGGGTCTTGAACTTGATCCTCGCGGCCACCTGGAGCCAGAGGAGAGATTTTAGAGCTGGAGAAATGCGGTATCTGGGCTTGAGGCCAAGGATAAGTCTTGCAGTCCTGTTCTGGATTAGTTGAAGAGGCAGAAGGGTAGAGTTAGGAAGATTGAGAAAGATGCTCTTGCAGTAGTCCAAACTGGAGAGAGTTCTGGAGACAGTGAGCTTCTGGGGGAAGGTGAGAAAAGGTAGGATACCTCTGAGGAGGTGCAGCTGGAAGTGGGCCTTCTTGACAAGGTCTGTGATATGTGGAGAGAAGGAGAGAGTGTAGTCAAAGATGACATCGAGTTTTTTTGCCTTGCAGGAGGGTCAGGGGAGGGTCCCAAGGAGGGTGGTCAGTGGAAGAGAGGAGAGGCAGGAACAGGGGTTCCAATGAGAAGGATCTCTGTCTTACTGGCATTAAGGCAGAGGTCGTTAGATGTGCACCATCCCTGAATAGCGAATAGACAGTGAGGAATGAGCGAGGAGGGAGAGGAGGACGAGGGTAGCCTGAAATAGAGCTATGTTTCATCCGTGTAACAATGAAAGTTAGAGGAGTAATTAGAGATCAGGTGGACCAGATACACATTGAAGAGCCAGGGTGAGAGGATAGAGCCCAGGGGAACACCACGTGTGGAAAGAGAGGTGGTGGAGAGAAAGGACCTAAGTTGGACCTGGGAGGGTCAGTCCAACAGAAAGGAGGTCAGCCACGCCAGAGCCTGACCAGTGATGCCAAGGTTCACACTGAGACGGTTGATCAGTGTGGTGTGATTGACCATGTCAAAGGCAGAGGAGAGGTCAAGGAGGATGAGGACAGATTGAGAGCTGGAGTCAAGGTTGGAGAGCAGATCTTCACGGGAGTTCAGGAGAGCAGTTTCCATGCCTCTGGCCAATCTCAAGCCAGACTGATGGTCATGGAGATAACCAGCATAGTCAGTGTGGAGGTTTAGCTGAGAGATGGCCAGTTTCTCCAGGAGTTTGCCCAGGAAAGGAGTGATAGAAATTGGATGATAGTTGGCTGGGCAGGAAGGATCAGCAGCAGGCCTTTTCAGGAGTGGGTGCTCAGGGAGTGCTTGAGAAGAGAGGGGAAAGATGCAGTGGCAAAGGAATGATTGCAGAAATCTGCCAAGGCTGGAGCAAGGGAAGCAATGTTGTCCTTAATGGTTCTGGAGGAGCAGGGGGACACCTCTTTGGATGAAACTTGCATTGACTGAACTTGTCTAGAAACATCATCATGTGTTATAGGAGAGACAGAGGAGAGAAGGAGAGGAGAGGGAAGGGTGGCCGGAGGGGGCCTGAGTGAGGTAGAGGGAAAGAGATGAAGAGGATAGCGTGGACAGGATGTCTTTAGTTTTAGTGCTGAAATGAGAAGCCACTGCCGTACAGATGGTCTGGAAAGGAACAGGAGTGGTAGAGACAGCCGTCGGACTGGCTAGCTCCTTGCAGATTTTAAAACATTTGGCCGTGCTCTTAGAGGCCGTGGAGACATGGCTTGAATGTGGACCCACTTCTTGGAGAAGATGCAGAGCCTGTATTGCCTTTGGAACAGGCGGCAGGCCAGTTTGTCAGAGGATGTGCCCGAAGCCCTCCACTTCCGCTCAGCAGCTCTGCACTTGCATTTCAGAGCAGCCAGGTCAGAGTCATACCAAGAATTGCACTTGGAGGCAGGCTTCAGACAGATCCTCATGACAGGGGCAAGGATATTGAGAGCATTGGAGATAGAGAGATGAAGTTTGGAAAGGGCTGTGTCAGAGTGGGAGTCAAACACAGGAGTAGAAGCGGGAGAGAAAGAAGATGTGAAAGCAGCAACTGACAACCACTTCATAGGACAAATGACTGTGATGGAAGATGGCAGTGCTGCGGTAGGTTTTGCCAGGGGGACAGATAGCTTCAGGTGAGAGGAAAGCAGAAAGTGGTCAGTCCAGGAGAGTGGAGTAGTGAGAGGGGATTATCTGGCCTTATCAGAGCATCCAAGGTGTGTACGGCTCAGTGTGTCAGGCCAGATGGAAGAATAGAGAGGGATAGAGAGGTTGTGAAAAGGCCGAGAGTGGTTTGAGGAGTCCAAGTGATTAAATCCCAGAGGAAGAGGAGCTTAGAGGTAGAGGCAAGGAGAGAGGAGGAGAGATCAGCCCATTCAGAGAGGAAGAGGGTGACCTGTCCAGGTGGCCTGTAGATGGTGGCCAAAGTCAGATGGAGGCCAGGAGAAATAGAGAGCCTGCAGAGAGGGCATTCAAAAGAGGAGTAAGCCTGGGTGGGAATGATAGAGGCATGGCCCCACTCTGGAAAGAACAGGGCCACTACACCTCTGGGCTGATTGGTTCTTGTTTCGGAGAGGATCTTGTAGCCCTCAGAGAGGAGAGCATCAAAACTTGTGACAGAGCTGGCCACGAACCAAGTCTCAATGAGAGCGAGAACATCCAGATAAAAGTCTTTGAAGAGGAGGCAGAAGTCAGAGGAGTGTTTGACAGCAGAGTGAGCAATGAGAGTAGCTATGTGGACCAAGTGACCACCTTTGAAAGACTTCCGGGGTGGGGTACAGGAGAGAGGCGCACCCAGTGGAAAGGGCAAAGGGGCCCGAGAGAAGCAAGAGGTAGAAGGAGCAGGCAGATGGCCCAGAGAGGAGGAAGAGGAGGGCACCAGAGAGGAGGCAGCAGAGGAGGAGGTGAGTGGCAGGTGAGCTTGTGCGGTAGAGGCTGAGGGGCTAGAGAGGTGGTAGATAGAGTAGCAGGAGATGGGAGGAAGTTGATAAGACAAGGGAGATGCGTATCCAAGAGGACGAGTTTGGGCTGAGTGCCCTGCAACAAGTATGTCCTTTTTATATAGACATTAATGATGGTTTTGGAGAACAGGAAGGAGGCCAAGAGGACCACCCATCTTGTGCCACCATTAATAGTAAGTGAAGAGAAAGGAGAGGGAACAGCAACCATATGTAGGGTCCATAAATCAGGAGAGGAAACGACAAAGAGGATGTCGGTGAGAATCTGTCTGGAGTAGGCACTGATGTGTGTGTCTGAGATGGGAAGACCTAGATTGGAGACCAGGATGTCCTTCTTGAACTTCTTCCTTCCAGACCTTGTGAGAGGGATAGGATAAGTGATAGAAAAGCAGTTGGTGAAGATGGGTGGGACAGAGAGCACCACAGAGAGGTGTAGGAAGAAAGGAGAGAAAATAACGCGAAAGAGACAAGAGCGGAAAGGAAATAAAGCACAGAACTACACTACACTGAATGCACCGGGTGGGGACACTGCTGGGGGAGGGGCGACACAGAGGGAGGAAGAGTAAGGAATGGACTGAGAAGCACAAGCACGTAGACTCAACAGTGGGAGCGAGCACGCAGGGGAAAGGGCAGAAGAGGCAGACAGATATGAAAGGGGCCCCTAGGGACCCTGACGTCTATGGAAACAAGGCAGGTCACCACACACGATAGAGACGCCAGACACGAGGTTGTATTCCCAAAGCTAGGGTTTTATTGCAAAGCAAAAGTCTCAGTTGGCCAACTCGGTCTCACGCCCCGCGACGTGTATCTCTAGACCTCGAGGGATGCAAGAGAGAATTACGTACATCAGTTACATATATACAAAATGCATATCAAACAATCAGCTATAACATGGTTAACACCCCCCCTTTATTGGGTTTCTTTGAACTTGGTGTGATGATGGACATCCCCGACCAGTATGACACCTTCAAACATCTATTCTAGTAACAATTTGCAATTTGTGAGTGCGAAGGCATCTTTTGGTTATTGAATGGAACACGGCGCTTCTGTTCTTGGAAGCGAACTACATACGGGGGGGAGTTGCATTTCGGACCTTGCTATCTATCAGGTGCTATTCGCGTCCTGTGAGCCAACATGCTCTAGCGGGCTCAGCAAGGGGGGCCGTTAGAACAGCATAATTCAAGCCTTTAGCAGTATTATTCTAACATATTCTACCATATAACGAGACTAGCTGGCAGCTGTGAAATGGTTAAATGCCCTGCAGCTCTGCTTCAAGGCTACATTCGGGAGGGAGTCGGGCATTCTTCCTGGCGCTGCCTACGTTTGTGTTTCAGCGAACTCTTGTTATCCTCACGGCCCTGCGGCCTTGTCCTTTTCACATACAGACAACAATGTTCCACAGTCGAGCAGTGTAAGCGGAAAATATACTGCAAAGCAATAGGAACAGAAAGCAATGAGCAATGGTTAGAAAACAAAATGGTGATTCTTGCTCCATCAAAATGGCCGTTCATTGGCAAACTCGAAAACCTATATTCTGTCGTATCGTGCATGAGACGGTTGGTCCACGGCCACCAAAATGCGTTTGCGGTCTCAAAGTAGAGGTATCCGTATTTCTAGACTGACAGGTAGAATACAACCAACAATTACCAACAGTAAGCACACAGGGTGTGGGGGGCTAGAGAGGGAGAGAGACCTAGGGGGCACAACAGAAGCAGAATGTAAATTGCAACCAACAATAACCAACAGTAACAGAGGGGGGGCTAGAGAGAAGGGGAAAAAAGACCTTGGTGGATTAACAGGAGCAGAATGTAAAGTAAAACCAACAATTACCAACAGTAAACACAGTGGGGGGACTCTAGAAAGGGCAAAAAGACCTAGGGCGCAAAACAGAAGCTAAAGTAAAGTACAACCAACAATAACCAACTGCAAACAACGAGTGGGGCCTAGAGAGGAGAAAAAAGACCTAGGGGGCACAACAGAAGCAGAAGTAAAGTACAACCAGCACAGCAGTCATGACTTCAGCTGAATGGCAGAGGATGGCAAAAGTGGGAGAATGAGCCCATAGAAATTTCTCTTGGAAAGAGGACAACAGCCCCCTCTCTACTTCTGGGAGACTCCTCTGTTCAGGCTCTTCTCAGGCTCTTGTGAACTGAAACAAGCATCAATGTTCCTTTTGCTTGAGGGTCTGCTCATGGGTCCCAGGCTCTGTTTTTGCATTTTCCTCCTCTGATGCTAGCCACAGTTTATTAGATGGTCTGGAGGGAAAATACAACCAATCGTTATCAAACTTACCACATAGGGAAACTGCATCCCACTTGTATAACTGACAGTCAATGTCAGAGTGTACCTGATATAGCAGACATATTGGAACAATCCCTAGTCTTTCCTCTCTGTCCATACAGGGTATGACTTGGCCAAGACCATGGACTAATTTATATACAGTTGCTGTTGGCGGTGCCAACCCTGCTACAGGGATGCGTCTGGAGTCCTATGGTGAAGGTAACATGCAGAACATCATCCCCAAGGGGTTCCCTGTATATCTTGCATAGAGGAAGCATGATAGGCTGTGCAGAGGTTTACAAACATGGGGCCCAGCTGAGAAGGGGCTCAAAACCCCTGGCGTGTCTACCTCATGTCCCTCTGCTTGCCCATGGGTTGACCACTTGTGCCGCCAGCATGCCCTGAACTCACAGGCAATGATGTAGGGACCCATGCAGACGTGGATCTATTTCCTTATAGGGTTTCAACCTAATTTCCCTTGTCTGTCCAGGACTGGGGATTAATGCAGAGGCTCCTCCAACATTGCGCATGGCAGGGAGGCTTGGCAGCACATACATGAAATGATATTACCCCCCAAAATGTCCTAAGAAGTTCGGGCTACTCGCCCCTTACTCTCAACGTGTCCCACTGTAGCTACTAGGGTGGGTACAGGGCGTGGCTTGTTACAGCTCTGATGTCACTGCTCGGACATGTACTTGTGTGTAGCCCCAGAGCTGTGTGCTTGCAAGGACAAATCCCACTTTACGAAATGGTGTCTTATCCGTAAGACCCTGGATATATTCAGTCTATGTAAGCAGGATTTTCCAGCCGAACACCCTGTACCAAATCCTATACACTTGCAATCAGGGCTTCCTCTCCATCTGTTCGACCAAGTGCCCCCTAAGAAAGGGAAATGGCTGTCTAATAGTGTTTAGTAAAGGCCTAACGACCAAACCTTTTCACTCAGCATCCAGACCTCAACTTCCCCCATTGCCGCTTGCAAGTCTTGGATCTACTTCTCTAGCTGGTCAGACACCTACGCCCTTCTCCCCACCCCCTACGCTCGTGACATTTGTGGTAGGAGTTATTCCACCCACAGGTTTCACCATCAGTAGAGCACCCAAGAAGAACATTTTTCTTGACAATCTAATTGGGAGTATTGCTTTCCGTTCCACTTGCATACCCACTTACCCTCTTCCACCCTCCCCTTTCCTAGTCCTCTGAAGCTGTCTGCTATGCCTTTGTATTTGCAGTTCATATATATTATAATTATATAATTGTTCTTTTATAACTTGCTTAATGCCAGAGATTAGTTTCTAAGCACAGGATCGGGATTCAAACCTATGTTGGTCTGCATTGTCTTGCTTCCAAGACAAACGTGTTGGCTCTGAGCTATCCCACCTCACCTTTGAAATTTATACAGCGCTTTTGCCAAAGTGCTGCACCGGAAAATCATCAATGATGCAAAGTACAGTGTGCAATGATAACAGAAAATATATCTTATTCAGGAGAGCAAGAAGGAGGATAGGATTTAAGACTAGACCGAAAAGTAGCTAAAGAAGGAGAGGCACAAATGTCAAGAGGGAGAGAGTTCCAATGTTTGGTGGACATGAGTGGAAAAGATGGATTGAAAGATTGTCGGCAAGGTGTCTGAGGGACAGTGAGAAGGAATTGAGCTTCTGATCAAGGAGGACGAGGAGGTGAATTGCACATAAGCAAGATAGAGTGGTAAGGTGGTGAAAGTCACGGATACATTTGTGGGAAACGCAGAGGAATTGAAAAAAGAAGCTGAGAGTCAAAGGAAAGTCAGGAAATGGAAATCAGTCACGAAGAAGAAGAAGGTACTTGGAGAAAGATGAAAGTGCCGCCTTAAGGCAGAGTTGACAATAGAGCATAGACGAGATTTGAGAAGCAGGGAATCTGAGCGGCAGCAGATACGCAGTGGATGGTAAATTGGGCGGGGAAACAGAAAAAGAAAAGATGAGGGAGGGTGGGGGAAGATGGTGGTGCAGGTGGGGTAGCAGGCTGTGGGGTCCCTGGAACGTGGGCTGAGATTAGCAGTTTTAGCCTGCGATCCAAGGAACCATATTGGCTGCTCCCCCCGCCCCAGGTGCTAATAAAGAATAAATGAAGAGATGAGAGAAGAACGAGGAGTAGTGTAGAGAGAGAAAAGAAGTGGGCCAAGAGATACACTGAATTGTATAGGAAAAGTAGGGGATGACTTCTCAGCCCCAGAGACAGAGTTACTCTGCTCACTCAGATAAGAAGCTTTGTGTAGTACTTAATGAGAAACTACAGATAAATAAATAAATTAGTCTCTTAGAGACACACTCAGGGTACAACTCCTGCCACGTTTTAATACCCGCTGTAAATGCTGCACAAGGAGGGCGTTTGATGAGGAGTAGCATCAGTAGAGGTTTCCCAGAAGAATCTACCACTGGCTTCACAGTGTCTATGACCTCTAAACACTACAGGAACCCCAAAACCAAACTAGCAGGGTAAGGCATTCTCCTAGTGGTTCAGGCGGAGGGCACAGGGACTCCACTACAGACTTTCACATCGAATGCCACCCACACTTGAGAGTAAGCTCTGGTTCACCCAGTCCATAACATAGCAGGATAATTACCAGTTTAGGGCCTTCTCAGGGTCCTACTCAAGGGCCCCTGTAGCAGGCCCCAGAACCAAATGGGTCTTGCCCTCATGTTCTTTTTTTGATGCAGCCGCTTTGGCCTTTTGACATTCTGCAGTGACTGAAATCGACAGTAATCAGCTGTTCAGGCATCACATTAGTGTAATGTAAACACCAAAACCAGCACAAATAAAAAAAGGTTGAGATAGCATCATAGGGGTTTTTATGGGAGAGCCACACGACTGCCCGAGCTAAAGAAGCCAGTTCCCATTATTCACCAAACTTAAATTGCAGAAATCAGGATATTGCATGGCCTGCTCCTGAGGCTCTAAACCTGTTGCATGTCCTGTTGTTGACAACTGCCTTCTGTTCTGATCAAATACCTGTGTAATACCTCCTGTATTCACTATGGTATACAGAATTTGTGCATTTACTACGGCACAGCTCCTATAGCATTCTCACCTTCCTGCAGGGATTACATTGATCATGTGCAATAGCCAAGGTTTAAATGCATATTGATAAATGTGTGTGCTGCAGTGGTTCAGAACATAGCTCAGCGTATTAAGCACTTATTGCAGAGATCTGTGTGTATATGCAAAATTACAATACCAAATGCAAACACAGCCTTTTCTAGGTCTGAAGTTGATAAACCTGCATGTTTATGTGCTTTATTTTGTAGCACACCAGGTGCTATTATCAACAATGTACATGTACCTGCAGCAGATAGCGGTTGCTTTAAAAAGAAGCATAGCATAGTGTGGTGAAGGTATCGAAATGGGTTTGTTCAGTTGGGGGATTGTAAAACCTAGACAGCCACCTCCAATTATGAGCATAATGTGTTGGAACAGAGAGGCAATTAGGTATCCCAATTCAAGACTGTGGAACCAAAGCGTTCATGCTTGCACACTGGCTTTGCCAGCAGATGATACAGTGATCCCGGACAAATCATCATATCACTGGCATTACTGTGCTGTCTTCTGTGAAGAGGTTTGCCTTCTCGCAAGCTGGTGGCATTGTTTAGCCCATTACCTGATCTTTCTTTTTATGTAGGCCATTTGAGTGGGAGGAGTTCTAGACAGAAGAAATCGGACCAGGTATTGTAGGCCTCTGGCCAGGATCATGTATTATGGTCAAATGGAGAAGCCAATAGTTGCTCCTCCTCTGGGAAAGCGATGATTGCATCGGTCTGGCTCATCTAAGGCACCAACACACCATAAACATCTAAGGATCTCATGGAAGTGGAAGAGATTTCCAAAAGCTGGATCTGTGTGAATAACACCAATTCATAGATTTAAGAAGGTTTATAAATTTGAAATGGGTAGAACCAATTGCAATGTGCCCACAGTGCTGTGTTTTCAGATGTATCCCCTTGTGCTCAGTTCTTTTGAATGCCCCCACAGCAGCCTAAGTTGAGAGGGTATCATTACTGCGCAGACCACAAGAGAAGCAGAGGCGTCATAGGGCCCACATTTGCAAAGATTACCAACACCAAATGAATACCCCTACGTGCAATGGATGCCTATCAAGAACAAAGACACTGCTACCCACTGTCACGCTATATCTCCACAGATCTATGTGAAAATACTGCAATCATCACTGCAAATGTGAAAATATTGCATGTTCTACAATTATATTATGCTAAAATATCGATGGAGGGTTGGCCTAGGATAATCAGTAAAATGGGCGGATTTTAGAGGAGGGAGGGCTGTGGGGGGTTTCCCCGGCATCTATTTTTGCATAATTTTGTTGTAAAAAAATGAAATATTTTCCCAGACTCTCACCTTGTTGTTGTTCCTTCAACAGACATATGGACCCTTCAGATGGTCTCAGATCTCTATCCTATCTCTTCCTCTCCCATTAATGGTGGCACTCGGTGTGAGGCCTTCTTGACTTCCTTCCACTCTTCCAAGGTCATCATTAATGTCTACCTGAATGGCACTGTCTTGGTCCAGGGCCCTCAGCCCAACCTCCTCCTGTTTGATAGGCGGCTCCTGCATCTTATCAACTTCCTTCCTTCTCCTGTTACTCCTACTAGCACCTCTCTGCCACCCCTTGCTTTCACCTCTGTCCTCTTCCAGGCCCCTCTTCCACTTCCGGTGGGTGCACTGCTAGCCTGTACCCAACCACGGAAGACTTTAAAATGTGGCAACCTGCTCCACTTTGCTACTTTTAACTCTCACTCTGCTGTCAAACATTCCTATGACATCTGCCATCTCCTAAGAGAACTTGACCTAGATGTCTTGCTCTCACCGAGACTTGGTTCACGGCCAGCTCTGCCACGAGTTTTGACACTCTCCTCCCTGACAGCTACAAGATACTCTCTGAGCCCATAACCAACCGACCCGGAAGTGGATTAGCTCTGATCTTTCCTGAGTGGTTCCCTGCTTCTGTCATTCCTACGCAGAAATACTCCTTTGAATACCTGGTCTGCATGCTCTCCATTTCTCCTGGCCTCTCTTTCACTGCGGCCACTATCTGCAGGCTCACAGAGTGGGCTGACCTCTCCTCTTCTTTCATTGCCTCTACTTCTCAACTTCTCCTCCTCAGAGACCTCAAGATCCACCTGGATGCCTCTAATCCCACCTCTGGGCTTTTCCACAAACTCTGTGACACGCTCTCTCTCCATTATGTCCTCTGGTCTGACGCACACTGCCGGAGATACTTTGGATGTTTTCATCTCTTCTGCCATCCCCCTCTCTAATCCACTCACCACTCCTCTCTCTTGGACGGACCACTTTCTACTCTCCTCTCAGCTGAAACTGTTTATCCCTCAGGCAAAGCCCACCCAGCACTGCCACCTACCTTCGCGGTCATTTGGCCCATGAAGCATGTGTCAGTGAATGCCTTTGCCACCACTTTCTCTGCTCCTCCTACCCCTGCAGCTGACTCACACCCTGACACAGCCCTCTCTAATCTGCATATTTCTATCTCCAACACTTTGGACATCCTTGCCCCTGTCATAAGAATCGGCTGAAGCCTACCTCCAAGTGCAAGTCTTGGTATGACTCTGATCTCGCTGCCCTGAAACGCAAGTGCAGGGTGTCTGATAGGAAGTGGCGGGCTTCGGGCACATTCTCTGACAAACTGGCCTGCTGCCTGCTCCAAAGGCAATACAGACTCTCTGTGTTGTCCAAGAAGAGAGCCCACATTCAAGCCTCTGTCTCTCTGCCTCTAACAACACGGCCAGGCTCTTTAAAATGTGCAAGGAACTGGCCAATCCTGCTGCAGTCTCTATTTCTCCTATTCCTGCCCAGGCCCTCTGTATGGCACTGGCCTCTCACTTCACCACTAAAACACTAAAACTCTGGACATCCTGTTCTCTATCTTCTCTCCCTCTTCCTCTCCCACTTCCTCTCTCGGCCTACCCTATGGCCAACTCCTCCTCTCCTCCCCCTTTCTCCTCTTGCTCTTCCAGAACCATCAAGGACCACATTGACACCCTTGCTCCAGCCTTGGCCAATTTCTGCAATCACTCCTTCACCACTGGAACTTTCCCCTCTGTCCTCAAGCACTACCTTGTGCATCACCCAATCTCTATCACCCCTTTCCTGGGCAAACTCCTGGCCATCTCCCAGATTACTCTACACACAAAATCTGTTGGTTGTCTCCATGACCATCAGACTGGCTTCAGACCGGCCAGAGGCACGGAAACTGCTCTCCTGAACTGCCATGAAGATCTGCTCTCTAACCTTGATTCCTGTATTCCTTCTGTTCTCATCCTCCTTGATCTCTCCTCTGCTTTCAACACGGTCAACCACACCATCCTGATCAATCGACTCTGTGAGAACTTGGCCATCATGGGTCAGTCCCTGGAGTGGTTGACCTCCTTCCTCTTGGACCGCCCCTCCCAGGTCCAACTTGGTTCCTTTTTCTCTGCCACCTCTCTCTTCACCTGTGGCATTCGCCGGAGCTTTATCCTCTTACCCTGGTTCTTCAACCTCTACTTGGCTGCTTGGCCCACCTGATCTCTACCCTCTTATCTAATTCTCAGTGTAATGCAGATGACACTCAGCTCTCCTTCAGGCTCCCCTCAGCCACCTCTCCATCCTCGCTCATTCCTGACTGTCTATCCACGATTCAGGATTAGTAGCCTCCAATGATCTCTCCCTTAATGTCAGCAAGACAGAGATCCTTCTCATTGGGACCCCTGCTCCCACTTTCCCTCTCTCTCTGTGGCCGACCTCCTTGGGCCCACTTCCTGCGCCTTCCTGTGAGGCAAAAAAAACTTGATGTCATCTTTGACTCCACCCCTTCTCTTCTCACATCTCGGATGTCGCCAAGACATCCCACTACCAGCTTCACTTCCTCAAAGGTACTCTTCCCTTTCTCACCTTCTCCCAGAAACTCACAGTCTCCGGAGCCCTGGTTCTCTCTAGCCTGGACTACTGCAACAGTCTCTTTCTCAATCTGCCTTCCTGTACTTTCCACGGTATGCAGTAAGAAAATCACGGCAAAAATGACACCTTTACAAAAAATTGCTGCAAAAATGCTGTGGTTTGACCCGGTAAAGGTGTACCTCATTATATCATTTAAGGGGAGTGGGGGTTGTGGGGGTGTCCCCCAGTCCCCTTAAATGGTATAATGGGTCTGGGGGTTGCGTGGGTGGTTGCTGCCTTCTTTACATGGATTGCGGCGGCAAAACCACAGCCTTTTAGCCGCGATTTTTTGTGTAAACAGCAGTTTTTGCAGTGATTTTAACACATGGAACCCTCTCCGCCCTCTGCAATGAATCCAGAACAGGACTGCAAGACTTATCCTCTGCTTCAAGCCCAGGGCCCGTATCTCTCCAGCCCTGAAATCTCTCCATTGGCTCCCAGTGGCTGCAAGGATCCGGTTCAAGACCCTTTGCATTGTCCACAAGGCTTACTGGGGCTGGGGCCCGAACTACATCCAACGCTCTCTTCTTAAATGACTTCCTTCGCAAGCCCTTTGCTCAGTTACCTCCAACTCTTGCAGGGTCGGACTGGGGCATAAAATTGTCTTGGGCACCAGCGAAAAAGTGGCCCACAGTTGCAAATGGGAATTCATTCCTTTTGTGACGCTGTTTGAATAGTACCCAAGGGGGAGGTTTTGATAAAATGTCATGCAAATTGTACATTTTAAAGAATATTTAGTCAGCAAAACTGGTCAAAACTATTAGCCGCATAGCGAAGTAACTCATCAAACTGGGCCACATTGGCCAAAAATGTGCCTCACTTTGACCCAAAAAACAGGCCCACACAAGCATTTTGCGTTTTTGATTCGGCCAGCGACCTATTGCCCTATAAGCCAGTCTGAGCCTGAACTCTCTAAGGGTCAGACGCTTCTCCAGACAGAGAGTGGGGGGTATATCACTCTCATCTTCAGGTGCCTCACTCTGGAATGGCCTCCCTGCCTCTCCCAAACTTGAGCCGGATCACCTGAAGTTCCAGAAGCAACTCAAAACTTTCCTCTTCTCCTCTGCTTTCTCTCTCTCCCCTTCTGACCTACCTGCCTGCTGCACTTGCTGGTTGCTTGGCTACCCTCAGAGTCTCACTGGGTACCAGGCTCTCTCTTGATCAGTCACTCCTGCACTGCCTCCAGACCTACCACGCACTTAGGGGCTGTAACTTTAACCTCTACTGTTGCTTGCCTCCTTGCACTTACCCAGAGCTGCGCTGCACTGGCTGCACTATTCAGAGCATTGCTGCCCTGTTCCTCTTCCCGCTGCCAGGCACTTCACTCTTCCCCCTTGAACTTCTCATTCTCGCACTTGCACGATCTGAATGACACAAAGCCTAGTAAGATCGTTTGTCTTGTCCTCCATCTGTTTTCCCTCCCTTGTCTTGTCGCGCCTAGAAACACTTGTGTACAGGCGCGTTATAAATGACATGTCATATCATAGGATGGTAGCACCCCTGCCATTTTACACATGGCATATGATAACTGTGTTCTCTGCACTGTCATGAGTGCTACAATGGCATACGCTCACTGCACCTCTGGAATATAAAAAAAATATTGTTTTTTTTCCCACCCCGCTTCATGCCAAAGCTCAGCTTCTAAGCGGGAACGGTTATCGAAATTGTACTGCTCTGCATTGTCTTGATTGTGAGACAAGTGCACTGACCCTGAGCTAAGTTCACGGCCGGTGGAGATGCACACTTGGCATAGGATATCAGTACACTAGTTTATTGTTCAGTGCCCCAGTACATTACAGAAGACCCTTGGCATGTGGTGGCAGCACATAGGAATATTGTGCAGCACCGAGGCGTGTGGAGTGGTCCCCTGAGTCATGAGGCCATTGCCCCATTTGAAACGGGGTTGGTTACTTAAACAGCCTCTTATTTGTGTCAGTGATATTTGGCAGTTGCCATACTAATGTTACTACTGTTCTCATTATTTCTCAACCACTTAATAATGTCACATCTTGTAGCCTCATAAGGGTCAAAGGTCGTGTGATTTATTTTCCCCTTTTGATTTCACCTATAAATAACAGACTGATTTCAGTTCAGTCGGCATTGAACGTGAGTGGCCTGCCTCCTTTGATATTGTGATCTGACGCCCACTGTATCGTTTTGATAATCCTTACAGTTTCCTAAAATAACGGCTTCCAAGCAATGTCAGCTCTTCTCTTTTTTTTTTAAAGTATTTTTATTGGCATTTCTTTAAACATAAACATGGGGACTCAACAGTGTCCCTTATCAACCCCCATTCCTCCCCCCACACCGGCCGCATCGTTCTTCGGTGTCCCACTGAGTCTCTTTTCCCGCTTCAGAGTTATCCTGTGAACAAGTCCAGTATTCAGAGTTTATGTGAACACCATTGGAGCATGTAGTGGCTTTGTAAATACTCTATCGCATCCCCCCAGTCTGTTGCAAATCTCTGTCTGTCTCCTTGTATATTGTATGTGATTCTTTCCATTGCCATATATGTCCATATCCTGTGCAGCCATTCTTGACTGGTTGGAGGTGATTTTTGTTTCCAGTTTTGAGCTATCGCTAGCCATGCTGCTATGAGGAATCCCATAAAGTTTATTTTTTGTGTCTTTGTGAGAGACCTGTCTCGAGGGTCCCACATGCCGCACATCCAGACTTCCTCTCCTAGGTTTGCCGTCTCTTTGAAGAGATTCTGCATTTGTGATTTCACCTCTGACCAGAATGGTTGCAGTTCAGTGCAGTCCCACCATATATGTCTCCATGACCCTACTGTGTCGCATCCCCTCCAGCATTTTGGTTGCGTGGCGGGATACATTTTGTGGAGTTTTTCCCGGGGTATGGTGCCATTGTATCATTATTTTCGTCCAGGCTTCTCTCGTCTGGATCGACCTAGTCCACTTGTGGATTATTTGCCACATATAAATCCATTGTTCCCTCGTTAGTTGTTTCCCTAGGGTCTTTTCCCATTTCTTCATGTATTGCCATGTCATGGCTTCCGTCTGGGCGTTCAGGAATTTATATAGGGTGGAGACAAATTTCTTTTCGCCGGTTTGGGACATTATATACGTTTCGAACGGTCTCAGTGTTCTTGTCAATGCCTGTGTTATTCTTGGAGTTGTGAGCCAGTGGTTCAGTTGTTCATACTGATATCTGTCCTTCTCTGTGAGGACCAGTAAGTCTTGACATTCTTTGAATGTTCTGATTCGTTGTCCGTTCAGCATGTCTCCTACTTTTGTGCAGTCGAGGTCTCGCCATTTCTGGAATGCTCTCTTTCCCATCCCTGGGGGGAAGTCTGGATTGTCTAGGATTGGAATGAAAGGGGCTGGATCTATTGTGAGTATTCCTTTCTTGGTCGATCTGTCCCATACGTTCATTACAGAGCTCATAATCTCACTTATCCTGATGTTCTGGTGTCTGTGTTTGGGTTTACTCCATAGTAGGTGATGCAAATCAGACCTCGCTACAGCTCTATCCTGCGCTTCCCACCACTTGTCTGACGTGTTGGTGATCCATTCGTTCAGCACCCATAGTTGGGCGGCCTCGTAATATTTCTTGAAGTGAGGGAGTGCCATGCCCCCGTCTAGTTTCTGTGCTGTGAGCGCCTGTTGTGACAGCCTAGGTGTTTTGTTTTGCCAGATATATTTCGTGACTATTTTGGCTATGGTCTTGAAGAATGTCGGCGGTATCCGAATCGGGAGTGCTTGAAAGTAGTGGAGAAGTCTTGGGAGTATTGTCATTTTGATAACTGTTATTCTGCCCCACCAAGAGACTGCTAAGGGATTCCATCTGTTTAGGTCTCTTTTCACTTTTTCTATGAGCTCAGTGTAATTTCCTGCTTAGAGGTTCTTTACTGTGTCCGTTAGGATTCCCAAGTATTTCACCCCGTCTGGAGATCCTTCGTCTTTTTGTAGATTGCTCGTTTGTCTCCTGCCAGAGCCATCACTGATGATTTCTGCCTGTTTATTTTTATGCCTGAGATTGCGCCGTATTCTTCGATTTGTTGGATGAGGAGAGGGAGTGTATTGATTGGGTCTGTTAGTCTGCTGCTGTCTTGTGGGTCTCTCCGCCCATTTCCATGCCCTTTATCGTGGGTGTCTCTCTGATCTTTGCCAGTAGTGGTTCGAGGAAGACTGCGTAGAGCAGGGGTGATAGAGGACAACCCTGTTTGGTACCTCTTCCAATTTGGATTGGGTCCGAAAGTTCTCCATTCACTGCTATCCTGGCCATTGGTGAATTGTAATTGGCCCGAACCATATTTATGTATGAGTTGTCCATGCCCATTTTCTTCAGTTTCGCGAAGAGCATTGTCCATTCTACCCGGTCGAAGGCCTTTTCCGCATCAACTGATAGAATTGCTGAGGGGATATTTGTGATTCCGGCTTTCTCTATAAGATGAATTATTCGTCTAATGTTATCATGGCTTTTCCTATTCGGGATGAATCCTGCTTGTTCTTGATGAATTAACTTCGGGAGTAGTGGTGAGAGTCTATTGGTGAGCACTTCAATGTAGAGTTTTGCATCGATATTAATCAGGGCTATTGGGCGATAGGAGCTCGGGTTTTCTGGGTCTTTCCCTTTCTTGTGAAAGACTAGGATCTTTGCTTCGTTCATGGAGGGAGGGATGTTGGCTGTGTCTTTGAAGGTGTTGAAGAGAGCCGTCAATATAGGTGTCAATGTTCCCGCATATGTTTTGTAAAAGGCAGCTGTAAAACCATCCGGTCCTGGAGATTTATTCCTGGGAAGGTCTCTGATTGCCTTCGCGACCTCTTCTGGTGTTATTGGTTCGTCCAGTGCTGTTTTTTCGTCTGCTGTTATGGTTGGGAGCGTGACTTCCTTTAGAAAGGCTGCCTGTTCCTGTTCGTTCGGGTTCTGTGATGTGTAGAGTTCCTGGTAATAGTCTCTTAATATTTCTTTGATATCTTTTGATTGCGTTCTTATTGACCCCTGCCGGTCTTTCAGTGTTTGCACCGTTTGGTTTTGCTGTTTGCCCTTTAATTGTCTCGCCAGTAGTTTGTCTGCTTCATTTGATTTCATCGCATACCAGTGCTTTGTGTTGAGAAGATGTGCTTCCGCTCTTTTAGTTCTGAGCGTGTCAATATGGCTCTGGACTTGTCGGTATGCTCTCTTTATTTTCAGGGATGTGTTCTTGGACATCTCTTCTCTTATCTCTTCCAGTTTTTTTTCTAATTTGCTTTCCCATTTGTAGAGTTGTTTGTCTTTTTGAGCTTTTAGTGCTATGATTTGACCTCTTATCACCGCTTTAACAGCTTCCCAAATTGTACTTGGTGATATGTCTGGAGTGTTGTTGTGTTCGAAGTAGTCCTCTATCTTTTCCCTTATTGTTTCTTTCAGGGCCGGGTCTTGTAAAGTATCTCTGGGGAATGTCCAGCGCCAGAGACCTGACCGTTTACGTATTTTGGGAAGTGTGATCCATAATGGAGCGTGGTCTGACAGAGATATATGTCCTTTCTCTATATCTTGGATCTCGCCCATCAAGCTACCCGAGGCCCATATGTAGTCTATTCTGGAGCTTGTATTGTGTACATGCGAGTGGTACGTGTATTCACTGGTCGTTCCTCTGAGTCTCCGCCAAACGTCTTCTAGTGCCATCCTGTTCATGATCTGTTTTAGTGCTGATGAAGGGGTCCCTTGATGGGTGTGTTTGGGGTCTGATCTGTCTACCAGGTGATTCCATGCGATGTTAAAGTCCCCTGTTAGTATCACGTCACCTTTTGCGAAATTTTCTAATTTGTTAATCGTTTCTTTGATGAATCCATCCTGGCCCGTGTTTGGGGCGTACATGGTTGCTATGGTTAGTAGTCTATTTTCCAACTGGGCCACTGTGAACAGGTATCTTCCATTTTTGTCCGCCATTGTCTCTTTGATTTGTGCGTTGAGGTGGTTGGCAAATGCTATCAAGACTCCTTTTTTTTTCTCTGTGTCATTGGATTGGAGTATTTGATTGAAGCCTCTTATGCGGGTTAGGGTCTTCTTGTTTTTTGGTATGTGTGTTTCTTGGAACGTTATTATATCAAACTTTTCTCTGTGCAGGAATTTTTCATTTTTTTTCCTTTTTACTGGCGTGTTCAGGCCTCTGATGTTATACGTCAGGATTTTTAGCCCCATCTTTTCTTTTGGGGTCGGTTCTGCAGGTGGGGCTCTTCTCGTTGGTCGCGGTGTTGCGCTTTAGGTCCGGTGATTGTGCCTATCTCCCTCTGAGCTTCCCCAACAACTCCCCCCCTCCCTCCTTCCCTTTCCCCCCCAACTTTTTCCCTGAGGAGGGCTCTGGGCCCTATGGTTGCTCGTGCGTTCCGCCTTTGCCCCATGCCCTCTAACATCTCAGGTGTACAGTTCCGCAGGGGGTCCTAAACCCTGTTTGAGTTGTGGATTCCAAGGGTGTCCCCCTGCTCTGCCGCGTCCTTAAGCGGGCTCCTGCCCAGACGGAGCATTATTTCCTTTTCATCGCTCTTTTCCTTGAGGCCCCCTCCATTTTCACTTAAGTCTGTCATCCGTGTCCTAGCCCGTGTACATTTCCCTCTTATCTGCAGGATAGGAGTCTTGTCTTTCTTTTCTCCGTCTGCCATCCCTTCGGTTCTCTCCTTCTTCTATTTGTTTCTCCATCGTTTGGGGGATCTGGCTCGTGTTCTTGACAACCTATGATCTTGAGGCCTTCCTCGCAAGTTATGATGTGGTGTTGACGCTCCTCCCATGTAAATAGTAAGCCGAACGGGAAGGTCCACTTGTATCGTATCTGTTTTTCTGTTAGGAGTTTTGTTATTGGGAGCATTTCTCTTCTTTTTCTGAGTGTGCCAGGTCTTGATATAGCTGGACTTCTTTGCCGTTCATTCTTATGTGTTCTATTGACCTAGCCTTCCTGAGGATTTGTTCCTTTTGCATGTATTGTGTCATTGCCACTAGAACGTCTCTCATGTGGGTACCGGGTTCGCCCGTTCTTTTTGGGCCCACTCTGTGTATCCTGTCTATCTGGATTTCTTCCCCGGTGTCATCTGCGAGTAATTCTTTGAAAACCTATAGTGTTGCAGTGCGAAGGTCCTTGTACTCCACCGTTTCCGGCATATTCTTAATCCTTATATTCGACCTCCGGGATCTATTTTCCAGGTCTTCACATTGTGCTTCTAGTTCCTGCGCCAGTCGTGCTAGTCTGTCTTGCGCTTCTGCGTGTTGGAGAGTTTCCTCGTCTATGTTTTGTACTGCTCTTTCCAAAGTGTCCGTTCTCTCCTCCAGGTTTTCTATGTCACTCTTTATTTCTTGGACCGCTTGCTTCATTTCCCCCTTCATGTTCTCAAATTGTGCCTGGGTTGTGGAAATGAATTGCTCCTGAAATTCCTTGAACCAGGTTTTCATATCGTCCTTCGAGGCCATGCCTGCTTTCCCTTCTTGGTCTGGCGTGCTTTCCTCATCGTTTCTTAGTTTGTCGGTTTGTGTTGGCGCTATTTTTCCTGCACCCCAGATTTGGATCCGGTCCTGAGCCTGTTTGGTTCTGTTATTGCTCGTTAAAGCTGCCTGAGCTCCGTGTCTGGTCCTGACTTTTGACATGTATGTGTTTTAGGGGACCTTTGGCTGTTTGTTTCGTGAATGTTCATGTTGATTTGAATTGTAGCTAGGCCGCGCCAGTCCGCGTGTATTTCCTTTGCGGTTGCGGGGGTGTCCGCTTCTGCGACCCTTTATCCTGTATTACGCGTGATCTGTGTGGGGTTTTCGATGGTCTCGGTTCAAGTTTGTTATTTGTGTGGGGGGTTCTTTATTGTTTTCGAGAGCTCTCTGAGGCGTCGGAGTGGGCCCTCGCCAATCTGCTTCTCGATGCTGCCCCTTCTATTTGGAGATTTTGCGCGCATGTTCTGTCCTTCTCGTTATCCCTCAATTTATTCAATAGTTTTTTCCCATCGTTTTACGAAGTGGAGGGCCAATACCCCCCGATGCTTTTGGCAGGGTATGAGTCTCAAGGGGGGGATGGGTTGGCGCTCCGCGGCCTAGCGATGTTACGTTACTGGCGCGGGGTAGGCCCCGGCCTACCGCCGCGTGTAGTTTGATCGGTTATATTTAGGGCCTTGCTCTCCCCTCTTCGTGGCGCCGGGGTCGTTTGCTACTTGGATCTCCCTGCCCGCTGTGGTACCCTGGAGCGCTTCAGTGTTTTCTGTGGGGGGTGGTCCGCCGATGTTAGGCTCTCTCCCCCCCACCTCGTACCTGAGTGTCAATGGGTCCGGCGCTTCTGCGGAGCCCCGACGTCCTCCGGTGGATTGTTGCCGCGGCTGTATCTCCCTCGCTCCTCCGATCGGGGTCGTCTGAGAGCAGGTCTTCTCCCGCTTCGACTACGGTGGCCTCTTCTTTCCGGGTCCCGGCTTCGCCTGGATTGCTGCGTCGTCCGCGGCTGGGCTCTCTGAGTCAGGCTGGCGCCCTCCCCGTTTGTGGTTGGGAGTTCTCCGGGGCCGCTCCTGGGTCTTCTAAGAAGGACCTCTTCGTCTAGTCTCCGCTCCTTCCTTTCGTCGATCGGCCCTTCTATCCTTGCCGCTGGCGGGGGGTGGAGGGGCTCCGTCGGCAGTTGGCTCCCGCATCTGTTGCGTGTCTCTGGGCTGCTCCGGGGCCGGGCTTCCGGATCTCGCCCGTCCTCCACGCCGGCGTCTCTGGAAAGGCTCGCAATTCGTGCGAGGTCCTCGCTACTCGGGACTTCTCTTCTCGCCTGGATTTGGAGGGAGGCAGCACTCCTCTGGGCACAGTGAGTGGTTATGTGAGGTGCTTTATTGTTGCGGCCCGAGCTGAGGGACGGAGCTCCGCTCACGCACGTCCACTCGGGTCGGCCGCCATCTTAGAATCCAGCTCTTCTCTTTTTAAAGTGATCTCAGACCACCTGAAAGGGACTCACTCCGAGAATATGGAGTGGTGAAATGTGGACAAACATTGACTGCGTCGCCTGCGGATCAAAGGTTGTACCCAATGTGGATTGCCTTCTGCATACCACCCTGCAGCACCTGCCACTCCAGTCTGCCAGGACAGCAAATATGGAAGGTTGCACATGGTTTCATTTAACAAAACAATATGAATTATGAAGAGGAGCTGATTCAGTGTTCCATGTCATTATCTCTCAGAGCAAAATGCAGAGTAGCATAATGTGGAACTGAAAATACAAATGTACAACTATCCAAGTGTATTCTTTGCAGATCGGGGTCATGTTACCATGGCAGCACGTTGTTCCTGCTCCCACACGCTCTCCTTACGTGTTCAGCTTGCTGGCCTCTGCTAAGGGTGCTCCATGTCCTCCACCAGGTCTGCCGCACCATTATTTTTTAGTTGCTTGCTGCCCTGTCATTCCCGCAGACCTAGGGCTGAATCATTCTCTGTTTGGCACAGGGGTGTCTCCCGTTCTGGCCTCCCGAGGGGTGTCCTTTCAAAGGGGATATCACCGGCATCCCTGGATTTAAAATAACTCTGTCCTTTCTCTCAAGTGGATTTCTTGTACTGTGCCACTAGGCAATTTTGCACCAATGCACGTTTGCAGATGATCCCACCTATAGTCCACTACATACCATTAGATAATCGGATAGATGGTCTGCAGTAGTGCTTCCCGGGTAACCTGACCCACCCCCGTTTAATACATTGGACCTAATCCAAAGATGCTGCACCAGCTTGATTTTATGCAGAATAACAACGATAACATTCTTTCCCCAATTCTGGAAAAAAACAAAAAAAATCTTGGTTGCATGATTTATTAGGAAATCCCACTCATAACTCCCCATCTGACTGTCCCTATATAAAACAAACACTAGCAAAATTATGGTGGGTATAAAACGGATAGAAAAAAAAACATTCCTTCTGAAATATGAAAGTATACAAGATTCCATTTGAGCCATATCACACATGTCACAACGCCACCTAGTAACCATCGCTAGAAGTACACCTCCAGTTCAGAGTCACATCAGCAATGCATTGTGGGTATGCAGATTAGTTGAAATGCAAGATGTTTGCTCTAGAAACTTGCCTTACAGGTTAGTGCTACAATATACATAACTTAATCAACCAAAGACATACACTTCTCCAGATCAGAAAACTACATACCTGCTTTCACCATTATGGAGATCATCGGTGTAATATAGTCTGACACTCTTGTGATTGGAGTGTTGAGGCATGTTTAACACACACCAGCTAAATTAACACCCATGACATCAAAGATGACATCACATTTCTGTCGACAAATACACCATGTACCACAGTCTGTGCGTACACACCACACCCAGAAACCTTATTGACCAATCCCGTAACCTATACAGGCCAGTTTCTATGGCGGTCATCTGCAAAATGGGCGTATCTAACACATGCCACCCTGCAACTATTGCGATATTCGCTGACTTTTGGTGCTTTGTGCGCGCGTGTGTGGGGGAATAACTTTCTACCAAGGTAGGGGAAATCGTTAGTTGTGGCGGCTCTTAAAAGAGATTTTATTGCTTTTTTTTTAAAAAAAAGGTGCTTCCATAGAAACACCTTTTTTTTGCAGTTGTTATAAGTAGTTTTGTGTTTTCAACTTCAGCTCACATTCTTACAATAGGGTCTTCAATGCAGCCTGTAGATTGTGAAACAAAATGTCATTGCCACCGGTCTACAAAGACATGCCATTTCCATTGAAAAGGTTTATATATGGAGTACCAATGTTCTCATTCTCACAGGAGAACATCCCAGAAGAACTCAAGAAGTCACACATGCTTCTGTTGAAGAGACCCTTTCCAACCTCTGGCTGGCGACAGGAATCATTGCAATAGTTCCACACTATTCTCGGGGGTATACATGAGAAAAGTACCTTGGCAGTGGGAAAAATGCCCTGCACTGCTTTCATCATCTTCTTCCGTTGACGGTACACACGGGAACAAGATATGGAACCCAAATACAAGGCTCAAATAGCACAACCACAACATGTATAGTTGCGGAAGTGGCCATGCGTCGACATTCTACAAGCACTCCGCCGAAACAGCATGCTTCGACACTGCACCACAAAGCGTCCACTCCCTCCGAATCGGAATTGCCACAAAAGCCTTCTTGAAGGGCATACACAAACAGATCTTCACAAAGGCATCACCCACAACCAAAACTGTGCATCTTGCCATGTTTTCCAGCCGCACTACACAAACGAATGGAAAAAATGAATGCCGCCCTTTCCTGTGACGCACCTGATTGGACATTCCCCACAGTCCCATTTCCATTGGCCACTATGGTGAGAAGCTCAGAATGTGTCACCAGAACCTCCCTTTAACAAAGATTTTTCACTGAATTTGATAGGTTGTTAGTAGCGCAACTTAACTATAACGTCCCTTTAACAAAGTTTTTTCACTGAATTTCATAGGTTTATAGTAGCGCAACTTAATCATAACGTTCCTTTAACAAACGTTTTTTCACTGAATGTATATATATATATATATAAAATGCAACAAGAAATAAACATTTAGAATACGCCAACAGGTATCTAACTGCCACACAATTCTTCAACAACCAAACAAATAAATGAATACTGCTAAAATGCAACAAGAAATAAACAATTAGAATACACCAACTGTTAACTAATTGCAACAATAGTACCCCCACTTCCAAACCAAAAACCATACACCTATTCAATTCCTCCTACTGAAATGAACCGCCAAAAAACATTGTACCATAACGTAGAAATTTTTTTTTTAATCCTGCATGGATTTTTTTCCCACAGACCCAATGATTTTATGAACAAACACAGGAACTGAGCAAATTGCACAGTACACTGGTTTGAAGCATAGTGCTTGTAAAGTACTAACGAAGAGGGTCGACAAAGTACAGAAATGTCTACTATGCAATGCAATAACTAATTACAAACTACCTACACTAACATGTGATCTTTTCTTTTATCACAGAGAATGAAATAACAATGTCTGCTCCAATGCTCCAATTTCCCATTGCATGAAAACCTGCATGCAGCCTCAGCAAAGCAAACAGTAAGTATACAATGATTTGAGTCACAAACACTGCAACATAACACAAGCAAACACCTGACACCTGACCACAACCCAAAATGTTTTCTTGCATGGGTGTCTTATGCTGCGGTGGTTGTGGCCAGGGCCTACAGTCTTAGGTGCATGGCCTGGCCAAAACACTGCATACAGCCTCAACAAAGCAAACAATAAGTATACAATGATTGGAGTCAAAACCACTGCAACATAACACACCCATGCAAGCAAACACCTGACCACTAACTACAACCCAAAATGCCTAGAGTCTTAGGTACCAACATTCTGAACACCATCCAACTACCACACACCACATCAGCTGTCCTATAAATAATATTACACTACCGGCAACCAGTACACAAACCTTTGAAAACATACCCTCTATGCAGCCCACATACCACAGTCAAAATGTTTGCTTGCATGGGTGTGTTATTCTGCGGTGGTTGTGGCCAGGGCCTAGAGTCTTGGGTGCATGGCCTGCCTTCATCGCAGGATAACACACCTATGCAAGCAAACACCTACCACTGACCACAACCCAAAAACATAACACAACCACCTCAAGCCCTATCCACTTCACTTGAGATACTAAGACAGTACTTGCAGCCAATGCACAAACTCTTCATTGCATGCCCTCTCCACCCAATACTTGACTACCCAAAACCAATACATCAGAGCATAATAAAATACCCAATAGTGCGGTCAGTGGCTGGTATGTCTGCGGACAACCGCGGTGACCGTGGACACCGTGATCACATCACAGCCTTCTTCCACCTAAATGAATACAGTATTTGACCCATCTCTCACTCTCCCACCCTCTCCAGCGACTCTTCCACTCCAACACACTCCCCAAAATTACATTTCCGCTCTTTTCCACGCCACGCGGTCCACAGATATCGGCGGATCCAACATGGCGGGCGCATCGGGAAAATGTGATGCACCTCACGCTTCACTGCAACCAATCAGCAGACACATTGCTTGTCCGTGGACATGACGTAAGCCAATTGACCAATCGGTGTCCTGTCCGCGGAGCGAACAGGGAAGTGTGTCCGCGGAGCGGACCCAGATATCACAATTTTTTTTACCAACTTTTTGGTCGTTTTAAAAGAAACTATTGGACGGATTTCCACCAAATTTACAAAAGCATGCTTTCGAGACCAAGCCGCCGCTCCTGCCACAAATTTCTTTAAAACCCATCCAGCGGTTTCGGCTGTAGGCGTGAGCAAAGCTTTTCTCCATTCAGTCAATGGGAAAAGAGAATTTTTGGGATCCCCCTATAACTTTGCCCTCCCTACACCAAACCTCGCCAAACTTTGCAATAAAAATCAGAGCGGGCCATATGCTTGCAAAATTTGGTGAGTATTCGTCCAGGTGGAGCGAAGTTATAAGCTGCCCAAAAAGTGCTCTTCATATGGAGTTAGCAATTTAACCATAACTACACGCCTGCTACCGCGGCCCATGTAATATATATATATTATCTAATAATATATATATATATATATATATATATATATATATATATATATATATATATATATATATATATATATGAATATATATCTATATTTCTCTTCTTACCTCTCTCATGCCACAACACTCTCCAAGTAGCACCCTTCATTTTTTCTAGTCTTTATTTTTTGCTGTTTTTCATATCTTGTACTTTTCCTTTTACACTTTGTTTTCCGCTTCATTCTGATCTGTTGCCTAATGTTGTACTATGCCCCATTAGCCTTCCAAAACAAACTCACAGTTTGTAGCACAGTTTATACATTCCTTTACCAATTAGTAAGGTCCACCAAGGGCGGGTCATGCAGAGGACACAGGGCCAAATAGAGCGATTTGTGCTCTGAGGTACTGCAGCGAGTGTACCCATGAGTTACGTTGTGTAACAATTGAACAATAGTTCAGAGACGGAATGTTAGTCATTAACACCTTTTTCTTTTTTAAAGCAATAGCCAGAGAGTGCATAGCTGTAAACACCAATTTGTGTATTCCAGATGGAGCGCCAGGGGACCACTCCGGTGGTGACAGGGCGCGTTATAAATATCCTTTAACATGACATAACATAACATAAAAGAAGACAAATTCAGGTAATGGAGTAAGCACTCTCAGCTTAAAATCCCTTGTGGGAGCTGTGGTGACCATCAAGATGTACAATTCGTGTGTGTTCTTTATTTCTGGCGCTAGTTCTAGTTTGCACTGCACTTCTCTATGCAGAAAGCTTCTCATCTCTGCTGCTCTTTCTTCTCTCCATGTGCTTTTCCTCTCCGATTGTGGGTCCTCCAAACCCCATTGCCTGTGCTGATGTGTGCTCCTAGTTACAGGGGATGCAGCAATATCTTCCTCTTTATGAGTGACAAGATCGTAGTCCGCGGTCCAGTCTTTGAAATTGTTTCTTTGTGTTTCAGCCTCTGGTGCCTTGGTTGGCATTCAGGGCTGAGATGCAATTGCCTCATCTTGATAGTTTTAATGTGCCTCTGGGGCCTTGGTTGGCATTCAGGGCTGAGATGGAATTTCCTCACCTTGATGGTCTTCATGTGCCTCTGGTGACTTGGTTGGCATTCAGGGCTGAGATGGAATTGCTGCACCTGGATGGTCTTCACGTGCCTCTATTGACTTGGTTGGCATTCAGGGCTGAGATGGAATTGCCGCACCTTGATGGTCTTCATGTGCCTCTGGTGACTTGGTTGGCATTCAGGGCAGAGATGGAATTGCCGCACCTTGATGGTCTTCATGTGCCTCTGGTGACTTGGTTGGCATTCAAGGCTGAGATGGAATTGCCTCACCTTGATGGTCTTCATGTGCCTCTGGTGACTTGGTTGGCATTCAGGGCTGAGATGGAATTGCCGCACCTTGATGGTCTTCATGAGCCTCTGGTGACTTGGTTGGCATTCAGGGCTGAGATGGAATTGCCGCACCCTGATGGTCTTCATGTGTCTCTGGTGACTTGGTTGGCATTCAAGGCTGAGATGGAATTGCCTCACCTTGATGGTCTTCCTGTGCCTCTGGTGACTTGGTTGGCATTCAGGGCTGAGATGGAATTGCTGCACCTGGATGGTCTTCATGTTCGGGTTGCTGTGACCTTCTCTCTCTGAAGTCTTAGGGGTTGCTCACTGTGGCTTTTTCTGCAGGTCCGCCACCTAAAGCTTTCTCTGCGTCATTTTAATGGTGCAAATTCTTCCATCTGTTATTTTTGAACATGTCTCTCTTGCTTCAGGAGGCTTCTCCCCCGAGAAATATTTTAACTATTTTTGTTAAAAATAAATAAAAAAAACAACATACAATTTGCAATTATCTCTGTAGATGAAAAAAATCCAATAGATGCTGCCTGACCAGTAGGATTCACGGTCAATTTCCAGATATGGCGGGCTGTGCGTGGCAGACTAAGAGGTGGCCTGCGCATGATGAGTCAGGTGTATGTATTTTTGCCAGCGAACGGGTGGTGGGGTTGCTTCTCCATGGGTAGGTGAATGGTGCTGGGTGGGGGCACTGTTGCAAAGTAATGTGAGCTGTGCACCCCAGCTGACTTTCTCAGGGAAGGCCAGAGGGCCCTGCCAGAAGTACTGCCCTGAAGATTTCAATGCAGAAAAACAAGCGCCCACCTGGGTGCAGTATTGATTTCGCACATGTGGTGGAGGCCAGGGGTCCTGCTGGCCTGGGCTTGAGAGTTTTTGAACATTTTGCCTCTAGTAGTCTAGGCCAGCTGAAAATCACATCACATCCTCCCCCTGCTTGTGCTTGAAAAGCTTTTTTTGCTGCTCATAGCAAGACATACAGAAGACGTGTTATGGGGGTGGAATCTGCTTTGGCTAATCGAATGCCTCTGTAGTCGAGATGATGTAAAAGAATTTGACAAATCCACTTTGACAGCCGTGTTTTGACGATGACTTTGCGGCCACACCAATAAAACAGGGCCAGGGAAAGATAAGCTAAAGGGAGGAATGAAAAGGGAAAAGACGACCAATTAAGGCGGGGACAAGTAAAGCAAGGAAAGTGAATGGGTGAGGAGAGGGATGCAAGGGGATGCTAAGAGGACCCCCTTTAAAAAAAGAAAGCTTGTTTAAATACCAAGTCATTAAAGTACATTTCCGCAATTGGTCAGAATTTGGACTTGCGAAAAATACAACGCAGGTGTTGACATCCCATGTGTGAACACATCTTCAAAGGCACCTTACCAATAACAGACAGAAAAATGAAGATGTGCCAATGTGTCAATCCGGCCCTTGAATGCAGAAAGCAATGATACATGCTCTCTAAGCTGAACCTGTCCACGGCAATGCAAAATCCGCTAGAAAACAACTGTTTCTATGCCTAAGGAAAGTGTTGCACAGTTATGGGCGCTGTGCCTGAAGCAAGCGCTGCACATTAACGGGTGATATGCCTAAAACAAGTGCTGCACAATAATGGGCACTGTGCCTAAAGCAAGTGCTGCACAATAATTGGCGCTGTGCCTAAAGCAAGTGCTGCACATTAATGGGTTCTATGCCTAAAGCAAGCGCTGCACAATAACTGTTGCTATGCCTAATGAGAGTGCTGCTCAATAATGGGTGCTATGACTAAACAAAGTGTTGCACAATTATGGGCGCTGTGACTAAAGCAAGCCCTGCACATTAATGGGCACTTTGCCTAAAGCAAGCCCTGCACAATAGCTGTTGATATTCCTAAAGCAAATGCTGCACATTAATGGATGCTATGCCTAAAGCAACCACTGCACATTAGCGGGTGCTATGCCTAAAGAAATTGCTGCACAATAACGGGTGCTGTCCCTACAGTGAGTACTGCATAATAATGACTGCTATGTCTAAAGCAAGTGCTGCACATTAATGGGCGCTATGCCTAAAGCAAATGCTGAAAATTCATGGATGCTATGCCTAAATCAAGCACTGCACTTTAATCGGTGCTATGACTAAAACAAGTGCTGCACAATAAGTGCCTAAAGCAAGTGCTGCACAATAACTGTTGCTATGCCAAAAGCAAGTGCTAAACAATAATGGGTGCTATGCTTAAACAAGCAATGCCGATTAACGGGTGCTATGTCTAGAGAAATTGCTGCACAATAATGGGCACTGTCCCTAAAGCAAGTTCTGCACAATAATGGGTGCTATGCCTAAAGCAAGCACTACACATTAATGGGTGCTATACCTAAAGCAAACCCTGCACATTAATGGGCGTAATGTCTAAAGCAAGCCTTGCGCACTAGCTATTGTTATGCCTAAAGCAAATGCTGCACAATAATGGATGCTATGTCTAAAGCAAGCATTTCACGTGCACCGGTGCTATGAATAAAGCAAGTGCTGCACAATAAGTGCCTAAAGCAAGTGCTGCACAATAACTGTTGCTATGCCTAAAGCAATTGCTAAACAAAAATGGGTGCTATGCTAAAAGCAAGCCCTGCACATTAGCGGGTGTTATGCCTAAAGCAAGTGCTGCATAACAATGGGTGCTATTAGTAAAGCAAGTGCTGCACAGTAACGGTTGATATGCCTAAATCAAGTGCTGCACATTAAAGGGTGCTATGCCTAAAGAAATTGCTACACAATAATGGATGCTTTACCTAAAGCAAGCCCTGCACATTAGCGGGTGTTATGCCTAAAGCAAGTGCTGCATAACAATGGGTGCTATTAGTAAAGCAAGTGCTGCACAGTAACGGTTGATATGCCTAAATCAAGTGCTGCACATTAAAGGGTGCTATGCCTAAAGAAATTGCTACACAATAATGGGTGCTGTCCCTAAAAGCAAGTGTTGTACAATAATGGGTGCTATGGCAAAAGCAAACACTACACATTAATGGGTGCTATGTCTAAAGAAAATGCTGCACAATAGAGGGTGCTGTCCCAAAAGCGAGTGCTGCACAATAATGGTTGCTATGCATAAAGCAAGTGTTGCACATTAATTGGTGCTATGCCTAAAGCAAACACTACACATTAATGGGTGCTATGTCTAAAGAAAATGCTGCACAATAGAGGGTGCAGTCCATAAAGCGAGTGCTGCACAATAATGGTTGCTATGCCTAAAGCAAGTGTTGCACATTAATGGGTGTTATGCCCAAAGCAAGTGCTGCACAATAACTGTTACTATGCCTAAAGAAAATGCTGCACATTAATGGATGCTATGCCTAAAGCAAGCATTGCACATTGACAGGTGCCAAGTCTAAACCAAGAAAATGCTGCACAATAATGGGTGCTGTGCGTAAAGCAAGTGCTGCACAATAACTGTTGCTATGCCTAAAACAAGTGCTAAACAATAATGGGTGCTATGCCTAAAGCAAGCGCTACACATTAACAGGTGCTATGCCTAAAGACATTGCTGATCAATAATGAGTGCTGTCCCTAAAGCAAGTTCTGTACAATAATGGGTTCTATGTCTAAAGCAAGCACTACATATTAATGGGTGCTATGCCTAAAGATATTGCTGCACAATAATGGGTGCTGCCCTAAAGTGAGTGCTGCACAATAATCGGCACCGTGCCTAAAGAAAGTGATGCACAATAACTGTTGGTATGCCTAAAGAAAGTGCTGCACAACAAAAAGTGCTGTGCTTTAAGGAAGCACTGAATAATAACTGGTACGGGACATTAAGCAAGTGCTGCATAATAACTGGCGGTGGGCATTAAGCAAGGGGTGCATAATAACTGGTGCTGTGCATTAAGCAAGTGCTGCATAATAACTGGTGGAGGGTATTAAGCAAGTGCTGCATAATAACTGGTGCTGTGCATTAGGCAAGTGCTGCATAATAACTGGCGGTGAGCTTTATGCAAGCGCTGCATAATAACTGACGGTGGGCATTAGGCAGTGCTGCATAACAACTGGTGCTGAGCATTAAGCAAGTGTTGCATAGTGCTACTTTCCATTTCCCCGACAGCAGTCCAAGAGCTGTCATGGCAGAATTACATTTTGACGTTACAAAACGCTGTCCCCTTTTGGCAACTTTGACCTCCCGGACACAGGACCAACCCCCCCATCAAAAGTTGAGCCTCCTTAGCTCAGATTTCGGAGGGACCATTGGATGAACATGAAATTCCTTGCTAAAAAGAGACGTGAGTGGGGTTGTGTTGGTTGGATATGCCCCCTGCATCTTTCATTTTCTTTGGGTTTCTGTGCTATGCACTTTTTTAAAGCCATATTACTCTTGTCAAAGCCACAGTTCCTTAATTCGTCCCAAGACGTAGAAAACTGTATTTTAGTGTGGATGCAGGCTGTGAAAAATAGGTAACCTCTCACTATAGACGTCCATGCGGACGTGAAGGGGTTAAGCAACACAATCCAATTTACAGCATGTCAACCTGGGGCAAAATAAATTATGAGACTTTGTCTGACATATTAACTGGTGCGTAATTAATTCTAGACGCCGTTATAACTCAATCTGTCCTCTACTTAACCTCGGAACGGGAGGATGCGAAAGGCGATCTTGCCTCACAATCAATACAAATAATAAGAGGCCTGCGCCAGGCTGAGCACGTGCTTGAGAGGGGTGGTGTACGGGCTATTGGCAGGAGCAGTGCCTCAGAGAGTTCGGTTCCCTCTCTTGCATGACGCACGCGCAAAACATGCCCTGTTGTCATGTAGCAAGCTTAGTGCCAGGATAACTTTAGAGCACTGTAACAACATATTTTGGAAAAGATGGTGACTTCAGAACGTAAACTTATGTTTTTCTTCCGGATAAACACCGAGATTTATTTGGAAAAACCTGTAGGGCATGGAGGCATGTGAAAGTGTGGGCGGAAGGGTTGGGGCAGTTGAATAATAGGAGAAAGTAGTAAGACGATAGATGAGGTCTGCTCCCTGTCAAGAGGTCGTTTTAAAAAATGTCTCCAGCCATAAACCTGACGATATAATGTGAGCATAAAATATGTCGATATAAAATCATTTGTAATGAAAGGCGAATATCGAGTCTGTTGTATTGTTTCCGAGGAGCATCAAACGTATTTCATAGTAAAGTGCACAATCTTCCAGGTACATATTACTTCCCCTACCTCGCCTCAAACCCTCTCTCTGACCTGGATCCTAATGGGAAACTTCCAGAAAGGCTGTAACGAAATTCTATGTCAAGAAAGGAGGCTTCTTATTATTCATTAACTTCTTTACTACCAACAATCAGCAGCAAAGCAAGTAAACTTCACAACTTTTTTCCTTCTTTTCTTTAACACGAAATTAACATTTCCAAAGGGCAGACCCCAATCCAAAATGGAGGCATAGTTCATGTGCTGATATCATCCAATAAGATAAAACTGCTCTTTGGTGCTCATGTTCCATAAAGCCGTAAAGTGAATGCATCACTGGGCGCTTTGAAACAAAATGTACTTGATGTATAAGCACCTTACAAATGCATGACGTGTAAAAGCCTTGAGTAAGACTTTAACGTTTTGCATTCACTCCACGGCTCATTTTCAATCATTTGTATGGCGGCAGGGGAGTTGCTAGGTCTGGAAAAGACCCGGGGCTAAGCTGATGTCGGAACTGTTGGGACTGGGGGCTAGCTAGTCTTTTGGCGGTAGCTCCTGAGATTCTATCCGGGGCTACAACCAAAAGATCAGGGGCTATAGCCCCCTTAGCCCCCCCCTAGCAACGCCCCTGTATGGCGGTGAGGAGGGGCGGAACACAACTTGCGTTTCCGCCGCATCACTTCCGCTACGCCATAAAAATGCTCCAGCATCTGCGTCTTCATGGATTTTCAGATGCTGTAAATCCCTATAGGGATCCATCGTACACTCTTCCTGACCTGCGAGCAGAATGCAAACGTGAACAGAGAAAGGTGGCGTACATGCTCGTATGCCACCTTTTCCCTCTACTGCTATGCCCCAAGTGTCTCTGTGGCTCACACAACACCTATGTTTGTCAACACTTCTTGCTTGCTAGGCACCGGGTGTGAGGTTCTTTTAACAGCTTTGCAAAGGCAGAGGGATTACACTCTTATCTGAAACTTTGCTAGAAGGAGGTACAGCACGGTGTGGAGCAACGACTGGCGCCTGCTCGGCTGTCGTTGGAATTGTCCTCCTGCACGTAGGCCTGCTCGATCCCAGCCATGACACATTCAACTGAACATCGTAACGCTGTTTCTGTGAAGGCTTTATTCCCTTGAAGTCACAGTGTACCATTGAAGAGATGGACCTGAACATAGTCCTCGCTACACCCATCCGGCTCTCAGCCCATCGACAGAGAAATGAGAGATGTACTTCATTCGTAGCCCCCTCCTCTCCTTCATCGTTGAAGTATTGTAGGTGTGTGATACGTTACTCACTCAGATAGCCATTCAGACCATACCCAGATAATGTCACAGAAGAGACTAGCCTGCAATCAATAGAGCTAGTTGACTGACTGCAGCTATAAGGAGCAGATGATGTTATTACTGATATCATGACATAGATAGTTTAAACATGAAACACATACGCATCCATGCACGGAGCTACACAGACATTTTAGTATATTGAAGGTAGACATAGAGGATATGCATATGACTCACATAGCTAGAGGACGGACACAAGAATACACATGAACAGCTTGCTGATGCTTAACACAACTAACATGGGCAGCCATGCAAACCAAGATGGAAACCAAAGGTACATTAGAGTGAATGGGAGAAGCTTTGAGAGTTTGAGACACAGAGAAAGCAGACAGGCTGATTCAGTTAACAGTGGCAGGTCAGGCTTCCAGTGCAATCACCATGGACAGATAGCCAAGGACACAGAGAGAAGGAACGTTTCCAGATAAGCAGAGGGACGGAGCACCTGCAAGAAATCCAAGCTAAAATCCTCATGATTACAGGCAGAGAGGCTCCATTTCGTGGTCCCTACATGTTAGGAAAGATTTCTTAATTGTGGGTAATTTTCCTTCCATGTGGCAACCCCTAAACTTTTTGCTGTTGTTTTCACCATGATCTAGACTTTGCCAGAGAAGTGCAGCCTTCTGCCGCACTCCTCTGGGCTTTCACTCAATTCTTACGGGGAAACTGACATGCCCTTAAGACCGTCAGTACCGGTAAACGCTGTTTTCCGTAGTTTCTTTATCATGTTGCAGCTTTCGTGCAACATGACACAAGGGGGCACTGTAAGCTAAGTTACTGCTCTCTTGGGTCTCTAGTCTTCTACAGGCCCTAGATACTCTGTTTGGATTGTAAATGATCGGTGCAAGTGAATCACCGACGGGAATGGTGGCAGCAATCGTTTCTTGTGTTTTTGAGCTCCTTTTGGCGTTTTAAGCGCGTTTCTCGCGCTTAGCCCAAAATGGTGGCCTGGCTCCCAAAATGGCCAGACCACGAGGCTCTTTGTCCTGTCCGCTGACCGTCTTGCCCCCTTCACCTTACCCAGGTCGAGCCGACCCGGGGCCTTCCTTATTTGGGCATGTACTTTCCCGCGAAACACAGATGCTTTCGCGGGCTTCTACAGGCCTTGTGTGTGCCTCCAGGATGTGGGCTGGGATGTCTGGTCCCAATACACATCCTGGGTGCCAGAGAGTCTAGTGTGGTGTGAATGACTGGGACCACCGTGGTCCGTGATAGGTCCACGTATGGTGTGAGTGTTTGATGAGCGGATCTCCCATTGGGTCCCCTCCGTTTTGGCGCGAAGGGAACCGTCGATAAGAGGGGGCTGGAAACGCCACTACCATGTCGATCTCCTGAGTTCTCACGAACAAGGGAATACAGGAGCCAAGTATCCTGCAACCACGAGGCTGACCGAGGAATCGCTGGTGACCCGCTGAAGGACTACTCCTCTGCACTGCTGTCGCTTTGTGAAACCCTTTCTACCTCTGATCGAACCAGAAGGCCTGTACTGGTACTTCGACCCTTGGAATAGCGGGAACAGCTATTCTCGGCATCTTCACCATCTCCTGCATGTAAGCCTTTGGAAGTGTCTCTGGGCCATCCAGCAGACTGACCAGCCTACCCAGGAGTCTTGCTCTGTAACCGCCGTCAGGTTGTGTTGTATTTCGAGTCCTTGTCACTCTCACACGATTCGTACACTTGGCATTCCCAGGTCTGAAGTGAGTAGTGTACATTTGGCTGAGATACACACGGCCGCTCTGTTGCCCTTTTGTGTTAACAAACTGTGCGGGTTCACTTTGTTTGGGACATCTTTAACTCAACTCTGCTGCTGCAGAATCTACACGACGACGAGACGTCCCCTGCTCCCCTGAACCTGCCAGCACTGAAACTGATGCGGAGAAGCCTGGGTCTGCTTGCATCGGGGACCGGTGAGTAGCATAGCTAGGAACTGGTCGCCCTCCTGCAGGAGCCCATAGCTTTTCCCCGCTGTGTCAAACAGCACACCTTTCCGTACTCGTGCTCTGCTTCTGCCCACAGTGAAGGCTGCGCTTGAGTCGCGGAACTCTGTTCTTCTTCATTTGTGCACCAAACTGAACTGCCTGATTCCCTCGAAGAGACTCCCCTTTTTGCCCGGTGGCACCAGCGTGTGCAGGTACTTTTGAGCACAAGGCTCCACTCTTCGTAGGGCTTGGACTTCCTTTTAGTTAGGTGCCTCTGAAGGCGGACTGGGTCTAATCATTATTTCGCACTGCCTGTTTTCCTCCCTTTGTAGGTGGACTACACATTTCGTTCATCTAACGCTTTAGACTTGTTTGTATTTGCATATATATTGTATTGGTTTGGTATGTGTTGGTTTACTAGAGTTTTATCGTGATTTCTCGCTACGGTCATTGTTGCAAAGGCCTTGAAATAAATGTGTATATATTTTTAATATAACACCTGTTTGGAGTAATTTGTAAGTGTCCTTGCTTTGTGTGCTCATTGCAGGCTTTCAGTCACCCTCACCCCTCTTGAGACCTAGTCTTGACCACCGCGATCGCTACCCTGATTGGTCTGGCTTGTCTAGAGGTTACCCTGTTCCAAGTAATTAGGTTGGCCTTCTGAACCTCTGCGCCTCCAGGACAGAGTTCAGAAATCCGTCTTAACAAATTGGTGTACAGCGGTGGGATACGACTGAAGGTATCCAGTGTTGCGCACAGGCGAAGGCATTTCAAGTTATTCCTACCAGGACACGTAGTGAATTGTCGTAGTATAACTTTAAAAAGGCCATAGTCCTATCTAACAGTATGGAAACAAATACCTTGTTAACTTTAAATGCTTCCAAATCCGAAACATTGAAAAAGATGTGTGCGGAGAGAGGTGTTTCCTCTCAAGGCACCAAATTGGATATGATCCAAAGAATCGTGGCGTGGCAAGAAGCGCCGCTTGACGCTATAACTTCTGAGGACAGTGCGGAAGGAGGTGGGGCTGCTCTCACTCGTAGAACCGACGGCTCTGCCGCTGCACTGATCCACCGCGACCACGAGGACAGGGAGGATGTGATGTCTAATGTTTCCTCTGCCTGTGTCGATGGGGAGGCCATGCTTGAATTCAAGAAGCAAGAGCTGCTGTTTAGGCAGAAGGAGCTTGAGTTCAATATGGCCAAACTACAGGAAGAGCTTGAGTTCAATAGGGTCAAGCTAAAAATCGAACAGGCAGAAAAACAGAAAGACAGGGATTACCAGTTGGAACTGGCCAAGCTTCAGGTTGCAAATGGGTCCAAGGGTCATGGACATGGGTCTGGGGCCTCCTCTCATCCACGGTTTCCGAAAGATCTGCTCAGTGTGTATGAGGAAAGGAATGACATTATGGACTGGCTAAATACGTTTGAGTATGCATGTGAAGTTCAACAAGTTGATAATGCTGATAAGATTGCCTGGTTACTCAGCAGACTGCCCCATTCTGGCTGTAGTGCCATTATGGAAATGTCGAAGGCTGAGCGAGCTGATTTCGCAATGTTAAAGCAAACTCTCATTTTAAAGTTTTGAAAGACTCCTGCCCAATATTTAAAACGATTCCGAGAGTACAAGAAAAGAGAAGGTGGTACTTGGGTATCTTATGTAACCGAAACCTTAAAAAACTTGACTGGCTGGGACGAAGGTTATAAGGTTTCTACCTTTGAAGGCATGATAAATCTTGTCATGCTGGAACACATTTTTGCATCTTCTTCCCCGGAGCTTAAGCAGCATTTGGCCGATTCGAAGGAGATAGATCCTAAGAAGCTGGCCATTGCAGCAGACTTGTGGGTGTCACATCGAGTGTCCCATAAGGATAAAACTCATCCTGGTAAGCAGGAGGAAGGGAAAAAGTCCAAAGATAAGGAGGGTGGAGAATCTGATAAATCGTCTTCTCAAAAGGGCCACAAAAAGAAAAATAAGGGTAAGACACAAGAGAACTCACAGGGTAGTGGAGGTCAGCCTCTGAAACAGAACTCTGGTTACAATAAGCCTCCCTATGTAAAAAGACCCAATGGATCTTGTTTTGCTTGTGGAGCAACTGACCACGTGAAGGGGGATCCCCGGTGTAAGGTTAAACCTTTGGGGGTCCACTCCGCTAATCTGGCCTTCTCCTCCTACGAGGAAGAAGAGATTCCAGGAGCATCCTTCTCCTCAGACTCCTTCCCCAGTGGGATAGAAGCTGAGGTAGTTTTAGTTTCCCTGGGTTCCTGGGAGCCTAAAGTCGCAGAGGCTTATGCTAGGATTCCAGATAATACCAAGCACTACTTCAAAGACAGTGTGCTGATAAATGGAGTAGATACTCCAGCTCTTAGGGATAGTGGGTGCAGTCGAACTGTAGTGGATTCTACCTTGGTAGACTCAGAGGAAGTTGCCAGAGCTACTCTGATGCCCACTAAGTTGGCTGACGGCCCACCTCGCATGTTTCCAGGAATACCTGTAAATCTTACTCTAAATGGTACAGCAGTCAGGATTCCAGTGAGCATTCAGAGAAACGTCCCAGGAAAGGTCTTGTTAGGCAATGATCTCAGAGCTTTAGGGCTCGTAGGAGACACTGCCGACAGACCCTGCACACGGTCTCAAACACGGGCAGCATTGGCCAAGACCAATACGCCGCCCCAGCCGAAGGGGAAACCCAAGGCGAAAGGAGTAAACAAGTCAAGACGAGGGAAAGAGAACATTCCCCCGAGCTCGCCTACCACTGCGGTGGAGGAAGTTGGTCAATCGCCCGGGCCTGATGAGGAGGTGGCGATGCATGAAGTATTTGAACCCCAACGACCATCCTGGACTAAAAGACTTGTTAGTAGAAGGTGGTCCTGACAGGGAAGAATTCAGTAAAGGCCAACGTGAGTGCCCATCTCTGGAAGGTCTAAGGAGACAGGCCTGCTCCCAGCTTGAGGGTGAACCTCCTGGGACGCATCGGATTTATTGGGAAGGTGGACTCCTGTATAGTGAGCCCACAGAGTCTACAGAAGGAGACCATAGGAGGTAGGTGGTTCCCCTTGCTGTAAGACCCTTCCTCCTGCAGTTGGCGCCTGAAGTGCCCCTTGCTGGTCACCTTGGTATTAAGAGGACCAAACAAAGGTTATCCATGCACTTCTACTGGCCCAAGATGGGGGTGCAAGTAGAAAGTCACTGCAGGAGTTGTGCCTCCTGCCAGTTATCTGGTAAGGTTGGCTCGACAATCCAAGCTCCATTGGTACCACTCCCAGTTGTGGGAATACCATTCGAAAGGGTAGGGATCGACATCGTTGGTCCCCTTGACCCACCAACATCCTCAGGCAATAGGTTTATCCTGGTGCTGGTCGAACATGTAACCAGATATCCTGAGGCCATCCCATTGAAAACTGTAACTGCCAAGTCAGTTGCAAAAGCGTTACTTGGCATATTTACTAGGGTTGGCTTCCCTAAAGAAGTTGTGTCGGATCGTGGCAGCAACTTTATGTCGAAGTATATGCAGGCTATGTGGAAAGAATGTGGGGTCACCTACAAGTTCTCTTCTGCATACCACCCCCAGACCAATGGTCTGGAACGTTTCAACAGAACGTTAAAGACCATGATTGGGGCTCTGGAAGAACCTCAGAGAAGAAAATGGGATCCTCTTTTACCATGCTTACTGTTTGCCTACCGAGAGGTACCACAGGAGGGTGTTGGCTTCAGCCCCTTCGAACTTCTGTTCGGTCATCCTGTACGGGGACCCTTAGCCATAGTCAAAGAGGGATGGGAGATGCCCACTCCCCCTGTTACTACCAACATAGTAGATTATGTGCTGGGGCTCTGAAAACGGATGGTACTTCTGATGGGCTTGGCTAGTGATAAATTGAAGGCAGGACAAGCGCTGGTGAAACATTGGTACGACCAGAAAGCTTCCCTCATCAACTTTACACCTGGTCAGCAAGTCCTGATCATGAATCCCATAAGGCCTCGAGCTTTACAGGACAAATGGTCAGGCCCTTAAACAGTGGTGGAGCCCCTGGGTGAGGTTAACTATTTAGTGGACCTTGGAAGGCCTGGACAGGCTCCAAAAGTGTTTCACGTAAATAGGCTGAAGGCTTTCGTCCCAAGAGTCGAAATCGCAGCACTGCTACTGGCTTCAGATGTTGAGGAAGAGGAGTCTGAACCTCTCCCCGACCTGTTCCAAAGCGGTCCTTCAGATAGCTCCTTTGAGGGTGTCCGAGTGGCCCCTCACCTGACTTCTAATCAGCAGGCTGAGGTGAAAAGTTTGCTTAGGCAGTTTCCCCCCCTGTTTTCACAGTCGCCTGGTTTGACACCTTGGTGCAAACATAACATAGACACAGGAGGCAGTGTACCTACCAAAAGTAGGGGATACAGGATGTCAGACAAAGTACTGTCTTATATTAAGACCAAGGTCAACAAGATGTTAGACCTTGGGGTGATTGAACCCTCTAGTAGTCCTTGGTCCAGCCCTGTGGTTTTGGTTCCAAAGGCAGGCACTTCTGAATTGAGGTTCTGCGTGGATTACAGGGCTCTGGATGCTGTCACCAAGACAGATGCACACCCCTTGCCTCGAACAGATGAGCTGGTGGATACTTTGGGTGCCTCCAAGTACCTCAGCACGTTTGACCTCACTGCTGGCTATTGGCAAATAGCTTTAGCAGAACATGCCAAGGAGAAGACAGCGTTTTCTACTCCAGACGGCCTTTACCAATTCCGGGTAATGCCATTCGGGTTGAAAAATGCACCTGCCACTTTCCAGAGGCTTGTGAATCATGTGTTGAATGGGTTGGACGAATTCTGTCTTGCATATCTGGACGATATAGCAGTTTTCAGTGCCACCTGGGAAGACCATGTGAAACACCTCGGGATTGTGCTCCAGGCTCTTCAGAAAGCACACTTGACCATAAAGGCTAGTAAATGCCAGATTGGACAAGGCTCAGTGGTTTACCTTGGACATGAAGTAGGTGGAGGGAGGATACAGCCTCTTCCCAGTAAAGTACAAGCAGTACAAGACTGGCCTACCCCCACCACACAGACCAAAGTGAGAGCCTTCTTAGGACTCACGGGGTATTACGGCAACTTCGTGGCAGGGTATGGCACCATAGCTGCCCCTCTGACTGCCCTCACCACTCCAAAGAAACCCAAGAAGGTAACTTGGACCGACGAGTGTGAGAAGGCCTTCAATGGTTTAAAAGACTCATTGTGCCAGGCCCCTGTCCTCAGGGCCCCTGATTATCAAAGACCTTTTATTGTGCAGACGGACGCCTCTGACACTGGGATAGGAGCTGTACTATCGCAAGTAGATGAGAAGGGTAAGGAACACCCTATTGGTTTTATTAGTCGCCAGCTTAAGGACAGAGAGCTCAGATGGTCCACAGTGGAGAAAGAATGTTTCTCTGTTGTGCGGGTCCTACAGAAGCTGAGGTCCTACCTCTATGGGACCCACTTCACTGTGCAAACTGACCATAAGCCCTTAAAGTGGCTAATGAAGATGAAGGGAGAGAATCCAAAGTTGCTTAGGTGGTCCATAAGTCTACAAGGCTTCGACTTCACTATTGAGCATAGGCCAGGTGTCCAACATAGCAATGCTGATGGGTTGTCCAGAATGTTTAACCGACCTGAACAAGAGACTCATCCAGGGGTGGATTAGTTCCCCCTGTCCATAGTCTGGGAGGGGCGAGTGTTAGGAAAGATTTCTTAATTGTGGGTAATTTTCCTTCCATGTGGCAACCCCTAAACTTTTTGCTGTTGTTTTCACCATGATCTAGACTTTGCCAGAGAAGTGCAGCCTTCTGCCGCACTCCTCTGGGCTTTCGCTCCATTCTTACGGGGAAATTGACATGCCCTTAAGACCGTCAGTACCGGGAAACTGTTTTCCGTAGTTTCTTTATCATGTTGCAGCTTTCGTGCAACGTGACACAAGAGGGCACTGTAAGCTAAGTTACTGCTCTCTTGGGTCTCTAGTCTTCTACAGGCCCTAGATACTCTGTTTGGATTGTAAATGATCGGTGCAAGGGAATCACGGACGGGAATGGTGGCAGCGATCGTTTCTTGTGTTTTTGAGCTCCTTTTGGCGTTTTAAGTGTGTTTCTCGCGCTTAGCCCAAAATGGTGGCCTGGCTCCCAAAATGGCCAGACCATGAGGCTCTTTGTCCTGTACGCTGACTGTCTTGCCCCCGTCACCTTACCCAGGTCGAGCCGACCCGGGGCCTTCCTTATTTGGGCATGTACTTTCCCACGAAACACAGATGCTTTCGCAGGCTTCTACAGGCCTTGTGTGTGCCTCCAGGATGTGGGCTGGGATGTCTGGTCCCAATACACATCCTGGGTGCCAGAGAGTCTAGTGGGGTGTGAATGCCTGGGACCACCGTGGTCCGTGATAGGTCCACGTATGGTGTGAGTGTTTGATGAGCGGATCTCCCATTGGGTCCCCTCCGTTTTGGCGCGAAGGGAACCGTGGATAAGAGGGGGCTGGAAACGCCACTACCATGTCGATCTCCTGAGTTCTCACGAACAAGGGAATACAGGAGCCAAGTATCCTGCAACCACGAGGCTGAACCGAGGAATCGCTGGTGACCCGCTGAAGGACTGCTTCTCTGCACTGCTGTCGCTTTGTGAAACCCTTTCTACCTCTGATCGAACCAGAAGGCCTGTACTGGTACTTCGACCCTTGGAATAGCGGGAACAGCTATTCTCGGCATCTTCACCATCTCCTGCACGTAAGCCTTCGGAAGGTTCTCTGGGCCATCCAGCAGACTGACCAGCCTACCCAGGAGTCTTGCTCTGTAACCACCGTCAGGTTGTGTTGTATTTCGAGTCCTTATCACTCTCACACGATTCGTACACTTGGCATTCCCAGGTCTGAAGTGAGTAGTGTACATTTGGCTGAGATACACACGGCCGCTCCGTTGCCCTGCTGTGGTAACAAACTGTGCGGGTTCACTTCATTTGGGACATCTTTAACTCAACTCTGCTGCTGCAGAATCTACACAACGACGAGACGTCCCCTGCTCCCCTGAACCTGCCAGCACTGAAACTGACGCGGAGAAGCCTGGGTCTGCTTGCATCGGGGACCGGTGAGTAGCATAGCTAGGAACTGGTCGCCCTCCTGCAGGAGCCCATAGCTTTTCCCCGCTGTGTCAAACAGCACGCCTTTCCGTACTCGCGCTCTGCTTCTGCCCACAGTGGAGGCTGCGCTTGAGTCGCGGAACTCTGTTTTTCTTCATTTGTGCACCAAACTGAACTGCCTGATTCCTTCGAAGAGACTCCCCTTTTTGCCCGTTGGCACCAGCGTGTGCAGGTACTTTTGAGCACAAGGCTCCACTCTTCGTAGGGCTTGGACTTCCTTTTAGTTAGGTGCCTCTGAAGGCGGACTGGGTCTAATCATTATTTCGCACTGCCTGTTTTCCTCCCCTTCTAGGTGGACTACACATTTCGTGCATCTAACGCTTTAGACTCGTTTGTATTTGTATATATATTGTATTGGTTTGGTATGTGTTGGTTTACTAGAGTTTTATCGTGATTTCTCGCTACGGTCATTGTTGCAAAGGCCTTGGAATAAATGTGTATATATTTTTAATATAACACCTGTTTGGAGTAATTTGTAAGTGTCCTTGCTTTGTGTGCTCATTGCGGGCTTTCAGTCACCCTCACCCCTCTTGAGACCTAGTCTTGACCGCCGCGATCGCTACCCTGATTGGTCTGGCTTGTCCAGAGGTTACCCTGTTCCAAGTAATTAGGTTGGCCTTCTGAACCTCTGCGCCTCCAGGACAGAGTTCAGAAATCCGTCTTAACACTACACACATGACTCGCACCTGCCAGACTGTGCCTATTCATTCAGGTTAGATAGGGACGCCTATTCCCATAGAGCTGAAGGCAGTGGGATACAAATGTAACACAGGTTCAAAGGCAAATGTTCTGTCTCCCGGCATAGGCGATCGGAGAAAGTGATTTATTGGCAGCACCTTCGGAGTCATTCCCACTACCTTGAGATGTTGCACACAACCTGGTGTCTGTCCAAGGCTGCAAGGCTGAAAAGACCCTCTTTGTCCAATCCATGTTCACCATTCACGCTAAGCTTACACTATGTTGCATTGGTCAACCACTTTTCACTAACCTTTAACTCTACATTTCATACTTTCGGAGGAAGTCTCGGGATGAGCCACTGGCTATGGTTTATCCAAGAAGTATACTAATCCATTATAGAACCTATATGTAATTCACCTCATTAACCAATCCCTTCCCTTGTTAGGTTTTTGGGATGTAACTGCATTTTGTGATGTCACGCACTGACAAAACCAGCTGACAATCACCTGGACACTGAGAGCGTGTGAAGAATGTTACGTTGTTCATGCTGCATTCCCTGTCATTTGAATGCGCAATAAAGACAGTTGAACTTTGTCTTATGGCTGGGTTTTCTGTTCTTGGTGCAGGGGATTTCCAGGGCCCAGTTCCTCTTGCATGTAAATTGGGAGGTTGTTAATAGTCCCCTGACTGCCATTACACCCTTACTTTCAGTGTGAGGATGTATTTGAATAAGAATAATGACAACCTCTAACGGAGATAACTCCACTACAAGGTTTTTAAAGGAGGGAATTTCTGAAGGCATATGTTTAGGTGCCCCTCCTGGTGGTTCTCCTGTATCAGTGGCAAGTGCGGTCCAGAAAACTACGGACAATGTTTTATGGGATCTCAATAACACATTAGCCTCCGCTTTTGACAGACCAATAGATATGAATTTTAGATTTTCAGACAATATTAGTCCTGCTTTCTTGCCCCCCTGCCCAACTACCTGTACCGTCAGCCCATAGGAAGAGCACATGTAAATTAAAACACAGGACTAGGTATTGAGCGGGTGATTCCACATCCCCATTATGGCCAATTCCCTATATAGGGTCTCTAAAGAGGAGAAAAAACAGGAGGGAACTATTTGATCTTGAGTCTGCCTCCCACAAGGTGTTGCAAACAGAGGATCCTGCTTGTGTTTGTTTTATTCTCTAACTCCTCTCCAGAGGATTCAGAAGACTCAGACTGGCCTACAAACAATGAAAGAGGCATGTTGTGCCTGCAAATACTCACTCCTTGAAGGAAGTGTCCATCAAAGATGATGGGGGCATGCTTTTTTTTACCTGGCCTACATTCAACACCCTTGGTCAGCGGAGTGGAGACCTTCAGAAGCAGTATCTTCCCTTTTACATCATTGGATTAGAATGCCTTTGACCAAAGATGATAGAAACATGCTCACTTTGGAGCACACGTGTCTCATTATACCTGATAAAGTGTCCCAAACACCAGAAGTTGATCAGCCTATGCAGTCTTCTCTGGCACAAAAAGGCAAGGACCAAAAAAGGAGGTTGATAAAGTCCTAAGAATGTGCTAAAATAAATTGTTTGATATAATGTGGCCCATCACACAATATTTGGGAAATTGAAGAGGATTGTTCTTTATATGACACACCTTTGGACGTGCAAGCCCTGGGGGGCAGGGCTCAAAGAGCAATTTTCCTACTTGGCAATGTCAATGCAGCCATATCTAAAGAAAGACGTAAAGCGTTACTCATGAGATTGGACCCAAAGCTGGCTGACATGGCAGAGGGGGAAGCTGCTCCCAAGCACAGGATTATTGGGAGATAGGTTTATTAAGCCTTATCATCTTAAATCCAGACTTTAACTGCACTAGACAATGCATAACTCTTTCTGCAGATGCAAAGGAGAAATTTCTTTGGTTGCTGAAGCACATGGAGGCTTGGAATGGGAAATCACTGTTTGGTCCTTCTCCTGACACTGGTTAGAATGCGATGCCATCTGTTTAGGCTTCGGAGAAAGAACAGGACAGACTTCAATGGGAGGGAAATATCTCTGGAGGAAAGAAGACTTCATATCAACTGTCTCTTAGCAGGTTCCTTTGCAGTGAAGCGTCTGGTAAGGGATCAGATGAATTGTTGTGTACTTCAATGCATGGACAACATCTCCACAGTTCGGTACATCCAGCGCTTGGTGGGAACATGATCCCAGGGTCTAGTGTACTTAGCAAAGCAGTTTTGGTGTTTCTGCCTAGACAGGAATATCTCTCCAGGCGAAATATCATCCAGGTCCGGAAAATACAGTGGCAGATTGGTTCTTGTAGCAAATCCAGGAAATGTGCCCCTTCTCCCCAAGGGGGAGCCTCCCCCTTTGAAACTATGGAGTTGAGCCCACTATGCGTAACACCCCCAGGGACAGGGCAAGCAGGATCTCAATGGGGGTGGCCCCCTTTTTAGGGTACAACAAATCCCCAAGCAAGGGTTTCACTCCATTTCCCTGTAACACAGAATCACAAGTGTTTGATGGCTGTATGGGAATTGAGCAGGGGCGTAATATACAGGGCCCTTTCAAAGTTCGTGGTTTGGTTTTCAACCTTTTGTTGTTGCAGTCATTGCTTGAAGAGTGAAATGGATCAACTCTTCCATCTCATTTCATGCAGGAAGTTAAAAGTCCTGGGACACAGATACCAGAAGAGAGAATCAGCCTGGGAGTGAGAAACGCTTGCTTATGCAGCAGTGCAGAGAAGAAAGTCTCTACCTCACAGGAGGAGATGAGCAGGAGAGACACGCATTCAGCATGGCGGGTGGGGACCCAAGGCAGCTGATAGAACGCTGCCGCTTTGATGAAGGCGGGGATCCCGACGAGCCTGGGACGGCTGAGAAAGGACGCAAAGCCAAACTAAAAGAGACATACCGGTGTCCTACCTTTCCATCACTGAAGTCCTGTAAAGGAAGAACCAACGCAAGGAATCATACTGTGCCGACCAACGTCAGGTCTAGAGCGTGGATCCGCACTGGCCAGAGTGACAGTCTCCACTAATGAGCACCAACACTGCAGAGAAGTTACGCTGCATCAGACGAGGAGCGGGTGGAGGGCATTGAGGCAACAACTGAGCCCCTGCTGGACTGGGAATCAGAATAACCCATGAGTGAGAGACGCGACAAACCAAGCAGGGCTGAGCTGGTCCATAGCCCACACCAGGCTGAGAATCAAAATACCTCATAAGGGGGTGAGAGAAGTGACAAACCAAGCAGGGCTGAGCTGGTCCATAGCCCACACCAGGCTGAGAATCAAAATACCCCATAAGGGGGTGAGAGAAGTGACAAACCAAGCAGGGCTGAGCTGGTCCATAGCCCACACCAGGCTGAGAATCAAAATACCCCATAAGGGGGTGAGAGAAGTGACAAACCAAGCAGTGCTGACCTGGTCCATAGCCCACACCAGGCTGAGAATCAAAATACCCCATAAGGGGGCGAGAGAAGTGACAAACCAAGCAGGGCTGAGCTGGTCCATAGCCCACACCAGGCTGAGAATCAAAATACCCCATAAGGGGGCGAGAGAAGTGACAAACCAAGCAGGGCTGAGCTGGTCCATAGCCCACACCAGGCTGAGAATCAAAATACCCCATAAGGGGGCGAGAGAAGTGACAAACCAAGCTGGGCTGAGTAGGCCCACAGCCACCCATGGCTGCACCCATGGCTGAGCTTGGTGTCGGTCACATTTCCTGCTTTTGAAAAGTGCTATGTTGTCATAGGGCACGTGCAGCTAGTTTTTCCCAGGGCCCGTTTCTTAGAGTTGGTTGTCCATGCCTGTTCCGTGAGCTCACTGGGCACATGGCAGGCTATTCTGGTGCCCCTCCCAGGGCTTTTTCTAGTGGCTGATGAACCAGAAAATGGCCATGGGCACAGATGGCGGAAAGGGGCGCAGCAGGGACAGCATGTGAAACTCCCACATGAGGAACAGGGATTATTTGCATGTTAACAATACTACCAGGCGGCAGCAGCTATAAACGGACAGAGGCAGGGGACAATAGCCTGCTTTGCCCATATCCATCTACCCCTCAGACTGCTGATTTTCTTTAAAGAAGGCTTACACCTACAACATTGGCATCTCTTTGTGAAACTAAACATCCCTCATCTGCCCCACAACCTTGTACAGTGTGATAATTGCTACATCGAGACAATGGCATGCAAGAATAATGTTTTTTTGGGGTTTAAGATGGACACCATTTCTTTTGTGCTGTCTTTATCAAGGGCCAGAGACTGCCTGCAGGAGTAGGAGGTTGTGGGGGCAGTGGTGGAAGACAGAAATAAATGTCAAATGTCAAAGTAAGCATAATATATGTAAAAGAGAAGAATTAGCATTCATGTATTGTCTTGTAGCAGGTGACTAGGCTACATTTCCTGTATTTGTGATGTTTTAAAGGGATCAAATTTGTGACTCCTTATCATCTAGACACCACTTGGGTTGCTCTGGAATATCATTGTTTGCTGGTATGTTAATACAGTTTAAACCAACACAAAACACCACAAACCTCAGAATGCAGTAATCTGTTACATGAAAGGTGTGTGTGTGTGTGTGTGTGTGTGTGTGTGATGAGAGGAGTAGAGAATACCCAACAGAGATTGAACTCTGAGGTGTGTAGACATCAGGAGCTTAATTTTGGGTTTGAAGTTCAGTGCCTGACAGATTTATTTCAGGGACTTGAAGGTCAAGTTAAGAATCATGATACCCTAAGAACTGAAGTCCCAGCTCCTTGATTACTTGAAGAAAGGAAGGAGAGTGGAGAACCCTGCCAGTGCCAGTGTCCAGCCAAAGTCAATAGTCCAGACCAGCTGACAAACCCTTGCTTCTTTAAAGCCTATGAAATTTGCACGTGTCTTAATGTCATATTTTTAAGAAATCCTCCAAAGAGAGATGCTACTAATATGGCCCATAATAAAATATAAATGGTACACTTTGAGCAATACTGTTGACCATGAGCACATAAACTCTGCATACTTAAATTATGCTGCAACACCTCTGACAGCAGAATGCAGAGCAGACCTATGATAAATTCGGGCATGCTGAATACATAACGAGTCTCTAGCGCTGACACCACCCCTACTCCTCTCAGCACCCATCTACATGCCTGGCTATATTGGTTGCTTCTCTATCACAGCCTGGCCAGCCCTGCTATGCCGTTTTGGCCAAATGCACACATGCATCATAATCATGCTCCATGACCTCCAACACTCTGGACTCCGTCATGATGGGGGTGTTCCCACTAACAGCGCATTGAAACTATAATAATGGTAAAATGGGGGCCATACAAATGACAAGTACAATAGAATACAATACAATACACTGAAGCCCTCCTTAACATTCTTGCCATACACATGGGCATTGACTGAACAGTCCTGCTGTGGTTTCCTTTCTACTTCTCCAACTGAGGCCAATTTGTCTAGATGTGCCCCAGCAGGTACTAGCACCACCCAATAGCCTGCAGAGTCCCACAAGACCCGATTTGTCCTCTCTCGTCTTCAACCTCTACAGGAACCCACTGGGGGAACTCCTCACCAAAACCAATATCAAGATACAATATTACGCAGATGACACAAATCTTTACTGAAAGATCAATTGCATAAATGTCATCCATCAACTCAAGCAATGTCATCCTTCATTCAAACTTGGATGTTAAGCAACTACCTGCGGTTCAACTCTAGATAATCCACCGTGCATGTCCAAGTCCAGAAATTACCTTTTGACATGAAGATTGACTGATTCACACCTTCCTTCTCCCCAGTGCAAAATCTCTTGGCTTTACCATTGACTGTGACCTCTCGTTCCAAACAAACCTCTCAAAGAAGGCGGAAACAGCATAGCCCAAGTTTGTAGTCTTACCCAAAGTCAAGCCTTTGATCCCTATCCCAAGTTTCAGAGCAGTTGTCCAAACGTTGGTCATCTCCCACCTGGACTCAGTCAAAGCCCTACTCGCAGGAGCTGTAGATGCCACTATGGCCCCTTTGAAAGCAGCCCAGCATGTTGCAGAATGCCGCAACGCATGTGTAAGAATTAAGACGATGTGACCATATCAATCCCTCCATAAGGAGCTGTACTGGCTGCCCTTTCAATAGCGCCTCATGTTCAAGAGAATCTGCATCATTCTGAAAAGCCACCAGAACCAGTGTGCAACTTTCCAAACTCTAAATTTTGTAACCTATAAGGTCAATTGCCATTTAAAGAACATTTCTAACTCAATATAAACTGCATTAGTTTGTGTCCTTTATTCCAAGAGAAGTATAGTTACTTTGAACAAATAAACCACACTGGTTATCACCTCTACTTCAGTATACAATTTTCATACATTACATTTGTAACCTATTTAGGTCATTTGCCAAAATGACCATCACGACGAGATGATGGATTGAAATTGATGTCTACTCAATGGGAATACACACATCCATATCACTGATTAATAAGGTGTTACAAGACCGCAGATAAATGTGAGATAATTAATGAAATACATTCTTCACAAGTGAAGTTGTGACGGATTGAAATTGAAGTCTACTGAATGGGATTATATACATGTATAGTACTCATTAATGATTAGGTATAAGACCCTAGACAACATTTGGGATTAATAACAAATAAGATATTAATTGTTTATGATGTACTTTTGTAAATTACACCATTGAGTCCAGATCCTAATATTAGTTGTATTTTGTCTTTTTCATTTTTCTCTTTTACGTAAAATATCCTACCTTGGCCCAACCCCCTTAATCTCTGTCTCTATTTTGGTAAATGCAATACGAAACTTGTGTTGACATTTGCTTTCCTTTGTGTAAATACATGTGTCACATGTTTGTCTTTATTACTAAGTATTTGTCCGACTTTGAAGAAGGCCAAAGGCCGAAACACTTGTCGCAACTGACACTACCAGTAAATAAATACACTTCCAATTGGCGCAATCTGTGTTGTGGCATTTAATATTATTGTGTCAATAAGAGGGCAGTGGGAGCACTCTTTGCCCGTGCGCAGTGCGACATAAGTCATTAGCAGGATCATCAGTTCAGAATTAATTTACTGACCCTTGTCGCCGCATGAATCTATCAAAGTAACCCACAACATCGTCTACATTCACATTTACATAATGCTAAGAACCTTTCCTTTCTTTTGCCAAAGCGAAACCACAAGATGCAGAATATACATGGACCAAGCTTGCATATGCTTCAATGCAACTAACTACAAGAAAACCCATAGGGAACATATAGGGTGACAGAAGTTGATCAGGTAGGAAAAGACATGCCACAAAAATATGAAGCGGGAGGGATGAACCCAGCAGCACGAGGTGCAGAGCTGGTGTTCACAGACAAGGACAAGAGCCACCTGCAAGAATTCTGAAAAAAAACCTCATAATTGTAGACAAAAGGACTTTGTTTTGCGGTCCTCTCACACATGATCCAGCAGACCAGGACAATGCTCATTTAGACATGGTGGGAAGAGAAGCTGTTTCCAGCGAGACGGAGTGGAATGATACAAGTGTTGCCCACAAAAACTGCAACCTGCATGCACTCTCCCAGGCTAGGTGATCAGACCAGTGGCAACAATATGGAACACATAACCCTCCATATTCCTTCCCATCACCTTGAAAAGGTACGCTGAGCTCTGTGACCACAAAGAGTCCCAGGCCAGGGAGGATCTGCTCTAGCCAATCCAGAAGCTCCATTTGTGAGGTGGTGTAAAATGTTGCAAGGGCCAATGGTCTTCCTGCGACCATGCAACAGTGTAGTTTGCAACATTTAGGGGAGGTCTCAGGCAGAGCCACCTGCTATGAGGGACCAATTAACCTAATAATGTTTAGTTCTTATATATGTAAAGTAAAGTAACCAGCCGCACCTTCATTTCGCCCAGAGGATCGCTGCCTGCAGGCAGAAATCACCGTGCAGGAACGCATTCAGGCGTGTCATGATGACGCTCGTACTTCACGGATATTAGACTTGCAGCTTAACACTATTTTCGGGTTAACGCTTTCCAGGACTGTTACCAGCGTTACACATAATTTCAATGTGCATACGCCCTGAGGACGGCCCAGAGAGGGCCGAAACACGTGTTGGCGTGTAGTGTTTCTTCTTTTTGTGAATAAAATACTCACCATATAACCCACGTGAAAGTGGCTTTGGACTAACTTCTTGTACAAGGCAAACCTTAGACTATCTTTCTGTTTGGGGAGCGCAGACTGGCAGGCCTCTGTCACCATACCCACTTCTTATATATGTAGTTAGCCCAAACTGCCCAATGAGGACACCCCGAAGGTTTTTGTGGTGGACTTGATTTTTGTGACGTCACTCGTACATAAAAACATGTGGCACAGGCTCGGGAGCTGAGAGAATGCTGGAGACTTGTTTTCCTGTTTGATCCCTCTCTGTATTGAATAATAAAAGACTGTACACTTTGCCCCATGGTTGAGTCTGCTGTTCCTGCAATGGGGAGTCTTTGATGGGCCTAAGTTCTTCTGCTAGTAATTTGGATGAATGCTGTGAGATGTCCCACCCGAAAAGACCTTATCAAAAGGAATAAATGAGACAATTGTTTGAGATATTGTACCAAGTTTGCGAGGCATGCATGGCTATCGATGGGGATGGATCTCCGTTCCTGATTCTGCAGACGTTTACCAGATTAGGTTGTCCATTATCCTCCTGGGGGCAGAGTATAGAAGCTTTGCACTGTTGCAAGTGTGCATTTGCACAATATTAGCACTAGGGCAAACTTTACCTTTGAGCAAAAAAACTATTTTTTCAATGCATTTTTGCACCAGGGCAAAGCATCCCCATGTGCTGATATGGAATGCTAATAGCGCTAGTGCAAATTTTGCCCTGCTTAAAAAATGCAGTGAAAGTATATACTTTTAGTAATAGGGCAATTTTTTGTCTAGTGCTAATACTGTGCAGAATAGCTCCCTCTTGGTGCAAATGTTTTCTAATACGTCCCTAATGTTTGTGCACTGCTAATGACATGCACATTTTGCACTTTCACCACTGCCAAGTTTCTGAAATCTGACTCTTGGCCATTCCACCTGGCATTGGAGCTACTTGTGATGCCCATCCATGAAAATATCAGAATCAAAGGGGTACACTTGCCTGGCAATGGACATACAGTCATAATGAATACAGTTGACCTCCTGCTCTTTGTCTTGGAATTAAATACTACCATTCCAGAACGTATGTCGTCTCAATGGTAACCTCTCTAGATACAATATCAGTCAGAATAAATATGAGCGTCTGTCTTTAACAAGGGATTGTGACTATGGCCATATGACAAATGGCTCATGAGATTGGAAGTAGAATAGGTCAAAAGCTCAAATACTTTAAAATTGCTTTTCCTTGGGGAAGATGAAATAAGGTTCGTGCACACGTTTATCATTAGCTCAAGAACCTGGGCAGTGACATTTTATTTATTTATTTATTTAATCATTTATTTGTAATGTGCCTGCCGCCTGCAGGCATCGGGGCGCACATTGAGCAGGGAAATCGGAACCGGACCATGTGTGGCAAAATTCACTGTAACCTGGACGTGTTCTTTCGAGTTCTAGATATTGTTACTTGCACCAATTCCTTGGGTATACTGAAACAATATGCAAAACAGTTTAGAGAGGTTTTATGGGTCTACGCAAAGACCTCTCCTTTCAATGGCTACAATTGAACTTCCTGTGGAAGAAGGGAACTTCAGCCTACCAGACAGTGGGGCATAACTGGAGCATTTAGAGTGACAAACAGCAAAGCTGGCAGAGTAAGAGACACGCGGAGCAGCAGCGGGGCAGTGAGACCCTCATAGAGGGGATATGGAACAGGACACGCCGCATGGGCAGAACTGGTCGGTGCGAGTCGCATGGGCAGACCTAGGGAAATAAGCTCACATGGGGCAGAACTAGGACACTGAGTACCACATGTGGCAGAACATGGTCATTAAAAACCACATGTGGTAGATAGGGGAAAGTCAAAATTAGAAGGGCCAGAGAAGGGGTGAAAGCCCCGTGGAGCCGAAATGGAGCAGTGAGAGGCACATGGGTGAAACTGGGGCAACAAAACCCACACCGCGCAGAACTGATGCGGTGAGAGCGAAATGGAGCAGAATTGAGACTGTGAGAGTCACATGGTCTGTATTCCACCTTGGAGTTCCAGGTGGCATCATAATTCACTCTCATTTTCTATCAGTGTCATTTGGGACCAAGTCATGGAATATATCCCCGTAGTTGATAGCTACCCATCTGTGATCCAATATGTTTTGATCACTTGAAACATGATGACAGTTCTTGAAGGGGGTTTCTGAAAACATTAGCTGGTTTGAGGGACTACATTGGAATTGGACTTTAATAATCCTTTGTGCCACCTTTATGGATAATGCACTACTTGTAAACATGCGTAACCTGTAAAGTTTAAAGTATCCTTGAACAACGCGCCCGGTTACCTTCGGGTCTGGCGCGCGCTATAAATAATAATAAACAAACAAATAAACAAACAAACAATGACCCTGGTAGGTTTCAAACTCTGTTAGTTCTCAGGACCATTTTGGGGCCCAAAAGGGAAGTCCTGAGAAAATGGAATGAGAATCATAGCCTTTGGTTAGGCATGCCACAAATCAAGACGGGCATTTGCTGTAGATTAAACATAATTGGTCTTAGTGTCTAGGTTTTTCTGCCACTTAATGCATACTGGAACAATCGGTATAACAGCTCTTAACTGGATTCTCTTTTGTATCCCCTGCCCCTTCATTTGTCCTTTCTCTGTGTACCCCTCCCCAGGCAAACATTGAGATGAGGGATGGAGCTGCCTCTTCTTTTCCTGTAAATCCCCCACATGTTGCGGGTTGTATATGACATAAATGTGTGGCATTTTGGCTGAGCTACAATGTACATTTACTTATTCGGTAGAACCATTGCCTTTCCTATCTAACATATTTTTTTTTAACCTAGATTTATTTGTTTTTTAAAATCATAACAAGCTGTGGAGTCAACCGGTGTTGAGTATATAAACTCATAACAACTTAGAAAGGACCCACTCCTTCCCCCCCTAGGAGTATACCAAATGGAAATCAAGTCGTACAATTCAGTAGACAGCATATACAGCATATTGTACTGGGTTACGCCATCAAGTTAGATCAACTAGGTTCAGCGCCCACAATCTCACTGGGCAGGAGAGGGTGCTATGGTCCTTTTGCATGTAGGTCAATAAGGGCCTCCAGATACTCTTTTATATTGGCGGACAGTTTCTCCATTGCTAGAACATTCCAGAGTTTGTCAAGCCACAAGCTGATCATTGTAGTCTCTGCTTTCCTCCAAAAGTGGAGGATAGAAAGCTCGGCCGCCAGCAGGAGGTGAATCAACAATCTCCAGTCAGCCGTGGTTCAGTCTTGGTGCAGTGCATTAGTGAGTCCCAAAACACCCACTATAGGTTCATCAGGGTTGTCACTTCGTAGGATCTCTTTCAGCCTGGATCTGATCTCCAACAAAAAAACTTGTAGCAACGGACACCCAACCAGAACATGCAAAAGTGTACTTTCAGGTCCGCACCCTGTCCAGCATAACTGGGTTGATACAGTGTAGCCGGGCTGGGGTTTTATACCATTGTGTCAATATTTTATATCTGGGTTACTGCAGGTGTGGATAAAGCAAGATCCCGCTTCCCACATAGATCCTTTCCCAGTCCTCCATGGGAACACCAGACCCCAAATCCCACTCACGGCCATCACAGTATGAGCGGCGTTCTATAATTGATTTGTATACTTTGGAAATAAGTCCGTTGGCATCAGCCGCTTCCTGGAACAGCCGTTCTAACTGCATCAGTTCTCTTGTCGCAAGTGTCACATTAACAGGGTGGAGGACCCAATGCCTTGCATGCACGTAACAGAATCTATCGGTCTCCTCTTCGCCCCCCTTCTCCTTACAGTCCTCAAACATGCAGATTTTCCAATTGAAAAATATGTTCCCCAACTTGCTTCTCCCTTTGTCTGCCCCCCTCCCCCCGCAAGAATCCTCTGTCAGACTTCCCGGGAGAGAAATCCTCTTTATGAACCAATGGGGTAAGTGGGGAGGGGAAAGTAGTAGTTTCCCTCTCGCGTCCAATACTCTCCCAGACCTCGAGAGAAGCCCTTGTGATAGGGTTCAGGTAGAGGCTCTACGCCCGAGTGCACTGGGGCAGCCAGGGTTGTGTCCATAAGTGTCTCCCCGCTACAGCTTGCTCCATATTTACCCATAGTTTCTCAGAGTCCATCTACACCCAGTCAATCAATGGGTGGATTTGTGATACTCTGTAATAGTCCCAAAGCTTGGGCAATGAGAATGCTCCCGGTCCCTAGCTGAGTACAATGTGGTCTTGTTGACTCTAGGGGAGCCCCCACTCCACAGAAATTGTAGTAGCATAGCGTCCCAGTTCCCAATCTTACTTTTAGGATTAAGAATAGGGATTGACTGAAAGAAGTGGATGTTCATTTTGACTACTACCATTCTCCCAAATCAGGACAGTCCCAAGGCCCCCATCCGTTTAAGTCTCTCCTGATGTTTCTCACTAGGGTCCGGTAGTTGACTCCAAAAAAGTCCCAGATTTTACTTGTTATGTTGACCCCATTGTATTTGATAATTTTAGCAGTCCATGTAAAGGGTAGCCTTTCCTGGAGATTCTCATGTGGGCAAGGATATTTAGACCCAGAATTTCAAATTTAACATTGTTTATTTTAAACCCAGAGACCCTTCCTTAGCTGTTAATTTCCTCTTCTATGTTTCTTACAAGACTAGGGGATCCGACAGAGTTAGAATCACATTGTCCACGAAAAGGTTAATCTTATGTTGGGAGCCCCCAAATTGTATTCCTACAGTGCGCTCATCGGCGTCCCCAGGGGCTCCATTACCAGAGTGACTATGAGCGGTGAGAGGGGACATACCTGCCTGGTGCCTCTATTAAGTAGGATCGGTGCAGTCAATGCCCCATTCATCAACAACCTTGCAGAGAGAGTCACATAATTAGAGAGGAACATTTGGGTCATGTTGTGGCCAAAGGTACCCTGCAAAAATACCCTTTCTACGTGATCAATCGCTTTTTCAGCGTCAAGCGCCAACAAAAGCGAATGATTTGGGTTTCTCCCGGATTTGTCTATTAGGTGTATTAGCCTCCTTATATTGGCAACGGGACCCCGTCCCTTGATTAACCCTGACTGGTCAGGTCTAATGAGTAGAGGCATGAACCTCTCCAACCTGGTGGTAAGGATTTTTCAAATATCTTGGCGTCCAAGTTTAATAATGCTATTGGCCTATATGAAGAACAACGTTTGGGGGCTTTTCCTGGCTTGGGTATTAGGGTTACCTTGGCCTCTGTCATTGAGGCCAGGAGATGGATACCATTTCTTACAGAGTTGAACACATCAGCCAGGGGTGTGGGCAGTATCTGACACAGGGTCTTGTAAGAGCTCGCTGTGAGGCCGTCGGGACCCGGGCCTTGTTTGGTTTCAATGGTTTTTTATTTTTTTTATTTAATATATTTATTGATTTTATTGATTACAACAAAAAAAATCCAATGATAACTACCAGCTCCCATCCTCCCTCCCCTACCCCCCAACGGTGGTAGCCTCCCGAGCCCCTCAAGCCTGAAATAGATCCAAAATCCTGATCCTATGCGGACACCATTGCATCATGTAGTCCGACTGAAAAAAGTCCAAGACCGCCCCCCATCTTTTCGTGAAGGACTCGGTTGAGCCTTGTAGATTGTGTGACAGTTTCTCCATTGTAATCAAGGACCAGATCCTCTGCAGCCAACTAAAAACCCCCGGAGGTTCACATTGCTTCCAGTGCTTGGCTATAACAGACCAGGCCGTAATAAGTAAGCCTACGAAACATCTCCATTGTGACCTGGAGAACTTCTCAGCAGCATGGTCTCTCTGTCCACACAACCAACCCTGCTCCCCCAATTGGTCCACATATGTGAACATCTCCTTCATTTGGGATTTCACCTCTGTCCAGAAAACCTGAATCCCTTTACAATCCCACCATATGTGCCTCCAGGTGCCTTCCGCCCGCATCCCCTCCAGCACAGTTTGGAGACTGTCTGGAACATCCCATTCAGATGTTCAGGTGTGTAATGCCACTGCAGTGCAATCTTGGCCCACATTTCTCTCAAATGGATGGAGCGGGTCAGCTTAAAGATATTCCCCCATAGGTCTTTCCACCGCTGTTTAGTAATAGGTTTCCCCAAAGATCGTTCTCATTTTATCATGTAGTTCCACTTGACCTCCTCTGACTGCACATTTATGAACTTGTAAAACGTTGAGACAAATTTCTTCGATCCTGAATTGGTTATGGTGTACTGTTCAAAGGGGTGAGATCCCTCTCGGCCGCCTGTTTGATATCAGGCGACACTAACCAGTGGCGAAGCTGTCCATACCTGAACCTGTCGGAATCCTTCAACCCCAGAGGTCCAGCGCAGATCTCAAATTACTTGACCTCCCCATCCTGGAACATCTCACCGATCTTAGTCCACCCAGCTTGCTCCCATTTCCCATAGGCCCCTTTCTCCATCCCCGGTGGAAAATCCGGATTCCCGAACATGGGAGTGAACGGACCCGGCACTGTCGTCATAACCCCTCTTCTCGTTTGAGCATCCCACGCTCCCAGTGTGGCCCCGAAGACTTTGCTTATTCGCAAGTTTGAGTGTCTGTCCTGTGTGCCCTTCCATAGCAGATCCCCTATCTGAGTTCTCGCTACAGATCTATCTTGTTCAGCTCATTTTGTTTGCCCTTCTCCCCCCATCCATTCCCTTAGGACCCATAGCTGCCCCACCTGGTAGTATCTGAGGAAGTGAGGGAAAGCTAGGCCTCCGTCCTGATGGGATGCAGACAATACCCCCCTTGCCACCCAGGGCGGTTTCCTCCTCCAGACAAAGGAGTGTAGTATTTTTGTAAGGGCTCGAAAGAAGGTCTTGGGGATTGATATCGGTAGAGCCTGAAACAGGTAAAGCAACTTAGGTAGGACCGAGATCTTGACCGATACCATACACCCCCACCAGGAAATCGACATCGGATTCCAGCGATCAAGCTCTCTTTTGAGTTTTGCCAATAAACCCTTATAATTTTGTTCATAGAGGGTCTCCACCTTGTCTGTATGTGTTACCCCCAGATATTTAATCCCCACATCAGCAAACTTAAAGTTTAAGGAAGACACCACCCGGCTTATTTCCGCACCCTCCCTCGCCAATGCCAGTGCTTCCGACTTATTTCTAATAACCTTCAACCCCTAGACCTCGCCAAACCGCTCCAATTCCCGACACACCACCGGTAGGGAGTGGGTCGGATCCATCAGCAACACCAACATATCGTCCGCATATGCCATTACCCTATGCTGGGTGCCCGCCATGTCCACCCCTACGATCATGGGGAGTTTTCCAATCTTAATAAGAAATGGCTCCAGGAAAAGAGCATAGAGCAATGGCGACAGCGGGCACCCTTGTCTGGTACCTCTTGATAGCTCCACCCTTTCCGTGATCTCCCCATTCAAAGCTATTCTAATTGAGGGGGTGCTATAATTGGCTCTAACCATTTTCATGTATTGGTCTCCGAATCCCATACCCTCCATAGCCCTAAAAAGCATTGACCATTCAACCCGGTCAAACGCCTTTTCGGCGTCCAACGCTAAGAGCACTGCCGGGGTTTGCTTGATCTCTATCTTTTCAATCAGGTGTATGACTCGCCTAATATTGTCATGGGTTTTCAGGCCTTGTAGAAAGCCTAACTGGTCCTTATCAATCAATTTGGGGAGCACAAGAGCCAGTCGACCCGCCAGCACTTTCGCATATATTTTGGAGTCCAGATTTGTAAGAGCTATGGGCCGATAAGATGACGGTAGCAGTGGGTCCCTGCCTGCCTTGTGAAATACCAAAACCTTGGCCTCGTTCATTGTCGGAGTTACTGAGCCTAATTCCCCAAAGGTGTTAAAGAGGGCCGCAAAGAGAGGGGACAACACAGCGGCGTATTTCTTATAAAATACCGGGGTAAATCCGTCAGGGCCCGGCGCTTTATTAGGCCGGAGCTCTCTTATGGCGGTCCAAACTTCATCCTCCCTAATTTCTCCTTCCAATAACTCTCTCTCCGCCTCCGAGAGCCGAGGCAAGCTTATCCCGCTTAGATAGGAGTATTGAGCCTCAGCATTAGGAGTGTCTGAGGAGTACAGCTTCTGATAATAGTCTCTAAAGACTTTCCCCATATCCTGCGTGGTGAATACCGTCTCATCCCGCCCATTCTTTAGCCTGTTGATAGCCAATTCCTGCTGTTTTGCCTTCAACTGCGTAGCTAAATATCTGTTGGCTTTATTCACCTTTGTGTAGTAATAATGCCAAAGGAAAAGGAGGTTTCTCTCCGCTTTTTTTGTGCGAAGCACATCAAGTTGGGCCTCTGTTTGTCTTAGCTCTCTTTTCAGGTGGAGAGTTGGCATGCGGACCAAGTCTGCTCGAATGTCTGCCATTTTCGCCTCCAGTTCCCTCTCCCATGCGTATTGCTGTCTGTCTTTGGCAACTTTCAGGGCTATCACATGTCCCATAATCACAGCCTTGAAGGCCTCCCATGCCGTGCCCGCGCCAACTTCCCCTGTGTCATTAAGGACTCAATATTCCTCGATCTTTTCCCTGACCGAAGTCTCCATCACCGGATCCTGAAGGGCCCCATGTGGGAACCTCCAGGTCCAGAGTCTTGACCTTTTCTCCGGTGTCTTCAGCTCTATCCACACCGGTGCGTGGTCTGATAGCGAAATGGGCCCTATTTCCACTTCCTGAATGTTCCCCAGGAGCCCCACAGAGGCCCAAAAATAGTCAATCCTAGACATTGAGCCATACACATGAGAGTAAAAGGTATTGGCCCCTCAATTCCCTCCAGACATCCATTAACGCGAGATGGCTCATTTTTTGGCGAAGACATTTTGTAGGACCTCCAGGGCCATGATGACTCCCCGAACTCCGATCCACCGCTGGAACCCAAGCCACATTCAGGTCACCCCCCAAAATGATCTCCCCCTCTGCAAAGACTTCCAATTTCTCCAATACCTCTCTCAAAAACAATCTTGCCCCGTATTCAGAGCATATACCGAGGCCAAGGTGAACGACCTCCCTTCCATAGTAACATTCACAAATACAAATCGACCCATTTTGTGCATTTGGGTGTTATGTAGATAGATGCGAGCCCCATCACAAAAGGCAATCAAGACCCCAGCCTTCTTGTCAGCGGAATTAGCCTGTACTATCTGCTTGTATCCCCTTAAGCGCAGCTTTGCCTTTTCCCACACTCTTATATGTGTTTCCTGTAGAAACAATATGTCCCCTCTCTCCCTTCTTAGGAAATCCTCCAGCTTCTTCCTCTTAACCGGGGCATTGAGACCCCGGACATCAAATGTCAATAGCTTCAGTTTCCCCATCCCACTCGGCCCATCTAAACCCTGCATTACCTTACCACTTACTCAACAGATTCCGCAATGTGTCCCCCACTGGGCCTTGTTTCAACATGACCCTTGAGGCGCATCGACCCCTGTGTCCAGAGATACCTCCATTCCCTTTCTCTTTCTTCCGGTGCCTGCCACCCTCTGACACGACTATTACTAGTAAATCATGACTATCTCCCTTCTATCTATTTCTTTCTGTGCTGGACCTCCTTCCATTCCCATTATTTTTTACTTTGCATGTCCCTGCGCTGCTGGCGCTTGCTGCCTGCATCCTCCTCCTGAATGCCCATCACCTGAAGACCCTCTTTGCAGGATGTCACCCTCCTTGACTTTCCTTCCCAGGAGAATAGCAGTCCAAATGGAAAGGTCCACTTCTATCTGATCTTCTTATTCACCAGTTCCCTGACTACAGGAGCCATCGCCCTCCTCTTCTGTAGAGTCACTTGCGCCAGGTCCTGATAGAGGTATATTTCCACTCCATTTTTATATGATCCACTCCCCTGGCCTTCCTCAGAATCTCCTCCTTCTGAGGGTAAGATGACATCGCTACCAGCATATCTGTGGGGTGCTCCCCCGGCTCTCCCGTCCGTCTTGGTCCTACATGATGGACCCGATCAATCTTGACCGATTCCATGTCCTCATTTGCAAGTATGTCCCGAAACACTTCTTGTACCGCCTTCTTCAAATTTTTCTCTTCCACCGACCATATTTTTTATGCGGGTATTGGCCCTACGGGACCGAGTTTCAAGATCTTCCCATTGAAGCTCTAGATTGTGGGTCAGGCGGACCAGCTGCTCCTGAGTTTCACTATATTGCAGAGTTTCTTCCTCCAAATTTTGGACTATCTTTTCCAAGGTGTCGGTCCGTTCTTCGAGTTTTGCAACATCTTGCCGAATGTCCTGGATTGCCTGCTTCATGTCCTCTCTCAGGCTGGCAAACTGATCTTGCACTGTGGACATAAATGTGTCCTGCAGGTCCTTAAACCAGACCTGCATGTCTTCCTTCGTGACTTGATGGCCCTGTGGGGGGTCTCGGCTCAAGGACCCAGGATCGTCCATCTGAGATTTTCCACATTGGCCGCCCTCCATTTCGCATGCCCACATCTGGACTATGCTCGTGTCCCGCTTGGAAGAGGTCAAAGTCGCCCCCAAAGGGCCTCCCTTTACTTTCTGTCCTTTGCTCTTAGACATCCGGTACGCCCAGGAATGCCTCCCCCGGCCCTGCCGCTTCACTCTTGCGCTGGGCGTAATATTCGCTGGGGGGGGCACCCACTCCACAGCCCCCTGGGGGGTTCTTTCTCACTCCTGTGCCACCCCCAGAGTCTGCAATGAGTTAGCTCTTAGTCTCTACCTCGCTCTGCATGAAGGGTCCCAAATTAATTATGCAGCTTATATGACCATCTCCAGTGTACCAGTCCTTCTCCGGTCACCAATAATTCGCTAAATGCTGTCCACCGCTCTTTCTCCTGCCCAGAACAGGTCCTCTTCATTCATGCAGATTCGGTTGAGGAGGAGTTACACTGAACCTGTGCCCCCCAGGCATGGACTACTTTGGATATGCTCTCACCTCAGCCCTTTGCCCCCAGCAGGACCCAGCCTGCCTGGCTTGGAATGTCCTTCATCGTGATCTTGCTGTGTCACCTGCAAGGGGGGCCGCTCCAGCCACCAACGGGCCCCTATCCTCCACCCCCCGGAGGGGGGGGCCGTCTCCACAACCCCCGCACCGCCGGGTAGCTGCCGTCTCCCGGGTCCCCTTCAACCTCCCAGGCCGCTTAGTTTGTATTCCTCCCTGGGCTCCCGCAGCAGCGCTCACCGCCAACCTTGACAGTGCCCCAGGAGCCGGGCCGACAATCCTTCTCCGGTGGTCTGGGGCTGCTAATGTTCTGCAGCCTCTCCAGCGGGCACCGAACAATACGCCCGCTGGGGGAGTGGGTCCTCCACGGCACCCCAAGCGCAGCATCCCTGATGTGGCCACTGACGCGGCAAGTCCACCACCTCCACCCCTGTGGGCCCGCCCCTCTCCACCCCTCTCCACCAGGCACCGCAGGAGGGTGAGCAGCTGACACTCCCGCTGGAGGGAAAGCCCTGGCACAGCGCTTCTTCTCCGTCTGCTGCTGCGCTTCCCTCCCGGCCCCGAGCCACTCCACCACAGCAGCTCCGGTCTCGCACCACGTGGGGTCCGGAGACTCTGCACCCAGGCGCTCACCACCACGTATAGCCGCTGCAGCCCGCAGTCTCATCCTCCCGCTCAGAGCAGGCACCCCACGATCTCCAGGGGCTCCTCAGGTGGCAGGTCACTGATCCCCTACACGGTCTCCGCTTTTGAGGTGCGTTCTGATGCGGCCCGGCGGGAGCGACCTTTACACGCGTCTCCTCGCCACGGCCGCCATTTTGGAATCCCCCTGGTTTCAATGTTTTGGTGGCCTGGATAACTTCTTGCAGGTCTATTGAAGCTTCGAGGAATTCTTTTGCCCTACCCGCCAGCTGGGGCAGCTCCACCCCCTCTAAGTATGTTTGTTTGTCCCCCTGACTCGGGGTGCTGGAAGTGTAAAGTTGAGTGTAGAAGGCATGGAATAATTACCTTTTTTTGCCCTCCTCCACCTCTCTTTCCCTTGAGTGTCGACGATAGTATGAATGAACTCCCGGCTCGTCTGCTGCCTAAGGAGGTGCCCTAACAGTGCCCCCAGAATGTTCCCCTGCTCATAGAATGTGTCAAATCCTAACCATAGTGCGTTTAGCTTTTTGAGTCCTCAAGAGTCTCAACTAACTCTTGACTGTGGTCAACGTCCTGAGATGTCACCTGCTAGGGGTTGCAGCATAGGCTTCATCTGCCCTCCTTAAATCTCCTATTAGCTGCTACTCCACCTGACCCTGAGCATGCTTCATCACAGCCACACTTGTTGTTATCACTCCCCTGGCAAGTGATTTCAACACATCCTAATGGGTGCCCTATGCATTGTCCTCACGGTGGTTATTAGAAAGGTATTCCCCAACTGCTTCCTTCAAGTCCTCCAAGCATCCCGGGTCTCGCAGGAGAGCTGCCATTGGTAGGTTTTTCAATGGTGCGACCAGTCTTTCATTCTCACGTCACCATATCATGATCAGAGAGGGTCATGTCTTGAAGCTAATACCTAGGAAGACTTCACTTCCTAGAAGTCCCTGCTGTTACTTATCCACACGTCAGGCACTTCAGCGCTGGCGCTTCAGGCACCAGCCGGTCCCGCCGGTCCCGCCGGTCCCGCCGGTCCCGCCGGCCCCTTTAAGTACCGGTTTCCCTTTACACTCTTCAGGGATTCTATTAATATACTTGGGTTACCGTGTTTAATACGTGCGGCTTGTACGTACCAGTGTTCCCACCTACTTGCTCATTGATTTAACTGTGAAAATATCTCGCTGTGTAACATCGTGTGCAGATCTGTTTTTCTCGTGTCAGTTGCACATGTATGCTTTGCTTTGGTTGACCTGTGTGCTGCAGAGAAAAAAAGCACTCTCGTGTATCAAAATTGTTTATTGCGCTGAGTCTTGCAGGTAGTTACTCCTAAACACCTAGGACGACTTCACTTCCCAGAAGTCCCTGCTGCTTCTTATCCACACATCAGGTGCATCAGCACCGGTGCTTCAGGGACTAGACAGTCTTCGTCGGTCCTCGTCGACCATCGCCACATCCCGCCTACAGGTCGTACTCCGAGATAATTGTTATTCCTTAATAAGTTCTGTCCATATTGGGAGTCCTATTTTTCATCTACCCCCCCCCACTCCTCATCCCCCTACCTTCCAGCTAGCATGATGGGAGTAGCAGCAGAAACTGATATTCACTATATTGCACCCATAAGAGGTACGAACGGTATAAGCCCATTGAAATGTCTGCTTTTAAATACCAGATCTTTAGTGAAGCACTCCTTGGAAGTGGCGGATTATATCAGGGATGAGAATATTGACATATGCGCTTTGACTGAATCATGGCTCCATCCCACAGCAGGTCCTGCGCTTCTATTAGCAGTACCAGAGGGTTACACCATTCTCAGGGAAGATAGTCAAGGTGGCAAAGGGGGAGGGGTGACAGTCATCTATCGGAGTGATTTACCTATTTGTGAGGTAAACTTGATGGAAATACCAAATTGTGAAGTTTTACTGATCAAATTAGATCGGAATCCGAATTCCACTCTAAACATGTATATATTGTATCTCGCCCCTACCTTGTTGCTAAATTTGTAGCTCTTATGAACGATTTCCAAGTATTGTGTAATTTCCCCACCAGTTATGTGCCTCCCAAACTTTTTGCTTCGTTTAAACACCATAGTCACCATAGTCTGACTTTACCAGAGGAGCACAGCCTTTTTCGCTCACTTCTTATGGGGAAACTGACATGCCCTTAAAGACAGTCAGTACTGGGAGACTTTGTTTCCCTTAGTCCTTGTGAGTGTTGCAGCTTTTTTGCAACATGTATCAAGTGTACAATGCACCTTGCAGTACAGTGCACTTGGGTATTCCTGTCATTTCCAAAGGCCCTAGATACTCTTGAAAGATTTTTTCGGAGAAGTGCAGATGTGCCTTGGACAGGGCTGGTGGCAGCTTATCATTTCGCATATTTTTAACCCTTTCTTGCCAGGTAAACCATGATGACCGCATTTGGCACGCTTAGGTGGCCTGGCTCCAAAATGGCCATGCCACAAGGTTCGTTGTCCTTTCCTTTGGCCATCTTGCCCTGTCACCTTCCCCAGGTCGAGCCGACCCAGGTCAGTCCTTATTTGGTCATGCATTTTCCCGCGAAGCGCCAAGCTTTTCCCGGACTTCTGCATGCCTTGTGTGCGCGTCCCAAGGATGCAGGCTGGAACATCTGGTTCCAATACACATCCTGGATGCCAGAGAGTCTGAGGTGCTCTGAATGCCTGGTACCACCGTGGTCCGTGATTGGTCCACGTATGGTATGCCTGTCGGAGAGCAGATCTTCCATTGTGTCCTCTTCGCTTTGGCGCGAAGGAGATTTTGGGTAAGAGAGGGCTCCAAACATCCATACCATGTCAATCTCTGGAGTTCTCACTGACCGAAGGATAGGATCCAAGTATCCTGAAACGAAGAAGCCGAGTAGAGGAACTGCTGGTGACCCGCTGGAAGGTTTGGCACCCTGAGCCCGCTACGTCTGTTGGGACCCCCCTGCATCTTGTCATCCTAGAAGGTCTGCAAAGGTGCTTCAACCCATTGGAATAGTGGGACCAACTATTCTCGGCACCTTTATCAAACCCTGCAAGTAAGTCTTTCCGGAAGTGTGCCATGGCCAACCAGTGAGCTGACCAACTTGCCAGGAGGTTTGCCCTGATACCACTGCCGTTTTGAGGAGGCCCTTGAAACTTGGTACATCGCAAAGCTCTGTGTTCATGGCACTCTCACACTGAATTTGCTACACTTTGCGTTCCTAAGGTCTGGAGTAAAGTGAGTGCGCACGAACCGGAGTACACTAGCCATGGTGACGAACTTTGCAAGTTTATTCCAGCTGTGGTCCTCTGTGCCCGAAGCCTGCTACAGTGGAACTGGTCTGATCCATCCACCAGGAGTGGAGAAATGGCCAATGTCCCGTAGGGGAATCAACGCTGTATCTTCGTCGCTGAAAGCCACAGAGCCGCGAGATTGCCGCATTTGAACTGAAGTGGACTCGACAGCCGAAGTTTGGTCCGGGGTGCACCGGGCGTCAGTGAGTAATTGCAACCCTAACCGGTGGCTCCTAGCGCATCCATTCATTTTTACACACAAGTGGCCCCTGAAGGCCCCTCTCCTTTCCACTGCTAGTGCGAACTAGCAAACTATTCCCAACTCTTGGAATTGCCTCTGCCCTCAAGTGGAGGCCCTCCTCGAATAGTGGTAATCTATTCTGCATCACCTCACCTACCTTCCTGCACTGCTACAGCCCCTTCAAAAGACCCTGCTTTGCCCATTTGAACTACCGCGTGCACCAGCTTCGCAAGTACATTTGAGCATTAGCTCCCCTCATCTTAGGGATTGGACTGCCATTCAGTTAGGACCGTGTTTGATGCAGAAGGGCCTAATGACTATTTGCACTGCCTGCTTCCTTCCCTGTTTAGGTTGTGGCCCCATTTGGTGCATTCATTCTTTAGACCCCATTGATCTTGTATGTATATGTTTAGATAGGATTGTGTTGGTTTAATAGTATTGCTGTGATTTCTTACTGTGTGGTGAACTGCAAAGGCCTTGTAATAAATGTATTTGTATTTTTGATAAATACACTTGACTGGGAGTGATTTGTAAGTGTCCTTTACTCTGTGTGCTCATTGAGGTCTTTCAGTCACCCTCACCCCTCCTGAGAGCTAGTCTTGACTGCCGCCAAGCTACCTTGATTGGTGTGGCTTGTCCAGAAGGTTATCCTGTTCCAAGAAATTAGGCTGGCCTTCTGAACCTCTGCCCACCAGGTCGGAGTTCAGAAACCCATCTTAACAGTAGCAAACCTATGTAGTATAATCTCCACAACGCTTAAACCAAAATCCAAAGTGGTTTTGGTTGGAGATTTCAATCTGGGCCTCCAGGACCCTCTCGACTCATTAGCCAGAGCAACCGTGATGACGCTGGAAAATGTGGTTTTTGCCCAACATGTTCTGCATCCCACACACCTTTGTGGCAGAACTCTTGACTGGGTGGTGTCACATGAAAATGGCCTTGACAAAATAGAAGTGATGCCCTGTCCCTGGTCAGATCACTGTTTGATTAGATTTGAAATTCCTTTGATCTCCACTATTAAGAGAGACAAACAAACTCAAGGTGAAGTGCATAGTCGTAACCTACTCAAACTTACTGTAGGAGCACTAAACCCCTTGTTTGCCCCCTATGTAAATAACCTCAAACAATACAAGTCTGTAGTCAACCTGTCATTAGCCTACAGTGAGACGATGATGAATGCCCTGGAGAGCTTAGCTCCCCAGAAGCGAAGACAAATGACGACCACTCCGTCAAAAAACTGGTTCACTCCTGAAATCCATGAACTGAAACATAGGACAAAGAAGGCCTTCAGGAAATGGCAAAAGACACTGACCTCTGAGGATAAATCTTACTATTCCCAGGCAGCCAAAGAGTACAGACAGCCCATTTGTACTGCAGAAAAGTGCTCCTATGAGAACAGGATAAAAACGTCAGACTCAACTGCAAAGGAACTGTTCAAAATTTTAAAAGAAGTCCCAATTGACACTATGGTTGTGAAAGACGCTGACTGGTGTTCTCAAATTGAAAAGGCCATGTCCAGTAAGATCTGTCTGATTAAAGAGGATATTAAATCCAGGTTGGCTAATGTGAACCCTCCATTTCCTACTGTTGTGGCTCGGCACTAGACTGCCCCACCCATGCCCTTTAATTTCAGGGAGGTAACTGAAGCAGAGCCCCTAGGACATTTGAATAGGATAAAACCTACGAATTGCAAGGGAGATATTTTCCCTGCAAAAATAGTTGAAGCTTGTGCCCTGCCCGTTGCCCCTTCATTGCTAGATCTGTTAACACTTCTTTTGCAGAAAGGTTAGTCCCAAAGGCGATCAAACAAGCTTGGATAACCTCCCTTCTAAAGAAGCCTTCCTTGGATCCGGGGGTGTCAAATAACTATCTCCCAATCACAAACTCCCTGTTTCTTTTGAAAGTTCTGGACAAGATAGCACACAAACAGATACAGGCATTTCTGAGCACACATTGCCTATTGGGCCCGAAGCAATCAGGTTTTCAGAGCTTTCATAGTATTGACTCCACATTAGTGGATCTTAAAACCAATGTTCTATTACAAATGGATAAAGGCAAAGCTTCTTTACTGATGCTTCTGGACCTGATGGCTGTCTTTGATCTAGTTGATCATTCCATCCTAGCTAGCAGATTATGTGAGAGAGATTTTTTTCCAGGGAAGCAGCTAGTTGGGTGCTTTCCTTCCTCTCCGACCGTACAGTTAAGGTTTTCCATGAGAAAGCCTTTCAGGGGGCTATGCTCTGGATTGTGTAGTGCCACAGGGCTGTTGTTCGTCACCCACTCTCTTTAACATATTCATGCTGACATTGTTTGATCCACTGGATATGGAGGGTATGTGTTATGCCAACTATGCGGATGACACTCGGTGTCTTTTCCCACTTACTGGGAACTACATCAAAGACACTGAGGTCATCAATGCTACTTACAACAAAATCTATTGTTGGATGCTGTACAATGGCCTTGCCCTGAACAACTCCAAAACTGATCCTATCGTTCTAGGCACTCCTCCTAAGCTGCGTAAAGTAGGCCAAGCCTATTCATCCATACAAATTGCTGATTGTTTGCTGCCTACGCTCAAGAAAGTGAAGACCTTGGGAGTTAACATTGATCAACAACACTCAATGAGGGCTCACATTAGCTGCTTAGTGTCTAGCTCTTCACATTACATCAAACTCTTGGCTCAACTTAGACCATATCTTGCAATGTCCAGCTGTGCTGCTCGGGCTACAGCAATTATTGGCAGCCGCCTGGAGCACTGTGCTAGCATTCTACTAGAAGGATGAGATGAAACGCATACACGTTGTCCAGAACAACGCAGTCAAGGTAGTATCAGGCCTGTGAAAAACTGACCATGTGTTGGCAACCAGGAGACCACTACATTGGCTTCCTATAGCCAAGAGGGTTATGTTTTGTACCCTGTGCATTGGGCACTCCTGTCTCCATGGTAAAGGCCCTATCTACCTAACAGCTCATCTTAAATGGGATACTGATAGATGTAGCCTTACGTCTAATAACACCGGTCTACTGCAATCACTGAGAGCAAAACTGTCACTTGTGGAAAGAGGATGCTTCCCATTTATTTATTTATTTATTTATTTATTTATTTATTTATTTATTTGCATTTATAAAGCGCACAAGCTGCCCTCGGGCATCGTGGCGCTGTTAAGAATACTTACTTAGTTACATAAGTGCAAGAGGTCAGAAAATGGTAGCATAAAACATGAGACCCAGCCCCACCTTGAATGGCTGGCAACAACAGGTAATGCGGGTGACAAAATCGGTGGCATAAGACATGAGAGCCAACCCCATCTTGAAGGGTGGCAACCATAGGTAATGCGGGTGACAAAATCGGTGGCATAAGACATGAGAGCCAACCCCGTCTTGAAGGGTGTCAACAACAGGTAATGCAGGTGACTAATTAGGTGGCATGAGACATGAGAGCGAACCCAGTCTTGAGGGTGGCAGCAGCAGGTAATCCGGTGAAAGAATCGGTGGCATAAGACATGAGAGCGAACCCAGACTTGAGGGGTGGCTGCAACAGGTAATGCAGGTGACTAATTATGTATGCTGGTAATGCTGGAGGCAAACGCTACATAGGCGACCAAGGGGGGGGGGCTGGGGGAGACACACACTACTCGGGCGACCAAGGGGGGGCAGGGGGAGACACACGCTACACAGGCGACCAAGGGGGGGCAAGGGGGAGACACACGCTACACAGGTGACCAAGGAGGGGGGCAGGGGGAGACACACGCTACACGGGCGACCAAGGGGGGGGCAAGGGGAGACAAATGCTACACGGGTGACCAAGGGGGGGCAAGGGGAGACACACGCTACACAGGCGACCAAGGGGGGGGCAGGGGAAGACACACGCTACACGGGCGACCAAGGGGGGGCAAAGGGAGACACACCCTACACAGGCGACCAAGGGGGGGGCAGGGGAAGACACACGCTATACAGTGACCAAGGGGGGGAAGGGGGAGACACACGCTACACAGGCGACCACGAAGGGTACGCAGGGAGAGACACACGCTACACGGGTGACCAAGGGGGGGCAAGGGGACACACATGCTACGCGGGCGACCAAGGGGGGGAAGGGGAGACACACGCTACACAGACGACCATGGGGGGGCAGGGGGAAGACACACGCTATACAGGTGACCAAGGGGGGGAAGGGGGAGACACACGCTACACAGGCGACCAAGGGGGGGGCAGGGGGAGACACACGCTACACGGGCGACCAAGGGGGGGAGGGGGAAACACACGCTACACAGGCGACCAAGGGGGGGGCAGGGGAAGACACATGCTACACAGGCGACCAAGGGCGGGGGCAGGGGTAGACACACGCTATACAGGTGACCAAGGGGGGGGGAAGGGGGAGACACACACTACACAGGCGACCAGGGGGGGCAGGGGAAGACACACGCTACACAGGCGACCAAGGGGGGGAAGGGGGAGACACACGCTACACAGGCGACTAAGGGGGGGCAGGGGGAGACACACGCTATACAGACGACCAAGGGGGGGAAGGGGGAGACACATGCTACACGGGCGACCAAGGAGGGGGCAGGGGGACACACACGCTTCACGGGCGACCAAGGGGGGGCCAAGGGGGACACACGCTACACAAGCGACCAAGGGGGGGAAGGGGGAGACACACGCTACATGGGCGACCAAGGGGGGACAGGGGGGACACACGCTACAGGGGCGACCAAGGGGGGGGCAGGGGGAGACACACGCTACACGGGCGACCAAGGGGGGGCAGGGGGGGCACACGCTACACAGGCGACCAAGGGGGGGAAGGGGGAGACATACGCTACACGGGCGACCAAGGGGGGGCAGGGGGGGACACACGCTACACGGACAACCAAGGGGGGGGGCAGTGGGGACACATGCTACACAGGCGACCAAGGGGGGGCAACGGCGCGGCGTACCGTGATGGACAGTGGTAGACAGGGCCAGGAGTGGGCTTTGGAGGGAGGGCCGGCCAAGCCTGCCAGCTTTCCCATAGGCCAGGTCATAGAAAGCATAGCCCAATCAGGGCAAAGTAGCAGCAGAGAACAGCCCAAGCACTCCAGTGCCTGCGGGTCGGCCATCTTGGAATGGCGATGCAGGTCCCCAAGATCATCAGGAAAAGCACAAAAGGTGCTTTAAATCCAGCAACAAATATTCCTTAACAGCACGGATCCGCTGCACAGAGCAGGCTTCAGGCATTGGTAGAATATGGAGGACATTATAGTTAAAATCACGCACGAGCGCAGATTTAGTTTCTGTAAGCCATGTGGCTTACCTTGCAACCAGATGGTATTCCGCGCAGCGTTCCATCTCCCGATGGCAGTGGGAGTGAGGGAGTGAGGCAGGGGCTCCAGCGCCCTGCAGCTTCACCCGATGGGTAGATAAGTGCTTTGGTCGTGGATGGTGACCAGGGCCAGGAGTGGGCCTTGGAGGGAGGGCCGGCCATTCTCGATTCCACGTCTTTGGAATACCCTGCCACCTGACTTGAGACTTTGTCCTTGTCTTGTCAGTTTCAAACGGAATCTGAAAACCATTCTCTTTGAATGACTGCACACTTCTATGTGCTCATCCGTGGGATTCCCCTGGCCTTTTTCGTGTGTTTTTTGTTGTTTGTCTGTTCCAGCATTAGCCTGCCTCAGGGCTCTCATCCAGCGCTTTACAAATAAATAAAATAAAACATATAGGTGGGCTTGAATTCTGCAGAGAGGACAAAGTGAGTCATGCCAGCCGGGATAAAAATATAATCGATGCGTGATGCTGACAACTGTACGTGCAAATTGTATGTGTAGGCAGTGTCATCAGGGTGCAGGTTTCGCCATACATCCACCACATTCAGGTCAGTTATGCCATTCCTAAGAGTGGAAGATGCCGAGCCTGTGGTGGAGTAGGTGGTTCCAGTGGACCTGTCTTTGGTCCCATCTATTACTAGGTTCATGTTGTCCATTAGGAGAACTTCCCATTGCGCCCCTTCGCCCCACCTCCGCCAGCATCCACAGCATAAAAGGTTCCTGTGCAAAGTTAGGGGCATAGAACAAATGTATAGTGAATCACCTGCCCTGGAACTCCCCTTCCACCATTATGTACCTGCCCTCAGTGTCTTTGTCGATTGCTATGTGTGTAAAATCCACATCCCTATGTATTAGTTGTGACACCCCTGCCCTTTTACTATTTGATGAGGAGTGGTATCAGTGTGGAAAGGATCTATGTTTAAGACTTACCTGGTCCTTTTTTAATAGGTGGGTTTCCTGGAGCATTACAATGTGCAGCTGGAGTCTTCTCAGCTCTCTAAACAATCGTTTATGTTTACCCGGGATGTTCAAGCCACGGGTGTTTATGGTCCCTAAATTAACCACCATGATTCGCTAGAAAGCATCTAACCACCCGTGTGTTGTTGCCGTTCATAGCAAATCCTTCTTCTCCAAGCCCTCTACTGCATCTATATAAGATGTATATATCCATGCTAGGTGAAGCCGCGTCGACCCTGTGACAACGTTCCCCATGGTAGCTGCTGCCATTGCCACCCCAACCATCTGGTACGCCCAAGATACCCCCAATATATCTGCCAGTCAGTGAAATACCTGATTGTAAATATAGTCCCCTATCAGTAGTTTGCTGTACACTGTAAAAAATCGATGCAGGTCCTGGCCCATCTATCTAAAGGAATTCTGCAAGTAACAACAAAACATTATAAGATGTTCAACTTGGAACAATACTCTTCAAAAACTGCTGACCCGTTCTTTGCTAGTGGCCAATGCGCTGCTTGACATGCCGTCAAATATAACAGTTCTACCGCCCCCCCCCGTCCCCACCCGGAGCCCGGTACAAGATGGGCAGAATCCAAGCACTGTCTGAGCATCAGTTGGCCCTTTTTTCCCTGATTGCACCGTGCGCCCGGAGCGCTCCCCTCCTCCAGGGCTTGCTGCGGCTTAGCCTGCTCCTTCTTTGTTTATCGTAAATTTCAGTAGTCAGGCTCCTTCCTCTGCTGTGAATTACTTGTGCACTGTCTCCCATCTTGAACTGGAGGCTGAATGGATACGTCCACCTATATCAGATGTCTTGACGCTGTAGCTCCTCAGTGATGGGTTTCAACAGCCTTCGCTTTGCCCGAGTGGACTGGGAGACATCCTGGAATTTTGGACTGTGTAATCACGAAACTTAATTCAGTTTACCCTTCTTGCCTCCCCAGGATTGCTTCCTTGACTTTGTAATGATAGAATTTCACCACAATATCCCTACGGGGGATGGGAGGAGGGGGGATTGTCATCTCTCTTTGGGCCCACTCTATGCACCCTGTCCATCTTGATAGTTTCACAGGGTTTGCTCGACATGACCTGCGAGAGGAGCTCCTGAGCACAGTCTTGGATGCCATTCCCCTTGGCCCTCTCACGCAGGAACTTCACCCTAAGGTTGTCTTGCTTCGCCCTGTTCTCCAGGTCATCACACTTTGCTTTGAGAATCTCATTGCTATCCTGGAGGGCTGACATTCTTCCTTGGACCTCTCTTATTTCCGTCTCAAGTGTGGCAAGGGTGTGCTCATTGTGGTCCAGCCTGTCTCCCAGGGCCACCACCCCCCACCCGACCTCGGTGCTAGACTCCAGCATCTCCTTAAGAAGCTTGGTTATTTCCGAGTGTAACAAATCCTGTATGTCCTGCCGGAGCAAGTCAAGGGACTGCGTGAGAAATTAATTCATGAGAAGTGGCGCACTGGGCGCGGGATGTGACTCCGTCATTGTGTCTTCGCCATAGCTTCCGCAGGCGGGACCTGCTCTGCAGGCGTTGACAAGAATGCCTGTATGCTGGAGCCTTTGGACTTCTTAGAGGCCTTTGCGGAGCAGGGCTAGTTGGGTGCTTCTTACGAATGCAGTCTGCCTCCTCATGCTAGTTAGCGCACGTTGCAAACATGGACAGGAATCAGGGGCCCCTCTGTTGTCTACATGATGGGTCCCTGCTGTGGAGCCCTTCAGTTTTGCCAGAGGGGAAGGCTCCCCCCCACGCTGCCACCGACTGATCTATGGTGCGATGGTCCCATAAGGAAGGGGTACATAGCCCCCCTCACCGCAGCTCCTGCAGCCGCACCATTCCTCCTTCTCAGCTGCCCTCTGGGCTCAGCAGTTCATTAGAGCCTTCATGTGCCCCGGACTCACTGCCTTTCTGTGGTTGCCGTCTTGATCAGGGGTGGACTGGCCTACAGGGATCTCTGGAGATTTCCCGGTAGCCCTCTACATCCTGGACCTCTTGTATCTGGTATTTCTAAATTTCCCCACAGGAAAAGGCTTGGGCTTGCTGAAAATGTGTAATATGGGGCCACTTTGAAAATTATTTCCAGGGCCTCTTTTGGTTCCCAGTCTACCCCTGGTCTTGATGTTCATTCCGGCGGGACTAGAGTCAGGCAGTCAGGAACTGTTTGCACCTTAATGTTGGAGTTCCCCCTTTTATAGACTCTGGGCCTGAATCAGGGAATATTTAGCGCTGTGCAAAGCGATTGCAGTGCAAAGTGACTTTTCACTTGAAAGGTTCTCTTTGCACCAAGCTAAATGGGCCTAATTCACGGTGACTTTGCACTGCAAAAATACACTTTGCGCTGCTCTGCGAATCAGGGTGTTTGCTAACAGTGCAAAGTGGCTTTGCACCAGTTCAACGTCTCTTTGCACCACGCTAATAATTCCATGAATCAGGCCCTTTATGTTTGGTTTTTATAAGTAGTACCCTTCTCTTTTAAAACATGTTTTCACTGTATATTAATGCATAAAAGATATACGAAAATAAATCAGAATTTCAGAATTGAAACAAACTTTTCACGGTTGGCAACTGTAGTTCAGCGATGACAGATACAGAAAGAAAATTGCTACATTGGCCTTGATTCTGGCATAAGATGCCACTAAAGAATATGTGTGGAGTTGTAATAACATGTCAGCCTAAGAAGTTCCTACCTCCCTCAATGTTTGCCCAAAGTGGAGGGCTTTGGGGACACGGTGGCCGAAATCATAACTTAGAAAGTGGAAAACAAACAAAATATGGAATTCGGACTTTCCCTTCCATAAATAACATCAGACGACCTTAATTGCTTTTATACATGGCAATATGCAGTCTGGGAGGCACTCTGGAATGTGAGCTGATTTCAGTGGACCCTATGAGGACTCCTCTGCACAATCCCAGAGCCAAGCAAATGCCCTGGACATTTCAAGAAAGTAAACCCAGACCAGCCAGTGCATAAAGAACTTCTGATGCTGAGACCGTGCTGGCAAGTTAAATATAGCGGGTCCTGCCCTACGCAAGGGATGGCAGCCCAACCTGCCCTCTCCATCGTATGTACAGAGGCCCCATGCAAACAAGGAAAACCTGCAAAGGGGCTTTGAACTAATACAGAGGCTACCTCTGTAGCCCCATACCACACACAAACAAACTCATGCTCAAAACAGGCTATTGTGGGCTTTAAAAAAGCCCCACCCGCAACTTGTTGTTATTGGGTGTTAACTTTCGAGCACGGTTTTGCTGGGTGAGAGGCATGCACAACACATGTGCCACACCAATGATCTGCACAGTACTGTGGTAGTAGGTTGGTGATAAAAGGCTTTAAAGACGGAAGTAATATGAAGCATCATTTTGGCCTAGAGTGCCAAGACTGGCCACAGTTAAGTGTGTTACTAATCACTACACTGTGCATTGAGTGATCAGGGGGTCCAATCACCCTACCCCGGCAGTGTTTCTGTTGGTGAGGAACATGTGCATGGCATTATAATCCTGCCCAGTTTGAAGGTGGAAGTTGCACAACACCATTGTTGCAGGTTTAGGCCTCCTATCAAGGCACAAGGGAGTGGCGAGCAGGCCATTTTCTCCTTAACTGTGCTCTTGGGACAGGGTCGTGATGGTAAACTTTAAATCCGAGTTGGTCACCTATATACATTTGTACTGAATGACTGCTGCTTCTATTTTGTTTTCACATACCTGTAAAGAGCCATACATTAAGCAGAGGCAGGCCATAGGAAATCCCCTGTCGCAAAAAAAAGATGAGACCAAAAATGTAAGAAACTGCTGTTTTTTTTTAACACAATCCATATAAAACAGGGACCACATGAGCATCATGCAAAAGTCTATATGCAACTCACAGCTCTGAACTCAGAAAGGCATTTTGAGGAGCTGTGATATTATGAGTGATGTGTCACAGCACAGAAACCTATGGTGGGACAGGATTGGGTGAATAGCTTGGCGAAGTAAGGATCCTATATGGGGTTGGGAGTCTAATTGGCCAGAGTACATCGGGCTTCTCTACCTGAGACCAGGGGGAACAGGCCATCGGGGTGTTCTCTAATTGATGGAGGCAACACTGTTAAGGTGATTGGTCAAGGATGGTTCCTCAGCCATGGCATCCTTGACTGTTACTGCACATGAGCACAATGTGAGAAGGGCCCTAGAGTACTGCCTAGTCCAACAAGGCTATCATTCTCTGACTCCCCAGGCCGTGAGCCAGGACATTCTAAGTTTCAACTTCATACTGTAGTGTATCTTTTGTCCCAACGAGATGGATGAGAATGAAGGTCCTCCTCTCCCCATGTTGTGCTCCAATGAATAGGCATTCTCTGTCAGCTGCAAGTCACGTGTGTGGTAACCGTATTTCGGATCATCCTGCTCAGTAGTTTGTAAGAATTTTAGCTGTTTTTACCATGGGTGTTATTACCTTCCTTCGCCTCTGGAGACTTGTTCAAGCTACTTTCTCCTCTGTATCTGGTGTGAGCTGATGAGAACCTGACCTTTCTGCTTAATTTGTTTCTTTGCTTATTCAGATAGAGTTATGTCTCTCGCCTGGGTTTTGCTTACTGTCTGTACTTTTCCAATGCTGGCTCAAACCTGCCTTCCCCTGATAACCTTTGCAAACTGTGCACTTGCTGTCTGAGCTGTTCGGGCTTGCCTCTTTTCACTGGCTCAGCAAAAGAGGGTCTCTCTGTAGTGTTTGAGGCTTATGTCTCCCATTCACCTAATGTTGATGCGTCCTCCATCTTAATTTACATGGCCACTCATTCTAGTCGCATTCTACATTAAGCAAGCTTTATGTGTGTTATATGCGTCTTGCGCTTCAACATAGAAAAGAGAGCATGCGTTTTCTACCCTAGTAGATGCAAGCATGTTCTTCAGGTCTAAGTGCAATTTGACCTTGTGTTCACCTATCTTTGTGTTTGGATGGATATGTGCTTCGTGTTCTAATGAACCTACATGTGCTGGACTCAGCCATGACGTCATTTGTCTCTTTCATGATTACAGCTCATTCAGTTGACCCATTGCCTGCAGGTTTATTGCCTTGGTGACGGCATCTGGTTATGGCCTGTAGTGGTGCCTCAGTGAGTGGTATCTGTCACTTTGGCAGTACAAGGGTGGGCAGGCGGTAGAAACCAGGCGCAATGTGCACCGTTCATGTCTGTCACGCCGGAATAGGGCAGGGGCTGATACAATTTGCCTCTCTTCATACCTATTGGCAGTTTCTTTATTTCTGAGCGAGAAATTTAATCGTACCAGCACAAACTTTCTATCTACAAATACCTATGCACGCTCACCACATATTCCCAATGTACTCACTCTACGGACAAGAACATAGCACAGCTCCAGATGGGGTTTCACCAAAGGTAAAACCTTAACAAAAAAATAGACATACCGGGACCCAGTGGGGTTGTGAACTGGGGGATAATGCCATGAAATAGCACAAATGCTCAGGAATTAAGGAACATGTATGAATACGGTGAAGTATGAGGGATGGGCAAAAGAAGGGTCTTCTAAAAATTGTTTTCCAGGAATGTTGTGTTCACATAGGTTCAAATTAGATTTCATTGTTGATGTAACTGGTGTAAAGGCTTTTTAGAGTTTTCCTGCAACTGAAGGTGATCTTACACATTGTTTTACTTTTTTAGCAGCTCAACAAGAGAACACATTAAGTGATTACCTTTATAAAGGGTTCAAATAAACTGAAGGTTTATGTGTTAAAGGACAAAAGGAACAGGCTCAGAGCTGAGAGGTGGCTGCACAGGTAATGTAAGTATGAGCAGTAAAAAAATAAAAGTGCTGTAACTCAGTTCCCATTAGTACCCACTCACATAGACCTCACATTTCCTCTAAACCACCAAAGTGTTACCAGAGAAAAGATCCGGGGAAAGAGGATCTGCTGTAGCTTTTGATTCTGCTTTCCATGGATCTCCATTTCTTTCTGTCAGCAGCCTCAGACATTAGGGATTACAAGTGGAGCATCCTTACATGGATTGGAAAGCCCACTAAATGCTCTACCTGCCACACACACTCCTCTCCCGCAACCCAAGTCTCAATACCCCTTACTTCAAACTGCCGCCCACATACAGGTGAAGCAGCATTACCCCAGGCTCATTCTTGCAGAGGTTTGCAGTTTCACATTTTCTCCAACATTTCCTAAGTGTGGACGGATGCTTAGTCTCGGGACCATCAGGCCCTGCGTTGAATCTGGGAACTAGTTCAGATAAAATCATGACTGGCTCACTAACTGCCCAGTCCTTCAACTAACAGGGCTCTCCATCCTCCAGCCCGACATACACAGTCCTGGAGGCACATCGCTTGTTCTTTCCCATTCAGGGTAGATGCAAGGACTTATGTTGCCCCCTGACAAGTGAGTTTTGCCATCTGTGGTGAGGTTCCTTTAAGCGGCTTAATACCAGTCAGTCAGTCAATACAGCTTTATTTCAGTATAAAACCATAAAAGTAATATTTCAATAAAAACAATAAAATCATGATAATATAAAGGAAAAATCTAAAATATCAACAATTCTTAGCTCATATAGCAAATTGAGCACCCCGTTTCCAATTAAAAATGATCCAACTAGCAATTTACTAAAGAGTATATATAGGGATCTCTCGTAAACTGGATTTATAATATCGAGATACAACTTGGGACCATCAATAAATCTTAGCTCAACATATTCAGGGACTAATTTCAAAGACCTTGCTTGAACCACTAGTTGATCACATACTCTTTGTTTTATGCCTGTCTTAATACTTCTGACCACTTCTGACCACAGCGCTTGAGCATCCCACAGGTTTCTTAGGTTTAAAACAGTAAGGCTATGCTTTACATTACTAACTCACTTGGAGCTCCTGCCACCATTCAGACTCATGAAGTGGAGTAAGGCGTCACGATAACATTCGAAACCTTCTAGCCTCCATAGTCTTAACCAGTACATGACAGGATTATATGTCGCCTGGGAGCCCACAGTCATTGTGTCACGTTCCAAATGGATCAATGATGATGGGGCATTTTGGGGTAATAATACACATTTCTTGTGGAACTTTTGTTCACTAATGTTCAGCTCCTCTAGATCAGTGTATCTCCAAATCGCAGAGCCATATCTTACTGCACGGACTGACTGTTTTTGAAACATGTCCAGGGCGGGAGACATAGCACTGCAACCATGTCTTGTGAAGAAAGAAATAATAGCTCCATTGTATTTTTCCATCACACTGCTAGACTTATCCAGCTGCGAGGGCCAACCTCCAGACCCATGGAACTGACCCCAAGGTAGTCAAAATATGATAGGCCTATGTTTTGAGACCTGGGGTTTAAAAACTGTGACTTTTGATTTGCTTATATTCAAATCCAGATACACTTGTTTGCATTTAGGTAAGAAAACATATAATGACTGGGTTGTTGACCAAATGAATGCGTCATTGGCATAAAAGAGTGCTGGATACTTTTCAGACACCATCATAGGACAATCCTGGCACCCCATCATCAATGCATCGATAATCTCCTGGATGTAAATATTGAAGAGAAGGGTTGCCAGGACACCATGCGCCCCGACTCACTTCAAAATGACACGCTCCCCCTTCCCAAAGCCATAACATACTGTGGCTTGATTTTCTGGATATAACAAAGATAATATCGAGATCACCTCAGAGGGAACATTACGAGCAAATAGGGTCTAGAGACAGAGTCGAGGGGTGTCTTTAGATCCAAAAATGCAGCATAAAGTTTTATTCTCTGCAAAATCCATTACTTCTGGATCAACAAAAACAATAAAAAGCACTGATCCACCGTATCCCTATTTTGCCTAAAACCCGCCTTGTGGTTACTTATTATGTTGTTATCATCCACCCATTCCTGCAAATGCCTGAGTACAAATTTTCTGAAGACTTTCCCCGCACTATCCAAGAGAGAAATTGGACAGTAGCATCCCAGGGAATATCTTCCTCCCTTTATATATAATGGAATGATAACGTTTTGTCACCATGAGAGAGGAATTGTTGCCAGTCTCATTATGGTGTCGAAATTTTGCACCCAAAAGGGGCCCATACAGCCTCCTCATCCTGGAGGATAGCTCAGCGGCAGCGTGCGCGTCTTGGAAGCAAGACGACATGAAGCAACACAGGTTCGATCCCCGGGTCCGCGCTTAGAAACCTCAGGGTGTTTAAGCGCGTTATAAATACGTAACTAAGACAAAAAAACTATTCCTGTAACAGCGCCTCGATGCCTGCGGGCTGTGTGAGCGCTTTATAAATGTAATTAATTAATTAATTAATCCTTATAGAGGTCGATGGGCACTAGATCAGGACTTGTAACCTTTCCATTCTTCAAGGAACGTAGGGCATCCGACTTCTTTCACTGTTAGGCATAGGTTTCCTTCACACAAGACTCGAAAAGATAGGACTTAGTCCTTTATCAACAGTTATCCATTCATCTGAATGCCATTGGTTAATTCAAAAAGTACAAATTTTAATGGTGATAGCAAAATAGTCTAAAATACATAATTAAACCCTCTAAAAAGATACAAGTGTATCGTGTTGACAAAGACAAACATTAAGAACATACAATTCTAAAAGATCTTAGAGATAATGACTTTCTAATCTCTAATTCTTCTATTCTAATTCTATTCAATATTTAGGATTAGATTGTCCCTTCATTGGAATTTTCAATTCACTCAGACAGTTTAACTAATTAGACTGACAAAAAATTCTCGACATGTTTCAGTCCTCTGTTTAGGTCTTGGGACTTTCTTCAGGAGTGGTCAATAAGGGGGGTTTAGAATGGGCTTCAGCTAAGTATGAACTCTTCTGGCCTCTTCTTTAAGATGATAATAACTGTTGATAAAGAAACATTAAAAAAGAATAAATTTATGTTTCTTTAGACACGTTTAGAGGTGTCAAGAAAGACTACAGTGTCCATTTGGTTACCTGGTCTTCTTAGTGTGGGGGCTTTCTTGATTAGCAGGCGAAAAAATGTCCACATGTGTTGGGCATCATTTTATTGGGAGGAAGGATATTCCTATCGAATCTGCAAACAACAAATTATTTTATTTACAAGAAAGTCTACTCCAGCCTTCAGCTTAGAAAACACAAAGCATTCTGGTAATTGCAGTTCCTCTGCGAGGTCGTTTAATTTGGAGAGGAGTGGTGTCCTTTCTTTAGTAATTGGTTATGGTTTCTATATATTTTAAACGTATTTTAAACATAATGGCGAGATCATAATAGCTTATCCCTTATGCATGGGTTCTTAAAAAGGTCGCATTTTAGTCAGCTTACCAGTAGTTTAGTCAGAAAACTCTCTCTGTTCTTTTCCTTGCCGCGATGTTTTGCGGATGTGTTAATGCAGTTTTAGCTTCTGTGTGGAGGCTTCTACAATTGGTTTCTGAAATAAACCACACGGGTTGTATCCGTTAGTTCTAAATGGATTCCTGTTTCCCATTGCTGAAAACAGTTCGAAAAAAGACTTCAGTAGAACTGTTCTCCAGCTATTCTTAAAGCTAGAAAAGTGCTAAAAAAATGCTAAAAGGATGTTAAAAAATGCAAGTCAAATGCTGAGTTTAAATCTAAGTGCTATCTTACTTCTCTGTATTTCAATACTTTGCACAGGCTACCGTGTGTATCATGATTTACCTGTTTCTTGGTCTCTAGTCATTCCCAATGGTGCCACTACAGGGTGGAGTGGTATCCCTGTGGGCTGGTGTCTTCTATGGGCTGAGTTTAGCTCCTTCTGTAAGATCCTCCTTCATGGGTGCCTGCGCCTGTTCTGGTTAGTATCTATGCTTGGGCCGCCATTTTGAGAGGTCTATATATAGCTCTCTAGTAGTCCTTTTTTAGTGTTTATGTCATTAAAGGGCCTCTACTTCAATTGTGTTCTCTGGCTCTGCTATTAACAGTCAAAAAGAAGGTTGTGCCGATGATTATAAATTATACATTAGGGCGATCAGATTTTTAACCAATCTATAGACTCGTTGAGTCCTATTTTGTCACTTTTAGTTAAAAAAAATAATCTCTGTTCTTTTTCAAGTAGGATTCTATTTTTTGTATTGTGATCTCTCCCTTGTACCATTAGTAAAACGGTCCAGCTGAAGTTTTCATAGTCATGTTGTGCTTCCCCAAAATGTTTTACTAGAGGTGCGTTAGTGACTTTATTTTTCAAACAGCTTTTATGTTCAAGCATCCTGGTTTTTACCTTCCGGTTTGTTTTCCCTATGTAGTGTTTATTACACGGACATGTGATCATGTATACTACATATTCAGAATTGCAATTAGTCATTAGTTTTTGTTTCCAAGGGGTGAGTAACCCTATGTCTATTTCTTTGGTTTTTTGGGTTAATTTCCACATTGCACAATTAGTGCATGGGTAATGTCCAATTATAGGTAAGTCCCCAGGATTCAGTCAGGCTCAGGGTTTTTGTTGGTTTTTCTTTGAGTTTGTTACTACTCACTCTGTTCCCAATCGTCTTGGATTTTTTGTATGCAAAAAGAGGAACAGGAATCCCTATTTCACTCTTCTCAAAGATTTTCCATTGGGTTTTTACTATTTGGCTAATTTTCAGACTCAAATTAGAGAAAGTGTTAACACATACTAGCATATCTTGTTGCGGTTGTTTAATTTTTGCTTCTAGGAGGGCTTCCCTGTTGTTGTTCGCCGCTCTTTTGGCTGACTTTTTGATCCGTTTTTTAGGGTATCCTCTTTGTTTTAATTTGGCCGTCAGATTTTTTGCTTCTGTTTCAAAGTCTGCATTTTGGCTGCTATTTCTCTTGAGTCTTAAAAATTGGCCGTATGGAAGGTTATCTCTCAGGTGTTTAACATGATGACTAGAGTAATGTAAGAGTGATTTTTTTTCAGTTTTTTTATGGTAGGGTTTAACCAACAGGCGCCCGTGCTCATGAAAAATGGTGAGGTCGAGGAAATCGATGGAGGTTTTTTGAATATTAATGGTAAATTGAAGATGTGGGTTACAATTGTTGAGCCAAATTAAGAATTCCTCTGCTTTTTCTACTGTCCCTGCCCAGATTAACAGGACATCATCGATATACCTCGCCCATGACTGTATATGTGCTTCAAAAGGATTTGTTGTGTAAAGGTATTTTTTCTCAAAAAATTCTACAAATAGATTAGCTAGGCTCGGGGCCATCGTAGCCCCCATCGCTGTTCCTTCTATTTGTTGAAAGTATGAGCCTTGAAACTCGAAATAATTTCGTGTAAGAGCTATTTCTATACACCACATAATACACTAAAAAAGGACTACTAGAGAGCTATATATAGACCTCTCAAAATGGCAGCCCAAACATAGATACTAACCAGAACAGGCGCAGGCACCCATGAAGGAGGATCTTACAGAAGGAGCTAAACTCAGCCCATAGAAGACACCAGCCCACAGGGATACCACTCCACCCTGTAGTGGCACCATTGGGAATGACTAGAGACCAAGAAACAGGTAAATCATGATACACACGGTAGCCTGTGCAAAGTATTGAAATACAGAGAAGTAAGATAGCACTTAGATTTAAACTCAGCATTTGACTTGCATTTTTTAACATCCTTTTAGCATTTTTTTAGCACTTTTCTAGCTTTAAGAATAGCTGGAGAACAGTTCTACTGAAGTCTTTTTTCGAACTGTTTTCAGCAATGGGAAACAGGAATCCATTTAGAACTAACGGATACAACCTGTGTGGTTTATTTCAGAAACCAATTGTAGAAGCCTCTACACAGAAGCTAAAACTGCATTAACACATCCGCAAAACATCGCGGCAAGGAAAAGAACAGAGAGAGTTTTCTGACTAAACTACTGGTAAGCTGACTAAAATGCGACCTTTTTAAGAACCCATGCATAAGGGATAAGCTATTATGATCTCGCCATTATGTTTAAAATACGTTTAAAATATATAGAAACCATAACCAATTACTAAAGAAAGGACACCACTCCTCTCCAAATTAAACGACCTCGCAGAGGAACTGCAATTACCAGAATGCTTTGTGTTTTCTAAGCTGAAGGCTGGAGTAGACTTTCTTGTAAATAAAATAATTTGTTGTTTGCAGATTCGGTAGGAATATCCTTCCTCCCAAGAAAATGATGCCCAACACATGTGGACATTTTTTCGCCTGCTAATCAAGAAAGCCCCCACACTAAGAAGACCAGGTAACCAAATGGACCCTGTAGTCTTTCTTGACACCTCTAAACGTGTCTAAAGAAACATAAATTGATTCTTTTTTAATGTTTCTTTATCAACAGTTATTATCATCTTAAAGAAGAGGCCAGAAGAGTTCATACTTAGCTGAAGCCCATTCTAAACCCCCCTTATTGACCACTCCTGAAGAAAGTCCCAAGACCTACACAGAGGACTGAAACATGTCGAGAATTTTTTGTCAGTCTAATTAGTTAAACTGTCTGAGTGAATTGAAAATTCCAAAGAAGGGACAATCTAATCCTAATTATTGAATAGAATTAGAATAGAAGAATTAGAGATTAGAAAGTCATTATCTCTAAGATCTTTTAGAATTGTATGTTCTTAATGTTTGTCTTTGTCAACACGATACACTTGTATCTTTTTAGAGGGTTTAATCATGTATTTTAGACTATTTTGCTATCTCCATTAAAATTTGTACTTTTTGAATTAACCAATGGCATTCAGATGAATGGATAACTGTTGATAAAGGACTAAGTCCTATCTTTTCGAGTCTTGTGTAACCTTAAGTCCCAAAAACAAGATAGGACTCCACAATCGTGGAATTTGGGCTCTCTTCATTGTATTCCTTATAGGTTTCCTTCAGCCAGGATATTTACTATGTCCAAGAGGATCCCCTCCAGATTGATGATTTCATGGGACTTATAAAGGTCAGAGAAGTGGACCCTCCAATCATCTGCTGTAATGCAGAACTATAGCATATTGTCTCCTTCCACTTCTTTGTCCACAACCATTTTCCAAAATGATGTTGTATCGCCTCATTCAAGTGCATTTTGCAAAGCTAACCACTTATCTCAAACAAATTTTCTTTTTTATGATTGCATCAATCTCTTATATTCAAATATTAGGGAGCGCAGATTGGTTAAATCCACTCCTGGGTTTCATCTAACGCAAGAGACGATTTTCTTCTTTGCTTCAGAGCACTCGCTATCATACCATCTGTCTTTAACCAAAGCCTTCCTCCTAATTACTGCCGCAGGTGCTGAGACCAAAGAGGACAAATCGGCCTTGAGATTCTCAAACTCATTCATAATGACAGAGCCAGTACTCTCCTCTCTGCAGATGCTTAGAAAATTGTCCAAAATTGAAGAGTAGATAATGGGTTTAAGATCAGACTCAATTATTATGAACCATTTTACCGATTTACGTGCATGGCCCTCAATAGCAATCAATTGGTTGTTTTTTGGGCCACTGGTTCCACCAAACGCCACCCATTTAGTCAGAACTCTTAGAGTTAAAGGGTGATGAAAACTCTTGATTCTCACACATAACTCAAAGTCACTGACCTTTGCCCACTCATTTCCTGAGATAAGTCAATCAGGGAAGATCTGTTAGGCCCAAAAATGACTTTTTGGCCAGTTGATCTTTGAGACATCGGCCATTGCAAGCCCTCAGATTCCGATTATATAAAGTTCTAGCCACATCAAAAACTAACCAATGTATTCACTTAGGGTGGGGAACACTCACTGCTGGCATATCCCAGGCCAGATCTTGATCTTTGTATGTATTGATCATTTATATAGCGCCTATACACAGGAAAGTGTTTCAAAGCACTTTCCATAGGCCCATTAAGTCATTCATGGGTTCAGTCTGCATATTTAAATCTCCTGCAACTAAAACAAAGCTATTTCCACATCTTTCCATTAATCTAGATCTAATTGTATCATGGAGTAGATCTATTTTAGCCATGCCCATTGGGCTCAAAGGTCTGTAATATATGTTAAGTAGCCACAATCGATCACCCTCCTCCGTGATAATGGAAAGAAGCTGTAAGTCTGGAAAGTCAAGTGTGCAATTCACCCCTTTCCCCCCCAATGTGGAGTCAATCCAAACTGGTAGACCTCCACTTGGTCTTCCCTTTAAGCCTTTAGCTGCAGGGATACAAAAAGATGTGTACCCCTGTATCGAAAAAACTGATCTGGAGAGCAAAGTCTACTGCAATGATATAATCTGAACATTTCTAATGAGGATATCCAACAACCTACTTAATCCTGCAATATTCCAAGAGTGGAGTTTGTATCCCTCCCGCCCTGGTATCTGATGACGCCCCACATGGAGTCAATCTACTTGAGGCTGTAGTTCGAATAAATGGGTCATCACGCCACCCACAAGTCAGTGCATGAGTGTAGCCCAGATCATATGGCTGTGTGTCTGAGTGATCTCTGCACAGTATGGGGTAGTGCTCTAGAGTCCTATGAAGTCACACTATATTGGTGACCAGGCGGTTGCTTGGTGGATGAGGGCCCTCATCACACCAACAGACCTGAATGCAGTACCCAGCCACACCGTGACCGGTGCAAGCACAACATACTCTTTCTGGCAGTCAGAAGGCACAACCCTGTCTCACTCTTGGTGAGTGCAGGGAGTCAGTAACTCATGAGTAGAGCGGGCATACGTCGAAGTGCCCATTTCCCTTCTCGAGGTTGCGGCTCCATGTAGGAGTGCTTGTGCGCCTCTGGGAAGATATATATATATATATTTATAAATATATATATATATTTTATTTTGTTATTTTTTTATTTTTATGGAATGACGTCAACTTTTGGCTGCAATTCAAGGACTTCATCCTCTACACGCTCTCGTCCTGTGTGGACACTGTGATGTGGCACTCCTGGCAGTGCCTCCCCAAAACTCCCATGAGTTGCAGATCCCCAGTGACCACATCTCAACACTGTGCCACATCATAAGTTAGGGTGATTATAGTGCCACATCATGGCTGATGACGCAGGAGTTCCCCAATTCCAGCTCCAGCACCCAGACAGCATGGACTCTAGCACCTCTAATAGAGTTTGATGTGTCCGGTGCCCCATCCAGTTTGGGCCCAAGATGGACGTTGTTTCTCGAGAGACTTGAAATGTACTTTGATGCTCTAGCTGAAGTCAATGCCCATTCAATGAGGTTGACGCTATTATATTTTGCTGGACTTGCGGTGTATAACATTTTTTAAAGATTTCGTCCTGCCGCAATTCATACGCAGCTACCATGGCTGTGCTGAGTGAATATTTCACCTCATTGGTGAATCTTGATTATGAACGGTTTGTAACATGTTCAGCAAAACCAAAGGAGGATGAATCATTAGATGGATTTCATGGCAGACCCAGACATTTGGCCGCCTCATGTGCATGGAACAATGAAGAGGAGGTTAATTGTCAACAGCTAATCCAGTGCTGTTCATCTCGCAAGATGAGAAGACAGATTTTGAGGGAGACTGGCATCACGTTGGCCCACATCCTTGATATGGGCCGGGCCCCTTTAATATGCAGAGGTAAGAGCCTCTAAGATGGACGCCACCATGAAGACCATTAAACTAGAGGAGGCATGTGCTGTTAGCGTGGAAGACCATTTAGAAACTCACGTGGTCTCAGAAAGACAAAGAGCCTGAAACATTGCCATTGTGCTCGCAGTGCGGATTTCATCTGCTGCATTCTGCAGAGTGCCCGGCGAAAAGGTCACACATTTGGTAGGTGTGGCATTGTCAATCATTTTGCAAGAGTATGCCAAGCTCCTGTGCCAGCTATACCATCCTGAGACCCGGCTAGACCGCGTCCGCCTGTCCTAAGACAATCCCCCAAAGTGGCATAAGTCGAACTTATGGCAAACCAAATGGAATATCTGGCTGAAGATGATGTGTTCTTCATATCGAGTGTGTGGTAAATCAACAAAAAGAGGAAACGCCAGCTAAGATGTTTTGTGAGTGTTAATGGGACTGATGTCCCTGTTCTGACTGACACACTATTTCACCCTGGATGGGCCCCCAATGTGTGAATATTCGCTTTCAGGGGAAAGTTACCCCTTCTGCTAGAAGGGATGTTTGTGTCAGATGTAAAGCATGAAGGAAAGAAGATAAAAACAACATTATTTGTCACTAAGGTCAGTGGGGTCAAGAGATTGAGCTGTGCTGCTGCGGACCCCCTGGAGGTAGTGAGTTTTGCTTTTGGGGTATATCAGGAGGACGTCTAGACACTAGTAGAGAAGTTTGTAGATGTATTTGAGGCGGTTGCGAACTAAAATGTGATCCCATCCGCCTACACATTGATGAGTTGGTGCAACCTGTAGGAAGGGGCAGAGAAAGAACTTGGCAATCTTGATCAGTTGGACATAATTGAACCAGTGGAGGGTGCCACGCCCTGGGTTATCCCCATTGTGGTGGCTCAAAAATCAAAGCAACCAGACTCCACGTGGATCTGTGTCGACATGCGCCTCCCCAATAAAGGCATCAAACGGGAGAGGCATATAACACCAACTATTGATGACATCATCGCAGACCTGCAGGGAGCCGTGTTCTTCTCTAAATTGGATCTTAGAGCAGGATACCATCAGCTAGTCCTGCATACAGAGTGTCGGTATATCACAACTTTTACCACACACTAGGGTCTTTACAGCTATAAGAGGCTCAGCTTTGGGGTCTCCTCTGTGACTGTGGTCTTTCAAAATACAGTGAGAGGTGCACTGGCTGGTATCCCTTGTACTTTAAACATTAGTAATTACATTTTGGTCTTTGCAAAGACAGAGGTGGAACATCTGGAAAGGTTGGAGAAGGTGTTCGAGTGCATTCGATCCCTTGGACTTACACTTCACAAGGACAAATGAGGTTTTGCAAAGACGCCTTGACATTTTTTGGTTTGTGTCCCAGCAAGGGGCTGTCTCAGTTGACCCAGTCAAAGTCAAAGACATTCAAGAAACTAAGCCCCAAGAAAATGTTTCAGAGGTCAGAAGTTTTTTAGGCATGGAAACATACTGCAAGCATTTTAGAGACCTTGCCATGCCCTCTGAGCCATTGCAGAGCCTGACGAGAAAGGACACCCCGTGGAAATGTACCCCGCTGGAGCAGTCATCATTTGAAGGAATTAAATCTGCCCCTGCGCTTACAGCTGGCTACACAATGACATTCCATGACCCGGATAAAGCTTCGGAGGTGGTCATGGGGGTGAGCCCGTTTGGACTGGGGGCGGTGCCCACTCAGTCTGACAAAATCTGCAATGTGAGTCAATGGCATTTGCGAGTAGAATATTGTCTGCAGCTGAGCAGTGCTACTCGCAAATTGAGTTCGAGGTGCTGGCTGTGCTTTGGGGTTGCATGCATTCTCATTTATATATCCATGGGAGGCCTGTAACGGTAATAACTGACCACAAACCATTAGATTCCGATCATGGCTGGCTCCTCATCTAAACCACTGGCAACAATCAAAAAATTGATGTTGCCACTGCTGAAATACAACATAAGCCTGATCTAATGCCCTGGAAAGGACAATGCTGCAGACTATTTGTCAAGGCACACTCCCTCTCATGAGTCGACCTGAAGTAGAGATGGAGGACTTTATATGTGTGCTCACCAAGGCAGCAATGCCAAACTCTATGTCGGTGGAAGAGCTAAGAGAGGTCTCTGAGAAGGTATGATTGTTTTCCGCATTCTGAGGGATGCCGTCATCAATGAAGACTGGAGATGGGTTTTGGCGAGCCTAGACAAGAGGACCGGCGCCCTCATTATGGGTCTGATTGTAACCGTTCTGGTGATACTGGCAGGTTGCCGCCGAACCGAAGAAAATGACCGCCGGCCTGACTTCCCGGTAACACCGGGGGATCACAACCCCGGAGGTCCGGGAAGTCAGGCGCTGGTAATTTTTAAGTCCCCATTCCCATAGAGTCCTATTGGACTGTATGGGAATGGGGACCACAGAAGCACCGGCTCCATTGTTAACGGTGCCGTTGCTTCCGTGACGGCTTGACTACCATGGCTGCTGTGCCTGGCAGGGTGAGCCCTGTTGGGCACAGCGACTCCGGCAGGCAAACTTGTAGTGTGACGGTCCGGAAACAACAGTGCTGGTAGGCTTACCGGCACTGTTGTTTCTGGACCGGCACACTTGTAATGAGGCCCTAGAACAGCTTTGGACTAGTATTGAGGGGGTCAAAGATAGTCATCCCTTCTAATCTGATCTTCAGGGTGATTGAGTTGGCCCACCATGTGCACCAGGGACTAGCTAAGACTAAGGGGGTCATTCCGAGTTGGGCGGTAGCCATGGTGCTATTAGCACCATGGCTGCCTCCAAAACCGGGTCCGGGTCCGGTCTGACAGAATGGGGATTTACCGGGTCATTCCGACCCTGGAGGACCCGGTAAATCCACATTCTGTAGACCATTCCCAATTCGCATTTGAGCCCCCATAAGGCTCAATGGGAATGGGGAAGGCGCTAATAACGGTACCGCAAATTGCGGTACAGTTATTAGCTCCAAGGTCCCTTAACGGAAACTGCAGAGAACGTGTGGTCAGACCACACGTCCTTTGCGGTTCCCGCTAAGGGACCTCGGAATTGGGCGGTAAGGGTTTTCCAGCACCGGCATCATTACCGGTGACCGTTAACCCTTACCGCCCAAGTCGGAATGAGGGCCTAAGTCTTGATTGTGCTTAAAAGTGTGGTTTCCAGGACTGGAAGAGTGTTGATGACTTTGTTAAAAGGTGCATCTGGTTCAAGGCAACCGCCCGGTGCAAATAAAACCAAGGTTTGAGCCCATGCCACAGTGCTGCAAGCCGTGGGAACTAGTGCATGTGAATTTTTTTGTCCACCAGCAGAGAAACACATTTCTGGTCGCAATCGACCAATAGTCGAGGTTCCCTGAGGTCCAATTCGTCCCCTCTATGGCTTTATCAGACGTACTACTGGCATTGGAAAAGATATTTGCCTCGTTTGGTCTGCCAGAGATGGAGTGCTCCTATAATGGGTCTCCATTCCAGAGTGAAGACTTTGCTGCATTCATGTAGGAGTGTGGAATTCACTTTAGAAAGATAACACCAGTATGGCAGAGAGGGAACGGAGAAGCCGAGAGGTTCATGAGAACGGTGAATAAGGTTTTCAGAATTGCCCATGGCCAAGGATCATGCCTCCAAAGGGCATTGTATCAATTCCTGCATGAATACTGCACCACCCTGCATTGCTCTACTGGAGTTCCCAGACAGAAGCTATATTCAACAGATGCACTTGAGGGTTGATACCGGATCCAGAGCAACAGGTTCCAGGAGAGATTGGTGATCGGGTAACAGCACAGGATCGGAGAGAGAAAAATGAATATGAGAACACCAGGAAAGGTCTTTGGGACTATGACCTAGCACTGGGTTACACGGTCCTGCTGAGAGGCTGTCATTCGGAAGGCAAGTTGCCCCTAACATATGAGCCTCAATCGCTAGAGGTCATAGATGTAAAAGGGTCAATGATCACGGTGTCCATTGGTCTTAACACTGTTACCAGGAACTCTTGGTTCTTCAAGAATATACAAGCAGAGTATGTCCCACATCCCCTCAGAGGCTGAAAGGATGGAGGAGGATGATCATGGATTTTAAGAGAGTGAAGATGACGGGTAGCCTGAAGAGTCAAGGATTCCAGTACCTACACCAGACCTAGGCCCGGACCTGACTGAAGGAAGAAGATATCCTCAAAGGGAGTCGAGACAGCAGCCGACCCGGTTGCAAGACTATGTAGTAAATGTATGATGAGGAACAGTTATGTTTCCAAGCTCTGGAACAAGTCTTGAGTTAAAATGTTAACGTTGTTGTTTTAACTGTATGGAAAAGGAAGAGTGTGGTGATGTTTCTCTAAGCGGCCTGACGCTTGTGACATCGGGCCGTAGTTCGAATGAATGGGCTGTCACGCCACGCAGAAGTCAGTGCAGGAGCGGAGCCCGGACCGTATGGCTGCGTGTCTGAGTGATCTCTGCACAGTACGGCCTACCGCTCTGGAGGCCTGTGAAGTCTCACTATACCACCCTCGATTACAATGGAGAAATATTTATTGTTTTTAGTGTCTTTATGGCTGACCTGTCAACCTTCTGCTGGGAGTGCCCTAGGTTATGGCCTAGAATGGCCTTGTAGCAACAGCCATATTCCCATCAGAGGTTTCTTCTTCTTCCTGCTACCTGAAGACCATGGATCTCTGTGGTTCTTCCCCGGGACACTCTCACAACCAGGGAGTAAGTTCCAAACCCATTTTTGCTTCCATCACCTGGGAGTAACCTACAAACCCATTTACAAAGAAAAAAGAAAAACGTTTTTAGTGCATGAACAGCCATGTACACTATGTTTATATTAAAATCTTACAAGAGTAACATCACATACATTTTACGTGTCAATGTTTATTCTTGTCTGTTGGAACTCAAACTCTTGGGTCTTCTAAATTTTCAGTAAGAATATTGATCCTGCCCTACAGCAAGACCACCTTTACCAACAAGTGGAATTGGTGTGCGAAGATATACGCCACTCATTGGGAATCTATACCAGTATTTGTTTTGCTCCCTTTAAGTAACATTCAGCTCCCATCTTGAATACTAGCAGGATACTAATGAATAGCAGGAGTAAAGGTTGGTTCTGCGCAGAGGCGGACAGGAACAATCAGAGGTGTGTTGTTTCTGTATAATTGCATATGCTGTTATAAGCAGGGTTTTTTTTTCAAATCACCTACACATTTAAAAAAACCATCATCTGTACCTAAGGACCTGAGACCTGAGATGCAACTTTCTAAGCCAGTGCCGATGATATATAACCATCATTATATTAAACCAGTACATGTTGTTTGCTTTCATGGTTGTGTCAATCCCATGTCACCAAATCCCACACATGTAGTGTGCTGTGGATTAGGTATGCCACGTAACTCAGCAATGGTTGGCTGGGTAGTGCTCAATGATAACTGTGCATCTAACCTCACTAAAAATGTTTTGTTAGCAAAGAAACATGGTTTGATGTTTTTGCATCCTCTGTCGAGAGTGTTTTGGGGTGGTCAGGAAAGGTCCCAAGTAGAAAGAGGGGTGCACATTGCACGTGCCATATTTGTAACTGTGGGAGCGGTGAAGTTGTCGCAATGTTGCAATTTTATATGTATCCAGCGAAGTTAAGGAGAATGGGATATGTGTTACTTTAAGTGTTGAAGTTGATAGATTTAAGATTTGCACATATGCAGCAAGATAGAAATGTCAAAATCACCAATTAAAAATAAATGCAATCTGGGTATGGTGTGTCATGAGGCCCCTGGAAGCTGGGCAACAAGGAGCGAGGTGAATTTTGAGTGACTGAGAAAACCTGGTTTTAGTGGGTTTGGAGGCCAAAGGAAAGGTAATGTTTTGCTGCAACATTAATCATATGTTCAGGCAACAGGCAGGCCCGAGGTTTTTATGTCTTAGCAGTATCGCGTAAGGAAGATGCAATCTTTTTAAGTGCATGGGAGGTTTTTATTTATTGTTCAGGGGGATCCGGCCATTTACTTTTTGACCAGCATTAAACCTGAAGTGATGGACACCTGAGGCCAGAGTGACTGGTACTTCATGGGTTTCGATTGTTTTCTCAGGATGTGACCAGAGTCCATTCGTGTTGAATTGGTAGTCGTTTAGATTAGAGTGTTCCGAAGATGCCAGCAAGTCAAGGTAGGTGAGATGGTTATCACCAGTTCAAAGGGAGCCTGTTTATTCTTCCCCTCCTCATATTGTTTAAAGTACTCTTGCAAACCAGGTGCAATAACGTCCAGGGTTAGAAAGTTTCAGGCCAGTTGGGAATCGTAATGAATTATGTTTGTATGTGAATAGGTAACTTTGTAATGATGTCATGAACTACCACAGACAAATCCTAAAAGCGGGTGTGCTGTACACACTAGCTGAAGATAGCAGTTAAGATAATGGTGACCAATAGGAATGTGGGAATTAGAGAAGATTGGATTTCTTTTGAATAGGTTGTACTAAATATACGTGGGGGGAGGATGTGTAATAAAATGTATTCAAGTGTTTCATCTGTTGCCAAAATGTATGTAATGGGTCAACTTGTGTGGTTCGGAGATACTCGGGTTAGTTCGACTCTATAGAATCATCTAGCCCCTCCCAGCCGATTGTACAATAAACTTGCTTTACGTACAAATCTTAAGTGGTCCGGAAAGGAAATGCTGGTAACAACGGTTACTTGCACTTTTTCCAGACCACCAAACTACAGGTCTGGCAGTAGGGCATGTGATCTACCGGCAGGCCAGACCTGCCGGGAGTTCTGGCCCCTACCTGCAGATTTTTCACTGAAGCACCGGCACTGTTAGTTATTACTAATGGTGCCGGTGCTTCAGGGTTCCCATTCCTATAGGACTCCACGGGAATACGAATTTACCATTCTTCCGCTGTCTGTAATATCCCGTTAGCACCGGGATATCAGGCGGCAGAAACGGTAAGGCAAGTCCGCCGGTAACCCAACAGTAGAACCGGCAGACTCTCAATGAGGGCCAATGTCTTTATTAGGTGTGTTTCTGGGATGAAATCCATATTTTCTATAATATAAATTACATGTTTGGGGTCTTTCATGTATGACTTCATTGTGGGAATCAGCTGTTTTATGAAATGGTCTGTGTATTTAGATAAGGGCTGTAGTATGGAGTTTGTCCCTGATACTACGGGCCACCCTGGTAGCTTTCTTAAGTTTTTATGAATTTTGGGAATAGTGTCGAAGATGGTTATGCAGGCATTTTGTCTGGCTTCTTCTACTTCATCGCAAATTACCAACTTTTCTGGTTGCTGTGTGTGACTAGTGGATCCCTGGTCTCTAGAATTAACTATTAACAGGGCTCCTCCTATTGGCTATCAAAAGGGGTAGGAAGGAGATTGACGCTAAAGTAAACAGTGTCTAACAGTGAAGAAGAGCTTAATTAGGGAAATCAATGAAGTGTCTAGGACAGAGAGGCCCTGGCAGTGAGGGAGAGCTTAATTGGGGAGCTCAATGGGAAAGAGTCTAGGATTGGGAGGTCCTGGCATTGGGGGGTTGCCTAATTAGGAAGCTCACTGAGAAAAAGTCCAGGATAGAGCTGTTCTGGTAGTTAAGGAGATCTTAATTAGGGAGCTCACTGAGATGAAGTCTAGGACAGACAGGTCCTGCAAGCAAGAGGGAACTTAATTAGGGAGTGCAGTGAGACGGGGCCTTGGACTGAGAGGTCCTGGCAGTGAGGGAGAGCTTAGTTAGGAAGCTCAGCGAGAAGGAGTCTTTAACAACGAGATCCTGGAAGTAACAAAAAGCGTATTTAGGGAGCTTAATGAGAAGGAGTCTTGTACAGAGAGGACCTAGGCGTGCAGCTTTCTCACATATTTACAAAGAAGGCAGATCAATCGCTGGAGACTCGCTCGACTTGAGTGGATTAAGAGTCGCCTGTACAGGTAGCCTCCTATTGGAGTCACAGGTTTTGTCAACATTTTACTGTTGAAACTTCTTTCAATGTAGCAAAGTTCATGGAGATAGTAGTAACATTTTTGTGGTAGTAGACTGTGGTAGCCAAGCAATGACCTCGAGAGAAGAGCAAGAGCTTTGGGTTGGCAGCATTCAATCATCTAAACCACCTGTGTAGTGCTTTAATAGGGATGAGGATTCAAGGGTGTGATCGAACAAGTGGGGTGGCCTAAGTATGGCCACATGGCGTGGGGCTTCAAATTGCTTTGCTCCCATGTTCAGATTTTGCGTGCAATGGGAAACACGCTGGAGAGGTTGGCACACTACTATCATACCTGTTGGTGTCCCCATCTCTTCTTTTTTCTTAATCTGAATCACTGATCCACTCTGTTGAGTGAAAGAACTGCCTGAGGGTGTTGCGACATCTAGGGTTACTGACAAAGCCCTAGGGCAAGATCTCTTTTCGGAGACTGCTGGGGTTTGACCCATGTTAGCCCGTGTTGTGCACCGTACATGCAAAGTCCCTAGGGGGACGCGGGTGCATGGGCTCTTTGCACGATTATCTTGAGTGGTGCCTCAGGGGACTGGAAAGTCGGGAGACACAGCTACCGCACCCTCAGTGCCACGACTGGGCCGGTTGTTTGGGCATCCTTGCCGGCTTCCCGCATCTTGCCCAGTGTAGGCATGCACCAGCGACCACTGCTGTGGTTCCACGCATGCGCAGTACAAGGCATTCTGGCATTGCTATGGCAACGCTCACCGAAGCCTCATTCTGGTGCTACAAGTATTTAGAGGGCTCCAGACATCTTTCGGTGCATCTCAACTTCTTCTGTTGGACCTAATTCTTCGTCTCTCTCTCTCTCTCTAGCTCTCTCTTCCGTCTCCCAGTCTGCGGAGTTCTGCCTGTCTATATCTACTAATCTTCTATGGTGGCTCCTTCTTGATTCTTGCTTTGCCTCTTTCCCCCTGGCTCCAGTCGCTCCTCTTGCTGACTTCACTTGTTCCTCCTTCTCTTGTGTTCTCCTGTGCTTCTTGTGGTCTTCCCACAACTCGTTTTGGCTGCCTACCATGATACCCGAGTCCAGTGCTCTGCACTGTTCCTGCACCACAGTAATCCTGGGTACCTGCCCGTGGTGCCGGGAGGCAAGCCCAGGTACCCCAACCCTTGGATTACTGTCTTGGTGGAGACCCTGGGCTGCTTCCTTTTAACACCCACGCTTCTCTACATACAGTCATCTGAGACATTGTGGCGCTGCCATAGGATTCGCCACGCAGGAGAGCAGGTACAAAGTGCCAACAGTATGCAGTGCTTGATGCCCGGTCTCATTTAAAGGCATCTCCATGTATCTTTCCATTTGTTTGTCTGTTGTTTGTTTCTGTCCTGCTACTGCTTCACCTACTCCTGTGAAACCTATCTCCTATCTAGCATCTTTGCACTCTTCTTTTCCCCCACAGACCACAGTTTGGTTACTCTTGGTGGGGCACAACATGACACTATCCAGACAAGCTCTGCCACTATAAGACCATTATGGTGGTGACAGGCACAGTACAAAAGCTTATTAAAATAGCATAAGAACACACAACAATTGTGAATATTATTTCTGGGAATGGTGTTGGATAGCAAATCTGGTTCAGAAATGGGGAGGCACAACACAGAACTGGTTATGACTTAAAATAAACAAATAAAGCTCCTTTAGTATTCACCGAAATTGAACTCAAATAGTGGGTTTAGCTTCCAATGTTAAATTGGCTTTCCAGATTGGGGGAAACGTGCCATAGGCTTAAAGTGTGCTCCTTTTTGAAATTAAGGGGGATTGAGTCCCAACATAAGGGTATTCAGGGGAGCAAGCATTAGGAGAGGGTGGCAGCGAGGGAGGAAGCCAGCTCCTCCAGCTAGAAACAATAACAGGATTAGAAATTCTTAGACCTATCTCAACTTTGTTCGGCTTGTGTTTCAGGTGGCAACTTCTGCAGTGAATCACCCTTGTTCTCGCAAGAGGAGACAGATTGTATTGTCGTTCGACAGAATAATCACCCCCTGTAAGCAGTGGTGGGGCTGTCATGCACCAGGAGCAGCAATTAGAGTGGATGTGTTTTTCATACATCAGTGGTGGTCCACAGTTTTGCAAAGAACTCTCTTTTGATCACCAGAGAGATATCATATTTTTCGTCCCCTTTGCAAAATAATCAAAAGCAGGGGTAGGAGTCTATTCACTGCCACAATGCACCCATGAAAGCGTCATAATTGCTCCATTTCGTGGACACTCCGAATCCTTACGATCTACAAGGGGTTGCTCAGTTTGAGGGAAATGGTTTGGACACATATGGCATAATTACACTAGAAAAGATGTCTGCATCCTTTGGTCTCCAGATGTTTAGGACTACAATTCACATGATATCTGGCTATTGGCTATGCTGGTTAGGTATGATGGGAGTTGTAGTCCAAAACATCTGGAGAGCCAAAGGTTGCAGATCCCTTCACTAGATGATGAGGATACCTGACTCCAGCTGCTAGGCCCCGATTGCCTAGAGAACATAAGGTTCTGGGGAAGAGGTAGCCAACCTTTCACTCTCCAGATGTTTACGCATAGAACTCCCATCAGCCCCAGCCAGACTACGCAGTGATCCGTGATCCTGGCAGTTTCAGGCCAAAACATATGGAAGGTGATAGGTTGGCTGCATCTGGACAAAATCAGGCAAGTGTGCCATCCAGAATATGTGGGGTAAAAAGGGGAATGAAATGTTGACTTGCCCACATGCAACCATGTGAGTGAAAAAGTACTCTCCTGCCTCTGCTCCATCAGCATCAATGCTGAAGGAGTGACAGCACAACTTTATGCTCCAGATGCATTTCTTGCCTTTTTCTGAATTAGAAATGTCAATGAGACCGCTGCGCAGCTGAGTTAAAAAACGAACCTATTTCTTTCTAGGTGCTGCAGAATGATCTGCTTGGATGCGTGTGCCTTACTCAAAGAAGGGGACACGCCTGTGTATTTACTAAAGGCCTTAACACCATAATATCCACAAAGCAAGCCGTTCCATGCTGCCCGTGTTTCCGCAGTGAAGGTTTCTCACGTTGTTGTCAATTTTAATTAAGCAGTCTATCCCTCTTCTCACAGATGGAGCTGAATTCCGGTTTCCTAGAAAGCCAATGCCTCATTGATCCCCTGCTCTCAAAATAGCCCAACTGCTGAGTGCACAAACAGGGACAGCTTCTTCAGCCACAGAAGAGAGCTTTGCAATTTACAAAAGCTCTCCTTTGGCTCACTGCAGTCGTTTGTCATTGTCATTTTTCACTGGATATTTTCTAGACGTCTTGAGTTTAGGGCCCTTTAGGAACGTGCATGCAACGTATGGGATTGCTCAGAATAACTCTGAGTCCAAATGACCAAACCAACTCAGGAAGATGGCAAAGTACTGTTTTATTAACAACTATCTAAAACAGGCAGTTACAACGAACATCAACGGACGTACGCTCGATTTCTCTCAGCGATCTTTTCACAAAACGTAGACTTTATACTAAAAATAGGTCAGAGGCGACGTCATACTACGTGGCAATAATGAAATACCTACTAGGGATCAGGATTGGCTTAAGGGGAACATCTAAGTATATATTCTATATGAACTAGGGTTGTGATTGGCTGCCCACTGTCAGGTGGACTACATACGCCTACCTCTAAAACATGTCCTCTTCAGAAACATTAGATACACGGTTTCTCATTGTTTCTCAAACTATAAGGTGCTTCGTTATATGGACCACTACAATTGCTTGGCACGCTTGTGCCTGTCTGGAATATTTGGTTCACTTAGCAGCACCTACGCCCAGACCCAGGTGCAAAGAGATGGGGCCTGACACTACCCCCCACCCAATTAGCCCATCATCTCTCATCGCCCATGCCTTCTGCCATGAAGATTGTCTTTGCACTTAGGCTTGTGAAGTATCCTTATCTCTGAGAATACACTGGAGTGAGGGCATTTGCTATCGTGTTCTAGGACTCCAAGGTCGAACTCTATTTTCATCCTTGGCTCACGTTACAGGAGACCATGATTTGGTCCATTTTGCAGGTTTTACGAATTAGACTTTCAACTCTTGTTGTTCTTTCCTTGCAATTGAACAAGGGATGATTTATCCTTTGCACGTTCACTCCTTTCCCGAATAGATAGCTGACCTTGGCTGCTCTAGTCTTGACTCCAGGCCAGACAACCTTGCCACGCAGCTCCACGATTCAGCTTATTCTTGCTGCGACATAGTTTTCCCTTTCCTCTTCAGGGGTCCTGTCTTACTAAATTCATGATACTGATGTCCAGCTTCTATACAATGGCGGCTTCGCCTGCATTCTATGCACTACGTATAGCCAGCTTCAATGATGACTTAGCCTACTTGCATTGAAGATTCTGTACAATTATTGAAGGGTTGATTTTCTGCAGCACTTTGTGCATGTTTAATCTCTTTTTTTCATATTTAAAAGTTTGCTTGATTCTTTACTTCGTCATTAGTTTCTTCAAGATCCATACATCTGCTTCAGCAAGTATCCCGAGACGTCGTTCATACTCTTTTCAGACATCACTGCTTTTCTCTGCTCCTTCTCATATTCCTGCCTAAAATTGTCATCTCTTCGAGGATACATTTGGTAAGGTTGTCTCAATGGGTGTCTTCTCTCAAACACACGTTGTGGTATTGGCACAGCTGCTGGTGTCCAACACAGCAAGATCTCAGGCCTGCAACATATGGGAAGTGGGGGGCAGGGGCATGCAGCTGCTCCTCTACACTCTTTCTTGTGGCTGCAATATATGTGGTAGATGTTGGCAACAACTGCCACCTGGCTGCATGGAAGAATTCAGATCAGAGGGCGTCTGTTGGGCTTTAGTAGTTATCATTCTGGATAAACCTTGAAGTGGGAACCATTTTGTTGAGTGGGGATGCTGTGCTATTGAGGTGCCACTGATTGTTTAGATTACCAGTAGGCGGTCGCTCCTTGCAGTATTTCACATCCTGTGCCATTGTAGCCCATGTGCTAGTCAGATCCCAGCCACCAACTCTGAGACCAAGACACGCGTGACTCCAGCTGCAATGCTTTTGCTTGATGGGCTGCGAAGGATCTTCTGTAGACCTGGATTTTTCATAGATCTTAATGTAAACAGTAGTCGGATGGTCTACTCAGGAAACACTCAGCTTTGCAAATCCACATGGGAGCTAGTTTTGAATCCTACACACGAGGAATGTGGGCGAAGGAAAGAAGTCCTGTTGAGTACATTGAGAAGTCTGTAACCCTAGGCTTTCTGTATCACTTTGCTGATCTGAGACAGACACACTGCTCAGTCTGTAGTAGGTTTCAGTGTTACCCTTGGGTCTGTCTTCTGCACCCTGCTGATCTCTCCAGCCTCTGGTGGATCACTTGATTTCGAATGCCCTCCCAAACCATGGTAAAATCCCATAAACATATAATGGCTCATTTTGATTCTGGCGGAGTGTGACATGGTTCATCATTTACTGACCTGGTTTCCTCCAATAAATTACTCATTGTTGTGTATGCAAAGCTGAGCATAAAAACCACTTCCACCAGACCCATCTGCTCCGCACATATAAAAGGCATGCATCGCCACCTGCACTAAATTCTCATGCAGGCTTTTGATGGAATTTTGCCCAAACCGACCTGCAGGGGTCAAGTAGAGTAGGGAAGTCACGGATCCAGGCTTCCGGTCTGTTCATAATAGACCACTAGAGTAGAGTTTTGTCTTTGTGAGAACCAGACAGAATTATGCCGCCTGAAAGGTTAAGCACATCATGTCTGGTGTTATGCGGATTCTGTGAAGACATGATTTAGCCTGTTGCTAGTGTAGAAAGCAGGTGCAGATGATGCCAGTGAGACTGCAGCACTTAGAAGTGCCTTCCATTTAACAAGCATGCTTTGCAGTAACAGAATTGTATAAGAAATGTGAAGTTATACAAAATCTCTATAGAATTATTATTATTTAATTCTTGTATAGCCCACACACCTTGTAGACATCATGGCGCACATTATAATTATAATTGTTCTTTGATAACACGCGTAATACCAGCGGGATCGGGATTCGAACCTGTGTTGCACTTCGTTGTCTTGCTTAGCTATTCCTCTTCAAAAAGAAAAGAAAGGACGGATCAAGACATAACAGGCAGGTCAGGAAAAACAGTAAATAGGTGGTTTAGCAACTACCAATCCCTGTGTTAAATAAATGTGTCTTAACTTCTCTCTTGAACGTGGCCAGGCCGGGATGGACCGTACAGAAGAGTGAAGGGCATTCCAGGCTTTGGGAGCCCAAATATCAAAACTGGCCCCCCCAAACTTGCTCAGTTTGAAGTGCGGCAGTGAGATCTTTCTCTCATTGCTCAACCGAAGGGAGAAGGACAATGCAAACTGAGGAGCTATGTTTCTGAGCTCCCAATCATTCATTCATTTATTCAGCTAGTGCAAAGCACAAAGCTTACTGAGGTAGTGTAGTGAGGCACTATATGCCTTTTCACACATGTACACATACATATATACATACATACATACATGCATGCATGCATGCATATATGTATACACATAAAAAATGTTTAATTTCTTTAGTGTGCATCGAGACAATGTTATATCAATGCAGAGCATGGCTTAGTAAGTGAGTCATTGCAACATGGGCCTTGTTTGAAGTCTGCCATAGTGGTTTACATGGCGTGAAGAAGGATTTCACCCTTAACTTAAGGTGTCAGTCTGAAAAACCCAAACCCCTAACCGTCGTTTTGCCCCCCCCCTTTGGGCAAGCACGCTCTCCGGTCTTCAGACAACCTTTGACAATCTGACAACCTCCTATTGGGGGTGTGGATCACTATACCCCCCTTGACTGCATTCGTATCAGGCCCTATGTGCAATGTGTTCTAATAACATACACCTATCTTACTACCGTGGGCAATAACAAATAACATTAAGACACAAAGAAAACACAAAGGCCCTCATTACAACTCAGGCAGTAAGGGGTTTACGGCGCCGTAAACAGCGCCGACCCTTACCGCCTGAGTACGAGGTCCCTTAGCGCCATGGCGGACTTAACACCTGCTTTTAGCAGGTGTTAAAATCCATGGCGCTAAGGGACCATGGAGTTAATTACGCCACCGTAATTTACGGTGGCGTAATTAACGCCTTCCCCACTCCCATTATGCCCTATGGGGCAAAAATGGGAATGGGGAAGGGTAAATGGGGATTGGGGACTTACCGCCCCGCCAAGGTCGGAATGGGGCGGTAAGTCCGCCAACCACCATGGCGTAAACGTAGTTTACGCCATGGTGGTAAAGTCACGGCCCAGGCGGTAACTTACCGCCTGGGTCGTAATGAGGGCCAAAGAATCGATTCAATTTATAACAATGGGATACATTTATTTATATACACACAGCTAAGTATAATGCATGACAATACAGGCAGTTCTAATGCTATGTCTAATTTGCACCTTTTATACTTCTGGTGCAAAGCTACCATGCAGTAACTATGTAAGCCTGTGCTGCAAGTGTGTGGTTCTAATGCAATCTAATGCAAGCGCTAGCATCCATCACCTTCATGGGTAAATCCACACCATCAAAACCACACCATCCCTGTCTGGTTTTCCCCTTCTCCCCTTATGTGAGTGTCTATTCTGATCAATCAGTCAGTCCAGGTCAAACCCATACTTCCCATTTGCATGTGTTCCCAGCTCTGTCTTTGCCATCTCTGCACGACTCTGCAATCAGCCAGTCAGTGGCAGGCCTCAATTCTGGTAACTGCCAACTGCCAAGCTCTCTCAAGCTCTCTCTCTGCCTCATCGATCTCATCAAGGCCCATCAGTCTGCTGCACCAAGCACCATCTCCAGCCAACCCTCTCTGTGGCTCTCCCGATCTCTTTGGCCAACTCTCGATCTCTCGTGCAGTCCCCCAACTCTTCCGTCTCTCACAACTCTTCCGAACTCCTCTCTCCCTCTCTTTCTCCAGCCCTCCTGGTTATAGTCTCCAATGACGCACAGAATGTCTAAGAATATCTCTCCCTCAGCATTTAGCAAAATGCCTGCCTGTCTCCTTGTGTGTTACTTGTCTCGGCATGTCCTGTTACTTCGTGTCAAAGTGACACTGGAACATCATATCCATCATATCTTTCTTTCATGGCCTTCCGAGTATGTTGCGAAATACATCATCTATTCCCTGTTTCTCTATTCTCTCCACTGTAGGCTTCACTCTGTATTACAAAATGCTCTTAGGCCCCGTTCTTAAAGCACCTCTTCTGTGTGAAAAGTCTTCCCTCTCTCCTGTCTACCTACTCCCTTGGTGCAGCCCCGACCTTTGCAGTCTCTACGAAGCACACCAGCCATGCTGATAAGCTTCCCTCTCGGACAAGGGTTCATGTTATCTGTGTATGTCTGCCAATGTTTACGAATAGTGTACCATAACATTTCTCCGCACTGAGCAACGTCTGTCTTTCTCCATCAAAAAATGGCTCATAGGCCTTGTGTCTCATTCTGAATGCTTCCTAGTGTTTACCGCAAATCTCTCGCAATGTAAGCACTAACTAAATGCAAAACTCATTCTAGGTGCATACTCAATCATACATACATACATACATGTGTGTCAATCATATCTCTAAATGTGTCTCTACAAAGCATACATGTGTGCTATACTAAATGGCTTTTCATGGCATTTCAAATATGCCAGTGTGTGTAGTGCAAGCAATGCATTTTCTCTCTCAGCCTAAGTGCTATATCTAATGCAAACATAGATGAACAGCAAATCATGTTGAGTATATGTTGTGTCTCTAAAACACTACATGTCACTTCAAATATGTGCAAGTGCGAGTGGAGGCAATATCATTCTAAAAGCATATTGCAAATGCATACAAAGGTGACAGTCTAATATGTGGACAGTGTCTACTTCAGCAATGTACTATGGATAACTAAACAGAATGCAAATAATGGAATGATTCCATAGCAAAGAGTAATGATTGGGTAATGGTGATTCTAACAGATACTAATGATGAGTCTAACGATAACAATACCAGGCTCCTCATTTTATCAGATTCACAAAGGTACAGAAGGACAACAGCCTAGACCAATGGTTTACCCTTGGGCCGGCTCAGAGCCGTTCTTGACATATTCTTCTTCTTAGAGATTGCTGACAATAAGCCTTAGAAATGGTTTAGGTTTGGTTATGCTGGAAGTAGGAGACTACCCTGAGCATAGTGGAAGGGGCAATGAGAACTGGAGCAGCCCAAGAGCCAGTAGGTAAGGAGGGGGTGACCCTTGTGAACATACCTTATAAATATCCCCTCCAAGCAGAGGCAAGGGGCTGGTGTTGCAAACAGAGATGGGTGCTTCCTAGGTCCAATCATTTGGCTTGCCCCGCTCAATGCTATTAGACAATTGAATTGATCTTTGCCCTGAAAATTGCTTATGTATGCTTTTAACCTGTGTATCCATTAAAGTGCCTTGTTCATGTGTCTTGTTTTTATTCATGTATTTGCCTCAAACTATAGAGAATATCAGATGTGTATGAGCTGCCTGAGAAGCAGCCTTTCATAGGTAGTTCACAACAAGTCTAGGCGGATCAATGGTGCTTGGCACTATTGGTGAAGATATTGGTCAAATGCGACATTGGTTTCATTGGTGCATGCCCCAAATACGGCAGTTACTGTGTTGGGCTCGGTCCCTGGAGAAGGAAGGATTTGGTTCTAACTGAAAGTTCATGAAATGCAGAATGTGTAGTGAGATCCAATTAGGTTGTTGTTATGGTTATGGTTATGAAATGCAAGATGTTCATGAAAGCTGTGATTTGTGTAATACGGTCCAATGAGAGTGTTGTTGTGTTTGTTTGTGAATACAGTTTCTCGTTTTGTATATACTGAGGGTGAGTAATTTGCATATGCTTTGTTTGAATGTATTGCTTGTCTATAGTGAAGTATAGTGAAATGACGTCTATCTGATGAATGTTTCCGTTTCTCTTCCCTATTCTGGGCATTAGGAAAGCATCCTGAGTCTTATGGGCTCAGGGATTGTTCAGAGTACTATGAAATGCAATGTGTAGGAGTGGCTTGGCGGCCACTCATTAACTATGTTGTACTACCCACAATTATCTCTAAGTAAGGATAGTTGAGTGATCTGCACTCTGATATTATGGCTCAGCAGATAAAGGCATCTGCTATATCGCATCAGCTGACACGCTAGCCCCCGGGGGTAGGAGGGGCGAGATGTCTGGTGACATTGGCAGCATATACACTGGCTGGGAGGGTGAGGTCGAGCAGTTTGGCAGCAGGGTATCTACAAGAAGTCTGTCGACAGAACAGAGGGAGCAGATCATCCAGTCTCAGGTGGTGTAGGGGGTGTGGACTAGAGCTGGGCAAGCCCGTTGGGGCTCCTAGGGCACTGGCCTGACCCACCAGTGCCTGTCCAAAGCAGGGGCTGGCCATGAGCCCCATCGGATGCTCACCCACTCCTATTTTATTTTTATTTTAAAAATGCGCTTGTGTCTGTATTTATTCCGGCCGCCTGACCCGAACTTACCCTGCCCGGGAGAGCACGCCCTTCACCACCACTCTCCTGGCTTCCTGCATCCAACAGCACACGTTGCACGTTCATCTCTTCTGCCGCAGCATCTCTCAGCCCAGCTGTTTTGCCATGGCTGCACTGTGCTGCTGTGATGCCGCAGACCACATTTGTCCTTTTTTCTTAGTTTATTCATGATGTTGGAAACCTTTAGTTAGTGACTTAAAACAACTTCATTGTTTTGCATATCAAGATAGAAGAGACATCATGGATATAAACAAATCTTTAAATGGGCGCTTTGAGTTGGACATGTTTCATCATGCATATGAAAAGCTCTGACTGCCACTGATAAAAGAAATGTGTTTGTAATCTGAGCACCCTAACGACTTACAGAGCCACAGACGCTGTGTGTGTGTCTGCGTAGCTGAGACCTGGAAAACTGGCATCGCTGAATGTCGGTCCTGAGCCGATTCTATAACTGGCTCGGAAAAAGCAAAAGGTTCAAGGTCGCGTTTCTTAAGCATTTGAAGTAAAGGCGTGCTTTGTAAAAATTAAAAGAATGTGTTGTACAGCCTACCAGTGATTTATACTACACTCCTGTAAACAGGTATGCCAGAGGAACGAGGTTTGTGCTACACACTCAGCGTTAAGCAGAGTCCCCAGGCCCAACAAACCCTCTCCCAGCAATGACGGACTGAACCAAGGACAAGTTAGAACTGTCCTTTATTTTCCATAAGAGACAGGGATCATACAGGAAACTAAAACATCTCCAGCAATCACAGCTCCTGAGCCTGTGTCAGGGGTTTTTGTTAGCAAATGTTGTCACAATTTAGAACCATTCCCCAAAAACCTATGAGCCCATTATATTGGGTACCTGTGGTGGTAGTGCATATAGAAGGCACCTATATGTGTTAGCTAACTGCCCCTGCCATGCCAGGGGGTCTTACCTGAGACTTCCCCCAAAACTATCTATTACATTGTTTCAGGGTCGCAAGACTGCAATTGGCCTTTGCCCATTACCCTCCACCCTATGATATTTTCACCCTGATTGGCTGGAGAAGGTCCCCTCAGGCCTCAGACCCTGCTCTGTCCTCAGCGCTCCGTGTACTTTCTCATGGTGATGAGAAAGACCCAGTTGTTGCCACTGCTAAATACACATAACTTGAGAGAGTGCCTATGAATTGCAATGTTTGTTGGGCAATACATGTGTCAATTCTTGCCTGCTTCTCTGGGAACAGATTCACTTCCCACCACGTGTAAATGGCTATTGTTCGGCTAAGCCGCATCACGTGGGTGAGGACTGAAAAACTGAGCTTTTGGTCTGCAATTACCGAGAATTTATTCTGCTATTTTGCTGGTGGCTCCTTGCCCCTATTGCCACGAATGTTCCACCCGCCTTTGTCCTTGGCTGCAAGCACTGGCCCTTCGCTTCGTGCCAGAGTCTGCATGTCTTCGTTCCTTGTTCTGAGGCCTGTGGCTTTGTGCACTTTCACTACAGTTGTTCTATGGTTTCTCTATACTTATATATGTATTATTGTATTGCTTTCTCTTGAGGTTAGTACTATTCGGTTCTTTCAGGTTCCTTATATGTCCCCAAAGTTCCATATGGTTAGTTGAAATAAGCAACTGCAAGCTTGTCTTGTGTGACTCTTGTTCTCTTTCATTTCTGCATTTCTACATTTGGCTAATGAAAGAAAATACGAAAGACTTTCGACAGTATCTGCAAGTATCTGTCCTCTATATATAGAACTGCATATGGATATTCTTCGTGTGTGCACGTGTGTGTCTGTGTAACTTCGTACAGGGATGCGGGTTTGCTTTGTGGCTAATGTTACTGTGTCGTGGTGTCTCTAATGATGTCAGCACAGCTGGATATTTATTGTTAGTCAACCAGGTCCAGTGTTAAGGCACCTGTATCAGCGATGACGTCAGCTGGATAGGGTTTGAATGGTTGTGTGAAACAATATCTGTTCACATATGTAGAATTTACTGGCCCTCCTGGGAGCTAGCCAAACAGTGAGTGGCATCTATCATTCCTCAGTCTTTGGGCGTTCATGCGTATAGGGGTCACAAGGGCCATTTCAGGTACCCTCTCTTCAGTCGCCCATCTGGTTGACTTGTCGACCACATCACCAAATCTATTCACCGTAGCTCTTGTCAGCCATATCTTTGTTACTCCTCCAAGATGTCCATAGTAATTTGCATGGTCATCCAAACTCCATGTCATGTAACAGCAGTCTCCTTCTGGGTTGCACCACACCCATTTAGCTCAATAGTTCTTGTAGTTATTGGGATCATTGAATACTATCATCTCAGGTGCGAACAGTAGACACTAATTTATATTCATCCTTATTGTATTTCGAGCTTCTACTATTTTGACCTCCTCACCATTATTGTCTAATATTTTCATCCCTACTGTTTTCTCTGATCGTCTTCTTGCATTGTGTTATGCATATAATTATCACACATAATGTCAATAATATTAGTATCAGTGCTGCTAATAGTACATTTAGTCCATCCTCCATCCATGTGGCTATTGATGAGAATATATATGACAGCCAGCCTTCATCTTTTCCTTCACCTTTGGCTTCTGCCTCCATCTTGGCATGCATTTTCGATAATCTGGCAAATGCTTCAGTTAGGGTTCCAATTTCTTCGTCATTTGTTGGCATGAACGTGCAGCAAGAAGACCCGATCTTGGTGCAAACTCCTCCTTCCATTGCTGTGAGTAGTTGAAGAACATATCTGTTCTGGAAGGCCATCAACCTCACTGCTCGGAGCTCTTCTTTTATGGCATTGAAGCCGTTGAGAGTTGAAATTATTCTCTGCATAAACTCCCACCTCGTAATCTGGAGCCATTTTGCATTTTGTATAAATCTGTACAGCTGGAACTACTGATGTGAAGAACATTTCTGTCCTGCTGAAAAGTCGGCGCTCAGGTGGTATGTCATCTAGAGAAGCTTCAGATGCTGACGACAAGCAGTTCTGCCTCTTCACTCCACTCACTTGTACTGACTTCTTCATTCTTTTGGCATTATCTATCTTAGCAAAGTCTTCTGTTTTGATGTTTTTTGTGGAACCACAAGTGCTGGCGTATTGATGTGCACTAGTGAGCATAATCCTCCCCAGTTGGGTGGCAACTTTTCATACACCTTATATCCACACACCCAATAATGATCCATTAATACTGCCATCCCAACCTTCACTGTCTGCGTGCAGTCTTTTTGTTCTCCAACCCTTACTGCTCCATCATTCTGGAAACATAATGCTGCTTTCTTTAGTGGTATTATGGGCATTGGTCCAGCTTCATTCTCCATCAAGGTCAGTAACTTCGCACTTGCATCCCATTCTTTTAGGCATTTGCCATTCTCTGCCTGTACTGTGTTTACTGGAACTGTTAGCAGCGTGTGTGCTTTGCTAGCTACTGCACCTTGTTTCCATCCTTCAGCTGTGTACACTTGGTCATAAAAAAGCGTGGTTGTTCACGGCATCCTGGTCTTCCTCCTATTTCCTTGGGTCCCTTCTTAGGACAAGGTAATTCCTTCAGTGTTATTGTTTTTGTGGTTTTGTGGGCCGTCAGTTATGTATTGTATAGCCTGGTATTTCTTCCAATAATTGTGCATCATGTCAAGCGTTTTGATGTAGCTTTCTTGGTATTGGAATGTTGTTTTGGACATCCATCTCAATGTTGCTGTTTTCCCTTGAAATCTTCCTCTGGTAGTACACATGGACAGGTACATAAGGCATTGCGGTCTTGATACTGGTATTTCATTGCCACAAACGTTCTGAAGGCACTCATGGCATAAGGGATAAGAGAGCATACATAACAGCTCTCCCCTGTGGTTTGTTTGCCTACTCTAGTCATGTCCTTGTACTGCATGTTATTAGATACTACAGCAGTATCAGTGAGATAGAGATCCACCACTCCCATGTCTACATCAGCACTGCATCTGCCTCGCCTTAGCATACTTACAGTGCTTACCTCTCCACCTGACATGGTATTTCCTCCTGCCCACATTGGGGTTGTGTTAGTAGGGGTTACAGCGGTATACTTTATAACAAAAGACATTCACCAAAAAATAAGAGTGAAAATACCAAAGACACAGAACACGATGAACATTCTTTTAATAATAACACCCATTACTTACTCCTCTTCAGAATCTTGTGTATTTTCAAAGCTGTTTGTTGATCGCCTGCATTGCGCTAGAAAATGTGTTATTGTTATTAGTATTTCTTTTTTAAATTCAAGCCCTGCAAACTTGATGTTGGGTCATTGCAAGAAAAAATAATTGTTCCCAACCTGTGCATATTCTAGAATCATGAAGTACAGCAAGCATAGAAGGGTTTCCTCTTTTCAATTGCAGGTATGTTTGTGCTAAATAGGCCAGGAATGTGAATCATGGGGAAGCATCGCGGGATGTGAATCATGGGGAAGCATCGGACAATGCAATAATAACAGTAGCAACTTTCACGATGAATGCTGTCAGTGTGCGGAAAGAAAAATAATAAACAGTGTACCCTCACTCTGGATGTCTAGGAAGTCCTTTCCCTATATCTCTTGCTCTGGAGCGGGTAATCATAGGTTGGCCCCTGCTGGACTGAGATGTTCAGAGGTGATGGTTTTGCTCTTCTGTTTGTGTATCGTTGTCCCTCTCGTTGTTGGAGCTAGGAGAGGCCATTGCTTGACAGGGCATGATGTCTCCAAGGTAATTCCAAGCCTTCTTATCTCACAGTTTCATTGCATGATCTGTGATCTGCTCCACTGTATATGGTCCTGTAAACCTGGCTTGTACCACCGGTGCGTGAAATCCCTTAAAAGCACCTAGTCTATGGGATAAAGCTGTGGAGGTTTTAGACATTCTTTTTTTGCTTCTGGGTTGTTGTTTTCTTGGTTTGCTTTGGGCCTTTCCCGTTGTCTCTGCATTTGGTGAGAAATAAAAGAGGCACTAGCCATCAAGTAAGAGTTGTATTCGCACATTTCTTGTCCCATTACATCAGACATTTTTTCTGCGTTTAATAATGTCCTAGTGGGAGGAGCCAGGGGAAGTCTCATCCGCCATCCGGTTACCACCTCATGTCGGGTAAAATGGTGGTCAGAACCTGGTTTTTTGCACAATGCGAATAAGGGAAAAGGCAGACAATATAACCAATGTTTGTTGAGCATCTTTTTTATTTTGGCAATGCCTTCCATGAGCAGCCCGTAGAGGCACTCACACACCCCGTTTGATAGACACAAGAGATTCAACAAGGTTGTGATGTCGTGAAACCTCTCATTGGCGAAGTTAGGATAATTGTCAGACTGCAGGACCTCGCACAGGACCTCGCACACGCCCTACCCTGGGAACATTTCATGAACCAGGAATTTTGCCACTCTAATGGCATCAGGATGGGAACAGGGAGCGGCTTTGATCCCTCGGGAAAATAGGCCGACAACCAGTGTCATGTAGTGGTAGCCCTGGCATACTTGGATCATGTCAACATAGTTGACATGAAGGTGTTGGAATGGACCCAATGGGCGAGATATGGCTCCTCTTACTACCCTTGGAATATGACCTGCTGTAAATTGTTTACAAACAAGACAATTGGTCATGAATTCGGCTATCTGTTCTGCCAAATGAGGACAGAACCAGTCTTCTCCAATAAGAGCAGCAAGCACCTCCTTCCCCATATGGGTAGGATGGTGTAACTGTGTCAGTGCAGTGTGTAATAATGAGAATGGCATTACCACTTTCCCTGTGTTATTTTGCCACCATAAGGCAACTGTCGGAGATACTGTAAACCTCTCGCCCCCTTAGCCACAATTCCTTTTCTTTCCTTGGTGCAGCTCCCTGCAATTCCATAATCTGTGTCACCGGTAATGTGTTATATCCTTCTTTTAATATCATTGTCCATACATAGTTCCATGCTGGTAATGAAGCCTCCATAGCTAAAAGGTCCCAAAAATAAGCAGTGTGTTTTGCTTCCGCATATGCTGCCTTGTTGCTCGTGGAGATGGGGTCCTCCCCCCTTGTGTGGGCCTGGCACTTTGCCACTGCCCTACACAGTGGGAATTTGAGTGCCTCTATCAGACTGCCCAATAGGAGTGGGTGCTGCACCAGTGACCCATCAGTCAATGTGACAGCCCAGAGTGCACTGTGGATGGCACATAGGCTGAATCTGAATACACTGTCACTTCCTTGTTTCTGCTGTGTTCCAGTGTCTATATTAAAGCTACTAGCTCTGCAGCCTATGCTGACAAATGTGACAGTAAACATGCACATGTCACCACCTTGCTCGCCCCTTCCTCCTTTAATCTCACTACTGCTGTCCCAGTATGTCTTTCCCCTGTTGTCTGGTCAATTGTTGACGACCTGTCAATATAAAGTATGTCTCCCCCTCAAGTGCGTTCTCCTATACCTTTGGGATGTTGTCATGGTTTTCTATGTTGGCGGTACAGTCATACACATAGTCGTCACCCTCTATGGGTTCATCACCTCACTATATTGAGAGCTGGGTTTGACAGTAACACCTCATACCCTGAAGCTCTCTGTGTTGTCAATGTACTTTTGGGTCTTTCTAGTATTGCGAAGAGAGCATGCTCCACATAAAGAGTGGTGCTGCATCCCATGGTAAGAGTTGTTGATTTGTCTACTGCAAATGCAGCAGCAGCCAGTGCCTGTTCGCACACGTAGTATCCTCTCATCACTGGTTCTAATTTCTCGCTGCAGTATGCTGTTGGTTTATGCCCCATGCTTGTCTTTTATGTCAGTACTGCATTCATAACTACTTAATTGAAGTGCAAGAATAAGAGGAATTCCTCCAGATAATCTGGGATACCCAACACGGGAGCTGTGCATATTGCTTCCTTCAGCTCCTCGAATACCTTGGTCCTTTCTTCTGTCCACAGTTATGTGCCCTGCTCCCCTGTGCTTCTTTCAGTGCGCTTAACAGGGGCCTAGTATAAGTGCTGTAGTCAAATACCCATGCTCTGCAGTAATTACATAGTCCTAGGAACTGCTGCATTTGTCTTATAGTTCTGGGTTTTGGAGTTTTGCCTATTGCTTCTGCTCTTTCTGATGCCACTTTTCACTTGTCTTGTAATATAAATTGTCCAATGTACAACACTTCTTTCTGGTAATATTGTAATTTGGCCTTTTCTACCTTGTACTCTCTTTCTGCCAGCGCAGTCAACATGAGTCATCTCTACACTGTGCCTCTGTTTTGCTACGAATCAATATGTTGTATACATACTGTATAATGACACTCTCTAACTATACATGTCTTAAGTCCATTTGAAGGACCATGTTGAATATGGAAGGTGAATCATAGTACCATTGTGGAAGTCTAATGTGTTTCCACTTCTTATTTCTATAGAGGAATGAAGTTAAGTCCTGTGAGTCTGGCTGGAGTGGTATAGAGAAAAAGGCATTCTTCAAATATATAACCGTGAAGTGGGTAACTTCCTTAGGAATGCTACACAGAATTATCACTGGATTCGTAACTAAAGGAAATTCTGCATCGACAATATGGTTCAGAGGGTGCAAGTCCTTTATAAAACACCATGACCCCATTGCCTTTTTCAGAGGGTACACTGCCGTGTTGCACAGTGATTCGGATGGTATTAAGATGCCTAGCATCACTAGTGCTGCAATCGTCTCATAAATACCCTTGTCTGCCTCCCTCAACAGGGGATATTTCCAAGCTCATGGTAAAATTGCTCCTGGCTTCCGTTTGATTTTCACTGCTCCTATTCCTTTCAGAAACCCCACATCATAGGGACTTGTGGACAATAAGATGCTGGGGACCTTTGCCAAGTCTTCCTTGAGAAATGTCGGTGGTTCTTGTAGCATCATTGCCATCCTCTGTGGTACCTCACTGTAGTGTATCTTCACCCAGTATGTAATGCTAATGTCAAACACTACCTCGTGATCTGAGTGTTTGTCTTTGAACAGTTCTTTCTTATGTCACAGTAGTTAGCCTATACCCTTCTGCCATCGCGATCACTGATCTCTATGCCCATCCAGTGTCATCTGTCCCATGTACTGTTATTCTGTCCCCCCCCCAGAATTACTGTGCCTAATTCTAGTGGTATTATCGTCCCTTCTGTCTCATCAAGTGATAGTTCAGGTCTAAACATGTATTCATTTGGACAGTGCCACAATTTTCCCTGAATCCCCAGGAACCATGCTATTATTACTTCAGTCCCATATCGAATTAGCTCTTCATCTGCTGGCACCTCCGTCTGTACCATGCGCCCACAATAGGTTTAATAATTTCCCTCACGTTTAGAAGGTGGATCCCAGGTGTGTAACACACTATCCCTTTGTCAGTGAATGAGATGGTCATGTTAAGTTTGCTCATGATGTCCCTTCCCCTCATGCTCACAGGTGTCTGTCGGGAAATACAGTAAGGGTAAAGCTAGGTCCTGCTTCGCTATAGAAAGTGTAAGATCGTATGTAAAAGAAACCACTTCCGTCACCCCAGAAAATCCCTGAGCATTCATGGCATTGCCTGACATTCTATACCTCCTCTCCCGGATGCACGATCTAGTTGGCCCTGTGTCTACAAGAAAGGAAAAAGTCTTATCACCTATCATCACCCCTATATATGGTTCCTCTGCCGGGTAAGGTGTAATCAATAAGATGGAAAACATCAGGTCTGTTTGTAGGATGTCCTATTGATGGTATAAAGATATTCCGTTCCCTGCAAATGGGTTGCCCCCTACTATGGTAGTCCCCTCTAGTTGGGGTCATTCCCATGTAGTCGGTGCGTGCTAATGTCCCATTGTTGTGTGGTGCGGTCTATTGTGGTTGCATGTTATTCTGTGCCTATGTTATGTGGGGTGTCTGCGAATACTGTTGCACTGGCACCTACATTTGTGGTATCAGTGTCATGGGTTGGTGTGTCTCCGAGTATGCGTTCAGTGTCTGTCCTTGTCATTGTATCTGGTCCTGGGTATAGTACTCTGTCTACTTCCCCTGATATGTTGGCTGATATGCATTCCCCCATTCTTCTGCATCCCCTCTCTGCCCCTGCCCACTCTAGATATGTGGGCGAAATGCGATCAGAACATCTGTACACATTTAAACAATACCAGGTTTTGTCAAAATATATACATATATATATTTATTTATAAACAATTTACACAAATATTTATTGTTCTCAACATCCCCATTTAAACACCACCATTCATTCCATCATTCATTCACACTCTCACTATACATGTCAAAATTCCACACTTGTGGTACTCAGAATTTCATGAAATTTGGAGTGTGTGCAGGACAAGAGAGAAGGAACCCATGGAACATTGAACTGGAATCACCGCGCAGTGAGAAAACACTGGGGTACCAGATTAGAACATTTCTGGACTCGGCCACATGAGGCGAGAACAGGGATTTTTCCTCTTTGAATTTATTGACTAAAGACGCAAGACACCCCCATACCTGAATCTTTGATCAGGCGCAGAGTTATCTAGCACCACTGCAGGATTTAGTCCATCGTTGACACGCGTCTCCATTATTTCCTGTGGAGATTGAGGTTTGATGACATCCTCCACCTTTTGACATTTCGGAGTGGTTGCAACAGAACCATCCGTCTCCTGAAGAAGGTCGCTTATATTTACTGGCTTATTAGGGGCCTATTGTGACGACCGAAACATATGTTGAGTTACAGCAAATAAGCAGGATGCTATTTGTTTTTGTATTAACACTTACTGTAATCACCAAGGTGTTGAAATCTATGTTAATATATTGGTTCTAGGTGGTCTGAGTACCACAAGTGTGGAATATTGACATGTATAGTGAGAGTGTGAATGAATGATGGAATGAACGGTGGTGTTTAAATGGGGATGTTGAGAACAATACATATTTGTGTAAATTGTTTATAAATAAATATATATATATTTTGACAAGACCTGGTATTGTTTAAATGTGTACAGATGTTCTGATCTCATTTCGCCCAGGTTCATTTTTGTTGTTCCATTATATTTAGCCTGAAGAACCTGTGGCAGTAAGGCAATCCCTATTTTGAAACACTCTAGATATGTCACATATCGCACCGAGCACAGAGGTGGTTCTCTCATTTGCCTCAGGTACCCCCCAGAGAACCCTTCTGGGCCTTGCTGTACTGGTTTCCCATATCCGGGATACCCTCTCGAAAACCTCTCTTGGCTTTGTTGCATTTAATGCCCATACCCGCGTACTTTAGGTGGCCTCCCTCTTCCTCTGAACCCATGTTGCGCATCCTCCACCCCATGAACCCTCCTACCATGGGTGGCAGTGCTTACTGTTTCTGCGGTGCACTTTGTCCTCCTGTGCTTATTAACACTGCTCCTTCCATGGCGTATTTAGACAGTTTCTTCTGCACTAACTTCGCCTCCTCCTGTTTTCTTTCCTCACGCTTTCTTGCATTAACCTGCAGTAGTGTACTATTTTAAGTTGAATTTCTGACCACGGTTTTGCCTCCATCCCCACCGAAATCTTTAGTTGCCTCTGCACCTGCTCTGGTAACCCTTGACATAGTATATGATAAAATAATGCCACTGTGCTATCCCACGGTTCTCGCATTTCAAGGCTCCATGACTCTTGAATAGCCTGAATATATTGTAGGGAGGGCGTCTTCGTCTTCCCCCATTTTTGCATGCTATGATTGTGCTAATATCTGATGTGTCAGGGTACTGCACCCGTAGATCTATCCTTAGAGCTGCTCTGTAGTTGTTAAATGGCAAACCATTGTGCCCCATGTTCTGGGTAGTTACTCCTGAGTATCTGGCCCTTTATCATACATCATTGGCATCCTCTCTGAGAATCGCCGCTAATAAACCTTTCATGTACCCTACCGGTAGTGTCTGTCCTGCTGTTATTCTTTCCATTCCGTATATCCATTTCCCAGCACCTGCCGTCAACAAGGATAGCTTACACCTTATGTTTTCCCTGTCGATCTGTTGCCATGGCATATATTGAGGTTGCCTCCCTCCCTTCTCTAGTAAGGGGACCTGTGTCAGCCCGTTCTCCCCCTCCAGTCTCTCAGTGTCTTTGGTGGCAGTGAATGTCCTTGCTAATTCTCCCATCCTGCACGCTGGAAGGTTCCTTAATCTCTGTGTGTACGGAGTAGCACTGTCAATGCTGCGTGATATAGACCTACAACGATTTACCCTTTCATCTTTGTCACCCCCAAAACACTCCCATCCTTTCCTGATCCTGTTACTATATCTCGGTCCATGCCCTTCCCTAAGCTTCCTAGGACAGGCCATCCCAATCCATCGTCCTCACTTCCTCGTAAGTCCCCGTCCGAATCAGCATCACTGCCATCACTATCAATATCATCTTGGAAGCTTAGACTTCTCAACATGGTGCCGCCCCGCTGCCCTTCCTCCATGTTAATCATGCCTCCACAGTGCCCCTCATGGAGGACCTAGTATTGCTCTTGCTTGGCAACGTCTACTTGCTCTTCCATCTCCATGTTTTCCTCAAAACATGCAAATTCCAACGTAATCCTTACTTCTCTCACTATGCGCTCTTCCTCCTCCTTGCGCCGTCACTCTCTTATGAGCCACTCTATTTCTAGCTTTCTCTTCTCCCTTTTTATCTGTACTTGCCTTTCCCTTTCTTCCTCTTCCCTTTTCCTCGCTATCTCCCCGAGCTCTCTCTTTCCCTTCATCTCTTGCTGTTCTCGCTCTAGTTCTTCTACCTTTTGCTTTTCTCTTCATACTCTCTCATGTTCCTCCCTTTCATGTTTTTCTTGCCTCTCCACTTCTTCCATTATCTCTGCCCATTCTCGTGCTTCACTATTCTCCATACACTTTGTTGCTTTCTTGCTCACCCCTCCTGTTTCTCCCGCTGTCTTCCCATCTAATTTCAGTAATGTTTGTCCTCCCAACCACTCATTCCATACTATATTTTCCAGCCCCTCCCTTCTTCCCTCTGCTCCCAGGTCACTGTCACTTACCATTATCTGGGTCTCACTGCATCCCTCTTTTCCAGCTTCGGGACCTGTTATTCCTCCTCCTCCTGCTTGTCTGACCCCTTTCTGACCCTCCTCCTTGCTGTATGGTGGAGGTGGGAAGGTTGGGTTTGTGTACTCGCCTCTGCTTTCAATTCCCGTATTGGGTATACTCCCTGAACTCCTGCTGCTGCCCCTTCGTTCCCATGTTTAGGAAGAGAAGGAGAAGTGGGGGCTGAGGGCCTTTCGGCCGGGGTCTCTTGCTGGTTCAGTATCCATTGATGCTGCGCCACAACCCCTCTGTCGTCCTGGAACATTTTCCAGAGCTCGAATATTGCCATACGGCTGATCAACTTTTTCACCTTATAAACCTCTTGTACGTGTGTATGTAATGGTTGCTGCACATATTTCGAGAAGCTACCACCCTTTGGCCATGGCTTCGACAGTTTACCTTCTGTGCTCTGTGTCCATTCTGTACTATATTTTCAGATTTTGTCCTTATATCGCGGAAGGAACCAGTACATGTGCTGGAGGGGTGTGTCCCCCACATTAGCTCCACAATACATTATTCTTTATACTTACTTGACACCAAGACAGGGCATTCGATACTTCCACAGTCACTTAATAGATATACTTCTGTCAAATTTTCAATTGACAGTGCTATTCATACATTGGTGAGCCTCTCTGGCTCTCATTCAATACCTTTGGAGTGCTCCACGCACCTCCTCCTTACAACCTTCCGTCTTCTTGGTCACAACAATATTCTTGCGCATGCACCTTCCGCGAACCGCCTCGAAACACCACAACTCTGTTGCACCTCCTCGTGCTTTTCAAGTCCTACACTGCAGAGGCGTAGCCAGGATTGTCTGCCAAGTGGGGCCTGAAGCAAATGTAGGTGGGCCCTTTCTAACGTGAGCTTGCAGAGGGCAAAGGAGTTTGTTCTCCCCCCATCTGAAAGTGTAGAAGCAACCGAGCGTAGAGAGCGAGCCTGAACCAACAATGGATGGGGCATTGATGAATGTAACAAGAAGGTGAGGGAAGGTCGAGACAGACAGGAGGCAGAGACTGAGAAGAGGCTGGATGAAGAGAGAGACAAGGAAAGACAAAGAGAGGAGCAGGAAAGGGATAACAGATGAGAGGAAGGCAGGGAAAGAGAAAAGAAACAGGAAGAGAGAAAGAGAAAGGAAAAGGGAGGGAAAAAAGATGAAACGGCAAAAGGGAAAAGGTGAGAAGTCTAGAGAGACGCCTCAAGGAAGTTGATGACATTATGAGTAGCCACACAGTGTTAGACAAAGGAGTAGAAGATTTTATGAGAAGAAAAAGTGACAGCCTCACCCCTTATTACATTTTTTAAATAATTTGTTAAAATGATGGGTTTTACTGTACACTTTCGGTGACAAATTTGGTAAAAAGCAACACAGTTTACAATAGGTTACGCAGGGTAAGAGATACAAAAAATCCATTAGATGCCAAGTCACCAACAATGTACAGAAGCCTTTTCATAATGCCTCTGCAAACTACATGCCAGTGTACACAACATTTGCATGCTGATTATGCATTTATATGTTCATACTGGTGCACACTTTTATGGTAGTATTCCCACATAAGAGCAAACTCATGTCTGCTTTCCCAATAATGCCAGTAATACTATTACAAAACATGGTCATGCTGGCTCTGCCAATATATGCCAGTACATCCACATAAGAAGATACTCCTTTTACTTTAATGCCAGCATAAAAAAGCCATGGCAGAGTAAGAAAACATGTCCTTGCTGGATGTACAAATGTACCCCTCCATATAAGAACACTCATTATGTTGTACATGCATCCTAACACCAGTAAAAGCCAGTAAGAAAACATTGCCTTCTGGGCTGCACAAATGCCCCAATGTAAAGAACACTCATAATGTCTTTGGCCTTGACACCAGTAAAAGGAAACCTGCCCTCCCTACCCCCATTTAAGAACACTCATGCAAGCTTTGCCATAAATGAGAGTATACAATTCCATGCCACAGTATGAAAAGATTGAGGCTGCCAGCCCCATTGTAATACCCTCCGCCCTCTCCAAACCTCCTAGGTGTTACAACATTCATCAAAATGACTTTGCTTTGCCCACAAAATGCCAGTAAAACATACCATTCCCTTGTCAAAAATATGAATGCTCCAATGCCCCCCACACACGCACACACATTCATATACATTCGCCCACCAGGCAAGCACCCATACAGTTTCTCTGTCATTCACACGATCACAAGAATATGCACACTACATTCTTATTCATGCGCACTCGTACCCATGCACACCATTCACACTGCATTCATTCATGCGCACTCGTACCATGCACACCATTCACACTGCATTCATTCATGCGCACTCGTACCCATGCACACCATTCACACTGCATTCATTCATGCGCACTCGTACCCATGCACACCATTCACACTGCATTCATTCATGCGTGCCCGTTTTATGAACCCTCCATTGTACTCATACAAACACAAACGTGCACAGGCAACCCTTTACATTCATGCACTCATACATTCATACATACAATCCTCGCACACATGCATTCACATAAACAAAAATGCTTTTTATCCCTTACCTGTTTCACTCCAGAACCGACAAGACGCCATCTCCTTAGCTACTGTCTAGGCCTCCAGCTCCCACGCTCCACACAAACAGGAACCAGGAAATATGGAGAGCTTCTTGGTTCCTGACAGGCGCTGAGAAGCCGCAAAGCAACCTCTGCAAGCTTGTTCTTAAATCCTCTCTATTTTGTGGAATGTACTTTAACATAAACCATTTGGCTATGATGTTTGCAACTGTTCTTAGCGGAAAGGAATTATTAATATCCATAGGAAATAAAGCAGTTGTATTGGATGTTTTATCTCACCATATTGCACAGTATTTAACAGTGATCTAACCTCATATATCCTATTGTTGTTTTCTTGTTTTACCAGGGATCATGGCCGTCCCCCGCCCCCAAAATATGCTTCTGAATATGGGCCTGACATTAAACCTCTAAAGCTAAATTCACATTCTGAATAACCTCACGATGAAGGATTGAAATATAAGCAGCCGATTGGAAATCCTACTCACATATTTCCAAATTCGTACTGCACTCCATTTATTCGTTCAATCACGTATAGACAAATTCCTGCCTAGATTTGAAAATTATAAATCGCAAGTGCTGGATGACCAGCACAATTGACAACTATAAATGCCCACTCAGCTGCTGAGCAGCCATTTACAGACATTGGGTGGGCCTTGCCCGCTCAGGCCCTACCCTGTTTATGCCTCTGTTACACAGAAACCTCAATGGTGACGTCACCTCTAAAATGCATAAGTGAAGGAAACAGACCACTGGCAGAGCTCACAATACCATTTCCAAGTTGCACTGCTATTTTCACAAATACAAACAACAAATAGCCATGGCTTTCGTCCTGCCTCCTAATAGGGGAACCAATATTTCACGTGATCAATCTGTACCTAGACCATCACCTTGTAGATAAAATGCATCTGCGAGACTTAACCAGAAGAACACCTTCCATGGTTCAAGCTAGCTTCAGTTGCTAAACCCTATACACGGGGATACCATCATCCATGACCCGACCTAAAATGCCCAATACACAGGGAATCCACTATTTACATAACTTCTGTCATTCATACCGTTAAATCAATAGTCTAGGCTAACCGCCTGAACCTTTTACCTCAAGATCAAATGTTCCCTAACCACGAACAAATGACATCTACCTCTACTCCTTTCTCAATTATACTTCACAATACTCAACAGTACTTCAATAATACTCAGCAATACTCAACACAACCCCACACCCAACAGCATTCTACCACCCCCTCAATTGCTGTGTGGCTGAGTCAATACTTACTCTCTGTGATCCGCTGATGCTGCTCGGCCACCGGCTCTCCCCAAAATTGCCACTCTGCCCTTCTGGTCTGCTGGGCTTCTCATGGACCGCAGGTAGGATTGCCTCCAAGGCGGCTCCTGGTGGCCTCTGCACGGGGTGCACCTCCGCTTGACTCTCGCGCTACGTTGGTCACCTCACAGTCCTCCGCCGTTGCGATGGGAAAGGCGGCTTTGTGCCAAACTAATGTAGCAAACCCTTGTCTGCTACCAATTTGTAAACAGGTATGCCAGAGGACTGAGGTTCATGCTACACAGTCACCATTCAGCGGAGTACCCAGGGCCCAATGAACCCTCCCCCGGCAATGATGGAGGACTCAGCCAAGGCAAATTAGAACTGTCCTTTATTTTCCATAACAGACAGGGATCATACAGGAAACCAAAAAAATCTCCAGCAATCACAGCTCCTGAGCCTGCGGCATGGGTTTTTGTTAGCAAATGTCATCACAACAACCATTCCCCAAAATCCTACGAGCCCATTCTATTGGGTGGCTGGGGTGGTAGTGTCTATAGAAGGCACCTATATATGTTAGCTAACTGGTCCTGCCATGTCAGGTGGTCTCACCTGAGACTTCCCCAAAAACGATCTATTACATTGTTCCAGTGTCGCAAGACTACCATTGACCCTTGTCCATTACCCTCCACCCTAGGATTTGTGCTCCCTGATTGGCTGGAGCAGGTCTCCTCATGCCTCTGACCCTGCTTGGTTCCCATTGCTCTGTGTAACTTCTCAGGGTGATAAAAAATACTGTTTCCCCCAATTGTTGCACTGCTATATCCACCTAGCCTAAGAGAGTGTCTACGAATTGCAATGCTTGTTGGGCAACACATGTATCAGTTCCTGTCTGCTTCGCTGGGAGCAGCTTCTCTTCCCACCATGGGTAAATGGCTATTGTTCGTCTCGGCTGCATCAGGTGGGTGAGGACCTCAAAACTGAGCTTTTGGTCTGCATTTAGTGAGGATTTATTCTGCTATTTTGCAGGTGGCTCTTTGCCCCTGGAGCCAGGAATGTTCCACCCGCCTATGTCCTTGGATGCGAGCACTGGCCCTTTGCTTCATGCTGCAGAGTCTGCATGTCTTTGTTCTGAGTTCTGTGGCTTTGTGTACTTTCACCACAGTTGTTCTATTGTTTCTCTATGCCTACATATGTCTTATTGTATTGCTTTCTCTGGAGGTTAGTGGTATTCGGTTCTTCCAGGTTATTTATATGTCTGTGATGTTCCATATGGTTAGTTGCAATAAGTGGCTGCAAGCTTGTCTTGTGTGACTCTTGTGTTTCTGCATTTCTGCATTTGGCTAATGAAAGAAAATACAAAAGAGTTTCGACAGTATGTGCATGTATCTGTCCTTTATCTATAGAACTGTGTATGATTGTTCTTTGTGTGTGCACGTGTGTGTGTCTGTGTAACTTCGTGCAGGGATGCGAGTTTGCTTTATGGCTAACGTTACTATGTCGTGGTGTCTCTAATGACATCAGCACAGCTAGATATTTTTCGTTAGTCAACCTGGTCCAGTGTTGAGACACCTGAAACCGCGAAGACGTCAACTAGATAGGGTTTGAAGAGTTGTCTAAAACAATACCTTTTCACATTTGTAGAATTTATTGGCCCTCCTGGGAGCTGGCCAAACAGTGACTGGCATCCCTCGTTCCTCAGTCTTTGGACTGCAATGCATATAGGGTGACAGGGGCCATCCCCTGTACCCTCTCTTCACTTCCATCTCTGAATGTCGGTGAGTTGCTGCCCCCTCTCCCACTTCATTAACACTGTCCATGAAAATGCAGTGGAGGGCACAAAATACATGTCCTGCAAATGTAACAGTTAAGGTCACCATCACTTTATTTACAAACTCCATACTACAGAATAACACAGAGTGTCTTTATTCTATACCATAGCTGGTAAGATAGCTCAGCGGGTTGAGCGCTCCCTGCTGCAATCTTTGTGTGATATGCAGGTTGCATGTTCTCATCCCGGCAAGACTAACTCAGCCTTTCATCCTTCCGAGGTAGATAAATGGGTACCAACTTCGGTACACATTTATCAACATGCAAATGTGCTATATGTACAGAAGGATGCGTTTTGGGCAGCCATTTCCCTGGCTCGGCCCATGGTGGGCTCCTAGATCCAGCCCTGACCCCGAGGCTCGCCCCTGGCTCGGCCCCACCCATGAAATCTCTGGCTCCCCTACCTCTAGTGTGGACCTCAGAGTTAGGGAGGAGCCATTCCTCAAAGAGTGGGACTTGAGCTCCGCCGTGAACTGTAGAATCGACGGGGCAAATCTGATTTTGGCTGGAAGGAGATTCCAGAGTCTTGGGCATAGACAGAGAAGCCTTTCTTCTGGTTCTTTCCTTCCTGCATGGCAGAGTTCAAGTCTGCACATGTCCTTACTTCTGGTAGCTCATAGGCCTCTGGACATGTTGAGTTTCTCAGTGAGGCAGCTTGGGGTCTTCAGGGTGACAGCCGTGTTGATGATGAAGCAGGATTTGAAGATGCAAAAATGACTACCATAGCATTTGACATTTACTTCTTGAACACATTCTGGCAGGTGGGTGATGGTTGGGAACATACAAATCACAAGTTACTTCCCTTAATGAGCCTTGTGCTGGCAGTCCATGTTTCACTTCATCCAGATTCATGGGACGTTTCTTTCATGGCAGGGACACAGTAGCATTTTTCTACGGCTGTAAGAATGTGTTTAGAAAGCTAAGTGAAGCACGGGCGGACGCAGGAAACGTGGTAAATAGGGTTTATTAATGGGAAATGATAAACATGGGTGATACGCGATAATATTATACTCTTTTAAAAAAAAATGGGCATTGGGGACATAAACGCCGTCATCAGCAGCCTCTTCTCTCATCCAACTTCTCCAACGGCCGTCCTCGCTCCTTCTCCATTCCATCAGCAAACTCTCTCCCACGTTCCACTGCTTACGGCGTGATTGCTCGATACTACACTAAGGCAAGCCCAGGAGGTACTGCATGGCTCAGTCCTTGTCCATTCCCATACCACCATTCAACCGCATCAGCTTCCTTGTCCTCTTTTTTTACTCTTTGCCATTGCCCAAAGGGTGTCTTTTCATATCATGACAGAGAACAGCTGGTAGGAGGGTGGTTTATTTACAGCAAGGGAGACACATTACGACCCTGCCGGTCCAGAAACAAGGCTGCTGGAAAGCTCACTGGCACCCTTGTTTCCGGACTGGCAAACTATGAGTTTGCCTGCCGGGGCCGTTGTGCCCGACAGGTATGACACTACCGGGTGCAGCAGCCACAGTAGGCAGACTCTTCACAGAAGCGCTGACACCGTTAGCAACGGTGCCGGTGCTTCAGAGTCCCCACTCCCATAGAGTCGGAATGGGGACTAACATTTTCCTGGTGATTGACTTCCCGGGCTACCGGACTTGAAATGTCCCGATGGCACCGGGGAAGTCAGGCGCCGATAAAATATTACAGGTCCGACGGCGACCCACCGGTAGCACTGGCAGGGTTACCACTGGAGTCGTAATGAAGCCCATAGACTACCAGGACGCGAGCCACTAAAGAGAGTAAAATGTATTTACTGGTATGATCGGTCCCCCTTCCTCCATACTCTTGTGGCAGATTACCAAGATACTGTGAGATGCCAAATCACTCAAACAGGATTTTATGTATATCCTTGCGAACTGTGCAGTTGCTCTTAAGCTCACATCCTGTATCATGCCCTTAGTGTTAGCAAAACACATGCAGAGGGTGAATTAGAATGCCATGGAAGGAAAACCACCTAGACTCTTGGAGCCTAACCTAGCAGGCTAGAATGCAGGACGCCACCCGGTAAGCAATGGAAGTCTTTGCTGTTGCTTTACCACGAGTGCCACTAGGGGTGGACTGGCCTATAGGGAACTCTGGAGATTTCCTGGTAGGATTCTGCACCCTGGGCCACTTTTACGTGTTGACCTTTTTTATTGCCAAATGTTTTTCATAGGAAAATGCTTCAGCTTGCTGAAAATGTGAAATATGGGGCCACTTTAAAAATTATTTCCAGGCTTCTTTTGATTACCAGTCCACCCCAGAGTCGCACTCCTCTCTTAGGGACAAAAATGTCCTTTGTGCATAGGGCGTACGGCGACCTGTTGTCCCGGTTTTGCAGGACCTGTCCCTGGATAGGACCCTTTGTCTCCCTCTCTCAAAAGGCCAGTGGAAGTTTTGACTGAATAAATCATCACATCTTGTTCGTTTACTAACCCTTCACCAGCAACTTTAATGAAATAAACGTTAGTTTAGATTGGCAAGTTTACATTAATACTAAGCCAGTCTGGGGCAGGCTCAAAACCACAACCTTACAGTTTACAGCCACGTGCATTAACTGATTGTGCCACAGAGACTCTTTGTGAAAAAGCTTCATAGCAAGGCCTGAAAAAGCAATTTGATCAAGCAATCCTGTGTTTTGAACATGTTTACAGTCACGGCCAAATCTGCACAGTTCATCCCACACACCCTTTACCAGTGTTCAAGTGCAGTCGTAATAGCCACTGTCAAATTGAACACCGACTTTTACCTTCCTGTCCAGTTTCCCAGTTCCATGCGTGACACCTCGACCCAGTCCTGGTTTTTGCTTCCAATTGCATGCTGGAACTTGTAGTTTTGTTTTTCCTATAAGGGTGGGACTACAAGTCCCAGCATGTATTGTGGGGCTTGGGGGTAAACTTGCTCAAAGATTCCACATTGAACAGGGAAACTTGGCAGCTATGCTTTTATCTTGGTGGCCTCTTCTGTTTTTTTATTTTTATTTTTAAAATCTGGTCACCCTATTTCTTCACTCAAGGTAAAATGTAAAACGCAACTACCCTCCAGACATCCAGCGCATAGAGGATGCACTTGGAATGGTAGACGTCCTGCATGGATGTGGTTAAATGTGCATGATGCTGATTATGAGAAAGACATTGGGCCTCATTATGACATTGGCGGTAGCCGTGCCTGTAATACAGGCATGGCTGTCGCCAGTGTCATTTTTTTTTCCAGCGCCCGCAAATGGGCAATTCCTGGGTCATTACGGCCCTGCCGCAACCAGTAATTGCCCATTTGTGGGCGCCGGGAAAAAGATCCTCTGCATTCCCATTTGGCCCTATAGGGCTGAATGGGAATGGGGAGGTCGGATGGATCCGACATGCTGTGCTCTCGGGTGCCGCTCTACCCGCCAGGTCTGACCTGGCGGGCAGAAAGGCACCCGCGAGCACAACTCGTAGTTTGCTGGTCCGGGAACTACGGTACCGGCAAGCTTACCGGTACCCTAGTTCCCAGACTGGCAAACTTATAATGAGGCCCATTATTTTGGAAATGTAAAGAATTTACAGAGATTGACTGCGAGACTTGTCCTTGGCCTCAAGCCCAGGGACCGTATCTCTCCAGGACTGAAATCTCTACACTGGCTCCCAGTGGCTGCGAGGATTAAGTTCAAAACCCTCTGCATTGTCCACAAGGCCTTCTGGGGCATGGGGCCAAAATACCTTCAACTCTCTCTTCCTAAATATCTTCCTTCTCGAGCTTTTCGCTCATCCGCCTCCAACTCCCTCAGGGTCAGCCGCTTCTCCAAGAAATGCGTTGGGCGTAGATCTCTCTCTGCGGCAGGGGCCTCCCTCTGGAACAGCCTTCCTGCATCACTGAAAGTTGAGGAGAACCATCTCCGGTTCCGGAAGCACCTCAAAACCTTCCTCTTTGCTTCTGCTTTCTCTCCCCCTCTCCCCTGCTAAATTCCTACCAAACCTGCACTGATTCTGCAACTGGGCCACTTTCACCGATCTCGGTCCTTGGCCCAGCCACTCTCCCCTTGCACTGCCTCCCTGGCAACTCCTGCACTACAGGACTGTCTCTGCATCCCTACAGCCCCCCTTCCCAGCACTTGTCTGCACTTACCTTGCACTTGCCACCAGCTGGCCCTTATTATTTATCTTGTTATTCTTCTACCCCTGTACTGCACTTTCCCCTTCCCCTTTCCCCTTGCACTTTTCCCTTCCCCCTACCCTTGCACTTGCGCGATCTGAATGACACCTGGCCTAGTAGGATCGTTGTCTGTCTTCCCTTTGTTCCTCCCTCCCTGCCTTGTCGCGCCTTGAAACACTTGTGTATAGGCGCGTTACAAATGCCATATCATATCATATCATATATCATGAGAACAGTCACCTTGGTCTCACAGTACTCCACTTTGTTTAGACTATTGTAATGTTGCATCTACTGACAATCTACTGACATCTTGCTTTACCATGAGAACAGTCACCTTGGTCTCACAGTACTCCACTTTGTTTAGACTATTGTACTGTTGCATCTACTGACAACCAGATATACCACCACGGTTTCAGTACCTTAGACTACTACCGCAGCTTCAGTGATTTGGACTTCTAGAAAGGCTTCGACAAGATATACTTTAAAGTACTTCAACACCCTCAGGTAGGCAAGGCACTCGTCCTCTGTATATATCGCTTCAAAAGGAGCAGCCTCTTTGCCTCTCTTGTCTGTCTGCCGCAATAACAACCTGGGTTTGCCTTCAAGACTCACTTCTCTCTATCTTCTACAGTCTCTGGCACTATAGGTTGTGTCTACTTCCATGGCCATCTTAACCACTTTTGGGGCCCAGGCAGGGACACCTGTGGGGCCCCCCTCCACAGAAAAAAGGAATTAAGGGGTCTGAATATCTGGTCACACACCACCATCTCGATCACCGCTCATAGCTTGATATGTTGCCTAGCAAAATAAGCATAGGTACTCCCTTTCAGTCACATTACCCTCTTCCTTCGTGCTGTAATCAGAATGATAAAGAAGTAGCATTTCAAGGACAAAATTAGCAGTCCACAATAAGGGTACTTGTGCTGTAGCATAGGGACAGAACACTTTTCATCATTAGTAGCCACAAGAAAGGTATACTGGTCATAGTATGAGTGCAGGACACTGATCATATGAAAATGATGCACATAATCCAGACTAGACAACTCAGATTAACCGCCTCACTGAATGCAAACATAGTTAAGCATGGATACAGGCGACCGATTGGAAGCAAGAAGAAAGCTAAACATAACATAGCATAGATAGTGAATGAAGATTAAAAGCGTCTATGAAGGTGTCTGAGAATGAGATTAGAAGGGCATATTTTTCAAGTAGTGTTACCATTGGAGTGCCAAGAAACACGTGGTTGTGGTGTGCAATATATGAATGCTCACTATTATTCTAGGGGATGTAACACTATAGCCATTGAAAGCATGTGTGCAGCTTTTTTGAATACCATACCCTGAGAATGAAATCACTCTGAAGGGCGACATTTTTAAAAGGTTATGGGACTAGTAATTTTGATATGTTAGGCAATATGAGATTAAATGAGATGAGGATCACACATTGGTTAGGCGGTGATGCTGGGATGCGTGCCCATTCTGCAAATATTGCCATTTTCTTTTCCATTTATTACCGTGAACTAAAACAATCCAATTTTATAGAAGTGACATGGAAAGTACACAAATCGCATAACCCAACATGACAGTTATTAAAAATAATATTTTATAGAACTGTATTGCAAAATGACAGTGATTATAGCTTCATTGTCTCCATCATCAAGGGAAGTATTAAGGTACCAGCAGTCTAATTGATGTGATCTTAAAAGATTTTATCTGGGTTTCTCTTTTGTATTTAAAAGCTTTAAATACGCTAAAAACACAGGCTTGTGAAATTGTTATTAAACGTGCAGATAAAGCTTTGAACTGTTCAAAAAAAGAAAACCGTTTTTATATTAAATGAGCACACCTTAAATCATGATTGCCAGAGGCCTGCGATATCTAGTTGCTTTCTTCTGTGTAGAACCCGGCCCACTCAAATTGCCTATTTAAAAAGAAAGATCAGGTAGTGGGCTAAACCATGCCACCAGCATGTCAGATGGCAAACCTTTTTTCACAGAAGACAGCACAGTACTGTCAGTTATATAAAATGATTTGTCCAGGATGACTGTATCATCTGCTAACAAAGCCAGGGCACGAGAATGAACGCCTTGGTTTCACAGTCTTGGATATGGGTACCTAATCACCTCTCCAGACTAACACTTTATGCTCATCATTAGGGGTGGCTGCCTGGGTTTTACAACCACCTGTCTGAAGAAACAGATTTCTGATTTTTAGACCGTCACCATACTGATGCTATTTGATTTTATAGCAACTGCTATCTGGTGCAGTTACATTGCCGATAATAGCGCCTGTTCTGCTACAAAATAAAGTACATATACATGCAGGTTTATCGACTTCTGACACAGGAAAGGCAGAGTCGGCCTTGCTCGAATTGTGGTTTTGTAGTCTTGCATATGAACACAGATCTGAGCAATGAGTGCTTAACACACGGAGCTATCTCCTCTACTATTGCAGCTCTCACATATATCAATATGAATTTCAACTTTGGCTGTTGCCCATGACCAAGAGAGTCCCCACAGAAAGGTGAGAATGCTACAGGAGGTGTGCTATGGTGAATGCACAAACTATGTATACTACAGTGAACACAGAAAGCATTAGAGGATGAATTATTCACAGCAGAATGTTCTTGTCAACAAAAGACAGGCAATAGGTTTAGCCTCAGCAGCATGCTTATTAAAAAAAATAAAAAATGCCATTAAATATTCCAACATGTGCCATTTATGTTTGGTCAACAATGGAAATTGACTTCAAAAGTTCATGCAGCCTTGTGGGGCCCCTTTCAAGGTGAGGGCCCGGGGCAAGTGCCCCTTTTGCCCTCCCATAAAGACATCTCTGTCTACTTCAAAATAGCCTCTGTAAGCAGACAGTTTCCCTTCCTCAGCTTTACCTGAACCTTTCTGCCAACTGTCAGCCCAAGTAATTACCCAGAGGGTTCTGTGACACTCTCTTAGCTTTGGGTAATGCTTGCATACTTGTGTCTTAGGCCAGTTGAACTATTAGTAACTTCACAGAACAGTAAGATTGTTTTTCAACTCTGAGAAAGGCTGGTTTTGCTGTTAATAAGGGCCGCCTCATGGCTTGGACAATGCTTGTTCTCTTCTTTAGTAATATATACACTTTTACTTCTTATTTGTGAAAGGTCTGCTGTGTTAAAGTAAAACATAGACTTCAGTCTTTCTTTAGAAATCACAATTAGGCCCACACAACCACTTCTTAATATATTTTTCAGAATTTAAAGATTGTGAAGTTTGGTATAGAATTGTATTCCCTTGTGAAAGTGAAGGATAGAGTTCAATCCTCCTTTGGGAATCACAACTAGGCAAACACGACCACTCCTTGTTGTAGTTTTCATAAATTGAAGGTTTTACCAATAATATTATCAAGGTTAGGTGTTCAGTAATGGTCTTTGCAATGTTCTCTCTTCTTAATTGGTGAGATGCGACCACTCCTTCAGATAGTAACAGTCTTTAAAAGAGTGAACAATGGATTTAAGCAGTGTTTGCTTTCTACGTGAGTACCTGATTTTTATATACACGCGAGTGCCACATTTCCATTATTCAGATGTTTTAGCTTCAACTTATAACTTATACTCTATTTAAACCATACCCGAGTTAACAGGGAACTGGATACTGTCTTCAACACTTGCTCTGTGGGTCGCACTGCTTCCACGACTTCTGCAATGATTTCTACTGCTTCTGGCTTCTTAGGGACCCACACCCTTCCTTGGTGAAGGTTTGTCCGGGCCGGCCACACGTTTATGGAGCCCTTCTCACTCCTGAGACCCACGGCCTGACAACTGCTCCTCGCCATCGTTCTCCAGCACGTTACCTGTATGACAACCATGGCAATCAGGCTCACATGGGGAAAGGTATCACTCTGGCACGACTTCCGCTGCACAGCCTGTGCACTTCATAGTTTGGGGGATCAGGAACCTCTCAGAACATGCAAGTGACATCTGCTGTCTCCACATTCTATCTGCCTTCTTGTTCTCCCACTTCTGCTTGGTTTGCTAGCCCTTTGACTTCTTCTTTCTGCTACTACTGCTACAGCTTGCATTCCAGTCACAGTTCCAGCTCCTTCCAATTCTTGCAGCTGAGGGGGGGGGAGGCTTTAATGCCTCCCATGTTCCTTCAGGTGTGGGCTGTTAGGCTTAATTGGCTGACTACTGCAACTGCATGCCTCTTCAGCCCTCTACCTCGTACCAGTACTCCTGGAATTAAATGGACTTGTAGTCCCCCTCATCAAATATAGCTCTCTTAACAAGTGAGTTCCATTTAAAGGTAGATTTATTTCCCTTAAACTCATTAAAAGATGGACTTTTGGAATTGGTTGTTACTGAGAAAGACATTGAATTAAAGGCATGTTCTCTAGATCCTTTTACATTATACATTTGGAAGTAATGAGGGTGTTTATCCTGAGATACCTTGAACGATCTTACTGTTGATAAGGCTTGCTCAGATTTAACAGAACTTGTACCCTGGGTCGCAGATCTTATATGGGGATCAGGGACATTATAATGGCAATATGCCATCACCTGTTTTGGCAATTCAGAAAGGCACTTTCTTTCAGAGGACAATTACTGTGTCTCATCTCATGGTATCCCCTCACCACCATGCGCCTTTCTTCTCCCAGGGGATCCTCCCACAGTAAACCACCCCCAAGGTCAGGATCAGGAAGCATCTGCATTTCCATGGCCACCTGGAAGGACACTTTAGACAGGAGTTTAGTGAGGGATCCATAGGATACTTCACAGTTGGAGTCACTGCATATTTAGATGTCTGGGTGAGTGTGCATGAAAATGTGGCCTGTCAGCGAAAGTCACATGTGACATACACAGTGCAATTTCAATGCACATGTGCAACATAGTGGGAAATGTAAATGTGCAGGCAGCTTACCCAGATACTTCACCTTATCACAGGGACAGTGTTCCTAAATGCAAACGCTAACAAAGATTTGCACCGGAATCCACCTTTATATGCAGAAACACGCTTTTTAAATGTTTCTTCTCTCTTTCTTGCATGTGTGATCTTGTGTACCAGTGATGCCACTCATGATACCATAAGAGATGTCAAATGTGATATCATCAGTGATGTAATTTGTGATGTCATCTGTGTGTTTATGGGATGTGCAATGCTGCCCTTATATTTAAGGTGGTGTTGCTTCCAGAACCTGCCAAATTTCAGGGGTTTTGTTGCATTAAATCGGAACTTTAACTGTCTCTTAAGTAAAGATTTCTCACTGAATTTCAAGGGTTTTGGTTTGCTATACTACCTCCCAAAACCTGTAATTCTGTCTTTTTTTCCTATCACATAACTGATGTTATAGTGCTTGTTATCAATATCTGTTCTTGAGCTACCCAACACCCCGATAATGAGGGTCGATGAGTGTGAGTAGAAGCTTGTACATTTGCAATCCCACCATCTGCACATTTGTAGTTTGGGCTATTAAGTGGCACTTTACAGCCACCTATATGGTGAAACTATTGCATTAGAGTACAGAAAGGGAGAAATGGCATATTAAGTAGGACACACAACATGCAGGTGTTGTTTGGTTATTTTCCCACTGTGATGAATCCTGAAGAGTCCTCCCAAAGACTCTACCTAGAGTCACCTACCGGGTGGCCAGGAAAAGGCAGCCGCAACCTGATCCTAACCCTAGAGGTAGATATTAGGTAGGATGATCACTGGGAGGAGAAGGGCCTCAGGGGACTGGGAGGACTCCTTTGAGAGAGACGTTGTATTTGTCTTCCACAGAGGGAGAGAATTCTATAATACCAGAATACATAATGGATTGTTGTCAGAGTGAAGTTTCCACTCACAAAGCTATCCATCTTGTTGGCTGTCAAAACCTTCATAATCCACCTAGGAAACAGAACATTAATACTCTAGAAACGTATGAATCTGTCTCTCCCTTAAATCTGAATCCACCACTCAAGAGAAAGACTCCCCTTCACAAAGTTGCCCACAGCCATAATCATAAAACCTCTTGTAATGAACAAGAAAATGATAGATGTGAACATTAGAATAAACATCTTACATTCTAATGAAGCTAACTCTCCTTTAAGGTCAAACCAATCATTAAAACCTTTTAAAACTCTTTCTGACTGTGTAATTAATGAGAAGAGCAAAGTGAGTAAAGTTGAAGATAAGATTCGGAACAGAAGAGGTAATTTGAACACTGGGGATTTCAAGTCCCACAAAGTACTGGCACAACGAAGAGGGACTCAGAGGCACTAGACTGCAAGGTACAGTCTATTGTTTATGATATGATTCGTTATTTATAACACGCTTAATACCCAGAGATTTCTAAGCGCGGACCCGGGGTTCGAACTTGTGCTGCTCCGTATCGTCTTGTTCCAAGGCAAGCATGTTGCCCCTGAGCTATCCTCCCGTGACCTCCCGATACCTTCTAATGACCCACACCTGAGCGGGACCGTTGTGTATATAAGACCCCCTCAAGTGCAGACCATGAGAAGCAGGAGGTGGAGTGGCTGCTGTGACACCATGTTGCAGTGGCAACAGAAGAAAAAGGGAAGAAGAGACGCCAGGGCCTCCGCTGTTTACAGAGTGGATGCAGGTTTACGGAGGGTCTCTACCGTTGATGGCCTTGTATGCAGAGATTGCACGGCGGGAAGTGTTGTGGAAAGCTTCCCTCCTGATGGCGTTGTATGCAGACGTTGTGTGGCGGGAAACATTGTTGTGAAAAGCTTTCCCACTTTTAAGGTGTTCTCCGGTGGCAAGTGAGCATCAGAATGCTCCTGGAGCAAGGAACGCTCCTTTCCCAGCCAGGGCGGCCTGACGTAAGTCAACCAAAGTGGTTTGCATTGCAGGAGATGGCAGCAAAAGACACTGTGGCAGCGGAGCGAGCGGATGCGTATGCATCAAGCAGTGAGTTCACCGATATTGGGTACACCGGTACGCTCCGTAATCACCAACTGGCCACTATTATTTTGAACACCGAACTGATAAAAAGAAGTTGAAGTGGCGTAATAAGAACATTGTGGACAGACAAGAAATGAAATGTTAAAATTGTGATCCTGAAAGCCAACAGTTTTGCCAGAACCAAGAAAAGGTAATATTAAAACAAGTTAACAATAACCAGCATTGCCAAAGCCAAGAGCCTTTATAACCTTTATTGCCAGAGTGCGGAAGTGGCAATAGTTGGGAAAGACCTCAACAAGTATTGGCTAAGCGAAAGAAGAGCAAGTGTGCTAGAGGGCCATTGTCAACATTTACTTGATGTAAAAGTGGGAAAACAAGGATAAACAGTATTTTTGTCTATGTTGAACCTAACTGTTATTTCTGTAATATGTGCATATCCATATAATTCCTTTATGTGTTGAATGTATGTGTAAGTGTGAGGGACAGATTATTTTTGTTAGAGTGTCTCCTTTAGTTTACTTTGATAGGTAGGAAAGCCTTGTTAGGTTAGGGATAGTGAGGCGTTTATGTAATCCTTTTAAGTTAATAAAATGGTATCTTGTGGAAAAACCTTTTACTCAGTTGTCCACCCCACATTTCTGACCCCTGGCACCACCCATTGACTGCCCATGGCTTTGCTAATCCCTATGGACATTCCCACCGAGTTCTTGCCTCTTCCCCGCAAAATCCCCCTCCTTGTATCCTCTTTGTGCTCGCCTTAATCAAGTTTTACCTTCTAATTGCATGGGAAGTGCCTGCCAGTGTTTTTTCAAAGCAGTCCTTTGAGAGTGAAATACTTAAGTGGAGTAGTAAGAGTGCTATTGGCATAATAAAAATGGAGGTTTGCTTTCAGCCGTTCAATTTATAAGCATTATCTGTGCCATTTACTGAAGTTCTGTTCAAAACAAGCATTGGTAAAGCTAGCAGTGTTGGCTTGCATATGAGTATTAGGCATTTGCTAGGCACTGATATTAGATGCCCAGGTACTCACACTATTTTGCATCAGCTACCATCAATGGCCAGTTAATACCACTACGGCAGTGCCTGGCAAGTGCCTTTTCCATGCCTATACAAAAGCCTGAACTGTTGCCAATGCCAATGCTTGTTATCCATGCAGGCCCACGGGATTCTGAAGTTCAGGAACATTTATAGTGAGACTATAATTTGCCATTTGAATAGGATAAAGACAGTATCCTTTTTATATTTATTTACGCATATTGAAAGCTTGTGATAATACAAGTGGGTTCACTTTGAACAATAAGGTCACCAGTGCATTCTAGCTGTATCAACAATCGACCGCAATATGCAGTATTGAGTTTTATTTTTGAGTTCTTCCTTAGTGTAAAACATAAAGCACGACTGCCTGTGGGAGGCTCCGTTACGCCCACTGTGTGGTTTCAAGACAAGGGCGTCTATATCCTTCTGTCACACACGCATGCATGCACAGTATGTAATTAACAGCTGCGAGGCTTACAAGGCTCGGATTCACCAAGTGTTGAGTCAGTGCTGGGGGCTGGGATGTGGGAAAGAGATGTGCTAATTTGCCTAAGTGCTGAGTCATGTGCTTCTTGCTCGTGTGTCATCTGGGTTCAGTTTTCTGTGCACGCTGTCTGGTGGGCGGGAAAGCTGAGGAACACAGCGCGGGCTTACAGACGGAGAGGATTTTAGTGATTGCATCAGAAAATCTAGCATGCTGAAAAAAGATGAAAGTATTTGTCACTTTTAATGAGTGCTATGATTTTGCTCTCTGGTTTCCAAAGTTTTGAATCCCCTTGGGTAAAAACCATAATGTTGGCTGGGCCCATACTGTGCAACAATACCTAATCCCCCACACTAGCGTGAAAAGGGGGTTTAGATCTATTAAAGACAAGTAGGCGAATATTATGCATTACAATCTTTACTCTGAAACCACAGCAGCAAAGAAGAAAAAAACGTTGTAATAACATTTTTTACAATAAAAACTCCAACAGGGTAATGGAAAACATCCCAATCCAAAATGGAGGGCAGGTCATGCCCTGGGGGCAACCAATGGGCTGAGAGCCAATCCCATAAAGGTCCATTCCTCTATCACCAACTCCTCTTTCTGACGCTGTTCTTCCGAAGACGCCCACTGTACAATCCATCCGCGTAGCACGAAGAGTGATGGTCCAACTGAAAACAGGCGGGATGTGAACTTTCCCGTAATTCGAACTGGAACAGATTTCCCTTTGACCAGGACCTCTCATCCGAAAGCTGAAAGATAATCAAAGACCAGTAAGGGTGGCCGGGAGGGATAATATTCGCATCCTTGTCTTTGATAGAATCTAAACCCCCTTCTCACGCTAGTGTGGGGGATTAGGTATTCTATGGCAAGAAAGGAGGCTCCTACTATGCAAGTTCAAAGCCCTTGCATCACATTAACAGCAACATGAGAAATACGTTTATGATAAAACATTTTGAAAGTTGACCAATCAGCTGCTTTCAGGATTTTTTCCAAACTACCACCAAGAAAAGCAGCTTTAGAGGCCATAGCGCCCCAAACCGAAAGGGGACCAAAGGAGGAAGTGTCAACCCCCACCTCCCGCATAACCCACCTAATCCACCTGGCTAAAGTGGACGGAGATACTGACTTATGGGGCTTCCTGTAGGAAATCAGCAGCTGAGAGGTATTTGGAGGCCTAAAACTTTCAGTTGTCAACTCAAAACATTTAAAACAATTGATAACACATAATTTACTATCTTCTGGAAAAGCTGGATAGGATATTGAGGAGGTCATACATTTAGTTATTCTTGAAATAAAAAAGGTAACCCCTTGAGGAGTAAACATCTTACTGCCCACATCCAACGCTCCAATATCAGATACTCTCTTAATGGACACCAGACATAACAACATCGCCAGTTTGGAAAATAACTGCCACAAGGACAGACTTTCATTAGGTGGCCAGGCTCGGAAGAGATCTAGAACCATATTAACATCCCAAAGAATTGAATACTTCGACTTCGGTGAAACCTTAATACGAATGGATTTACGGGTTCTTCGCACCAAAAAATGCCTATCCACAGGTTCACCAAAAGATGCCCTGCTGATATGGCGGATCTGAAACCATTAATAGTCCTTTAGGCTTTACCTTCCTTAAACAATTCCACCAGAAAATTAACCACCTCAACAGGAGGGGCAGAAACAGGATGGAGGTGCCTAACCACACACCAGCTAACCCAGCGGTTCCATGCTGAAGAGTATCCCGACTTAGTAGAGGGCGCCCATGAGTCTCTGATGACTGACACAGTATCTTGCAAAAGTCCTCGGAAGCACCAGGAAGAGCAGAAATCTTCCAATCCATAAGTGAGAGATGCCCTCGAAGGACCAGCTCATGAGGAAGACCCCCCGGACCCATCAGCAACTGGGGATGGAGAGGAAGAAGACGAGGAACGTCCACCGCCAACTCCAGAAGAGCTGGGAACCAAACCTGTGCAGGCCAAAATGGGGTAATCAGCACCACCGTGGCTGTTTGCCTGCAAACTTGAACCAGCACTCTGGCTATCATAGCAAATGGAGGGAAGGCATACATCAACGGACCTGACCAATCCTGGAGGAACGCGTCAGTAGCTAGAGCACCAGCATACGGTCTCCAACTGTAAAACTTGGGAACCTGACAGTTTAACTTCAAGGCAAACAGATCCACTGCAAATGGACCCCATAGAGATTCTATCTTGACAAAGAGACCCCTGTCTAACATCCAGTCGCTTCTGTCCTGCAGATGCCTGGAGTTCCAGCCCGCAACTTCGTTGCTGATCCCCGGTAGATACTCCGCCTTTAACTCAATATTCTGGTACAGGCAAAAATGCCAAAACGCCTTTGGCAGATTCGCTAGGACCTTGGATCTGGTACCCCCCACCGTATCTCGCTGCGGAGACATTGTCCATGCAGAGGAGGACACAACAATTCTCCTGATCCTTGAGAAGACTGTGTACTGCAAAGGGCCCTGCTAACAACTCAAGACAGTTGATGTGCAGTTCTTTCTCCCTCTCGGACCACTTCCCTCCTATGGAAACCTGACCCAACCTGGCTCCCCAGCCCGCTCTGCTGGCATTGGATTCTAGAACGACATCTGGAGAGGGACCAAAAATTGCTTTGCCATTCCAGGCATCCATGTGCCTGAGCCACCAAAGGAGCTCCAACCTGGCATCTGGGGACAACACTACTACCTGAGAGTAAGACAGACATCTACGTAGATGCTTGGCTTTCAGATGCTGTAATGCCCTGTAGTGTAGGGGGGCCGGAAAAATAGCTTGTATGGATGCCGACAACATCCCCACAACTCTGGCCAATTGCCTGAGGGAGATCTTCCCTTTCCTGAGGGTGTAACAAATCTCCTTCCTGATCTTTGAAAGCCTGCCGCGCAGGAGAAGGAGGATGCAAAGCTTTGAATCTATATTGAAGCCCAGAAACTGGATACATTGCGTAGGCTTCAATATGGACTTTTTGACATTTAACACAAAACCTAAGCTCTGAAGAAGGGTCACTGTAAATGCCAGATGAGCACACAAAGTCTGAGAACTCTGGGCTAAAAGGAGCATGCCGTCACAGGCTTCATTAACTTGTTGAAGCACCATGGGGCTGATGACAGGCCAAACGGAAGGGAGGCAAACTGCCAAATCCGACTCCCCCACTGAAACTGAAGAAACTCTTGGTGAGGAGGGAATACAGGAACCACTAGGTATGCATCCTTGAGGTCCAACTTGACCATCCAGTCTGATGGGAGAAGGGTGTCCCTGAGTAGATGGATCCCCCCATCTTGAAATGGTGGTATACTACGAACGAGTTGAGGGTCTTCAGGTTTATGACTGGGCGAAACCCCTGATCTGGTTTTGGAACTAGGAAAATGGTACTCAGAAATTGAGAGGCCGTGTAAGAGGCCGGGACTACCGCTCCCTTGGAAATGAGGTCCTTGACCTCCCCATCTATCAGAGACTGCTTGACTTCGTCGAACACTAAGGAAAGGGAATAGGATAACTGGAAAGGAGGGGAGTAAAACTGTATGCAATAACCCTGAACTGTCTGCAACACCCAAGGATCCGAGGTGAGGGTCTCCCATTGTGGGAGGAACTTGGCCAGTCTGCCCCCTAGACCTCTGTGGGAAAAAAAGCTTAACACATGAGAAAGTACCTGATGTTCCTCTCGACCTCCCGGTACCTCTGCCGCCACGTCCTCTCCAATTCGAATTTTGCTGAGGGAAAAATTGGGTATTCGCTCCCCGAGCAGAGGAGGAATTGTGTGCACCTCTGGACGCGTAGTGGCGGGGACAGGAGGGGCCCTGGGAAAAACAGCCAGAAGAGCGGGCTCTACCTCGCCCGGCCTTGGGGAAAACCTTAGGTGCAAACACTTTCTTAATGTTAGCTTGAGCCTTATCCAGAGCCGTAATTGTATGAACATAAGCGGAGAGATCTATCAAAAACCGATCCCCAAATAAATTGCCTTGGGCCAAAAAACCCCCTTCCCTCTCTGACATTTCCGCCAGCTTAGGATCCAACCTCATAAGTAAGGATTTACGCCTCTCCTTGGAGATAGAGGCATTCGCATTGCCGAGCAGGCAAACCGTCCTTTGGATCCACCTCCTCAAGACGTGAACGTCAACCGGGGTATTAGAGGACACCGCCTCTTCAGGTAGCTCAAAAATTTGCGTCACTGGACCCAGGACGTCCAACAGCTTATCTTGGCAGCTACGCCAAGCCTTGTCCACCCCTTTTTTGGGGTCTTTCCCCTTTTGAGAGAGAAAAACAGCCATGGACTGATCGATCTCAGGTGTAAGAACCACCTTGTCAGGAAGCACCGGCCTAGGGCATTTTGACCTTAATTTACTCCTGTCCCCTTTAGGCAGGGGATGCCTGATCCAAAACTCTAAAAATGAGGAAACCTCTTCTGTAGGATGCCACTCGGCAGACCTAGGTTGTAGGATGAGGGCAGGATCAAAAAACGGTACACCATTGACGTCCATGACCGGACCGTTTTGTGGAGTTACTGGGGCCACCTTCCTCTTGCGCCTTTTTGGAGGCAAAACTGAATCCTCTGAGCTATCAGAGGTGGAAATAGAAATAGGGGGTGCAGCAGCGGGAACCTGTGAGGGGGCTGGCCAAGGGGTCGAAGAGAGGGTTTGTTGGAACTCTTCTCACCTGCGCTTTTGACCTCTCCTAGGGGAAGAAACAGGTGACGGGACAGGGGAAGGACTGAGTTGTCCTTGAATGTGTTTAGTTTTACTCGTGCATTTTTTAGGGGACTGAGCTTTGACAGAGGGCCCTGCTTCCTGGGAAGGGTGAAAATCCGCAATGCGGTTAATCAACCTGTCAAAAGCCGAAGCAAGGGTATTATTGAGGCCAGACAAGGCAGTGTCCAATGATGACGGAATTGCCTGTGCCACTGACGGCTGAGCCTGTAGGGAATGGTCTCCTACACCCTCCCCCAACCTATCACTTTTTTTTTTAGAAGGGTGCACTTGAGTGCTGGCATCTACAGAAGAGGGGACCATATTCTTATCCATGACAGCACCACCCAAAAACATATATATATATAATTAAATATCAAATGCAGCAACAATCAAATTAATGTGTCCAAGACAGAGCCTTCAACTGACACACTTGAACAACACCAGCCGAGCAGGCTCTTTTTAACTTGCACACCCTAGAAGTGTGACACACACTGGTGGCAACCTTGCTGTAGTAACAGGCCTTGCCTGAATATTAGCTGGCCCTTGCACGCGAGCAGCGTACTGGTACGGAAAAAGAACCAACAAAATGCATGAAATTAATGAAAAATAAATAAATCAACAGTTGTGACGCGCGGAGTCCTGAAGCAAAGCTTCCTTAATGGGTCACGCACATTACTCTACAAATTGTAACAGGAGAGGGGGGGCGGCCCATCGGCCCGAACGGGGTTGCGTGCCTCAGAACTTCAAAAAGTATTCCTGAAGGAAAAAACTTCAATACGCGCGTCGCTGTCTGCTGTTAACTGAGGCAGGCAACGCATGTCAGAAGCTGGAGCGGCACCTGAGGGGAGAAAAACAAACAGCGTTCGCTGCCGAATATGCGAGCAGGCAAAAACAACCAACACGTTCCAACTCGAACGTAACAATAATGTTACAATATGACACTGTTCAAAAGGGAACACCACGTTCTAAAGCGAACGCTGCACAAAGTAATTGCTGAGGAAAAAAATCTACTCCAAACCAAGCGAACACGTCAGAATTATAACAGCAAGTGCAATTTCCATATAAACATGTAACAAAGTAACACACTAAACTCCAGTTAACAGTCCCTAAGGAAACAACTAGGAGGTGTGACTTAGCTGTGGCATCAGCAGCAAAGAAAGAGGAGTTGGTGATAGAGGAATGGACCTTGTGGGATTGGCTCTCAGCCCACTGGTTGCCCCCAGGACATGACCTGCCCTTCATTTTGGATTGGGATGTTTTCCATTACACTGTTGGAACTGTTATGAGTTTTTATTACAAAGTTTTTTTCTTCTTTGCTGCTGTGGTTTAAGAGTAAAGATTGTAATGCATAATAGGAGCCTCCTGTCTTGCCATAGAATCTAAAAGGGTTATGATTTAGCACCACCATGAAGGAGATGCTTTTCGCATTGACTTAAGTTGGAAGCAATTACATTTGTGGTGTGAGAAAGTTGAAAAATAACATTTGTTCTGGAAATGTGGGTGTATCCTGTGAATAATAGGAGAGTGGGGTCAGTTTGGGACCCTCCAAATGCAAGAATGGCTAATATCTTGAGGCAGCATCAATTGAATTAAACTGAAAAATAATTTCAGCAATACTGTTTGCCCTGCTCGCGGCACCCCAGGAGGCATATCATCCTACTGCATGAGGATACAAGCCTGATGCAGCCTTTTTGCTGGCGCCTGCCACTTGAAGTAGGCAGCAAGCTCTGCGCCACAGACCTTTACACTGGGTCTACACCTCCCTTCTTTGATCCCGCCTACATACATCATATGAGACAACCTGAGGAACTGGACAGCACTTCCTCGCCACAATCCATAACACAAGGTCCACACACCCTATCCTTCCCACCCAACCTGAGACTGGGTGATCTGCTCCCCACTGTTTCCTCCCCTGATTGCCTGTAGATCCCTGGCTGCCCTGCCACACTGCCCACCCTCTCTTCCCCTGTTAGCTCCCCACTCCCTTGTTTCTCTGCTTCCCTCACCATGTTCTTCCCTAATGATTGTATAGCACTCCATTCCTTTTCGAAAGCTAGGTCAGCGCTTAATGAATAACCTAATAATAATAATAATAATAATAATAATATATATTAGTAATAATAATTATGGATGTGCCAGCACACACGCCCGCATGAGAAGACTGAATGCCACTTTTCCCAGGATAGGAAATCAGGTGCACCACTTAACACCACTAGGCAAATGAGACATTCTAGGTGCACTGACTACTCTGACTTCCCATTGCTCCATACGGTTTAAATGGAAGATGAAGACATGACTGAAAAGTCATTACTACTGTTCTTTGCTGGGGATGCGACAGACAGATATGATATGATATGACATGATATGATATGGCATTTATTACGCGCCTGTACACAAGTGTTTCAAGGTGCGAAAATGTACCTGTGAACAACATAGCTTTTGACTCTGCGCGTACGCACAGCGCTGATCACATACTTCCGCCCATTAGTCAATGCTGAGTAAGGGCCCGATTCATGGAATTATTTGTGCGGAAAATATGGTACTTGCGCATGCAACTGCGCACAAATTCACCATTGTCGATTCATGGAATTTAATGCAAAGTACTTTTCCTGGACTTGCGTGGAGTTTGCGCTGGCTCAGCACGTCTGTGAGAGCCGTCGAGGGCCCTGTCCGAGACTCCACGCAGAGCATGGGCATGGCTTGCGTAGAGGGGTTGGAAGGGGGCGGAACACCAAAAATTGGGAAGAACTTGCAAAAAAGTGGGTTTTCCGAGGGACGGCCTGAGGCAGCCCCTCGCATGCCCACAATGTCGCGGCATGCAACTTATTCATGGATTCGATTGTGCAACCTCTCGGCCAGGAAATGGTCATGCAAGTCCTTCAGACGATCCGCCACTCGAATGGCAGGCGTGAGTACACTTGCGTAGGATTTGCAGCGCAGAGGTGGGGTTGCATGTCAGATTTAGGAGTGTGTGCTCTCTACCGGGGTTCCAAAGTAACTTTGGGGTGCATGTAAGCAGTGCAGCGGGGTGCTGGGATGGTTTATGGGGGTTCGCATGCAGATTTTCCAAGTTTAGACCGAGTTACAATTTTTCATACGTAGGGTGCCGGGAACAGTTATGGGGGACCCTGCGCATGGTGCTTCCGGGGGACCCCACAAACTGTTTGAAGGGTGCTTGTATTCTCGCCCGGGGGAGGGCGCACATTTAGCTGATCTGGCTCTTTATGCTTTGTGTGTGGGTGTGATGGGGGCGTTCCGGTCGTGACTTTAGAATAAATACTTTGTGAGAACAATTCCATGAATACGCAGGGCACGCATTTTTTATTCTGCGCGCAAGCTTGATCAGTGTCCTTCTTGGCGAGTGGCCCTTGCAGGATTTCTGCGCACATTTCGATGAATCATGCCCTAAGAGTGATTCAGACTGCTCTAGGCTGTCCAGAACCCTAAAGAAACTATAGACAAATACTATGCGTGTCTCTGTACCATAGCACTCACCTGCAATCTGTGAGATGAAGGCAATGAAATTCAGGTGCAAGTCATTCAAGATGCACTTCAGACAAACTCTGAAAAAAGTCACCATTAGAGAACCAGACATAACTCTCAAGCACATTCCAGATAGAACTGGCAAGGTCTCATGAGTTGGCTGACATTTATGCAGAGCACATGGAGAAGCCATATTAACACTCTAGACAAAGCCCATGCCGTTCTAAGCTGCCCAAATGCACAACATTCAACCGCACATGTCAGGGCAGCCGACCACAATGCAGCCTATGCATGGCTAAAACATTTTTCTTCTACAGGAGTGTGTGGTCTCACTCCAGAGAGTGCCCACCATGAGGAAAGACACACAACACATGTAGGCAACTCAACTACTTTGGTGCAGTGTCAAAACAAGACAGACGTCATGCCGCGCACACCTGACAACCTGCCAGTGTCCCCCCAAGCCCTGAGGGAACACAGATAACCAGTGCATACCGTTGCAGAAGAAGAGTTTCTGATATCCACAACATTAGGTGCGGCCTCCACTTAAAGCATCCCCCTCAATGCTAGGTCCAGATGGGACAGTCCATAGTACCTGTCATTGTGGATACAGGGCCATCCCATTGGTCAGTGTGATGTTCGATTAACACTTTGTCAAGCTCCAACGAAAGCCCATATTGCATCCATCCACAATTTGGATATACACATACGTGGGCTACATCCATTAGTGTCACAAGTCTTACAGATGTCATCATCCATAAAGGCCAAATTTGATGTTACACAATTTGGTGAAGAAAGGCCACTCAGCTGTGGTACAGCTAAAGCCTTGAACAAAGTGCAATTTGTCTATGGTGTCCATGAGGAAGATGTGGCATCTCTCCTCTCTGCCATCATTTCCTGTTTTAAGGAATCAGTTTTCTAAAAACAGCACCTGTTTGACTTCACATTCACCAGAGTATACAACCTGGGGCACTTCGACACATGCAGGTGCCTCTCCATTTGCGATCCCAACTAAAAAGTGAGCTACGCAAACTCGAAAGGGATGGGATAATAAAACGAGTGTCCATCCCCATGCCATGGGTGTCAACGATGGTCATCATGCAGAAACCAAAACAACCCGATTCAGTTAGGATCTGTATAGATTTGCGAATAATGAATGAGAATATCAGCCCACACCCACCCTTGAGGACATCTGGGGGGATTTGTAAGTGGATTTCTTTTTCTCCAATATCAACCCTAATATCAGGTACCACAAAATCCTGCTACATCCGAGTCCTGTTTCATCACTACATTTTTGTCCCACATAGGGGTTATTTCACTATAAGCATCTGAGATTCGGGGCGCTGTGTGTTGCCTATGTGTTCCAGCACATGATCAGAGGAGTGATCACAGCTCTGCCTTGAGTCATTAACGTTACTGATGATAGCCTGGTATACTCATTGACCATTCCAGAAAACCTATTACAGATTGCCTAGGTCCTTCCGGAGCTAAAAGAACAAGGCCTCCACACAAACAAAAATGCTAATTTCTGCATACCATAATAATTTTTTTGGGCTATGTATTTCAAACAGGGATTCGTCTCCCAACCTGCAAAAAGTGAGACACACGGCAGTGCCGATGTTTAAATTCGAGGCGCAGAGTTTCAATGAATGGTGTACTTCTGCAGGATGTTTATCCTGTGTCTGGCCCCCATGTCAGTGCAACTAGGGCAGTTGATTGAGACAGACAATGGAGCTCTTTTGCCAGGCCCCTATAGCATAAATAAAGATATTAAACACAGGCGTAAAGATGTTATGCATGGTGGGCAGTCATAATGTCGACAGTCAAAATTTCGAAAAATAAATGTCGAAAAAAATAATGTCGACAAACAAAAATGTCGACATTTTTTCGATATTTTTTCGAAATTTTGTATTTATTGTATGAATAAATAAATAAATATATATAACTAAGATGTGTTGGGTATGAGGGGTGAGAGGGTGGTTGGGGGGGTGTGCGGGGGTGGCAGGGGGGTGTTGGGTGAGGGGGGACCCCCCCAATAGTAAATGGTACTCTTTTTGGTTATTTATTTATTGAAAAAATAAATAAATATATAATTAGAATGTGTTGAGTATGAGGGGTGAGAGGGTGGTGGGGGGTGTGTGGGGGGTGGCAGGGGGGTGTTGGGTGAGGTGTTGATAGTGCTAATTGACATTTTGTTGTCGACATTTTTTTTTCGAAAAAATGACTTTTTACATTATATGTATAGGATGTCGACATTATTGTTTTAGACATTTTTTTTCGACATTTTTGTTTGTCGACATTTTATTTTCGACATTATGACTATAAACCGTTATGCATGTCTTAACAACTTTATTTATGCCCCGGGGCATCTGTCTGGTTTTCGAATGTGGGTGGGTCACATGATGGGACTTACATTTAAGCCTCCCTTTTTCTCTTGAAGGCATGTTCCTAAATGCTCACAAAAATACAACCCGCTAGGGGAAAAGGTCAAAGTACCTCTTGCAAGGATAACAAGTTTTATTTCTACAAAAATATGTGCACCAGCAAATAACTCTGCTGCCATGGAATGTTCTGAGCAAGAAGGGTGCAAGCAGAAGCTTAAAAGGGGACATACATGGTCGGGCTACTCCATAGAGGATGCCATGCCATTGGCCCAGCCCCGTCCATCTGTCTTCCATCAGGTGGGGTCTGCTGGACTCATCATCGCCAGGGAACCAAGGTCAAAGAAATAATTAGCTACTTTCTGATAACAGTGCTACTCTATCATTATGCAGTGCAACTGGCATGCTCACAAACTGGCACAGGGGGAGTTTCACGTTCTCACTGACCCACACACATTTCACTCACCCCAATCACGATATCAAGGTTTCCACTCTTGTTTTTGAACTATAATGTATCCCTCCCTGTACCTCGCATTACAAATCATGTCATTATGAGATAAAGGTTGGGTGGCCATACTCTGAGATCTTTTATGGCTGATTGGTTTATGGTCGGTGGTCTGGGGTCAGCTGGTATCTCAGAATTCAGGGATCTTGGAACTTGGACAGTTGTAGGGGCTATAACTCGTAGTTGGCTGGGTGGGGGTCGGAGGCCTGCTTTGGCTTGTTTGTGATAACACGTGCACCAAGGCACCCAACACTGTCTCTTGGCCTTGCAGGGCACATTCTTTCGTAGAAAAAACATATTGGCAACAACTTTAAAACCAAGAAGATTTTCTGTGGAAGCTAGCAGCGTGGGCCTCTATCATCAGCGGTTGGGTCTGTTCAGGTGTCCCCTTTAGACCTGGGCCTATGTCTAAAACACTAATACTACATGGCCGTGCAGGCCCCATGCTTTGATTCTGACTACAAAAGGGCATCTGCTCATATACAGGCACTAAGTCTAAACATTTACCTTTTGGGAAATATTATGATCCAGTGGGGGCCCTTAGGGCACTTCCTTCCCGCCTGATCTATTACAACTCTCCTATTGGGGCATGCCTAACCCTAAAGCACCTAGGGGTTGGGATGGGTTTGCTCCCCTCTCAACATTCCCCACTTTCGTTACTTCTATAGTAACAAACTCCCACCCACGCATGCGTTCATTCTCCCTTCTCACTGGCTCCTCATATGGTGTTTTTCATTTTTGTGGTATCCAGGCCCTGCACACTGATCGCACCTTCCCCTGATCATGCATATTCTTCAGGCATGCATGTCATATAGATACATCCCCCATCACCTGCCAGATCCACAAATACCTCCTTATAGTTCTCAGGGTCAGGGGGTGGGACAAAGGTGGTGTGATATAAGCGGTTCACTTTGCCTCCGTACGGGATGGGGATTATGTGAGGGATGGTGTGGTCAGTTTGTATCTCACTATCTTTTGTATTGTGAGGTACTTTTGAAATCCCAATTGACACCATCATCATTGTGCTACTAGGCACTGCTTTGGCACAACACCGGGGGCCCATTTGGCAGGTGCAGAAGATGACCAAGATGAACACGATGACAGGTACCAGCATCTTCACAATGGCTCCTGACCAGGACAGGGCCCAATCGAATGTGACATTGAACCAGTCATTTCCTTGTATTGCACCTTCTTTCATTATACAGACTCCCAGACCATATACGGCTGCAATTATGTTGGAACAAGACCCGTTCTCCATGTCTTCTTGAGGCACAAATGTGCAGCAGTAATCCCAGATTTGTCTGCATATGCCTCTTTCCATCACCATCAGCATATCGAGGACGTACCTGTTCTGCATCATCATCAGCCTTATGGCACACAGCTCGACCTTTATGACATTGAACCCATGCTGGGTGTCATTTACCATCTGGACCAGCTCCCAGCGTATAATTTGTAGCCATTTTGCATTGGCTGCTACTTGCATGCTAGGTAACAGTAGGGAGGCGAAGAAGGTCTCTGCCAAACTGAACAGTCCTTATTCTTCAGGGATCACCTCTTTTACCCCTGCAGTTTCTTGTACTGCCCTTTTCCAGGTAGGATGTGAAAGTCTGGTGGTGTCAACGGGTTGTGTTCCTCAAATGTGGGTGAAATGGTCAGTGCTGTGTCGGGTATGGCAACCCTTGCAAGTGTTCTTCTGGGATTACTAATAGCGCTGAGTGCTGCATGGCCAGCAAACAATAGCCCCTCCTTGATGGTGGGAGGTGCAAGTATGCTTGTTGGCCACAGACCGAGTAGTAATCCATCACTGCTGCCATGCCCTTCTGGAATCAGGAGGGTTCTGTTGCATTTTTCTTTTGAGCAGATAAAAATAGTTCCTTCACCGTGGAAGCAAAGTTCATATGTTTCCTACCGGTGCACTTTCGCTGGCTTCTCCATTGCTGCGATCCATGTCAACTTTGTAATGTGCTCTGTCCAGATTTATGCGCAAGTTGCTTCTACTCGAGCCAGGTGTTCCGCTTCATATCCTAGGAGGCCTTCTGCAAGGCAAGTGAGTGTGGTCTCTTGCCATTTACTGTTTATATATTTAAATCCTGGGATCACCAAATACGCCTGCTGAAGGCATTTAATGTCTCTCTGATTATCGTTGCATTGCAGGGGATCTGGATCAATGAGTTCTAGTCGCACTCTGTGTGCCTGGAAGATGCCTTTAACCCTACATAGCACAAGATGAACCAGGCACTGTGCCTCTATGATTGGTTCTTCCTGTGGTCCTAATATCTTGGGTGCCCCTGTCGCATGTGGGATTAGTGAACACACATAGAAGCTGCCATTTGCTGTTTGTCTCCCAAACGCACTCATATCCATGTAACAGCTGTTAGTCATTTCAGGCTGTCGTACGTCCTCAATAGCATCCAGGCCTAAGCCATGGTGTGCGTCGTACTTCGCCCTTTGTGCTTGCTGTCTCCTCCTCCTATGTGAGCCGATGAGTTTACTCACAACACCTCGAGTGCTAATATTATCATCATAAATGGTAATGTTATTAAAAGCATTTTTTAAAACAAAGGAAAAAAGTCTTCTAATACCGTGCTCGTAGTCCTACTCTTACATACAGGGATATTTGTGGATCTGTTGTCATTGAAATTATGTCATTGCTAGTGTTCTACATATTTACAGTTCTATTTGTGATGTTTGTGTTTTCACCCCATTCTGCCTCCTCTTTTATATGGGCAGCCCATATAAAAGATTCTCCCCAATAAGTTCCTAAAATAAGAATTACAACTGTAAATAATCCTGCACTGAAATGCATTCCACACATATAGGAATATGAACATCTAGGTGCAACCTCATAGCTAACATTTTTCCAAGTATATACTGAAGTATTTGAAGTCGCTGGTTCCATTTTCTTTCACCTACAAGGGAAGGAAAAATAATGCACACAAAAGGATGGAAAACAGAAAAGGGATAGTGTGAAAGAGAGAGCGAGAGAGAGAGAGAGAGCTTATAAAATGTGTACGTTCAAACAATTGTGCACGTGAACCAATGAAATAAGGGCTAATATTAACTTGGGTCTCATTACCTTGAGTCTCTGAAAGTCTAATTAATGCTGAGACATAGGGATAATATGGATAATATTAGGTGTTTTCTTTTTAATGCTTCTGGGCAATGGTGTGGGGTGCCCTGTGGAAGTCTGAAATGTTTGTTTGTTTGTTTGTTTGTTTGTTTGTTTATTTACTTATAATGCGCACAAGACCCGAAGGTAATCGGGCACAGCAGTACAGAATATGCAAGGCTTGGGGTTACATGGTTACAAATTAAAGCAAAAACAAAATATATACAAGCCATAAAGGGTCAGTAGGCAGATACATACAATCAAGGATAGAATATATCGAGACCATAGGGGATAGTTTCAGAATGTAAACAAGATAGACTATATACAAAGACAACAGGGTCGTCACAACATTAGCCTGAAGGGAAGAGGTACAGATGGGCAGCGGGATAGTGACTATATATATATATATATATATATATATATATATATATATATATATATACACTGGGAGGTATTAGAGCTAGTAAGCAACTAGTCGTCGGCAGGTTAATGTAATTGGTTCTGAATTTCAGTTAAGGCTGCTCCTCATGTAGAGAATGTGGTAATGTGTATCCAAAAGCAAAGCCCCTTTACTTTTACAGCAAGGGGAGTGGAAAACACCACTTTGTATGGACCATGGAACCTGGGGTTGTTCCATTATGAAAGCTCCTTACATAAATGAGCTCTCCAGACAGCAGCGGTTGGGCAGGTGGGGATCCTGTTGCTGTTGTGTGTGCAGTGTCCGATGTGACCTCTGATTGGGGCTTTATTTAACGGCACGTGTTGGGGTTGTCCGGTACACTTTAAATTCTTCACCTACATCTGCTGCTGCTTTGTGGGCATATGATGCCCTCCTGACAGGGGATATGGGCGTGTTTATGTGCTGATGTAATGCTCACCTGATTCCCAAGGAGGCGCCGACCTGTTCTGGACTGCTATGACCTCTTCTAAGGTGATGCGCAGGACTCGGAAAACGGACTGGACCAGACCCCCAAACCTCGCCTGTCTGGCCCGTAGATGAATCCTTCTGTAGATGGAAAAGGGGATTAACTGTCTCCTGGATAATGTGTCGATTTCGCCCTTCCCCCTCTCACACTCCTCGAACCCCCTCCGCGATTCCCTGTAGAGTCTCACCTTAGAGTCTGAAAGGACAAGCTCTCCATCCTGCTTCCGATGCAGGGGCGCATTGATTTCCAGTTACTTCACTGGATCTCGAGTTTGGTGAGTATTCAACTCCGCTTGACTTTTCCGATATGAGGCCGTAAGTATTCAGTTGCAAAAGTTCAAGCCTTAATTGCCGTTGTCCTTTTCTCTATTTCAGATGCAGGATGAAGAATCCGCGTTGAGGAATGGATTCGCCGAAGGTAAACCGTGGTGAGTCTTTTTGATGGATGGTTCCCTTAGTGATCTTGCTTTCACCCACTAATGCGTGTGTCTTTTTCCCCTTAGGGGCCGGGGTACGGAAGTGCCAAAGAAGCGGCACCGACCCGAGGTGAGGAAAGATTGTCCCAACAATAATCAGGTAAGTCTTAAGGTGGAAGAATCAGGCCTTCCTCAATCTGTTCCTTCGCTCACCTTTGTTTTGTCTCTTTTTCTCCTTAGGCGCTGAAAGGCGACGGATGGTGCCAATGGTCGCTGAAGAGCCCGAGGGCGCCTCGTGAAGGTGAGTGGAACGCGGCGCTGCAGCGAGCGATGCAATGCGCTTCTAAAAATAATGTCTTTTCTCAGGATCGTCGGAGTGATGGTTCCGGACTCCGGATGGAGGTAGGTAAAGTTCAATTATTCACCTTTCTCTCCTTTCCTTCCTTTTCAGGTGTTCCAGGTTGCAGGCGGGCGTGGCTGGAGCCGGAATGCAGGAGCAGACACGGTGAGCGTCCAGCTGCTAGATGCAGAACAACGCGAAGCGTGAGCTGCTGTATGGGCGTGGTTTAAATAGCCCCCAAAGTAGTTCCAGGTAAGTATTCTTCCTCAGCCAAGCCCGAGTGGTAAAATAGTCCCATAGGTAAAATAGTCCCTTTCAGACCTCAAGGAGGTCTGGATCCGGCAGCATGGTCTGCATCAGGCAAGTCCATCCAAGCACTCCCATAATTAGCCTGGCGCCTATGGTGCCAGGACTGATGCCTTCTATGAGCCTGGCGCCAAAGGCGCCAGGACAATGTCCAAAGAGCCCCTATAAGGGGTTGCTGGGTCCCTCCCTGGGGACATGATGTCTGCTTTCGGGGACGCTGGTCCTGAACTGGCTTCCCGGGAGTAGGCATCATGACAGCACTCTCCCCCAAGGCCCCTCCCAAGATTGTTCCCTCTGGAGGTTTTGGTTTGTTTGGGAAGGTCCGGTGGAATTTCTTAATTAATCGAGGTGCATGTACATGGTCACTGGGTTCCCACGACCTCTCCTGAGGCCCGTATCCCTTCCAATCGATTAGATAGAAAAGTTTTGACCTTAACATCTTTGAATCTAAAATGTTCTTCACCTCGAATTCAGGTTCTCCATCTATTTGAATGGGTTCTGGAGGCTTGATTAGTCTAGTTCCAGGTTGCACTGGTTTCAAAAGTGACACATGAAAAACAGGGTGAATTCGCATGTTAGCTGGTAAATCAAGTTTAACGGCCGCTGGATTGATTATGGCCGTAATGGAGTAAGGCCCCAGATATTTTGGATTAAAAGTTCGAGGTCCCTTGAGCGATAAGTGCCTGGTAGCCAGCCATACTTGGTCCCCAATCTGGTACTGAGGTGCTTCACTCCGATGCAGGTCAGCATTCTTCTTGTATTTTCTCTTGGCTTGCTGTAAATGTGTAGTTGCTTCTTTGAAGGCTTGGGTAATTGTAGAATGCAGATGGTCCACTGCAGGCATTCCGAGGCCTTGAGGGGAGTCGAGGTCTGAGGTTCGAGGGTGATGCCCATATAAAGTATAAAAAGGACTTTGCCCAGTTCCATAGTGTACCGAATTATTATATGCATATTTGGCTATCCAAAGAATGTCTTTCCAGTTACTTTCAGATTGCTGCAACATACACCGTAAATATTGCTCAAGGGTCTGATTCGTCCTCTCTGTTTGACCATCGGTCTGAAGGTGGTGACTAGTCGATAATCTTACATCGATTTGTGCCAATTGACAACATCTACGCCAAAATGGGAAATTAATTGGCTTCCCCGGTCTGAGATTAGTACAGACGGGAATCCATGTAAACGAACAATATTTTCAAGGAATTCTTTGGCTAGAACTGAAGCTGAAGGTAAACCTTTCAATGGAATGAAGTGGGCCATTTTGGAAAATAAATCCACAATAACAAGAATAGTGTTATATCCTGAACAAGGAGGTAAGTCCGTAATAAAATCCAATGACAGGGTGTGCCAAGGTGCTGGCGGAATGTCTAAAGGTTGAAGGAGACCGGCTGGTCTTTTCTTTTGGCCTTTATTTTGGGCGCAAACACCACAGGACATCACAAATGATTTAACATCTTTTCGCCAAGAAGGCCACCAGAATTGTCGTTTCACCTTTTCTTCCGTCTTGGCAATACTGGGGTGCCCCTCTATTAGTGTATCATGATAACAAGAAATAACGAGCTCTTGTAATTCCTTGAGTGGCAGAAATAAGCGTCCTTGGAAATAAGGTAAATCATTATTTATAGTAAAGTCAGATCCCTTTTGTACCCAATCCTGAAAGTCTGTAGGGTCCAGGAGTTGTATAACTCTAGCTTGAATGTCTTCAAGCGTTTGTAAAGAAGTCATGCCCAAAATTCTCTGTTCGGGAATTATCGGTACAGGTTCTGAGTTAGTATCAGTTTCTCCCATTCCTATTCGGGATAGAGCGTCCGCTTTGCCATTCTTACAGCCAGGACGGTAGGTGATTACAAAATCGAATTCTGCAAAAAACAAAGCCCAACGGAGATGTCGAGATGACTGAGCCTTGGCGGTCTTTAAATACTGTAAGTTCCGGTGGTCGGTGATCACCGTGATGGTATGTCTAGCGCCAAGTAAATAATGCCGCCAGGCTTTAAAGGCAGATTTAATGGCTAACAGTTCTTTGTCAGTGATTGCGTAGTTAACCTCGGGTGCCGAGAATTTTCTGGACCAAAATGCAACGGGATGCAGTTGGTTAGTTTCGGGATCTCTTTGAGACAGGACAGCTCCCATGGCTAGGCTGGATGCGTCAGTGTCGACGACATAAGGGAGATCTGGGAGTGGGTGCTTCAATACAGGTGCAAAGGTAAATTTAGCTTTTAGTTCCTGAAAGGCCTGCTCGGCTTCTTCAGACCAATCGAAACGTTTATTTTTCCTTAAGAGCGCAGTGATGGGTTGAACCACACGAGAAAATTCCGGGATAAACCTGCGATAAAAATTGGCAAAGCCAAGCATGCTTTGAACACCTTTCACTGAGCTAGGCGATGGCCATTTGAGGATAGCATCCACTTTTGCGGACTCCTTTAGGTGTCAGGATGAAACAAAGAAACTCGACTTCTATGGCATGGAAAACACAGTTTTCAAGTTTAGCAAATACTTTGTGTTGGCGCAATTTCTCGAGAACTGCCCTGACATGTTTTCTATGATCAGATGCCGAAGAGGAGTACACAAGAATGTCATCGATATATACGACAACACAAACGTCGATGAGTTCCCGAAAGACATCGTTCATGAAGTATTGGAAGGCAGCCGGTGCATTGCGCAATCCGAAAAGCATCACCTGGTACTCGAATAGCCCATATTTGGTGCGGAAGGCAATTTTCCATTCATCGCCTTCCCTTATTCGCACCAGATGGTAGGCCCCCCGGAGATCTAACTTGGTGTATATGCAGGCATCCTTCACCTGGTCAAGGAGTTCAGGGATCAGAGGCAAAGGGTATCGGTTTTTAACAGTTATCTGGTTCAATGCGCGGTAGTCAATACAAGTTCTGAGGTCGCCTTCTTTTTTAGGCACGAAGAATAAAGCCGAGGATGCAAGAGACTTAGATGGGCGAATAAAACCATTGGCTAGGTACTGATCTAGATATTGTCGTAAATGAAGATTCTCGGGTTCGGTAAGGGCATAGATCCTGCTGCAAGGGGGTTGTGCACCGGGCAATAGATCGATCTGGCAATTGTACGACCTGTGAGGCAGTAGAGTGTTGGCCTGTTCCTTTTGGACGACGTCTTGAAATTCTTGGTATTCTGGCGGTATTTGCAAAATGACAGGGGTTACTGTAGGTAGGCCAATATTTGGATTTCTTGGATAACAGGTTTGTGCACAATCTGGAAAGGTTATCCTCTTTGCTCGCCAGTCAATTCGAGGATTATGTGTTTCCAACCAAGGGATTCCTAGAATTACTTGAAATTGCGGAGCCTTGATTACATCAAACACAATTGCCTCCCGATGTCCGTCTTGACCCAACAATGTCACTTCAGTAGTGGAGTGTGTTACCGGCCCAGAGGCGATTTCGGTTCCATCCACTGTGGTGATGACATCCTTACTGGTTTTAGGGCAAAGAGGGAGGTTGATCCTGGAAGCCAATTCACAATCCACATAGTTTCCTATAGCCCCACTATCGATGTATGCCTTAATGGCATGTAACCGCCCAGGCTGCTTCGGATTTACAAGGACCATTGGCATGATGAAATGAGAGGTCAGAGAGTTAGTTTATAAGCTCGGCAAGCGGACCCCTACGCTTGTCAGGCGTGGTCGTTTCCCGACTCAGATTCCTTCAGGTTCTTATCAGCGACTCCTACCGCCTTCTTAGGCGGTTTTATAGGGCAATCTCATAAAAAGTGTCCAGAAGCCCCACAATAAAGGCATAATTGCATTTGCCGTCTTCGTTCATGCTCTTTTTGAGTTAAAGGTCCTTTAACCCCTCCAATTTGCATAGGTTCAGTAACATCGGCACCCTTGGGGTTAACATGGGTTTTGACCAAAACCCGGGTCTCAAACTTGGACCGATCTGCCTTTCTGTTTTGAAGTCTGTGATCTAATTGGACCACCAAGTCTATATATTCAGAGCAGTCTTGGGGTGGATTTACGACCTGGGCCAGGACATCCTTAAGTTCTCCACGTAGACCTCGATGGAATAAAGTGATTCTTTTATCCTCCGGCCATCCAGTCTCCACAATTAACCTATTGAAGGTCGCGATATAGGCTAAGAGGTCCAGGTTACCCTGTCGTAGGGATAGAAGCTTGTAGTCCAGGGCCTGTCCCTGAGAATGCCGCGCAAAAAGTCTTTCCATGCTTGTCTGGAAGGCTTGAAAGTTCCGAAGAATTGGGTCATCTTGAGTAACCAGTGGAACTGACCAATCCGCAGCACTGCCGCTGAGATATGATAGCACAAAAGCGACCTTGGTTTGGTCGTTAGGGAAGGCCCCAGGTCTGCAGAGGAAGTGCAATCGGCATTGATTCATGAATACGGCGAACCTTTTGGGGTCCCCGGCAAAACGTTCCAGTGGGGCCAGTGGCATATTTCCAGGTAGATTAATTTGCACAGGGTTATTTGAAACCACTGGGGCGGAATTACCCCCAGAACCTGGTAAAGGAGTTTGACCAGCCTGACCTTGTAATAGCTGTCTGGCAAGATCATCAGTTCATTCTTTAGATACGATTAACTCTCTCCTGAGGGCATTCGTCTCCTGGCGAGCGGAATGAACTTCAGCCCATAATTCCCCCAATAGCTGGGCCAGCTGGTCTGTCTCGGAAGTCTCCATAGCACCCGGGTGGGAAATTGTAGGTAGGCTTTGCGTTCTGTAACGCTCACCTGATTCCCACGGAGGCACCGACCTGTTCTGGACTGCTATGACCTCTTCTAAGGTGATGCGCAGGACTCGGAAGACGGACTGGACCGGACCCCCAAACCTCGCCTGTCTGGCCCGTAGATGAATCCTTCTATAGATGGAAAAGGGGATTAACTGTCTGCTGGATAATGTGTCAGATTCCCCCCTTCCCCCTCTCACACTCCTCGAACCCCCTCCGCGATTCCCCATAGAGTCTCACCTTAGAGTCTGAAAGGACGAGCTCTCCATCCTGCTTCCTATGCAGGGGCGCGTTGATTTCCAGTTACTTCACTGGATCTCGAGTTTGGTGAGTATTCAACTCCGCTTGACATTTCCGATATGAGGCTGTAATTATTCAGTTGCAAAAGTTCAAGCCTTAATTGTCCGTTGTCCTTTTCTCTATTTCAGATGCAGGATGAAGAATCCGCGTTGAGGAATGGATTCGCCGAAGGTAACTCTGGTGAGTCTTTTTGATGGATGGTTCCCTTAGTGATCTTGCTTTCACCCACTAATGTGTGTGTCTTTTTCCCCTTAGGGGCCAGGGTACGGAAGTGCCAAAGAAGTGGCGTCGACCGGAGGTGAGGAAAGATTGTCCCAACAATAATCAGGTAAGTCTTAAGGTGGAAGAATCAGGCCTTCCTCAATCTGTTCCTTCGCTCACCTTTGTTTTATCTCTTTTTCTCCTTAGGCGCTGAAAGGCGACGGATGGTGCCAATGGTCGCTGAAGAGCCCGAGGGAGCCTCGTGAAGGTGAGTGGAACGCGGCGCTGCAGCGAGCAATGCGATGCACTTCTAAAAATAATGTCTTTTCTCAGGATCGTCGGAGTGATGGTTCCGGACTCCGGATGGAGGTAGGTAAAGTTCAATTATTCACCTTTCTCTCCTTTCCTTCCTTTTCAGGTGTTCCAGGTTGCAGGCGGGCGTGGCTGGAGCCAGAATGCAGGAGCAGACATGGTGAGCGTCCAGCTGCTAGATGCAGAACAACGCGAAGCGTGAGCTGCTGTCTGGGCGTGGTTTAAATAGCACCCAAAGTAGTTCCAGGTAAGTATTCTTCCTCAGCCACGCCCGAGTGGTAAAATAGTCCCATAGGTAAAATAGTCCCTTTCAGACCTCAAGGAGGTCTGGATCCGGCAGCATGGTCTGCATCAGGTAAGTCCATCCAAGCACTCCCATAATGAGCCTGGCGCCTATGGTGCCAGGACTGATGCCTTCTATGAGCATGGCGCCAAAGGGTCCAGGACAATGTCCAAAGAGCCCCTATAAGGGGTTGCTGGGTCCCTCCCTGGGGACATGATGTCTGCTTTCGGGGACGCTGGTCCTGAACTGGCTTCCCGGGAGTAGGCATCATGACAGCTGATCAGTTCCCACCTCATGGGATGATGAGTGGAGGACCTTTCTGGGTTGTGTGCATAAACTGAAGAAGGCCCTGCTTTCACCCGCCGTGAAAAGGGGAAGACCACGACAATCAGGTACCAGGACCCATTACATCTTTCTCCCATATCTGCGTAGTCTATGTGCAGCTTGTGGAATGGCCCAATGGGGCGGGCAGGGTGCCCTAGAATGTTGGGTAAATCATGCCTGTGCTAAAACTTTGGCACGTGGTGCAATGTATGATCATGTGCGTGAAGTGCTCCTGAAGATTGGGCACAAGCCAATCTTCCTGTATGTCTGATACAATGTGTTGCTTTGAGCTGTGGGCGGGGTGGTGAAGTTGTTCAAAACTAATGCTAACAATTCCTGGGGCACAACTGCTTTACCAGTGCTCTCTTGTCTCCACAAGAGATCAGTCGGGGATTGTTTTCATCCCCTCTTGGTCTACAGTTCTTTCTACTCATTCAGCATTTTCCCTTGTAATTTGATAAGCTGTGCAATAGGCACAGCTGAATTTGGGGTATTCTGTTGATTATATGGAGGTGTGGTCACAATGTATTTGGCAAGTGTGTTTACCAGGAGGCAAGCAGCCATTTTGCCTGCCGCATCTGCAGCAGCATTTCCCATTGAGATTTCGTCTGTGTTGTTGGTATGGGCGACACATTTAACGACTGCGACTACAGAGGGTTGAGAGAATGCGGAGATCAATATGTCTAGCAATGCGGCATGTTTTACTGGGGAACAGTCCGCTCTCTCCGAAAACCCCTCCTCTTCCACTGCGACAGATCGGCATGCACTGTTGTAGTGAAGTAAGCCCAGTCGGAATAGATGCTGCTATAACTAGGGGTGTCCTGCCACTTTTGAATTCAACATACATCAATTCTGCATGTTATTTTGTTTGTTGGTGCACAGTGTTTAATTCACTCCTAACCTTCAAATACCATTACTCTAGACATTCCTATTCGTACATAAGAATTTACAACAGTTTGTTTTTGGGAGTTTTAGGATTGTCCTGTTTTATTACTTTTGTAACATTTTTAGAGCAGTACTGTGATCATTTCTCAAGGTGCTGTATTCTTAGACGAAACAAAGATTACTTGAACATATACGTGGTGAGAAAAACAACCTATAAATTAGTTTGGAATACTGGAGAGGTTATAATAAATAATACCTTACTCTTGTTCATGGTACGTTGACATAAACATATGAAACAAAATAATGCATAATGCATAAACCCATTCTCTGTTTTACGCTACTGTTCTTGCTGCCTAATTTTAGGCTCTTCACAACAAAGACATCTATAAAAACATCAAGAAGAAGAATGTTCAAACAAATTAGACAGTGTTTATCCCGCAGTGCTTTTGTTTTGTCAAATAAGCACCTCATTTCTGTCACTTGTTGTAGCTGTGCATATATATATATATATATATATATATATATATATATATATATATATATATATTCAGTAAAAAAACTTTGTTAAAAGGACATTATGGTTAGGTTGCGCTATTAAAAACCTTTGAAATTCACTAAAAAAACGTTATGGTTCCAAGTAAAACCGAAAAACCCTTGAAATTCGCCATTTATGGTAAACTAAGCAACCATAACTCGCACCACCACGGTGCACTGTTAAGACTAACACCCAAGACATTAAAGATGACATCACAAATGTCATTGATGGCATCACTGATGAATCACATGTGCATTTAATTTTCATGCCCACCCTTTACAAGGGATTGTCATTATAATATTGGCAGAAAAGTACATGCCAAACATTTAATTACGCAATGCATTGCTATAACTACCATTGTATTACTGAGTTCTTTCAGTACATGACCGAACTCATGAAGAACCTTAGGCATTGTGTGCAGCAAAAAGATAAATGCTTCCATTACAGATTTTAGCATACTGTGAAACATAAGTTCCTAAGTATGCTTCCCACATCGGTATTCGATCACATAAATCACGTTGTGTGATTTGCAATTTGAGTAATGTCTAAGTAACCATTCTTTGCCTGCTATTTTGAACATCTTTGTCTTCTTGGTGAAATGTCACACTGAGCATATGCCACATGGGTAATGGCCTGTAATTTCGTGTAGGTTCACAAGGAGTTTCTGGTTTCGTTTTTCCAAGGGGTGCACGGGTGAGGTATTCTTTCAAATTCTTCAATCTTTTTAGGGCCATCCTTGTTAGATGTTCTCCTGGTATGCTCAATTGGACTAATGAATGTTAAAATGAATTTCTGAACTCTGACCTGGTGGGCAGAGGTTCAGAAGGACAGCCTAGTTTCTTGGAACAGGGTAACCTTCTGGACAAGCCAGACCAATCAAGGTAGCATTGGCGGCAGTCAAGACTAGGTCTCAGGAGGGGCAAGGGTGACTGAAAGACCCTAATGAACACACAGAATAAAGGACACCCCAAATCACTCACAGTCAGGTGTACATATATTAAAAATGCATGTACATTTATTCAACACTAATATAACCCATATATACAATACCAAGTGGCCTAAAGGGTTAAAAGCACAGAATGGATCCACAATCTAAAAGGAAAGGAAGCAAGTAGTGCAAATAGTCATTAGGCAGTTCTTCATTAAATAAACCCTATCTGATAGGCAATTCAGTTCCTATGAAGAGAGGAGCTTAGTGCTCAATGTACTTTCAAATGCTGGTGCACGCGATAGGGCTGAAGGACGAAAAAAGGGTCTCTTTCAGGGGCTGCAGCAGCTCAAGAAGGTGGGTAAGGCAATGAAGAACATGTTCCCACTATTCATGGAGGGTCTACTCAAAAGGGCAGAACAGTTTCCAGGAGTTGGTAAAGGGACGGTAGCACAGGCTACCCGTGGAAAGGTGAGAAGCCCTCTGTGGACACTCATGCGTAAAAGTGGGTGGATGCACTAGAGGCCACTGGTAAGGGTTGCAAGTACTCACTGACCCCCAGCGCCCTCCAGACCAAACTTTGTCAGTCGAGCCCACTTCGGTTGCAGGTCCAAATGCATCAGTTGTGCAGCTCTGCGGCTTTCAGTGGTGAAGATACAAAGTTAATTCCCTGGTGGGACAGTGGCAATTTCTCCGCTCCAGATGAAGGGATCAAGCCAATTTCACTGCAGCAGACTTCAGGGCACAGAGGGGCACAGCGGCAAGGCACCTGCAAAGTTCATCACCATGGCTGGGCGACACAGTAACCACGTGCACTCTGGTTGGGACGGTCTCTCTTTGTTCCAGACCTGGGAGTGCCAAGTGTATGAAATTCAGTCTGAGGGTGTCGTGACCATAGAGCTTGCGATGTACCAAGTTTAAAGGGTCTCCTCAAAACAGCAGTGGTTTCAGAGCAAAGGTCCTGCGCAAGCTGGTCAGCCCACAGGTTGGCCCTGGGACACGTCCGAATAGGCTTACCTGCTGGTTTACATGAAGGTGCCGTGAGTACTTGGTCCCACTATTCAAATGGGTCAAAGCGCCTTTGCAGACCTTCAGGTTTGATCAGATGCAAAGGGGTCTGTGATGCTGGAAATGCATGGGAGGGACAGGGCCTCCCTATCCTTGTCCTTTACTGATTTTTATTGTGTGTTCTGTTGTATTTTCCGCGCAGGAGTTCATGCGGGACTACTGGCGGGGCAGCTCTCTCTTTTGGTTTTGGTGAACATACCCAGGGGATACCCTTATGGCACCCACGGGTAGGGGTACAACCCTGTGCCCCTAGTGTATGTTTTTGGGCACCTGTGTGTGACCAACAGAGCAGGGTACAGGCTGGTGGCAGCTCTGTGCTGAATTGTCTGGTGCCCTGAGAGTCCTCCATTTTGGGATGCCCAGGCCCTGTCATTGGAATCGGTAGATTCCTGATGGAGACAAGATGGCCTCCATGGCCTCTTGCCTTCCATCACCTGTTACCTTGATCTTCCCGAAGTCCTGGGAAGCCCTGACTCTGTCCCTTCCCCCTGACTGGCTGTTGGGTGGAAGTTCCATATATGTTTGTGTGGAGAAGTGCTGACCAGACTGGCTGGAGCCTTCCCAACAACTGTATGTTGTGGGTACGCTTGTGGGTGGGACCTGGGTGAATGGAGTGTGTGATTAATACGCATTCTGTGTTGTGGGTGTCTAGTTCTGGTGGTTGACACAATGACTGAGACAGCCCTGCCCAAAATCGGTATGAATGCAGTGTGGAGTGTTGAATGGCTGGGTACTTGTCCCAATACACATAACTTGTTGTGAGTGTCTGGAGAGAAGTGAATGGCCTGAATGCACTGTGTGCCTGCTTGGCTGCCTGCCTGCATGAATGCCCTTCGCCGTGATTGGATGCTTGAGTATGACCCAGCGGAATGAATGGGAGATCAACAGTATATCTGGGGACCTCTCACTGCTAGGAATCGTGTTCAGAAGCTGAAGTCCACTACGACGAGTAACTGAAGTAACTGAAGATTGACCTTGAAACCCTGCTGGACGAGAAGAATTGCTGTTGCGGAGTGTGGCGAGTGTTTCCTGTGTGGAGATTCTCAGGATTGCGTTGAAGGAAGAGGAGGAGCCTTTAAAATCGCCACCTACGCGAAGCGGAGCGTAGCGGAGTGTGGCGAGTGTTTCCTGTGTGGAGATTCTCAGGATTGCGTTGAAGGAAGAGGAGGAGCCTTTAAAATCGCCACCTACGCGAAGCGGAGCGTAGCGGAGTGTGGCAAGTGTTTCCTGTGTTCCCTGGTGGTCCGTGGGGAGACCTGTGAGGTCTGGAGTGCTGTCCAACGGATGCTGACTGAAGCTGGCAAAGTAAAGCACAAGAGGTCCCGGTAAGAGCTGCTGCATACTCTCCCCCCTCCCCCCTCCCTCCCCCTTCCCTTTATTAGTTATCAGTTCCACCCGGCCAGCTGCCGTGAGTTGTGCGATAGACACTGTGGGGAGAAAGAAGGAGGAAAAAAAAAACGCGGCTTACGCTCTGCTGAACTGCGGAGAGCCTGTGGCGGGGTTGAGGCCCCTGAGGAAGCCGCAAAGATGAGGTCAAGCGCTCCGCCTAATACGCAAGCGTATGCCAAGCGGGGGCTAGCAGCTCCAAGCACTCGAACATTCAATTCAAACACCCCCCCCAGTACGAGGAGCAATGTCACTGGCGGGGGCGGGGGAGGAAAATGATGTTAGAACTGTGCCCCAATGTGGGATGACCGCGGCCACGATGCCCCAATGCGGGGCCCACAACAACTTAAAACAAGCGTGGAATGACCGTGTGGCACCAAACCAAGGCGCAGACAACACCAATGTAGCCAGCGACGTAGCCAGTGATGAGCCGGACACTGACAGTGAATATGTGAGGGCAAGTGATTCAGAGCTTGAAGACGACGAAGATGAAGATGTATTGCCTGCAAGGGATACCGAAAAGTCAGCTGAGTGGGGGTCGCTGAGAGTGCGAAGTGTGAGTGAGAATGGATCAAAACGAAACAACAGTCCCTCGCCCACCTCGGCAAGAATCATGGAAACTATAGACTTGGTAAGGGCAGAAAAAGATGACCCGCACGCAACAAGGGGGGATCAAGTGGGTTGTGAGTCGAGGCTGGAAGTATGCACTGCCATGGTACATTGTGCCCATGCCCATGCCGAGTCAACAACAAATGGTAACCACCTACCATCACATGTCAGGAACGAAGAGTGCGACCATGTCTCTGGTAGGAGGAGGTCGGCAAGTGGGAATTCAAATTGTGACCTGCCAGAAGCCCTGGGCGAGCCCAGAAATTATCCTGATATCACACGAGAGGAGGAGGCCACACCCATTAACGAAAAGAACGACAAAAAATCAAGGAAACAACCGAATAATAAATGCGGTGTTCCAAAGGGGGAGTCCACTCTAAGGACGCCAGTCACCCCAGCTGAGACATCCCTTAGCCATGAGAGACGTCTAAATAGGCTCTCAGTAGATCATGTTGATGAGTCTCTTAAACCACCCCACAAGGGTTTATCGCTAAAGACCCTAGCATGGACAAGAGTGACCTCAATGCATAAGGAGACCGGAAAAAACTTAAAGTACCAGACCCAAATGAAGAAAAAAGATGACTTAGCGGCCAATAAGATAAGATCTTCAGTGACAAAACCCCCTGATGAAGAGTCAACTGGAAAAGTGAACATCGTGGTGACAGAAGAGGCCCCCTGTGAGGAGTGGATGTGTGCTGCCCGATGGAAGGAAAGAACATCTAAAGTTGGAACGGCCGAGCCCCCTCGTAGAAGAGACTCAGTAGGACTTACAGATCAACTCCTGAGAGACCTAGTGGAAATGAATTCCAACTTGTCAAAACAACGAAAAAACTAATCAACAAATTGCTGTGGAAAGCCATCCCCACAAACTGAATGCCAAATGATCAAGGAAAAGAGTCTACTTGATCTGATGACTCTAGAAGAAAATACACCATCCTTTGAGGCCAGAAATGATGAGATCATGGTCTCACAAAAAAGGAGCCGGAGAAGGTTAAGCACAAATTCAGATCACAAGGGTACAAACAAAAGATTTAAAAGAAACTCAAGGCAGAGTTTGACGCCTAAATCGGGGTCTCCGAGCAAGCATGTGATAAAACCAGGACCAGCCGAGTTCGATGACGTAGAAAATATGCCGTCTCCCAAAAAGAGGAGTTCGCAGCCTGATCAACTTTTGGATTCAAAGACTCCGGAAACAGCAATGGACGAAAAGAAGTTAGTGGAGACCATAGTCGGAAAACTGAGCCCGACACTGATGTCAGCTACAACAATAGCAGTAGCACCATTGCTGAAACTTTATGAAAATCTAAATGAAAGCCTCCGGGACCAAACAACCTTGGTCACCCTGTTAAACTCAAAAATTGTAAAACTCGAGCTAGATCTAAGAGACATGACGGCTCAGGTTGTGACAACCAGAAGAGGCAACAACATTTCATTAACGGCACTAAGAGAATCTCTAAAAGCGATAACGGAAGACAAAAGACTCTTCACAGAAGTGACAAAACAAGCTTTAATGCTTTTCCAAAAAGATCGAGAACATAGAACAGAGGAAGTAGGGACGAGTGCCCCCCAAAACATTTAGCCGAGTGCAGAAACAGGACGCATGGTGAACTCAATAGGCAACAAAAATGAGCCTGTACCAGAGGACAGAACGTCAAATCCAAATTCTCTGCACACAAAATCAAAAATTATTCAGAACCGTTGTTCTGAAATGGACTCTGAGATAACCATTGTGTTGAGTGACGGTCCAAAGGACTTAAATAAAAAAAAGGTTCCAATCGCAGAACACAAAGTGAAAATCAGTGAGGTGAAAAGAAACAACAATAAAGCCACCACGAAAGAGATCAAAGAGAGTGATAGAGTTTCGATGACTACACCCTGTGACTTATCAGCAAAAGAAGGGAGGGTGGAAGAAATTGACCTTACGGAGACAACACATAAGGGAAAGGAAGATAAAGGAAGTGAGAATGAAGTTGTGGCGGAGCCTAGAGCAGGTGGTAACGACAATGAGGAGAGGACTACTCCAATAAAATCTAAAGCTGACGACACGACTGAAAAAAAGAATGAAACTGAGTGCTTTGACATCTTCGATTCCAAAAAATTAAAAGAGAACACCGGCCTAAACACGCAAGGCCGAGTTACCGCTCCGAAACAGAGTAAATGTAAAAAGAAATCTAAAAACCAGCAAATACAGAAGAACAAAAATCCACGAAGCTCGGCGAACTTCTTTCGGAACATAAAAGCGCTAACCATCACAGTAAACAACACTGAACCTACGGGCCCAAATAGCAAAAAATGCACTAGAGAGCCCAGTAAGGCCGTTGGAACAACGGTCGTTGAATCACCTTCCACAAGGAAGATTCAACCCTCAGAGACAACGGAAAAAGAAGTTAAACAAAAAGCCCCAGTGGAGAGTGAAAATGACGATGAGGAGGACGAAGAACTATTGAATATGTCAACTTATAGTTCTTTGGTGGCCGACGACGTGGGCGCGGAAGGCGTCTGCGAGATCAACGTGGAAGGTAATGCAAAAAACCAACAGGATAAAAAGAAAGGAGAATCGATCGTGACAGGAAAGATCCTGTCGGCAATTGAGCCAGAGAGTGAAATGGGGCAACCAGGCAAGAGAGCTTTCTCATGGCCTCAAACTCCAAAACAAGAAGATTCGCCGCTAAAGAATAAGCGTCCTAATGAGGGATCTGCCAAACGCTTCTTTACGTTATAAGAGAAACATATAAGAAGCATGCAATGTCAACAAAAACCAATTGGGTGTAACACACCGGGACCAGTGACCAAGTCAATCAAGAAAGGTCCGACAGGCAAACTGATGGAGGGGGCCCAAATGGCAGCAACCTCAATTCCAGAAAGTGGGAGAAAAACCTCTATTCCTATTGATCACACAAGAAAATCTACCAACAATGATAAAGCAATTGGATATAGAATTTTGGTGGAAAAAATCAACCATAACAAAAGCGATCTGCCACTAAACAGATACACAGTACTACAGATATTTCAAAAGATCCCGGCACTGAGATCTGTAAAGAGTCCTCAAATTGAAAGAGTCGAAATAATAGCAGACTCGAATCAAAAATTTGTTTTGCTACACATTGTGGGAAAAAAGGTTGTGGAACAGATTATGACAAACGAGAGACAATTGTTGAATGCAGGCTACCAAGTATACGAGGTTGACAGTGCATTGGGAGGAGAAGACTGTGGTACCTCGGCAGATAATAGCCTGCAGAAAAATCAAAAAGATTCACAGCTGTCCACTCGACTGGATAACAGTGCAAAAATTGAAGATTACGACCTAACCAAAAGAAAATCAGTGGACGAGGACGTTGATGCACAGCTCTCACTGGAAGAGATAAAACTGAAGAAATTTAAAATAACAGTGGAGAACAGTGAGAACACAAAGAGAGTGATGTGTAAGGACAACTCGGTTATAGAGGAGGAGTCCCACGCATGGGGATGGATAGCAAAATCCTTAAATGGAACATCGACGAGTTAATGCCTAAATGAAAAGTTGGTGATAACCTCCTGGAACACGAGAGGGTTCACCCATCTGCTGAGTTCTGCACCTGTATACCTGAGGAATACCGATATTATATGCACACAAGAAACATGGTAAACAAGCACACCATGTGTGGTTTCGATGTAGCTTTTAATCCTGCAATCTGCAAAGAGAAAGGCCGCCCAATGTCGGGTCAGTTAACCCTGATAAACAGAAAAAGCGGCCTGAGAATCAAGAATGCTTGGAACATTTTGCCCCATCTCCAAATGACTTGCATTGATCCTGTGAACATGGCAACATTAGATAACCAGACCATTTACATTCTAAATGTATATTGGAACACAACCACGAAATTGCACTCAAAATTTGAAGATGACATCTTAGATGTAATTGACATTGACAAGAGAACCACATTGACAAGAGAACCACAAGCCTTAATAATTATTTGTGGAGATTTTAATATGAAACTGATCGAGAACCCTCAATCAAAGCAACAAATGAATAGCAGAGAAAAAACAAAATGTGAGCGATGGCTTGATGAGATGTTGATAAGAAATCTAGTAATGCTAAATGGAGGAACAAAGGGTGATACTCCAGCTAAACCGACCTGGACACGAGGAACCCAAAATTCAATACTGGATTATATGTTTGTCTCAGGCAACATATTCCAGGAAATTGATTCATTTCAAGTGATCACGACTAAATACAGTGACCACAACATGGTGGTAGCGAAATGGAATAACACCAATAAAATGGAGCGTAAACAATGGAGACAAGACCTATCCTTGGTATCAGGTCGCAACAGACTGCGTATAAATCAGTGCGATATTGTGACAATTACCAAACTGCTACTGGAAGCGCAAGACCAGAATCCCTCAAGATCAACGGGATATCAACAGTTCTTTGAGATCTATAAAGTCAAGAAAAAAACGTCCCAGACGACATCTATGATACAAAAACACAGATATGATCCTGAAGTAGCTGCCAGAAAGAGAGAGGTAAGAAAAATTATAAGGAAAATACGCGCCGCAAACCCAGAGGACCTAATGGTGCAGATAAAAAAGGAAAAAAACAAGTATAACAACTGGTGCAAAAATCGCAAGGCAACCATGGAACAACGGGACGCGGAAGCAATGTTGAAGGCTCTAAACCGAAAGAACACAAGAGGCTTTTGGGACATAATTAATGATACAAAGAACTCTGACAAAGCGCTACTATCAAGTACAGTTCTGGAAAAGGACTGGGAAAATCACTTCACAGCACTATTCAAAAGAAGAAAAACCTTCAGCCCGACAAAAGTGGAGACAAGTCAGCAGTGGGAAATCGAAATGGAGAGAGACGATATACTAACTACCATCAGGAAATGTAACACCTCTCGCGTTGCGGGTCCAGACGGTTTGTCGAACGCAGACCTTAAGGCAAACAGCGAAGAATGGTCAGACTTTTGTCATACACTCTTCACTGCCATAAAAAAGGAAGGGAAAATACCTGAAACTTGGAAATCTGGGATTATTGTCCTGATCTACAAGAAAGGTATTCGCTCAGACCCGGCAAACTATCGTCCAATTGCCTTACTGGATGTAGTGGGGAAAGTGTTCGCCTCGATGTTGCTAGCCCAATTGACCAAGTGGATCCAGGAAGAGAAAATACACGATAAACGCCAGTCAGGCTTTGTTAAAGGTGTAGGTTGTGGGGCAAACCTACTCATTCTGAACCTTTAAAAATCGACGTCATTAGAACGGGACGAAAAATATATTTGGCGTTTATCGACATGGCGAATGCCTTTGATGGCGTGGATAGAGATACCCTGTGGAAAAAACTCAAAGAAAGGGGGTGCAATGAGAGTCTCATCCACGCTATCCGCGAGCTGTATTCCGACACCTATATTCAGGTGAGACTAGATCGTGAGGGAAACCTAACCAACCCCATACCAACAGAGAGAGGTGTGAAGCAAGGTTGCCCGTTAGGGGCCACCTTGTTCAACTTCTACATATCCGAAGTAGGAATAGCTCTGGCAGATGTTGTGTCATTTCCACCACAGATAAATGGAGTGCCAATAAACCATATTTTGTATGCAGACAATATGGTGATCTTAGACCAAACTCTGATTGGTCTCCAAAGAAAACTCTCAGCTCTCAAAATCTTCACAGAGGATTTAGGCCTTGACATCAATGTGGCCAAATCGGAGATCTTAACATTAGGAAACCAAAGAGATAGATCTACAAGTAAATAGGTTCAAATAAACTAAACCAGGTACCACATACAAGATATCTAGGGATCATGATCAACTCTAGCATCAATGACACCCCAATGGTAAAGAAAACTCCTGAATAGCTGCAAATTACTAACAGCTCAAGGCACCATCTTACAACAAGGATACGGCAAATTTTCCTACGAGCCGATAAGGAGATTTTATCAAGGTAAAGTGACTCCAATTCTCGTCTATGGCGCCGAGAACATGTTCGGTTGTGATTATAAAGTTTGGGCCCGATGTGAAAGTCTGTTTTGGAAAAAGATTCTCCAGATCCCCTTAAGCACACCTACAGCCTGTGTATTGTATGAGGTTGGAGTTTCTACCCTTAACTCAAGAATCACCTGGAATAAGTTGGCGTTATTCAGGAAGACACTCATGGAGGCAAACCTCCCATCTGTAAAATTCTTGTCGGAGGAAAAAGGACATGAAAAATCAGCTTTGCATCTTTGGAAACATCAGTGCAGAGAGATACTAGCACAACTGGGCACAGACGAAAAATCTTTTTGGTGGAATCCAGATCTGGTTAAGAAGAAACTGCTTGACCGGGACTGGATCGAAATCAATGATAAAAGGTTGTCACAAAAAGCTATGCAGAATACGCCTCCAGAAGCGAAAAGACGCAATACGCTCCCGTCCTATCTAATATTGTCACCTTGTAAACGCCTAAGAAGGCTATACCTGAAATTTCGTTTGAATATCTACGAAACCAAGGAAGTCTTAATTCATCGCAGGAAGATTCCTATGGACAAATCGAAATGCAGGTTCTGTGAAATTGAAACAGAAGATCTAAAACATCTGGTCTTGCGGTGCACTGAACTTAAAGTCCAACGAGAAAAATGCCTCGGAAAGAAGAGAAGCAAAGTTCAAACATATGATCTAGAGGAATGGTGGAAGCACCTTCACATTGGTGAGAGCCGAGCACTGTTGATTGCAACGATGAGATTCCTCGACCAAATGCAAATACGACTAGAGGCGACTAGTCCGTATGGGGAGAATGAGTGACCCCAACAGATGTCACATTCAGTAAGTTAAAGAAGACACATTCAGAAAACAAGACTGCAATCAAGGAAAGTGTGCAATGAACTTTATCAATGGCCACAAGACAGGAACTAAATGAGACGAGCCAAGTGCAAGTTCACTTCCAAACAGTTGCTTTTTGGTTATTTGATTGCTGTCTTTTTTGTTTTACTGTCACTGAGGAAACTAGGAATTAAGAATTGTAAAAGTAAAAGTTTTCAAAAAGTTTGTAAAAACTAAATGAAATAAATAAAAAAAAAATTAAAAAAAGAATTGCTGTTGCTCTTCTTCACAATCTGAAAGCTTCTGTGTCTCCAAGGACTGACCCAGAGAGGACCTGGTAAGGCGCCCTCTTCTCCAGCTACGAGGGACCATTGTGCACCAGCTGATCTTTGCCAAAGCTCCCTGGTAGACAGACCTTCGACAGGCTGCCGACCCGAGACGGGGACTGCTGCGGAATCCCAAGGAGAAGCGCCCAGACTGTTGTCTGCCACTGTCGATGACCGCTGTCGCCGACCGGTGCCGCGGTGCTCCCGTTTGCCTAAGAACTTTCGAATCCAAGGACGCTCTCATCTGCATCGTCGCTGCTGTATCCTGCTGGAGAAGGCCTGACCGTCGACGCGCCGAGGAGCATCCGCCGGTGGGTTTACCGCCACCCAAAGACCACAGAGACGCCGACGACTTGACGCCCTTGCTGGGCCACAGTTATTCAAACTCTTTGAGGTCCAGAACTATCTACACCGAGGTGCCCCGCACACCTCTTCCTTGTAGGATGTTTACGCTTCCCCGTCAACGAGCACTGCTAGGATTGAAGCTGCCACTTCACCGTCGTAGTTCACCCTGTTCTCCGTCGGATGTTCGATGACCCGTGACTCCTGCCTTAAAGGGAGGACACTCAAGAAGGACCGTTGATTCCCCGACGAGGAACGCTACAACGCCAGGTACTTTGGGGTTGCAGAACTATTGGGAAGTCTCTTTTGAACAATATATGGACTGGGCTTGTATCTTTATTCTACAGGTTGCCCAGGTGGGGGGATCTCCACACAGAACTGTGTTTAACGGTAGGGACCAGTATTTCTGCCAATTGTTCTAATCAACTGCTTTCCTCTTTTCTCTACTGTTGGTTTCCTTTACGACTTGATTTGTGTGCCATTTAACTGTACAGTTGATGCACTTTTAAGAGATCTAATAGTAATTGTGGTACCATGTAGAACTGTATATATTTGCCATTATAGATAACCGAGTACAAAGTGTGTTATCGTGATATTGTATATAACCTCGAATATTAATTATATAAAGACTGTGTTTTAACCGATACAGTGTGCGGACATTCCTTTGTGGGTGCTTGGGGACTACACTATACTTAAGAACCAGCTCACATCACCTTCCTGAGAAGCTAGGCCTTGATTGCTCGTCCATTGCTACCTTATTGAGAATCTTGGCAGAGGTCCTCTGTGCCTCTCCTCTACCAAATAGAGACCGGAAGTACAGACCCCCCCTCTGGTCCCTCACGGAGTCCAGGGAGACAACAGCAGGCTCAGGGTGCCAAACCTTCCAGCGGGTCACCAGTGGTTCCTCGACTCAGCTTCTTAGTTTCAGGATACTTGGATCCTTTCCTAGGTTCAGTGGGAATTCAAGAGACCGACCTGGTGTGGATTTTTGGGGCCTTCTGTTATCCAGAATCTCCTTCATGCCAAAACGAAGAGGACCCAATGGGAGACCTGCTCACATACAAGCACACCAGACATGGACCAATCATGGACCATTGTGGTCCCAGTCATTCACAGCACACCAGACTATCTGGCATCCATAATGTGTATTGGAACTAGACAGTCCAGCCCACATCCTGGAGGCACACACACAAGGCATGTAGAAGCCCGCAAAAGCTTGCATTTCGTGGGATAATGCATGCCCAAATAATGACTGATCTGGATCAGCTCGACCTGGGGAAGGCAAAGGGGTAAGATGGCCAAAGGACAAGACAAAGAACCTTGTGGCATGGAGCCAGGCCACCTTACTGTGCCAAACCACGGTAAATGTGGTTTGCATGGCAGAAAGGATTAAAAATAAGTGAAAAGATAAGCTGCCACCAGCCCTGTCCAAGGCACATTTGCACTTCTCCTAAAAAATCCTTTGAGGGAGTCTAGGGCCTTTGGAAATAAACAGAAGACCCAGCAAACTGTACGGTAATATAAATTGTGCACTTGTAACATGTTGCAGAAAAGTTGCAACATTGGAAAGGACTAAGGGAAACAAAGTCTACTAGTACTGTCTGTCTTTAAGGGCATGTCAGTTTCCCCATGATAAAGTGAGTGAAAGCCCAGTGGAGTGCAGCTGAAGGCTGTGCTTCACTGTAAAACTGAGACTATGGTGTTTAAACAGCAGCAAAAAGTTGAGGGGGTACACAACTGGAGGGAAAATGACACATAAATAGGAAACTTTCCTAACACTGACACAATTTTTTAATTATTTGTCTGATTTGTCCGGTGTCTGAGTCGAAGATTGTTGCACAGGTGAGTACTTCATCATTTGTGGTTCTGATATTCAGGTTTAGCAGAATATCCCTAGAGGTACATTTGGCTCTTTTTTGTGCATTCTTCAGTAGTTCCTTTGGGTATCCTCTTGTTCTCAATTCATGTTCAAGTTCCTGGGGATTTTGTTTGCATTGAGATGTCTCTGTACAGTTCCTGCGTATCCTTAGGTATTGTCCGTAAGGCAGATTATCTTTCAGGTTTTTGGGATGGATGGCTCTGGTAGTGTAGGAGCATGTTCCTATCTGTGCTTTTCTTTTATAGGGTACATGCTAGTCTTCCTTCTTTGTTCATGATGGTTAGATCCAGAAAGTTTATTGACTGTGAACTGCTACACACGTGATTTCTGGTGCACGATTATTGAGCCACATGTTGAATTTGTTGAGTGTTTGCAGGCCACCCTGCCAGATGAAGATATTATCATTGATGTAAATTTTCCACTTGCCGATTCTGTGGAGGAATGGATTTGTATTGTTGAGAACGGGTCTGAATAATTCCTCATATTCAGCTGTGAATGTCAAATCAAGGCTAGAGGCAAAGCCAGCTCCCACAGCCGTTCCACAGACTTGGGGGTAGTATGGTTCTTTGAAGAGAAAAACGCTTTTGAAAAGGGCTACTGCAAGCAATTCTACTATGACGTTGGTTGGGACCCTGTTCTGTGTCATATTTTCTACAAGGTGATTCCTAATGCATTCTAATGCTGCTTTCTGTGGGATACTTGTTTATAGAGCTTTGATATCCATTGTTAGCAAGAGATGCGTTTCAAGGTCGCATGGTGTGCTTTCAAAGAAATGTATCACCGTCATGGTGTCTTTGAGATACGTAGGTGTTTCTTGGCTGAACGTTTTTAAGAAATAGTTGATGGACATGCAAATAGGTTCTAGGATCGAGCTACAACCTGATATTATGGGTCTTCCTGGCAGGTTCACACAATCTTTATGTATTGTTGGCATCCCGTAGAAAACTGCGACTCTTCGTTGTGAGTTGTTAGATATTCATTTTCTTTTCTCATGATCCATCCATGGTTCTAAGCATATGACGTGATTTCTTCAGTTTCTCCGACGATGACAGGTGTTGGATCCTTTCTTAGTTTCTTGTAATTTTTGCCATCCGCTAAAAGATCTTCAATCACTTTCTGGTATTGATCAGTGTTTTGAATTACGATTCCCCCTCCCTTGTCACTGATTGAATGTTAATGTCTTTATTGTTAGTGAGATTTGTGAGGGCTGTCCATTCTCTGATTGCCAGGTTATGTCTGATCTGCTGTTTGCTCACTTGCAGTTTTATTATTTCTTTTGAAACACATTTTTCAAAGGAGATTATTTCTCTCAGTGTTTCATTCTCATTTGGATTGAAAGTGGATTTTGTTCTTAACCCTGTCTCCATGGTGTCGGTCATGAATTGGTCCATCTGGCAATTAATTTCCTTAAGCTTCGGAAAAGTAGGTCACGGGGCACCCTTGTGATGCCTGCAGAGCCTTGATGAGCGCTATAAGCTCCGCTGCTTGGGCCGAATAATGCATCGGCTGTCTTTTCATAACTAATGTCTCACATTCACCTCCCTTGTGGCAACTATTGCGGCACCCGTATGTGTCTGTCCTGTATCCTGATCTATTATTGCTTACCCATCAACAAAGAGATCCTCCCCCTCCTCCAATGGGGTATCTTTTACCTTGGGCATGTCATCCTCCTCCCCTTTGTATGTGGCATAGCCATTTATTGCTAAGTCTTCGTCTGTACACATTTCTGTCAAAAAGGTTGCAGGGTTCACCGTTTTACATCTCACAACATTAATGTTTGGGCTTGAGAGGATAATCTCATTTGCAGAAGCTCACTGTGTGGTCAGGGTAGATTTTGATCCCTCCAAAATGGCAAACACTGAATGCTCCACATACAAAGTGACGGAGCATCCCATCACGATTGTGGAACCTTTTTTTCGATAGTGAACGCAAGTGCAGCAAGTGCTTGCTCGCACGTGAATTGCCCCTGCAAAGCTGAGTCAAGCATACCACTGTAATAGTTCACTGGCTTGTGGCCCATTGTACTCTTCTGGGTCAGTACGGCAGTCATGGATTTACCGTTAGAATGGGAGAATATGTATAACTCCTGTGTTTAGTCTGGGGTGGTGAGCAGTGGGGCTGTGGATATCACTTCCTTTAGGTAATTGTAATTTTTTATCATGTCTGCTGTGCACTCGAGTTTGTGGTCGCTTTTTTGTGCTTCCTTGAGGGCCTGCAGGAGCAGCCTGGTGTATGCTGCATAGTCTAAAATCCATGCTCTGCAGTAGTTGCATAGCCCTACGAATGTCTGAATGTCTTTCGCAGTAATGGGTCGGGGTGTGGCATGCACAGACGCTTCTCTGTCTGGTATGATTCTTTTGCCATTTGCTGATATTAATTGACCTAGATACAGCACTTCCTGCTGACAGTATTGTAGTTTGGCCTTGTCAACTTTGTATCCCTGCAGGCCAGGAGTTCTAGGATTGTAATAGAGTCTCTTCGGTAGTGCTGCTCACTGTCGCTACATATAAGCAAGTCGTCCACGTACTGGATGATCGTGCTGGGCACTTGAATGTTTCCTAGGTCAGCATGCAATATTCTGATAAAGATGCTTGGGCTCTTGCAATACCCCTGAGGCAAATGAGTATGTTTGTAGTGCTTTCCGCCATGGGTAAATGCTGTGAGGTACTGTGAGTCAGGGTGCAAGGGTATCGAAAAGAAGGCATTCTTTAGGCCAACCAGTGTAAAGAGGGTTGCTTCTTTGGGGATTATAGACAAAATGGTGGTAGAGTTCAGAACCAAAGGAAACTCCTTTTCAACCACATCATTTAGGGGGTGTAAATCCTGGATCATTCTCCAATTGCTCCCTGTTGCCTTTTTGATGGGGTAGATCGCTGTGTTACACAGTGATGTAGATGGCACTATTATCCCTTGATTGAGCAGGGCCTGTATCATGTCTCTGATTCCATCCTCTGCTTCCCTTGGTAGTGAGTACTGTTTCACCCAGGGCAGCAATGCCCCTGTCTTTAGTGTTATGTGCACTGAGGACACTTCCTTTAAAAGTACAACATCATGTGGGTTGGTAGTCCACAACTGCTCGGGTACATATTTTCTTTCAAATGTGTCTTCTTTTTATTAAAGTCTCTTTGAACATCCCCATAAAACAACAGCCGTAAAACATTCATATCATATATAGACCTCAACTTCATTTTCGATTTCCAAACCCACCCAAACAATAATAAAATAAATTACTTAAATGAACAAAAAAAACAATAATAGTTGGTTTCACAAGTGTCCCAATGTCTTTACACATCCCAAACAGTGCAGCCAGTCCGTTTCCCTCCTCCCACCAGTCCCTCCTTCGCCAAGTGCTACACCTATGTCCACTATGTTAGTTCTGGAACAAGTATTTCAGGGTTTGGGGCCTAAAAAACATATGTTCATGTCTTGTACAAATTGAAGGAAGGGGGCCTAGGTTCGAGAGAATTGAGTCATGGACTCTGTGACATGTGCTGTCAGCTTTTCTATCGCCACTATTTCCCATATTTTGACCTGCCAATATGATAGGTTGTACTCCAGAATCTTGCGTGGTTCATTTTAGCTGCCAACAATAGCTGCGTTATAAATTCAGCCCTGGCACCCGATGCAGGAAAGGAACCATCCTTGGGAACATCGCTCAGTAACATAATAAGGAGACACATTGGGAGTAAGTACCCCGTGACCTCTTTTATTCTTGACCGAATTTCTACTCAACACGTTTGGATTGTGGGACAATGCTGCCACATGTGCGCAAGGTCTCCTAATTGTCCACAACCATGCCAACAGCGATCCAAGTATTAGCTTAAAATCCTATGCAATCTTTTTGGGGTCATGTACCAACCATAGCATATTTTCGTTGCGCACTCTTTGAACAGTGTGCATCTCAAGCTTTTTTGGGCTCGGCCCATATCTTCTGCCACAACTCCATTGAGATCTCTGTTGTCAATTCACTTTCCCACCATATCATGTATGGGATGTTAATCCTCCACCAAGGTTTTTTCTAACAGATGATAACAATTAGAGATTTTCGAAAGTCCCTGCCCCTCTGAAACCTGTAGTTCAATCCCCATAGGTAGTCATGAGCCCGCCATTAGAGATCCAGTGTCTAATCTGGAGATACTGAAAGAAATCAGTTTCTGCTAAGGTGAACTTCTCCATGCATTCTATAAAAGTGAGAGGCTGACCCTCCTTATACATATGCCTAAGCCTCAAAATCCCAAGCAAGAGTAGAACAAGTGTATTCTAGCAAGGAGGCCCTGGCTGATTGCGGTAAGAATGGCAGATGGGCTAGAGGGAGGCAGGAGCATCCTTGTTCTATTGTTTTCCACTTCGGGCACCTATCGTCCAACACCCATTCCAGCATTGGCGCAAGCTGAGCTGCTAGAAAACAACAGCGTATGGATGAAACCCCCATTCCTCCAAGCCAGCTTGACCTCAGGAGTAGATGATGTGAGATTCTAGGTGGTTTCTTTTTCCAAATGAATTGACTCAGCATATTCTGTAAATCTAAAAGGTCTTTTTCAGGAATAAGAATCGGCAATGCCTGAAACACATACAGAAGTCTTGGCAGAGATGCCATTTTAATGGCACTGACCCTGCCCAGCCAAGATATTTCTTTCATTTCCCAGTGTTTTAGAGAGGCCTTAGTATCCCTCGACAGGGTGGGGATGTTGGCTCCCAGGAGGGTTTCGTACAACTTAGTAATTTGCACCCCTAAGTATGTAATTTCATTGTCCACCCATCAGAAAGGCTTAATGTAACAGTAAACAGGTGTTTGGTGATTCCTTAATTATCAGTCCCACTGACTTCCGAGGGTTAACACGGAAACCAGAGATTACATAGAAGCTCTCAAGCAGGTCCATTAAAGGATGGATCGACTGGAAAGGTTTCTGGGGTAAACATATAATGTCATCCGCGTATAGTGCCACTTTATGTGTAATACCCTCATGTGTTGGGCCCAATATACGTGAGTTGCTCCGTATCATTTGTGCCAAGGGTTCCAAGGCCAGTGCAAAGATTAGAGGGGACAAGGGACATCCTTGCCTTGTGCCCCTGCCCAGGGGATTCGGCTCTGTATTAGTAAAATTTACTTTAATTATGGTACATGGAATTTGGAAATTGACCAATATTAGTTTGTTAAATGTCAGGCCGAACACATAAGCAGGCAGCACTGCTTGTAAGAAGTCCCATGACATGCTGTCAAAAGCTTGATGGACATCCAAAGAGAGGAGTGACAAACCCTCTGTAAATTTGGAAGCCAACGGCACTAGATCCACCACCCACCGATGTTGTCGTGGGCCCCTCTGTTCGTCATAAACCCGGTTCGTTCTACATTAAAGAGGTGAGGAAGGACCTCTCCCAAACTGGTGGCCAAGGTTTTACTATAAAGTTTGACATCAGTATTCAGAAGGGCTTTTGGGCGATAGGATGTGCAGATCTCAGGAGTAGTGTGGTTGTGGATTCCGCCATAGAATCCATTACTTCCCCGATTTAGAGAAGGAGTTGAATAAGCATGGGGATTTGTGGGATCAATGGGCCCACAAATACCTTGTAGATCTGTTGGTAAACCTGTCTGGGCCAGGGGCTTTACACGCTGGGAGCAAACATATGGCTTGAGCTACATCTTCGGCAGATATAGGATTCTCCAATGTTGCTCTCATGAGGTCAGAGATTCGGGAGAGTTATGCTTGTTCAGTAAATTTCCAGACCTGGGTAGGATTATCCTGGTGAGGGGTGGATACCGTACGAAAATAGTTTTCCATGATCTGCAGTTTCCCTACTTTCGTGATTATTTGCCTCCCCTCTTCATCTCTCAATGTGCCAATATAATTATGCGTTATCGCCTTCTTAAGTTTGGCTGCCAACAACATGTTCGCCTTATTACCCCTAGAGTAAAAATGTTGTTTCGTCTTAGGTATTGATTGTGTCGCCTTTCCCATCAAATGAGTTTCCAGGGCCCGCCTAGCTATTCTAAGGTCCTGCAGTGAGCGCCTGCTCCTCTTTGCTGCATGTGCCCTCTCGTTATCTTGGACTACCTTCTCCAAATTGGTTTGATGCAGGTTTTGAATTCTACCCCAGACTTCTGATTGCCCACTGATAACTCCTCGAAAGACTGCCTTCCCTGCGTCCCACACAGTTTGCATGTCCATATCCTCTGTAACATTTTCCTGGAAGTAGTTATAGCTTCTTCTATATGGGCCCTGGCTACCATGTCTGTTAGTATAGCATCATTAAATCTCCTCGATGGTGTTAGATACCCTAAACATGTCAAGTCTGGAGAAGTCCCCATGTACAGCAAAGTAAAAGGTGTAATTCCTCTCCCAGGGTGGAAAAAATACCACATCTCTACCAGAGAGAATTCTCTCAAGAGTGTCGTTATGGCATAGTAATTACTTCTGTCATTACCAGAGGGAGCCAGCGACTTATCTATAGTTGGCTCCACCACGCAACTGAAGCCCCCATATGATTTCTCCTTCCATAAAGCCCACCAGAATCTCAGAACTTCTTCAGAGAGTCAGACTGTCTTTCATTGGGGCCATATAATACTCCCATTGTGAGTGTGTGATCTCCCAAGCAGCCCTTGAGAAGCAAACACCTCCCCTCTGTGTCCCACAAAACTTCTGTTATGTGCAATGGGAAGGCCACTGCGGACCATAATAGCTACTCAGCGTTTTTTAAAGCCACTAGATGCGAAGTATACTTGCAGGTATAATTTGGTAACAAGATGCCTTTCGTCTTCCTTTATTAGATGCGTCTCTTGTAAGAACACCAAATCCACTTCTAAAGAGGAGAGTCTGTGTAGTATTGCTCTCCATTTTTAGGTGATGCCATCATGACCCCCTTCAGACCAGAGTTCCGCCCCCCACCCCAAGAGGGAACCAGCAGGAGCCATTCGGAGGAACGCTGTCAAGACATTGTACCTAACACCTTGTGGATAACCATAACCAAAAGAAAGCAAAAGGAGAAAAGAAGAGGTCCCAAACCAAAACGTGTGTAGTTTCCAAAAGACCAGACCATCAATTTGACTCACCCAATATAGTTGTGTAGCCAAAAGAACTATACAAATTGAAACCCCATTCCCCAACCAGCTAACAACAAAATTTACAACTCATCTGTAAAATTTCAACTATGGGCGCAGTTTCTTCTTGACATCCCAAACCCCCACCCAAACTCCAACCATGCGAAATGATCAACTTATTTGCGCCAACATAAACTGTGGTCAATCAGCCCACCTACTGAGTGGCCTCCAGTGAGGTGAGACACAAATTGATCCGTTACTAGACAGCATCTGGATCAAAGACCTAAAATGTCAAGTTGGGACACACATAGGGTGACCCGCCTCCAGGCCCGGTGCAGATTGCACTGAGGTCCTCCATCATCTAGGCTTCCTCGGCCTCGGGCTGATGTAGATACTGCTCCACCAGTCATCTCACAATCATCCAGGCCTGGGGCAGCATCCATGAGCTCAGCCATCTCTTCCTCAGAGCCAATGGAGTATCGCTGCTTCTGATATTCAAACAATAATGTGCATGGGAATCCCCAGTGGTATTGGATGTCATGAGAGTAAAGCCAGGCCTTGACCACTTGTAACTTTGTCCTGTTTGCCAGGGTCCATGGCGAGAGGTCCTGGTATATGGAGATCTTTGCCCCTCGCAATTCTTATGGCTCCTTCTTCTGTGCTGCAAGCATGATATTTTCTTTCTTCTGAAAATAATGAACTCTTGACAGGACATCAGGTAATAGATTATGCCATTGTTGAGCACTCGATGAGTCCTATCCAGTTCAAGTTCTGCCATATCAGGGAGGTCCCGATCTTGTACCTGATGAGGCACCCCTCGGATGTGAACATTATTTCTCCTCAATCTGTTTTTCTAGGTCTTCCTGTTTGGCCCAGAGCAGGTCTAGTTGTTCTTCAACCGCCAAAATTCTATTCGAGAGCTCTGCCTGTTCGTGAGGTTGTTCACAGATTGTGTTCTCCACGTCATTCAACTGCGGTTCCAAGCCCAGGAGATGTGAATTCAGGTCGGCCACTGTTTTGATCAGCACGTCCTTCATACATTTTATCTCCATTGTGAGATCTTGCCGCAAGCATGGTCATCATATCCTCTTTCGTGAATGAGTGGTTTGGCTGTGCCGAGACCGGGGAGGCGAATGAATCTCTGCTCAAACCTCTCTATTGGTTTTCTCCTTCTCAGGCATTCCCAGAAAAGTCTTAATATCACCCCCTTTTGTCTTGGCCCCCAATATAGACATTATGTTATCATTAGTGCGCGGGCAATCTGCGTCCCTGCTCATTCCACTGGCCTCCCCCTCCAATGTCTGGAAGCTTAGTCACGTGGTCTCGGTCCCAGGTGTTTGCGAAAGGAATTTGGGTGCCCCTGGAATGTGAGGCAGGGTCCTGCACACAACCCCCCCGTCGATGATGAGGGCCAGGAGCAGGGCAGGGGCAGGGCAACCACGGGCTCTGAGTCCTTTCCTGCCATTCCCAAGATCTAATTCCAATCGGGGAGCACCTTCAAATTGTTGCACCTCGCACAACAAGCATTACCAGTGGGAAACTGAGGGCCCTCATAGCCTCAAGGGTTTTGTTACATTTCGGCGTCCACCTCTTGCAGGCTGTTCATGGTGAGCAGAGTTTGAGCGCAGTGTCGGGGCCTCACAGCGCGTGTTGGTGTTGCCACAGGAGTACTACGCCGGACAAGGGTTCCCCGTTCCAAGGCACCTGTAGTTTTTTTTTTTATTTTAAAGAAATTTTTTTTTGGGCCCGTCTGGGCAGCTGATGCTTGTTCTGACATGTGGCTCTGGGTCAGAGTGTCGATCCGGACAGCTGCTGTGGACTGCAAGTGCGTTGCACATATTCTCAGAGCTGTGGGTCCCGACAGGCAGTGGGACACCCAAAAGCTCACCAAAAGGGATACTACACAATTGCTGGGCTGGTCTGACCTCAACTACATTTGTGTCATCATCTCCCCTCTCCACCGCGGACCCCTCTGAGTCCCGCGCAGTGCTCTCTGTGTTAATGGGGATTCACCATCTTGCCATGGCTCATCCACTCCTCACTTTGTTTCTTCGCTGGATGCCAACTTCTAGGGCTTCAGAGTACCTGAAACGTGGTCACCATAGGCGCAGGTTCTTCATTTTCCAGTAGGAGTTATTAATACTGTAGATAACGCTGCATGAAGGGATTTTGAGATGTCGATCGACGGAGCCTACAGCAGGCACGACTACATCGAGTTCTGCATGGCCACACCCCACTAGGGTACATATTTTAAATCTGCTTCATGAAGGGGAGCAAAGCCACAACCGTCATCAGGGGGCACTGCATTCTTCTATTTTACACCATGATCTCACCATGATCTCACAAGGGATGCAAATCTCCAAAATTATTTCTCCTTCACTGTGATTGTTTACAAACAATCCTGCATCTGCCACCTCCTAGAGAGGTACAGTGGCATCAATGCAAAGTACGGTGCACCACTCACACCTGTGCCTGTCTGTTCCTAGCACACCCACTCTCTTTGCAGAAACCAACAACCCTTTTAGGTCTAGGGACAAATTTGTCCCAGCCAATTGATTGGCAATTTGTGGCACCACCTCCACAAGCACTGTTATTCCATAGACAAACATGTCTGTGCTTATGGGTATCCCTCGGACCACCACCTCTCCTGCCATTGCATGTATTAATACCATCGCTCTTATTACGCACATCTCTGGCGTGGCACAAACAATGCCTTGATCAGTGAATGAGATTGTCATGTTCAACTTACTGAGCATGTGCCTGCCCAGCAGGTTGACAGGAGAAGTCGCTGAATATAATAAGGGACCATGCACCACCATCCCTCCCACCTGTACATCAAAATCTTTTGTTTACGGAACCATAGAAATAGCCCCAGAGAAGCGCTGTGTGTCAAGAGTTTTGCCCGATAATTGGAAGTTTCCCTCACTAATACATGATTTTGCAGCACCCGAATCAACCATAAAGATGAATTGCTTGTTTCCTATCTCTGCCCCCACCAAGGGTTCCTCGTCTGGGTTGAGGGCTATTGACAGGACCAGACATGCAAGACTTTTCTGTGGCCTAATCAGGATATGTATTTGTCTCAGGAAAGGAAAGGGGGCTCCCCCCACCATGGCTACACTTCAAAAGGGCATGACCGTGCCATTTGGTGTTCTGCTGAATGAGGTTGGGGCATCTCCCTTTTGGAATGTGTGCTGTGGTGTGTATTGTTATACTGCTTGCTGTTGCTGCGCAGGCGGGCCTGGGATCTATGGGGGGAGCTGGGTATAAGACTGGTCTATTTTGTGGGGTATGAAAGTCATTGTTGGCGTCAGCCCTTTTCGGGGCCCTTGGGGTGGTGGGTCATAATTATACCCCATTCCTTGTCTGCTCCTACACTCTCTTGAAAAGTGTCCCCATTTCCCACAATTTCAAAGGCCCCATTCCTCCCCTCTTGGCCCCATTCCCCTAAAGCCTCCTCCCCTCGTACCTCAAAACCCACCTCTTCCTCACGGCTGTCCTCCTTGTTGCCACTGTGGGCCGGGTGACTGCATATTCCTGCATATTCCTGCCCCACTATCATGCTCCTTTAGTCTCTTGCAATGGTGTATTATTATGCTCTGTATTTTGGGCCATCCCTTCACTTCAATGGCCACGATTTTGTCTCGTGCCAGCTTCACTTCCTTGGGTAGGACCCTTCTTTTATAAAATAGAACAAGGGTATCAACTGGACCCATGAGCTACCCATCGCCGCTCTCCACATCTCCTGAACTTTAAGAATGAACTGAGAGGGGTCTTCATCATTGTTCATAGTACATTGCATGATAGACTGTAGGTCAGGTGAGTCAGGGAGCGCCCACCGCAGCACATTTCATACTTTTGCCAGAATCTTGTTAAACGATACTCCACCCTGTGCATCGTTCCCCAAAGTCACTCCCAAGTATCCTGCTTTCACCCATACATCCCCAGGTTGGTCTCTAATAAGCTTTTTATGTCACTGATGGCCAGGGTTACTCCGGTGGTCTGCTTTTCTAACGCATAAATCCATTTACCCGCACCTGCCATGAGGGGCGGGAGCGCCTTTATCAAATTGTTTTTGTCCAGCTGCACCCATGGCACATGGTGCAGTCTGCCGGACCCCTTATGTATAATGGGCATTTGCATCTTTGTTCTTCCCCATCACCCCTTTTCCCACTTCCATTTGTCCTTGCCACTGCCATTCAGCCAAATCTGCTCCTCAATCTGCCTTCCCACAAACTCTCTAACCCGAGAGCCTGTTCAGGCGCCTGCTCTGTCTCTTCGTCTGAATCATCTAGATCTCTCCAGCTCTGAAATTTCTCCATTGGCTCCCAGTAGCAGCAACGATTAAGTTCAAGACTCTCTACATTGTCTAGAAAATTACTGAGGAAGCTTTCTTGTTGGGGTTTCCCTAAAGATGGACCTCAGCGCCCTTTTGTGTAGCTGATAGTTAACTATTTCACGGTCGCATGGGATTGTAACAATGGAGTTCCGGTTCCTCAACTCCGTTTTGGCTTTAACAACAATAAACTTTTTGGTTACTATTTCTCTCATGCGCCCTTGCTGTTCGAGAAGAAGAAAACAAGTGACCCTCCTTCTCTTGATTTTGTAAAAGATTAGTATCTTTTATTTAAACATTTTCTAGTACTCTTTACTTCGTAGTACTCTTTACTATGCCCTTTGTGATAATACGGGTTTCGACAAACACATCGGGCCTCATTACACGGATGGCGGAGAACCATGGCGCTATTAGCGCCATGGTTCATGCCGGTAAAATACTGGCACCGCCTTGGCGGAAAAGGGAATTACCGCCCCATTCCAAGGTTGGCGGGTCGGTAATTCCCCCTTCCACCATTGCTCTTCCCCATTCCCATTTTTGCCCCATAGGGCTCAATGGGAATGGGGAAGGCGCTAATTACGGTACCGCAAAATGCGGTACCGTAATTAGCTTGCTGGGTCCCTTTGCGGGTTGGTTTTTAACACCTGCAAAAAGCAGGCATTAAATCCCCCAACCCGCAAAGGGACCTCTTAGTAAGGCAGTAAGGATTTACCGGTACCGGTATTTTACCGGTACCGGTAAATCCTTACCGCCATCCGTGTAATGAGGCCCATCGTCTTTTTCGAATCAGGGCTAGTCATTCAACATTTGCAAAACAAATAAATGATTTACATTTTCAAAGGTGAGCCCAATTATATATGCCCAAGTACAAATGAATTATTGCATTTGAAAATCATGCATTCATTACATTTTGCATTCATTGCGTTGGCCATTGAGGGAGGGGTGAAGGCTAGGAGTGTGAGGGAGAATACCAAAAACACACAAACATAAAGAAAAAGAGAAAAATATTTACAAGAAAAAATGTTAGTAGTTACTGTCACATTGGTCATTTGAACATATTCCACAAATGTTCATAAAGTACTGGTAAGTGCTGGTATTGTTTAAATCCTCTTACCTAATGGTTCCTGTTTAGATCTCCTATTTCTTATATTAATCTCTGGTTTGGATTCAAATAATTGTGTTTTTTCAGTCACGGGTTAAATCTCTACATTGTCCACAAGGCTTTCTGGGGCCCACTCTCTCCCTTCTCGAGCTCTCGACTCAGCCACCTCCAACTCTCTTAGGGGTAGTCGCTTTTCCAAGCAGAGAGTTGGGGGCAGATCTCTTTCTTCGGCTGGGGCCTCCCTGTGGAACAGCCTCCCTGCCTCTCTCAAACTTGAGCAGAACCATCTCCGGTTCGGGAAGCAACTCAAGACCTTCCTCTTTGCTTCTACTTTCTCTCTGCCTCTCCCCTGCTGATTACCCACCTGCTCCACGCACTGGTCACCTGGCTACCCTCTGAACTTGGGTCTAGCTCCCTGCCTGTCCAGTTGTACCTCACACTGCCTCTTGGCCCCCCATCACTTGTGTTCTGTATCTGTAACCACAGACCCCTCTCCCTGCATCTATGAGCCACCCGTTGGCTGCACTTCTTGATTACCTGCACTAAGCCACCCGCTGGCTGCACTTTTGTTTACCTGCACTACTCCACTCCCCTTTTTGCACTTCTCGCCTTCCCCTTCCCTGCGCATGCGCAATCTGAATGGCACAAGGACTAGTAAGATGGTTGTTTTGTCCTCCCTCTGTTTCCCCCTCCTTGTCTTGTCACGCCTCGAAACACTTGTGTACAGGCGCGTTATAAATGCCATATCATATCATATCCTCAAAAGTACTCCACCCATCTTCCTCTCCTCAAAGAGATCCTAGATTCTCCTAACCTAAACTGTCTGCCCACTCGTCCTCCTCTCCCTCCTTTTCTATGTGCACATTTTTTATAGCTTTGCTATCGATCCTGAACAAAAATTCCCGTCTTCCACCCATCTATCTCCTGCCCTGCTGGTTTGTTGGCCTTTACTTTAGACAATGCTGCTCGCAATCTATTCAATTCTGTTCGCACCATTGCCAGTGCACTTCTAAATGTCTTTTATTGACATTGGCATGTGCTGGGACATTCGAAGGGGATACATACAGGGGTGTTGGGGCAGTCACTGTAGTGGACACATAGGTTGGATTAGTGTAGCCTACCGTGCAGCGAGCTGCCAATGGGTATGTTCCCCTGCGCTCTGTTGGTGCCCCGCCCTCCTGTCCTGTACAGGTACCCTGGCTATCACATTGAGCTTTCCCTCCCTCAAGAGCTTCCATATATTCAAACATCTTCAAAAGATATAATATCTCCTTCCTCTTTTGCAACTGTTTCCCCTTATATTTAGATGTTAGAAATGAAGACATGTGTTCTAGAATTCCCTTATTATGGGATCCCTGCTCGGGCCACGAGTGGGGCATCCACTCTCCTCTTAATTCCGTCACCCACTGCTAATGGTAGTTCCTGATTCTGTCACGATATAGTAACAGGGCCTTATACATATACTCTATGGGTGTTTCTCCTCTCATTATAATTGCCTGTGTGTTAAACTGTCTCTATGCCTCAGTTAATGCACTGTACATGCTGCTTCTGTCCTTCAAAAAGTCAGCACGTCATTGTGATGCTGGAAATGCATCAGAGGGACAGAGCCTCCGTATGCTTGTCCTTTACTGCTTTTCATCATGTGTTCTGTCATGTTTTCCGTGCAGGAGTTCATGTGGGACTCCTGGTGGTGCAGCTCTCTCTTTTGGTTTGGTGTACAGACCCATGGGGTACCCGTATGGCACCCATGGGTGGGGGTACAACCCTGTGCCCCTAGTGTATGTTTTTGGGCACCTGTGTGTGGCCCACAGAGCAGGGTATGGGCTGGTGGCAGCTCCATGCTGAATTTGACAGGTGCTCCGAGTATACTCCATTTTGGGATACCCAGGCCCTGCAATTGGAATCAGTTGATTCCTGATAGGAAACGAGATGGCCCCTGTGGCCTCTTGCTTTCTATTGCCTGTTACCTTGTTTTCCCAAAGTCCTGGGAAGCCCTGACTCTGTCCCTTCCCCCTGACTGGCTGTTGGGTGGAAGTTCCATACATGGTGTTGTTGTGAAGCCTTCCCAGTGTAAAGGAGGTCCCAGAAATGACCTGCACCCCTGCCCCTCATTCCGAACTGCCACGAGGGTGCGCACCAAGGTTTGTGACGTATGAAGAGCAAATGAACCAACAGAGAGCTGCACGGGGACTCTGCCCAGTGTATATTAGAAGATCCATACCTGTTGAAGCCCCCATAACCAGACAACCCTGGGCAGCACAGTATCCTATCAGACAGCCATTCCAACCAGTGACACGAAATAAGGAATACCTACACACGATCCACGAAGAAACCCCAAAAGCCATAATGGAAGGCCAGTGGAAATGACAAGGGCCTGAAGAGGCGTGAAGGAGCAAAAGAAGCTATTAAAGACAAACACGCCAGTGCAAGTAGCTACGAAAATAATTGTAACGGACACAGAGAAGAGACAATGTTAAAACATAAGAAAAATGGTGCTACGAGACAAGATGGAAGCAACCGCCATGAGTTAACGTGTGTAAATAGTCTTGAAACGCAAGACGCTAAGAAATCGATACTGCTTGCAATGCTTAGTAGAAGACAGAAGCGGCAAGCGCCAACCACATATCTACCTCAACAAAGCACATTGTACAAGTGCGATTCCATTTTGTAAAAGCAGAAATGTACCCAGGCGGCCAGAGGCCTGACGGACCAATTTTCGAAACCCAGCTAAAGGCAGGAGAGGGAGCGGAATCGAAACTCTGCAAAAGCGGCTCAGGCTTAGGAAATCGAGGTCAACCAGATAAGGGGAGGAGAACATGAGATCACAGGACTCCAACTTCAGAGCATACCAGCCTGCACAAGCAAGGTCAAGACAAAAGAGACCCCAGGCAGGTGGCTGAGCCGAAGCAGAATTAAATACAATAAAAGCTAGAAACTGAAGCAGATTCACGGTGAACAGACACGTGACCAACCAGACGTGAAGAGGTACCACCGCCTGATGTCATTCAGAACCCAGGATGCCATAACTTTTCCCGATAAGAGACTACAGCTCCGAGGCCAAACTCAGCCAACTAATTGACACATAGCCCCAAGATACTGATTGATGAGAGAAAGGAAGGGTGAAACTTGGTACACATAGTCCTTGGGTGTCCATTCTGCATGCTGCATGCTGCTAATTAAAATGGGGATTTATGTCTAGGGGTGTAACCTGCCCAATCACGATGGACCATGTAATCTAGGGTCCTATAGACACTATAACCAATGAGACGTCGATCACGTGTGTTGTAGAGGGATGGGCGTAGACGCCCATCCGATAAGAGTTATCCAATCCGCATACCCTATTATCATATACAGATATAGCACCTATACGTAGGTTACCTTTCCTGACCAATTATGTTGCACGATGATTTTTATAGAAAGTAGACGTCAATGATGATAAGAATCAGCTATAAAAGTTACTGTCTGAATGAAGAACTTGGAAGTCGGAACGAGACCGGTGATCGCACTACAGCTGATTCCCATTTGTTTCCCTGTTTGATGTATGCATCATTAAACGGACTTCCCTTTGCCAAACTACTGAGTCCTCGTTATTGAGTTGTGTTGGAGTAAGTGAATCCTGCACCCCGCTGTCCTCACATGGTGCAACTATCTTGTCTTACAAGTCCTTGAGGGTGAGTGCTGACCAATGGGCCCGTCAGCAATTTCCTCTCCTTGAGAACACCAGTGACTGTATGTTGTGGGTACGCCCTGTGGGTGGAACCTGGGTGAATGGAGTGTGTGACGAATCCGCATTCTGTGTTGTGGATGTCTAGTATCTGGTGTTTGATTACGACCCTGGCGTTGGACCATGGTGCTAACAGCACCATGGTCCATGCTGGTAACTTACCGACTCCGCCATGGCGGAATGGGGAATTACCGCCCCATTCCGAGGTTGGCGGGGCGGTAATTTCCCATGCCGCCATGGCCCTTCCCCATTCCCATTTTTGCCCCATAGGGCTCAATGGAAATGGGGAAGGCGCTAAGTACGGTGCCGCAAATTGCGGCACAGTACTTAGCACCAAGGTCCCTTTGCGGGTTGGTTTTTAATGCCTGCAAAAAGCGTAATCGTAATCAGGCGCTAAGGGATTACCGATACGGGTACCCTTACCGGTACCGGTAATCCCTTAGCGCCATGGTCATAATGAGGCCCAATGACTGAGACAGCCCTGCCCGAAACTGGTATGAATGCAGTATGGAGTGTTGAATGGCTGGGTACTTGTCCCAATACACATAACTTGTTCTGAGTGTCTGGAGAGAAGTGAATGTCCTGAATGCAATATGCACCTGATTGGCTGCCTGCCTGCATGAATGCCCTTCTGACCGATTGGTTGCCTAAGTGTGACCCAGCAGAATGAATGGGAGATCAACTAGTATATCTGGGGGCCTCTCACAGCTAGAATCTGTGTTCAGAAGCTGAAGAGTAACTGGAGTGAAACTGAAGCATGACCTTGAAGCCCTGCTGGAAGAGAAGAATTACTGTTGCCCTTCTTCATCAATCAGAAAGCTGCTGTGTCTCCAAGGACTGACCCAGAGAGGACCTGGTAAGGCGCCCTCTTCCCGAGCTATGAGGGACCATCGTGCACCAGCTGATATTTGCCAAAGCTCCCCGGTAGACAGACCTACGACAGGCTGCCGACCGGAGACAGGGACTGCCCCGGAATCCCAAAGAGAATCGCCCGGACTGTTGTCAGCCACCGTCGACGACCGCCATCGATGACCAGAGCCACTGTGCTCCCATTGCCTAAGAACTTCATTTGATCCAGGGATGCTCTTGCCTGCACCGCCACCTGCCTTATCCCGCCGGAGAGGCCAGGCCGTTGACGCGCCGAGGAGCATCTGCTGGTGGATTTCCCGCCACCCAAAGACCACAGAGATGCCGATGACTTGACACCCTTGCTGGGCCACAGTTCCTCAGACTCTTTGCGGTCCAGAACTAGCGACAGCGAGGTGCCCCGCACGCCTCTTCCTTGCAGGACGTTTACGCTTCCCCGTCGACGAGCAACGCTATGAATGAAGTTGCCACTTCACCGCTGTAGTTCACCGTGTTCATTGCCGGACCTTCGACGACCCGTAGCTCCTTCCTTAAAGGGAGTTCACTAAAGAAGGGCCGACGATTTCCCGACGAGGAACTCTACAACACCAGGTACTTTGGGGTTGCTGAACTATAGGAAAGATTATTGTGAACAATATATGGACTGGGCGTGTGATATATCTTTATTTTACAGGTTGTCAAGGTGGGGGGATCTCCACACAGAACTGTGTCTAGGTATCGGGGCCAGTATTCTGCCAATTGTTCTAACCAACTGCTTTCCTCTTATATCTATTGTTGGTTTCCTTTACGAACTGATCTGTGTGACATTTAACTGTCCAGTTGATGCACTTTAAAGAGATCTAATAGTAATTGTGGTACCACGTAGAACTGTATATTTGCCATTATAGATAACCGAGTATGAAGTGAGTTATTGTGATATTGTACATAACCTTGAATATTTATTATATAAAGAATGTGTTTTAACTAATACAGTGTGCGGACATTCTTTGTGGGTGCTACACTGTACTTAAGAGCCAGCCTGCATCACCTCCTGAGAAGCTAGGCCCTGATTGCTTAACCACGTACCAATAATAGAGAATCTCGGCTGGGGTCCTCTGTGCCTCTCCTCTGCCATATAGAGAGCAGAAGTACAGACACCCCCCTCCAGTCTTTACAGTCATCCTCTCCATCTCATCAAAAAATCAAAAAACAATTTCTCCCAACCCCTCTTTCTTCCCCGCTCTCACACTCCACAGACTCAAAACACACTGCTATTAACACAATGCCCCTCCTCTGGCCTCCACTCCACACAATAAAAACACAAACAAAACAAGTTAAATTAACAAGCTGAAATAATAACAACTACTATTTCCGAGCCCACTAATTATGCAGGGTTCCTATTTGTTTTCTTTTTTCCTCCATTACACAATATCTGTAGTACCACCTTCTCCGCTCACTCGGGAAGACTCCCTACCATTCTGTTTTCCTTTTCTTAATAGTCTCCTTAAAAAATTAATCGTACCAAAAAATAAAACAAACCACACCCATACCACACCAACAATTTCACTATCTGCGTGTTCACACCCTTCACACTTTCCCATATATCCGTCCCCTACTTGTTATCAGTTGCACATTTATACTCACATGCGTGTGTTCACCCGAACTCATCTGTCACGGGTCCCCAAAAACAACAGTTTGCACTCTCCTTGGAGCCGCGGCCCACTCCAAAGAGTAGACAGGAGTTTTGCAAAGACGGCTCCTGTAAAACCACTCTGGAATACATGTTTTGCATGACTGGTCACTATAGGTGGGTGCGTCCCTCTGGAGAAGCAACCTGGACACCTCCCCAGGTATGGGGGACGATGGGATCATGTCGGGGTCACCAATTGAAGGCACGCCCCTAAATGCTCACACCAGAAAAAATACAACCAACTAGGGAAAAAGGCCAACAGAACCTCTTGCAAGGATAACAAGTTTTATTTCTACGAAAATAGGTGCGCCAGCAAAGAACTTTGCTGCCATGGAACGTTCTGAGCAAAAAGGGTACAAGCAGAAGCTTAAAGGAGGACAAAGTGTCATTTGTGTACAGTGAAAACCTGTGTGGCTGGTTGGTGTGACCCTATACATGGTCGGCCTACTCCATAGGGGATCCAGCTCTGTCCATCCTTCTTCCATCATGTTTGGTCTGCTGGGCTCATTATCTCCAGGGAACCAAGGTCCAAGAAACAATTAGCTACTTTCTGCTAACAGTGCTACTCTATCATTATGCAGTGCACCTGGCATGTTCACAGACTGGCACAGGGGGAGTCTCTAGGTCTCACTGAGGCATACACATTTCACTCATCCCAATCGCGTCTTTTGGCTTCTAAGGCTTCCATCCTTGCTTTTGAACTATAATTTATCCCTCCCAGTACCTCGCATTACAAATCATGTCATTATGAGATAAAGGTTGGGTGACAATACTCTTAGATCTTTTAGGGCTGATTGGTTTATGGTCGCTGGTCTGGGGTCAGATGGAATCTCGGAATTCAGGGGTCTTGAGACTCAGATAGTTGTAGGGACTATAACTCATAGTTAGCTGCGTGTGGGATCAGAGGACTGCTTTGGCCTGTTTATGATAACACGTGCACCAAGGTGCCCAACACTATCTCATGGCCTTGCAGGGCACATTCTTTCTTAGAACAAACATATTGGCAACAATTTTAAAACAAAGAAGAGTTTGTGGAAGCTAGCAGCGTGGGCCTCTCTCATCAGCACTCTGGTCTGTTCAGATTTCCCCTTTAGACTTGCAGCCTCTGTCTAACGCACTAAATATTGCATGACCACGCAGGCTCCATGCTTCGATTCTGACTGCAAAATGGCATCTGCTTATATACGCACACAAAGTCTAAACCTCTACATTTTGTGTAATAGTATGATTGTGTGGGGTCTTGGGACACTCCCTCTGCCCTGGTCTATTACATCTTTCCTATTGGGGCTTGCCTCACCCTAAAGCAACTAGGGGGGGGTGGGATGTGTTTACCCCCCTGCCAACACTCTCCTCAAAAAACCAGCTGGTTGTATGTCAATATGACATGTTCCATAGGGATCCATTATAAATGCTGCTTGCCATGAGTAAATGGCGGGCAGCATTTACTCAATAAACATTGTGCAGTGCACAAATAGAGGTGTACAGGTGAATGCACCTGCATTTACACCTTTGTTATGCACTTTGCGGTGCAAATGATAAAAAATGCCCAGAATGGACGTGTTTGCACATACGTGAACATGTAACAGGTCACCTCTGGGAAAAGTACCCTACGGAGGAAAATGACCTCCAGTGTAGGGCAGTAGGATCCAGTGGAGCAAGTGGTATTCATGGCATCCAAAGAAGCCTCAACAGCAGACTCCATGATAGCCTTCTTCAATTCATACAGACCATCAAGGCCAGTAGCAGATACGACACCAGTGGAGTCCGGAGCCATACTACTGCTGAATGAAACCAATGTCCACCAGTGGCCCATTGCCTATGCAAGCCGTGCCTTAACCACCACTGGATGCAAATACTACCAAATAGAGAAAGAGGACCTAGATCAGACAGGGCTGGCTTGTCGGAATTCCTACCGGGCATAATAGCACGCTGGCTCCTTCAATTGCAGGATTAGATTGTGATATTGCAATACCGTCCCGACAGTAGCAATCCAGCAGACTTTCCTTTTTGCCACCCTGTCAGTGAAAGGGGTTAACGGCGCCGTAAAAGGTGTCGGCACCGTTAAACCCTTAATGCCTGATTACGAGGTCCCTTTGTGGGTTGCACTTTAACGCCTGCTTTTAGCAGGCGTTAAAAAACCAACCCGCAAAGGGACCTAGAAGCTAATTACGGCACCGTAATTTACGGTGCCGTAATTAGCGCCTTCCCCATTCCCATTGAGCCCTATGGGCCAAAAATGGGAATGGGGAAGGGGCCATGGTGAATGGGGAATTACCGCCCCGCCAACCTTGGAATGGGGCGGTAATTCTGCCATTCACCATGGCGGACCCCGGCATGGACCATGGTGCTAATAGCACCATGGTTTAGCGCCGGGGTCGTAATGAGGCCCAAAGTCCAAAGAGGACATGGTGGAGGCACATGTCCATGTCATTACAAATACTGTGGCGTGGATGTCAATGTCGCTGGAACAGGAATGTCTGACAGCATTTAATTTTCATTGTGAACACTGCTTACCATGCATTCATGGTAAGCAGTGTTCACAATTACAAACAAATGCTGTCCGACATGCTCAAATGTCGGGCACATGTAATTGTAATTGTACACGCTGCCTGCCATGCTTTCATTTTTACATGCATTTGTACAATGTACAATACAATTTTTCATAAAGCAGACGGACTCCATAGGGATCTCCAGCATTGGCGCCGGCATGAAAATCCATGCCGGCGCATGCTGGAACATTTGTATGAAGGAGAAGAAGGAAGTCAGCGGAAATGCAAGTTGCATTACGCCCCTCCTCTCTGCTATAGAAATGATTGCATTTGTGGCGTGGCATGATTGAAAGGCATTCAAGCCTTACTCAAGTCCTTTACATCTTTCAATCACGTTACGCCACTGTAGTACATGAGCTCCATTGAGAAAGTTAGCTAGCAACATGTGCTGAGGGCTTTAGGGTCGTGAAGTTAGGCATCCTGGTGAGTGGTATGGGCAAAAAGAGGTAGAATTGCTTTTAATTTTGTTCTCTTCAGACAAGCCACTTTTCATTTTTGATATAACTTCTTGGCCATCTAGATTCCCTTCTCAAAATCTAGAAATAAGGTTAGTGGAGGTGGCCATTTCTGGATTTTTCTTTCATTGCAAACCCTGATATGATATTTTATACTGTTCTACACCAGTTTGACATTCTTACAATTTGCAACAGATAGTGTAAACAAAATTAGTGGCACAGTGACCTCGATCCTAAAAAATGAAATTCAAGAAACAGAAGGAATTTCCTGTCGCGTTAAGGGGCAACACAGCAATATGCGCTCATTCACTTGTACAGCACACTTCCTAGAATGGGTAAGTAGTGAAAGCCCTCCCTGCACCCACCTCCGCACCCACACAAATAGTGAGTAAGCAGCAGTTCCCACATAAGCACGGGCCTTTGATGCTGTCTAACAGTTCTCTGTAACCTCTCTGTCGTTAATCAAGTACTCCGCTCACCAATTTCAATTGCAGGCGCAACTCTGTTTGCCCCTCTACCGAGAACGAAAAAGGCAGAATAACCTGTTCTCTTGGAAGGTGCCCACTCGGGAGGGTCTACAACCACGTTTTAGCTCACTGTACCTTTCACAGAGAAGAAATATCCATTTGCATATCAGTCTGATCCCTCCCACCTGCGCAGTCCAGCACCGAAATGCTAGGCAATTTTCTTCTGAACAAGAGTACCATCAGCAACCCCGGGCACGTGTTTCGGCCTTGTTGGGCCTCATCAGTGAGGTCAAAGTGAGCCTCTCTAAGCACAGTGAGCAAGGGGTCCACATCTGGATTACCAGGGGTGACTTAGGGTGAAACCCCAAGTTCCTAAAAATTCAAAAAAGGTCTGGGAGGCCCTCTACCGAGAGCGAACACGGACAAATAAATAACCTGTTCTCTGGGAAAATGTCCACTTATGAGGGTCTGCAACCCCATTTTAGCTCACTGTACCTTTCAAAGAGGAGAAATATCCATGTGCATATCATTCGGCACCCCTTAGTCACTGTGCCTTGGAGAGGCTCAGCTTCACCTCACTTAGGAGATCCAACAAGGCTGAAAAATCTGTCTGGGGATGCTGGTGGTATTCTTGTTCAGGGGAGAATTGTTTAGCATTTAAGTGCTGAACTGCCCTTGTAGGTGGGCCCAGACTGATAAGCAAATGGATGTTTTTCCTCTGTGAATGGTGCAGTGAGCTAACACATGGTTATAGACCCTCCTGAGTGGAAGACATTCCATAGAACAGGGTATTTGACCCAAGTTCGTTCTCAGTAGAGGGGCTCACACGCTCTTGATTAATCTGTTTGTTATTAACCTCACACTTATTGTAATTTGAACCTTGATCTCCTTCCGTGCCCTTTGCCTGATCCAAATCTCTGCTTGGCGTCTCATAAATCACAATAAATAAACAAATAAATAAATAAATAAATAAATCACAATAAATAAATAAATAAATAAAGTCGGGTCTTAAAGGTGGTTGCACTGGTTAACAACTCAGCAGGAGCCCAGGTGAAATGGTTAGCCAATCCAGTACATTTAAGAGCTATACTTTAACTGCAAAAAACACAGTACTAGGAACTGGGGAAACGCTTGTAAAAAGTAGAGGAACTGTAACGTTATGTTCACTTTCCACGCACTTCGACCTCTTCAGATACTGGATTGGAGAGGCAGACTACTTTGCAGGGCAGTGCTTAGTTTGCAGCGCAGTGCTTAGTTTGCAGGGCAGTGCAGTGCTTAGTTTGCAGTGCTTGCTTTGCAGTGTAGTGCTCAGTTTGTAGGGCGATACTTGAGTTTCCAGCATTTCTTCTTTTAGCTTCACCTGTGCACAACGTCATCATTCTCAAATCTCTGTCTTGTTTACCAACTGGGCGATGATACATCACCTGACTTTTTCGAACCTCTATCTGACAATAACATTGCTGGTTAAAGGTTTTTTTTACTGCAACTTATTATCTTTTTCCATGAATCATTCCTGTTGTCAAGGTGCGCCATCCACTAAGACAGCAACTACTCGAGGAGGAATTAGTTATGAGTCAAAATAGGCATCAACCTGTGTAATAGAAGGCTCCACGTATGCGAACCCTGATCACAACCACGTCTAATGATTTTAATATCATGCCGATGAAAACCTCCTTGAATTGGAGCTCTTTTTTAGGCTGAACGTCATGCCTTGCTCACATACACACAGACACACACACACGAATACGCACACTTTACAGGAAGTGGAAGGGAGATATAGTACATTGGTGCATGTAGTTGATTGGCACATTTTGCGTGAGGGCAATCCCCCCAAAAAACGAATACAAAAACAAGGACGAAAATAGCGATTTATTTTGGTCGAATTGTTCGATTTTTTTGCACCTTTTTAAACAGTAGATTGGGGTTTGGGTTAGTAATAATAATGATTTTATTGTGATATAGTCCAAAATCTGAACTTTACACAAATAATATACAAGTACAGCCATTAACTTAATACATACAATTATAACTTCATAAAGAATAGAATCATATGTATAAGGTGAGGTCTAGAAAAAAATCATAAAACATAAGCTTAAAATGTATAGACATAAGAGTCATAAAAATGTGGCACAAATGATAATACAATCAGAGAGTGATACCAATTCCAGGAGGTATTAAGCCAAGTGCTCCTCCAGCCCTCACAATAGCGTCAATTAATGGGGATAGTATTCCTAATCGCGTTCCACGCCTGGCACATATACCCTATATAGTGCCAGCTGCATCCCAATAGAATCTGAATTTAAGCAGTAATGCCAGAAGGGCTCCCCCATGATAGTCATACTTATCTACCCAACAGACACATATAGAGTGGACCCAATCGAGGGCACTGTTTTAACACGTGCCTGGTTGTCTCCAAATTGTCCCCTGTCTCACAAATGCGGCAGCACCTATCTTTGGGCAAAATGCCTAACCGCGGGCCAAATACAGTTAGTACCCGCAGTTGATTGGTATGCAGCCTAAGCATAAATTGTCGCACCTCTGGGTCCAGACAGATCATCAGGTCGTGTTGGGTCTTCCTGTATCTATGGATGACGTGTGTGTCAGCCTCATACCCCTTGAGGGTAGACAGATGAGTGTAATTCTGGTTCCAGTACCATCTATTCATTTTGTGCTTAAAAGATTTTTTCAAATGCACAAATGACATTGTTCTCTTCTTGTCGTGGGACCAGTCTATTTCAGTGAATAAGGACTCATTTAGTTGTTTATAGCTAAATCCCTGGGGGGCCGTTTCAGCTTCAGGTTTGGATTAGTATACACAAAAGGTGGGGGATGTTGGGAAGTTCTACCCTCTATTAACAAATGTGCAAAAAACCCGAAAAATTATTTTCGAAAAACGACCAAAAACAATTGTTGTTTTGGTCCTCATTGTTTAATATTCGTAATTTCAGCATAGAACCTTGCGTAAGTAATTCCTTAAACAAAATAAGGATTGTCTAAGTAATCCTTTTAAGGAGAGCCTGTCTAATGCTCTTCATCCACTAGGGTCTGTGGAGAGTAGATGACACTGAGCAACAAGTTGTGGAGCCTTAAACCATGAGTTTCGTCCATTTGTATTCTGTGGAGCTGATGGCTTGTGTGTGAAGTTTGTGTTTGGGGACTGGCGAGGTTGATGCTGAGCGTGTGTACGTGTGTAATGTTTGTGGCTGGTGTGTGTATGGGATGTGCCTAAGGTACCACAAGCATGAAGCATTTGCATGGTGTATGCATGAGGTATGTAAGTTGAAGCCCTCTAAGGTCTTTCCTTCCTACCCATTTTCTATTCCTCTCCTCCTTCAAGGCTAGTACATGGACAGAAGAAGTGATGTGTGTCTGACTGTCCAAGCGAGCATGGTGGGCTTTGCCGCTTTCTGATGGACCCCTTTTGAGAGCATCCTGGGAGTGCTGAGAGAAGAGGAATGAACTATATATGCAGTGCACTCTGGACCCGATTCATGGAATATTTGGCGCGGTGCAAAGTGACTTTGCATTGTCAACAAATACCCTGATACAGAGAGAAGTGCAAAGTGTATTTTTGGAGTGCAAAATCATTGCAGTGCAAGCTCTTCACTCCATAAACCACTCCCCAATCGTCCTTGGGACTGAAACAATTTCTGTGTCATTACAAATGATCCAAAAATGAACATTATGGGGCAGATGCCAGTATTTACGATTCTGTAATCTTAAAAACATTTCTTTCTCTAAATGATTCCTTAATGTGCGAAACACTCAGAATATCCTTTTGCAAATCACCTCTTTGTTCTGCTTTGACAACCCAAGTGGGACCGATATGTCCAGACCTGGGTCCCGTGCCTGCTAGGCCTACAGACGCAAGCAACACCTCACTGATGATGCCCAACGAGGCTGAAACCTGTCTTGGGGTTGTTTGTGGTTTTGTGCAGAAGGGATGTTACCTAACAGTTCCGGCTCGACTAACCGTTTGGGGTTGGATCCAAGCCTGATGGTACGACGTTCATTCGTCGTCCGTATTGTTTTTGTAGCCTTTTTGGCTGACGATTTATGCCGCAACTACACACTGAAAAATATGCAGGGTGGGTACAGGGATGTAAGGGTTAGGGGTGTGTGGGGACTAGATTGTAAATTGCTGGGATGGTGGGTTTGCGGGGTAATCCCCCCCAAAAAATGCAATGTTTTTTTCGCAAAAGAAATCGGCAGCGAAAAATGCAACAAAAAAACGGTAATGGAATGACATAGAACCCACCTGATTTGGATATTGTCTTTCCCCTTTCTGTAAGGACTTGGCAGGTAAGGAGCTATAGTGTGAAGGGTTACCCAGAGCAATTTCCAGAGGTTTAAGATTCATTCTAAACCATTCAGCCATCACCTCTTTATTTTGCCTTGTCACCCCGAGACTGACGGGTATGACTAGGCGTAGATCCCGTACCTGCAGGGCCAAGAGACCCAAGATACACCTCACTGATGATGCCCAATGAGGCCGAAACATGTCTTGGGGGTGCTTGTGATCTTGTGCAGAAGGAATGTGACCTAATCGTTTTTGCTGGACTGCCTCTTTGGGTGTGAGACCAAGCCTGAATTGCATATTGTCTTTTCTCTTTCTGTAATAGCTTGGCAAGCAAGGAACAGTGGTCATGAGTGTTGCCCAGTGCTGTGCTTAGAGAGGCTCAGCTTCACCTCACTGATGATGCCCAACAAGGCTGAAACACGTGTATGGGGTTGCTGGTGGTACTCTTGTTCAGAGAGGAATTGCCATAGCATTTCGGTGCTGGACTGCCCATGTGAGCAGGACAAAGACTGATATGCAAATGGATATTTCCCATCTGTGAAAGGTACAGTGAGCAAAAAGCAGATGGCTGCGAACTCTCAATGTGGTTAACAACCACTGAACAGGTTATCATGCCTTGTTCTTCTGAGAGAGGGGCGCCTGCTACCTTTGTTGAATTTGTTGAAGGAACTTGGGGTTGGTCACCCTAGGTTACCTGGGAGCAACCAGACGTGGACTCCCTGCTCACTGTGCTTAGAGAGGCTCAGCTTCACCTCACTGATGATGCCCAACAAGGCTGAAACACGTGTATGGGGTTGCTGGTGGTACTCTTGTTCAGAGAGGAATTGCCATAGCATTTCGGTGCTGGACTGCCCATGTGGGCAGGACAAAGACTGATATGCAAATGGATATTTCCCATCTGTGAAAGGTACAGTGAGCAAAAAGCAGATGGCTGCGAACTCTCAATGTGGTTAACAACCACTGAACAGGTTATCATGCCTTGTTCTTCCGAGAGAGGGGCGCCTGCTACCTTTGTTGAAGTTGCCCAGAGCAATTTCCAAAGGTTTAAGATGAAGTCTAAACCTTCCAGCCATCACCTCTTTGTTTTGCAATTACACTGACACCATGGTTCTCAACATATAGTGTGTGTTAAATGTGTAAAGTATATGTTGTGTTTCTTGTGGTTCTAGTGGATGCTCTTAAAGGATGGGTTTTATTCATTGTATGTATTATGTTGGCTTTATGTGTTTTATTGATTTTTGGAATCCGAAATAAACTTTTTGACCTGACCTGAAATTTGTAAACAGGGGTGCATGTGCCACGTCGTGGATTAAGGGTGTGAGCATCTGTAAAAGTATGCCAGAGGACCAGGGTTCGCGCTACACAGTCACCACTCAGCAGAGTACGCAGGGCCCAACGAACCCTCCCTTGTCAAGAGATCATACAGGAAAAACAGAATTTTCCAGCAATCACAGCTCCCGAGCATGTGTCACAAGCTTTTATTACACAATGGTGTCACAAGTGCTAACCCTTCCCCAAAAACCTAAGACCCCATTCTATTGGGTCGCTCAGGTGGTGTTACCTATGGGAGTCGCCTATATGGGTGGACTAACTGGTCCTTCCATGTCCGATGGGTTTGCCTGAGACTTCCCCAAAAACTATCTATTACATTGTTGCATGCTTGCAGGATGGCCATTGGCCCTTGCCCATTGCCCACCACCCCAGAATTTGGGCACCCTGCTCTGTTCCAAGCACTTAGTGTACCTTAGTGTACCTTCTCAAGGTAATGAGAAAGTCTGTCTAGCCTAGGAAAGTGCCTGCTTGTTGCAATGTTTGTTGGGCAACACATGTAACAACTCCGCCTGTCTTCACTGGGAACCGCTTCTCTTCCCACCATGGGTAAAAGGCTATTGTTCAGCTTGGCTCAGTCACGTGGGAGAGGACCGCAAAACTGAGCTTTTCGGTCTACAAATAGTGAGAATTTATCCTGTTATTTTGCAGGTGACTCCCTGCCCCAGGAGCCAGAAATCTTCTACCCGCCCTTGTCCTTGGCTGCGAGCACTGGCCCTTTGCTTTGTGCTGCAGAATCTGCACCTCTTAATTCCTTATCCTGAGGCCTGTGGCTCTGTGCAATTTCACTACAGTTCTATGGTTTTTCTATATATATATATATATATATATAGTGTTTTTTTTCTCTCGATGTTAGTAGTATTCAGCTCTTTCAGGTTCCTTATGCGGCCCTGAAATTCCATATGGTTAGTTGCAATAAGTGGCTGCAAGCTTGCTTTGTGTGAGTCTTGCTTTCTTACATTTCTGTGTTTGGCTAGTGAAAGTAAAAAAGGCTTCTGACAGTACGTACATGTATCTGTCCTCTTTCTATAGAACTGTGTATTCATGTTTTTCGTGTGTGCATGTGCGTGCCTGTTTAACTTCGTGCAGGGATGCAAGCTTGCTTCGTTGCTAAAGTTACTATGTCGTGGTATCACTAATGACATCAGCACAGCTTGATATTTATCATTAGTCAACCTGGTCCAGTGATGTGGCACCTGTATCCGCGAAGACGTCAGCTACATAGGGTTTGAACGGTTGTCTAAGAAAGCATCTGCTCACATGTGTAGGATGTACTGGCACTCCTGGGGGCTGGCCAAACAGCGACTGGCATCTCTCGTTTCTAATTCTTTGGGCTGTCATGCATATGGGGGACAGGAGGGCCATTCCAGGCACCCTCTCGTTACATCCAACTGGCTCCTCCTGAAACGTTCCACCCCATAGTGCACCTAGGTTGCCCCAATACTCAGAGCCATGCTGAGTCCTTCAGTAGAGGATATAGAACCTGCAACCAAAGTCAGAGCCCTGGACTAGTTTATGCGCATCCATGCCTTAAATATGCTGTAGAACTATGGCAACAAAGTGATAAATAGATATAGATAGAAATAAAATATCAATATCAAAGTACACTATGTCAAGCTCATGTCTAGCTCTAAGGAAACTGCCAAGCTCTAACCCCATCTAACACTGCCAACCCTAATTGGTGAAGAGTCATTGGGGCTCTTTACGGGTCTGGTGTTAACTGTGCTGGTGATACCGGCAGGTTGCTGCCGGACCCATAAATATTTACCAGCACCCGACTTCCCGGTACCACCGGGGGATTGCAACCCTGGCGTCCCGGAAAGTCAGGCACCGGTAAACTGGAAATACCCATTCCCATAGAGTCCAACAGGACTCTATGGGAGTGGGGACCATGGAAGTACTGGCCCTGTTGCTAATGATGCCGGTGCTTCCGTGATGGTCAGCCTATGTTGCCACTCCGCCCGGGAGGGTCAGACCTGTTGGGCACGGTGGCTCCGGCAGGCAGTCGTGTAATATGCATGTCTGGAAACAACGGTGCCGGTAAGCTTACCGGCACCGTTGTTTCCGGACCGACATACTTGTAATGAGCCCCATTGACTCGTTACTGCCAATTTTCTCCATAACTGGGTACCAGCATCTTGATTTCACCACCAGAGACTCAATACAAACTTGGATCCCTGTCATTCACTTTGAGGCGCCTTTTGGAATCTACAAGACTGTGCAAGGTCTCAGCAATGTATGCTCACAGAAATGGGCCCACTCCCTGTGTAAGAACACATGCCTGGAAAATGGGTTCCAAGCTTTTTATTGAACGCTGGTACTTCATAGGCAATACTAGTAGTCCCCAAATCGTGTTTTAGGTTGGTAAACAGGGCATCCCAGCCTTTCCTACATCTGACAGTGAGAGGAAAATTGGCTATGTCAGTTAGGAAGCACACATGCCACAGTGACACTCATTATCCATGGCTGGAAGTTCATCACCAGTTCTGAGCTTGATATGGGTATTCAAAGGAGCTCAAATGCTACTTTTGGGAATTAGCCAATACTACTTTCACATTTCAGGTTTTTTTAATACATTTTTTGAACTCACAACTTTGACGGTTTTTCGTAAGCAATGCACAATTGTCCAATAACAGGGAGGTCAGACTGCACCACATTGATGGTCTTCAATGAGGGGCAAACAGGGATGTGGTTGTCTGCATCCTTGTGAGCTTTCTGTCTTGTATGCAAATTTGCACAAACACAATGCATTGCTCAGTGATTCAGAACTGGAGGGGAACTTCCAAACATGGGTGGTGGCAGAGGAGTTGCTAGGTCTGGAAAAGACCCGGGGTTAAACTGATGTCGGAACTGTTGGGACTGGGGGCTAGCTAGTCTTTTGGCTGCAGCTCCTGAGATTCTATCCGGGGCTACAACCAAAAGATAAGGGGCTGTAGCCCCCTTAACCCCCCCTAGCAACGCCCCTGGGTGGTGGTGTGGCATGTATGCTTGCAAGCTGAAACGTCCTATTCCACTCTCACATTTCAGGCAGTCAGGGTTTTTCCATACATCTTTTAAACACTTTGATGGTGTTTGGCTAACTCTGATAAAGATAAAGTTGTATTTCGTTGGAGCCATACCTGGATGGTTGTTAATTATGAGAAATGCAGGGGAAACTCAGACGTGTGAAGACAATCTTGGACTGAAATGGACTAAAAACATGTGGGATTTGTGAAGAGAAGCCTGAACTTAAAATCTAGAATGGGATTCTTGAAGAAAAGCTTGGACTTTATCTTGAACATGCATGGAGAGTTAAAGATGCCCACTCGGAAAGAGGCATTGTGTAGGGGCCTTTTAAAATACATACATTTACATGAAAACATCTAGTATCCAGACTCCAAGTAAACAACTATTTGTAACTATTACTTGCACAATTCTGTTTATTTTTTTTAGAAATACTTGCAGTCTCAGTGGCACCATGTATTTTTCATAAACGCCACCTCAATCTCAGGCTGTTCAAGGAAACATCATTGCCTTAACTATTTGAGAACAATCAAAACGGTGCTTTTCTATTTGCCTGTTTATTAAGATAATCTCAGCATTCCCCCCAGAAACGGTGGCTAATATGGGATGACTAAGTGATAGCATTCCACTCCTCCAGTCCTGGGATTTCATTGAGCAAAGTAAGCCATGCTGCAGTTTTAGTTCACTTCAATAGGAGGGTGTGCTTTTAATTATGTCGACTGAACCCATTAGCGAACAATGCGATGAGGGCTTTTCCATGCTTTTCCCAGTATCTGGTTCATTAAATACTGAGACTCCCTGGGTTATTTAGGTTTTTCAGTGCAATGATAATTGTTTCATATAGAGCAAGTACGACCCACTTTCATACCCATAGTGCTTTGCCCTGTGGCTCCGAGCTAGATGCGAACTTCCGGGATGGCTACTAGGTGCAGCTATGACTTGTTTACTCTCACATTACAGACAGAAGGGCCTTTTGGTTGTATTTCTTTAAACCACTGTAATGTTATTTTGAAACAAATTTCAGATGCAGAAAAGTGGGAAAAGTTGTATGTGTTGCCTGAAGTAGCGGTGGAGTGTGTGGGGATGCGGGGGTTTGAGGGCAGGGGGACCCCATTAAAATCTTTGGACAGAAGTCACCCCACACATTTTCGAAAAAAAGAAAAATGTAAAGTACACTGGTCTTGGGTTGATACAGCTATGTATAAAATCGCATGTACTCTTTAAAGTTATTTAGTTCATTTACATTCCCATAGTGCTTTGTGGTGGGCTTCCAGAGATGGCTACTAGGTGCTGCTGTGATGTGTGCAGCAACTGAAATGACCTATCCTCCACGTGCGTTTTATTGAAGTCCTTGGATTTTCCCCGTGATGTGCAAGTGCAAGTAGTTTGTATGCCACCATAGACCTTGATTTTCCAGGGTTTTCATAAAATCTGATTCCTGCGACACTGCCTGGGTTATTCCTGCAAGCACATTTAAGTATGCAGGCTTCACACACAGCGGTGAAGGGGCGCTGGTTAAATAAATAATAATACACCCTGGTGTGGTTGGGGCTCTCGAGGGCTGGACTTAGAGAACCCTGGTCTACATGATGTCTATCTCTCCCTGGTAAATGCAGTTTTAGATGCATCACGTTCGCTCTCTTTCTTTCCCTGGAGATCTACTTCCTGTGCGGCGCATTCTTCCCTCCAATGGCTGCCTCTCATTTTCCCCAGTAGTTCCGGTTCATGACAGTTCTTCCCCTCTCTGCTTTCCCTCCTCCCTCCCCTATTCCAATTCACCTGTTTGTGCTCTCCACGAGTTTCTCACCTCCGCTCCCGCGGCTTTTCAACATGCCTGTCTCAGCTTGGTGATCACTATGTACTTCATAAATGTCCAACTCTGGGACTAAAGGATCAGAGTCCTATTCTTCCTCTCCACTTTTTTCCACAACCCTCTCTGCGATGTGCATTTGTGATAAAAGTACTCTTTTTGTGGCCATCAACTATGTATGGATTTTTGAATTGGTGCTTGAATGCCCAATCAGAATCAATGCAAATGGCTCTGTATAGAGTATGGAAACCTGTTCCCCCAGTTAGAGAAATCGACTGAGTGAAATGTTGGATGTTGTCAGGTTACGTCATCAATGTTGATCTTTGGTTATGAAGAGTGATGAATTATGAGATGATAGTATTTAAATGGAATGAAATGAATTGTTGTTAATTGTATTTGTTGTGTTTTGATATATACGTTGTATAGTTCTATGATCTAAAAACAACCAAATAAATAAATAAATAAATAAATAAATATTGAATATTGTAGAAACAGGGTAGCATGTCTGTTGCCTGGCTAGCCTTGCACGTGTGCAGTCAGTAACTGTGCTGTGCCCTCCTGGGCCTGCTCAGCTGAAATATGAGTCTGAAGGCAGAAGATGCTCCTAAGAAATGTTTTGAAGAAACAAGGACCAGAAGGGTCCCCAATCCTGCAGGCAACTTGCTGCACAGCCAAGGGACCAGCTCCTGACAGGTTAAAGGTATGTAAGCACTATGATATCACGCCCCACCGATGTCAGAGGCCACGGGCCTAGCTTTCTGTAACAAGCGTGCACAAAACAAGGAAGCTGATGATAAGCCAGGGGTCAAGTCCAAAAAATTAAAGTGGGGGGGACTCATCAACAAACTGAATGGTATGTGACATCACCAGAAATTAACATATCAAGGTGAAATATGCACATTTCATTAAATTGGCTTTGCATAACCACCCAAATTGCACAGGACAAATGGCATTTGCCTTTAAAAAAAATCAATACACACACAAAACCAAGAGAAAATATTTTCTTCTAAAAGTGTTTTTCAAAACGTTGAAAGGTGTGCATGTTTTAAACTCCCAAGAACCAATACAAATGTTTTCCCTGGAACTTGCAGCACCGAAATGGGACATTTCACCGTTTGTTTAGGTAGGCTACAGAGACTGACCACATACCTAGACCCAGCCGAAAGCCCTCAAGTGACTCTCCCACTCGTACGTACCGGACAAACATATCCAGACCGGCAGACGCACCTAGATAGATGTTGGCCTGCGTCACATCTGGATAGGATTGACTGAAGGATAACATGCCCGTGCCTAGAAAAAAGTGAATGCTAGCATGTGCCACACTTAGAGTTGTGAACACCAGCCTGCGTGGCGTTCGGATGGAGTTGTGAATGTTAGCATGCCCACACCTGGACGGATCTCTAAACTCTAGCCTGCGCCGCATAATAGATAAAGTGTGAATGTAGGCATGACCACACCTGGATGGAGTCCTAAACCCTGGCCTGCGCCGCGTCTAGATGGGAATGTGAAGGCCAACAAGTGCCACACTCAGACAGAACTGTGAATGTTAGCATGGTAAAGGTCAGGTAACCCACTAACCAATATAAGCTCAAACTCTGCATACTTATCTCACTCAACAAACTCACACCACCATCTCTCACACAACAAGCCGCACACACTTCACAACACTGCAACAACACATAAGCCGGAACAACAGCACATGCGGACTGACTCCGATCCGATACCCGCACCAAAGCTCAGCACCCGGTGTATACTGAGTTGAAGCTGCCAACAGAACACCACTCCTCTCACTATCCTACTCCCTTCTTCACCTTACTAACCCATCCCACCTTTATCATTTACAGATCCGCCTGAGCGCCTGGGGGCCAATTCCGTTGGTGACGCAGTACAAATACCTTTAACATTTAACATTTAACATTTTTCATCAAGTCATAGTGCAGTGGTGAAGTTTCCGGCAAATCTGACAACTGAGGTTCGATCCCGGAGGTCGGCTTTAATTCATAAATTCAAGGAGGACTTTCAATGTTTCTCAATTTAGCGGGGGGGGGGGGGGGATTGAGACCACCCTCTGAAAAAAGTGGGTGAACGCCGCCCCCCTGCCTGTACCCTCGACTTGAGGCCTGAGGATAACCCAACAAATTGCAGTGCCTGTACCAGTGATTCTGAAATTCTGAGCATGATGGTACTGCTCTCGGATTCCCGGGATGTGTTATGGAACCAGCACTTCTAGTCATCTTGCACAAGGTGCAGTGCAGGCTCTTCCTCCGCTCTGGCACTGCTGGCTGCTCCTTCTCCCAACTCTTAGTGGACCTTCTCTCGAAGGGCAGAGAGCCCAGCGGGGTCCATTGTAACAGAGTCACTGTTAATACCCAGCCAGGCAAAATACTGAGCCATTGATGAAATCGGCCCTCTGATCAAAGCTAACTCCTGATACTACTGAGCCATGAAACATACCGAAACATTGGCATACCCAGCCGATAATGAATATTCAAATCCCTCAATAATACTGAGGCACGGGCAGTACTCAGGTACACATATCACCAAGTCCACACCAAGCCACTGATAATAATGTGACACCTATCTTGCCAGCCCCTGAGTATACCGAGGCACTGATCATACTGAGTCACTTATGATGCGGGTCCTATTGCATATCTGATGCTACTTGGTGACTATTGATTGTTGATCAAAAAAATAGTGCACCGGGTGGAGCCCCTGCTGCAGAGATTTGCATGTAACCTTCAGATTGGAGGTTTGACCCACAAGAAGCGTTGGCTCCGCCTTTCATCCTTCTTAGGGTAATACTTTAAGTGACATTGAGTTGAGAGTAAAAGGTACCTGAATTTGTAGCATGCCCTATTTATATGGACAGGTTATTATTTTAATAATATTTAAGAGGCACTTTTAAGCTATTTGTGAAGCAATTTCATGTTAAGGTAAGAACAGCATGTGAGATGTTTCCAGCCTCATTTTAGAAATGTACCAAAGTAAATGTGTTTTAGAAAATTGCACAGTTTAGCTCAGATCTTGAGCCAAAAATCTAAAGTCCTCGACAAGAACATCTTCTTTATTTTGCAAAAAAATATTTGGCACTTAGTAACAGCGCAGAACGGTACCTTTAATGTGTTATCCTCGGTCTAGAACAGCACTACATTTTTTGTTGTTTGGTAGAGTACACACAACCTTTGATTCTAATTGTGTCCCCCAAATCTCAGTGACTATACGTGGGTGTGTGTTGCGGGATTCTGACCGTGTGAAAGATCTCATGATGGCAGCCACGTAGCAGAGGCGCTATTCACCCACAGGGATAGTGGCAGCTGGACAGGAGGTCTGACCTACATCTCGGCTTCAAAGGGCTTTATCAATGATCAATTACCGCCCAACAATCTCTCATGACATTGATTGGGCTAAAGAAATTGATCTCACAACGTGTTTCACGCAGGCTGGTCTGAAAAAGTATCTGTGGGGATAAGCGACAGTCGATAAAGTTGTCCACAGTAACTGGTAGGATGTGTGTTTCCTTTAACTTGTATTCTCCTCGCCAATGAAACCTGCAGCCCTTGGCACTGTGAAGAGCTTGGATCCAAAGTCTGGCCAGCTGAAAGCCTGTGGCAGGGGTGTTGCTAGGTCTGGAAAAGATCCGGGGCTACGCTAATGTCGGGACTGTCGGGACTCGGGGCTAGCTAGCCTTTTGGTTGTAGTCCCTGAGCTTTTATCCAGAGCTACAACCAAAAGACCTGGGGCTATAGCCCCTTCAGCCCCCCCCCAGCAACGCCTCTGGCCTGTGGTGTTGCTACGTAACACTCTATATTATGCTTGCATGCTATTTGTTTCTATTTGTCTGCTCCTATCAACTAATACCTTCTGTGCCCTGATTGCTAGAGCAAGAAGAAAGCAAATTTGAACACAACAGCGTCTAATCACTCGTAGCTTTCAGTAAAATGAATGCCCATAAGCGAGCCTGCTTTGGATCAGGGTCACAGGAGACATGGCAAAGTCTCACAGAATTGCCATATGGGTTAAATGATAGGCTCTACACATTCTTGCCAGTGGCGTTTGAACTTGCTGTGCTGAGGGTGCTGTGGCGCACCGTGAATGTTATGTTATGTCATATCATTGGGCATTTGTACAGCGTCTTTTACCATTGGTATGATTCCAAAGCGCTGTGGGTTAAATGCCCTCAGGGACTGTAGTCCAGGTCAGCGGAGAAAGTCATGTAGTAAAACGTGCTTGGGTTCACTCGGTATGTGTGTAGCCAGGGCAGATTAAGTGGTGTGTCGCTGCTTTTTAGTGCTAGGCGTGGTGCAGTGGTTGCATGAGATCCGTTGAATGTGTGCAGCAAGGCCAATTGGACTTGGGTAGCTGCATTCTGGCGGCAGTGGAGTTTGTGAATGGGATTATGTGGGCAGCTAGGCCGATATTCGTGGGGAAATATTCGTAGGGTATAGCTGTGTTCTAAAGACTGTTAAGGTGTTCATGGAGGTGTATAGGTATGCGTGCAGCTTGGCGGAATTAACGGAGGGGTATAGCTGCATTCTGTTGTTTGTTGCTGCAGAGGAAAGAGTTAGCATATTGTTGTGTTTGAGTGTCTGTGGGGATTCAAGAGGGACCCTGTTCCCGATGAGCTTCCAGTGCCTGTTGAGGGGATGGTATCTCCCATTGGGGTTCGGGGCTATGAGGCTTAGGTCCTCCCTTTGTCTTGTTGGGTCAATTGCTTCTTGGTCTGTTGGACGGTGACAACCAGATCCGTCCCAAATCATATTGTTACCGTATAGGTGCTAGAGACTCCCTCGGTTGGTAGTTCTGCTTAATAGATTTCCTAATAGATAGTTCTGATAGATACATTCCCAGATAGGTGGGATTAGCAAAATATAAGTGCTAGTCGGCTCTCTGTATGTAGTTCTGCTCAAGGATTTCCAGATGAGAAGATTTAGCAAGCATCAGCATTTCCTGGACTGATAGCGTAGTGCATATTTGCAGGTCAATGATCAAGCTCATAAGTGTTATTAGTGCTTGGGTTACGAGTTTAGCACAGTCGATCCAGATAATTGGAGATAGATATCTCTAGGCCTCAGAGTATACAGTATTCCTGGTGGAAGAGGCAATGATTCAACTCTGTGATGGCGTAGGTACATAAGTGCTACTACAATTCGGGTTTCAAGTCTAGGGCAAAGGCTCCAGATATTGGAGGTAGATATCTCCTGGCCTGAGAGCCTATTAAAGGACCCATATTGAATGGGTTACCACGCCATTTCTTGGACGTGGTGGTAAATTGAGTGGTCAGGGTGATCCATTGTGTGTTTTTAGGGTAAGAGCCAGGTTTTGAGTGCCTTCTGGAAAGCCATATAATCTTGGCTGTGTCTAGTGCGGGGAGGCAGTGAGTTCCACAAAGTTGGAGCCAGGGTTGAGTAGGCAGACCCTCTGCTCCTGGCCGAGTTGGAGGCAGGCAACACTACGAGGAGAGCTGTGCTTGACCTTAGGGTGCAAGTTGGGTGGTAAGGTGTAATCTTTTCTTGTAGCTATTTGGGGCATGCTTTATGCACCACGCGGTGGACAATGCATAGAATTTTGAAGGTGGCCCTATGTCCAATTGGGAGCCAGTGTAGGGTGCGGAGAGCACGTGAGATGAGGGCCCTTCGTCCAAGTGCCAGAAGCAGTCTGGCAACCGGGTTTTGGACTCTTTGGAATTTGTTTAGCTGGTAGCCGGTGCCCCCAGGTAGAGGGAGTTCGCATAGTCAAGTCTGGACATGACAATGGACATAATTGTAGCCAGTCTATTGGGGTAGGTGAGGTAAGGCAAGATGTGCTTCAGAAACCTAAGGTGGAAATGACTGCATTTGGATGCATTGATTCTTTTTATGTATATACATTTTTATTTATTTTAAAAGTGTGACATTTTAAAAGATAAAATAAACAAAGCACTACAGTATATACAAGTGATACAACAAACACAGACAACGCAGGATCAGCTGATCAAGTACAAGCCTATATAGCAGATCATTTTTACAAACCTCCCCCGTATTCATTCATACAGTTTCATTTTCTTTCTCTTGCCCAGAATTATTCTTTCCAACAAAGATATTGGATGTATTGTTGATGTGGTGAGACAGAGTTAGGTCCATGTCCATTGTGCAGCCAAGGTGTTTGACAGTGGTGTTGGTCCGGGGTGGAGGGGAGTGCTGAGTGAGGGTGGCCAGGGAGTTGGTTGGAGAATAGAGCAGTTTTGCCGCATGAGCAGGTATGAGCAGGTACCTGGGCCCAAAAGACAGAGGGTGGCCAGGTGCACGGTGCCAAGAGAGAACAGATCAGCAGGGGAGAGGGGGAGTGAAGGCAGAAGAGAAGAGGAAGGTCTTGAGGTGCTTCCGGAACCGGAGATGGTCCTCCTCAAGTTTTAGAGTGGCAGGGAGGCTGTTCCAGAGGGAGGCCCCAGCCGAAGACAGAGATCTAGCCCCAGCTCGTTTCTTAGAAAAACGACTGACCCTGAGTGAGTTGGAGGTAGAGGAGCGAAGAGCTCGAGAGCGGAGGTATTTACAGAGGGATAGCTGAAGGTATTTTGGACCCAGGCCCCAGAAAGCCTTGTGGACAATGCAGAGGGTTTTGAATTTTATCCTTGCATCCACTGGGAACCAGTGAAGAGATTTCAGAGCTGGAGAGATACGATCCCAGGGCTTGAGGCCAAGGACCAGTCTCGCAGTCTGTTCTGGATTAGTTGCAGAGGGTGGAGAGTAGAGGCAGGTAGATTTAGAAAGAGGCTGTTACAATAGTCCAAGCTAGAGAGAACCAGAGCTTGAGATACCATGAGCTTCTGGGGGAAGGAGAGGAAAGGCAGAGTACCTCTGAGGAGGTGCACTCGGAAATTTGACTTTTTAGAGACCTCAGAGATGTGGGCAGAGAAGGAAAGGGTGGAGTCAAAGATGACCCCGAGGTTCTTAGCCTCGCAGGTGGGGGTGGGGGTAGGAGGAGGGCCAAGGGAGGCCGGCCAGAGAATGAGGAGAAAGGATGGTGAAGGTGTGCCGATGAGGAGGATCTCCGTCTTGCTGGCATTCAGACAAAGATCATTGGCGGCACACCAATCTTGAATGGCAGTTAGGCAATCAGAGATGAGAGAGGGAGACGTGGTGGCAGAGGGCAGCCTGAAAATGAGTTGAGTTTCGTCAGCGTAGCACTGGAAATTTGAGCAGAAAATGGAAATGCAGCGGGCGAGAGTTGCCAGGTATTGGTTGAAAAGCTAGGGCGAGAGGTTAGACCCCTGGGGAACACCACAGGTAGAGAGGAAGATAGATGAAAGGAAGGACCCAAGTTGGACTTGGGAGGGTCGATCTGAGAGGAAAGAGGTCAGCCAGGCAGGAGCCTGATCAGTGATACCCAAGTTTTCACGGAGACGGTTGAGCAGGATGGTATGGTTGACCGTGTCGAAGGCAGAAGAGAGATCGAGGAGGATGAGGACAGAGGGAATGTTAGTGTCAAGGTTGGTGAGCAGATCTTCACAGATTTTATACCTAGAATGCATGGATCATTTAAAAGATCATACCTCATATCACACCCCACGCTTACTCTCTCCTTACACCACCACCCAACTAGAACACAGAGATACTATGACACCATTCGGTATAACTGTTCTCATATCAACATCTGACGCCGCTCACTCCACATCACTCTATTGTAATCACTGCTGGTCTCGCACCCCCAGCCAGGCGTTCTCCTCAGGCCTTACGCTGCCACTCTCGGTCTGGATAATTCCTGCCAGATTCGAACACATACTCCTGACCTCTCAGCCACCACACCTACCGCTATGAAGCAGCTTCCACAGGAATTTTCGCACCAGCTGCACACATACCAGATGCGCACTCGCACCTTTTGGATCCTCTCTCCTCCCTCTACTGACAAGAACTTCGGTTCCCAAGGGCGTTCAACCTACCAGCGCCTTCAGACCATACCAATGGTATATAAGGCGCTATATAAGTGCAAAATAACATAACATAACATAACATATCATGATCTCCTTTTTCCCTGGGCTCAGAAGGAAATAATTAGTCGTCATCCAGCTGTTGTCATCCAGCTGTCAATGTCAGTGAGGCATGCTGCTCGGTCAGGGCGAGGGTCTGAAGTCGATTTAGGAATTTTCAAGATGATTTGTGTGTCATCCTCATAGTTATATCAGCTGATGTTGTGTGAGTGGATGATCCTGGGCAGGGGGTTCATGTAAAGGTTGAAGAGAAGGGGTGAGAGGCGGGCGCCTTATGGTACACTATTGTTCTCTGGCTGTGCAGCGGAGAGGAAAGGGGGAAGATGGGTGATTTTCTGTCTATTAGTGAGGAAATAGGCGATCCTTGTGAGCGATGAATCCCGTATTCCTAGGGAGTACAGTCTGTCAAAGAGGATCATGTGGTTAATGGTGTCAAACATTGCAGAGGGGTCAAGAAGAACACGTTTTGAGCCTCCTTCTGACTCTGCTGTGACTTTGAGGTCATCTCAGATAGAGATCAGTGTGGTTTCTGTTCCGTGGCACAGACGGAACCCTGATTGTATGGGATCCAGGAGATTGTTTGATTCCTCAAAACCATTGAGCTGTGAGTATGCAGAGAGGTCGATGAATTTTGCCAGGAATAGGTTGTTGGAGATGAGCCTGTAGTTGATTGGTAGGAGAGGGTCGAGGGTTGCTTTTTTAAGAAGAGGTTTGACATGCACGGTTTTGAGGGATTTTGGGAAGTTGCCAGAGGTGAGGCAGTCATTAAGAATAGACCTTGCCAGTTCTCCTGCGCAAATGGAGGGGAAGATTTCTTTGAGGAAAGAGGAAATAGAAGGGTCCAGAGGTGAGCCCGAAAGGTCGGCTGTCAAATAGTAGTTTGACAAACTCCTCACTGGAGATAGGGTTGAAAGAGCAGAATGAAGGGTTCTTGGGAAGAGGAGGGATGGCGCTCTTGTAGAACGGGTGTTGGGTGGGTGGACAGGTTGGAAAGCTTGGCCTTGAGGGTGCCCGTCCTGCATAGGGCTGTTTTTGGAAATGTTCAGAGATGGAGATGCAGAGCGTTTGTGAGGAGACAGTCGGGTTGAGGTACAGGAAGGGTTTAGGAATTCTCTGATAATGCTGTGGAGCTCTTTGCTGCTGCTACGACAGCTCAGGATCCTTTTATTATAATAGGCTTTTTTGGCCTTTTGGATCTCTGATTTGTAATTTCAGTGATGGTGGGCGAGCACTGATTTGCTTTGAGGGCTTCTGGAGGCTCGACATTTGCGCTCAAGGCAGCGGTTATGGGTTTTGAGAGTCTTCAGGTGGAGGTGAACCATTTGGGGGTAGGTCCTTTGTGCGAAGGAGCAGACTTGGAAGAGGTTAGGGGAAGGAGCGAGTCATTTAGCCAGGAGTCGAAGAGTTTTATGAGTAAGGGTCTATGTGTGGCCGGGAGTGAGGGGAGGGTGCGTAGCAGCACCTCGGCCAGATCTGGTATTACCTTGACCATGTTCCAGCAATTGAACTGAGATTTAGGGGTAGAGTAGGCCTTGAGGACTGGCGGCGGTGTGAGGAGAGAGAAAAGTATGGCAGAGTGGTCAGTCCAGACGAGGGGTTTAGGGGTGGATGTGGAGATGAGGTCGAAGGAGCTGGAAATGGTGTCAATGGTGTGGCCAGCCATGTGCATGGGCCCTGTGATATACTAGGTGAGGTTGAGTGCCTCTAGGCTGTCGACCAGGGGCAGTGTCATGGAGTTGTTGGACATGTCGAACCAGATATTGAAGTCCCCCAATGCCTGCATTTACCTCAGCAGGTGAATCAGCAATACATATGACTCTGAAGTGTTTTCTTGTGTTGGAAATTGGAAACATTTACTGGGGGAACCCTCTCATCCTTGGAGGGATGGAGGAGGGGCTGCAGGGCATGGTCCCATGTCACGCAATACAGTATCTATTCATAGAACCCAATTCTGGTGATTTGCATAAAAGCAAAGAGCATTATGGGAACAAAAGTATGTCCAGAATTTAAAATATGAAACATGTCTTATTGTGATTCATTAAGAAACCCCTTTGAGAGAATAATGGAAGTTGGGCTCTGCAGTTTTAATTGGTCACAATACTCACCCTAAAAAAAAATGTCTCTACATTGGACATATATAGCAGTCTAGACAGCACCAGCAAGTATGTAAGGCTTTGGCTGTTTATGTTTTCAGTTGTCTATGCGAGTCTACGGAAAGTGTCTGTTTGTTGAGAGGGTTGTGCATGTGATAACTAGGCTTCAGGACAGATCTCCTCGGAGCATTGTGTTCTGAAGCGGCGCAGGTATGAGTGTCGTGGGCAAGCCCCTAGGTCTGGGGTCGTGATCCGGCAAATTTCCTGTGCTGGATTGTGGTTGAATGCTAGGCTTTACACATTCTTGCTAGTGGCGTTGGAACTTGTGTTGCTGATGATTCTGTAGCGCACCTTGAATGCCTGGATTTACCTCAGTAGAAGAATCGGCAATACATGGGACTCTGAAGTGTTTTCTTGCCACACTATGAGTAGTATTTTCAAAGAAAGTTTAGTGTGATGTGGAATTTATCAGAGGTCAAGCAATCCACACATTTGCTGCTATTCTCTTTAGCTTTCAGGGTTTTGTTTATTTTTCTGACTGCAAAGTGAGGTGGATTATGAATTTTCTGTCTAATGTCACTTTCACTGCAACCCATGGGGTCGGTGAAAGGAGCCAACTTTTTCTAAGATTTCTAAACGCACAGAGGTGAAACAATCCGGGCAAAATCAACATTGAGTTGGTTTTGATGCATTTTGGAGGAACAAAGCACCACCATCATTTGCAAAACCTTTCATAAACAGAAGAGAAGGAAATGTCTGTTTGGCATTACCCAGCAACTCCGTTGGCATGAAACGGAGAAAAGCAACATTTCTTAATTCAAGTGACCTTCGACCATTTAAACAAATGTGCAGGGATTTTATATTGACTGGCCCAACCCGGAGTTGCCTTTGAAATCACGTGCGTTTATTCTGTTTTGGTGCACAGTGAGCCTTCCTTTGTTTCTGCACACCGCAGTGTTTGCCTCCAGCTACTCTATTCACAGCACAGTGCAATTGTGTACCCACCTGTGAGCTCAAGCTTGCTCCTTGTGAATTTTTCTACCCTTGCGCTGGCAGCACCAAAACATTGCAGCAACACCATATGCCTACCAGCACACTACCAGGAGCAAAGTCCCAGAGAGGCGCTCATACTTCCACAGTACCACTCACACATAAACACCACAACTCTACCCCCTCAACACCCCAACACTCCTGTTCTCCACACCACCATCACTCTATACCACTACTCCACACCACCACTGCACTCCTCCACACATCCACACACCTTCACACCACCTCTTCACCACCTCGACCCCCTCATCACCAGCATTCCATACTACCACCAACACACATCCACCACACCCCTACATATCCACACCCCTACATCTCCAACCACCACAAACTCACTCCACACCACCACTCCACACCACTCTTCACCATCACACCATTCCACACTGCCACTCCACATCACCATGCTACCCCCACACTCCTACACATCCACACCCCTACACATACAGACCCATACACTTCCACCCCACACCACCACATGACTCCACACAAACACTCTACTCCACCACACCACCACCACTTCATACCAACACCACAGCCCAACATGTCCACACACCTCCCCTCTGTAATTCTAACCATCACACTCCACTCAACACCACTAAACCACACAACCACACAACCAATCCACACACCTCCACAGGACTCCACTTGATTATACCATTGCACACCACCTCTCCACTCAACACAATGCCTTCACACCACCCCATAAACATCCCTACACCGATACACTAGCAACAACACCCCCACTCTACACTGTTACCTTACTTCACCACTCTAGGCTGTGTTCCAACACCACCACACCACTGCTCAACACCACCACTTTACACTACCAACTCTACACCATCACTTCACACCACCACTCCACACTGACACTCTACATCACCCATCACTCTACACTACAACTCTACACTACCACTGCCTCCACACCACCCCATAAACATCCCTACACCGCTACACTAGCAACAACACCCCCGCTCTGCACTGCACCATCTCTCCACACCACCAATCCACAGCACCACACACCCACCACTCCACACAATTACCTTACTTCACCACTCTAGGCTGTGTTCCAACACCACCACACCACTGCTCAACACCACCACTTTACACTACCAACCCTACACCATCACTTCACACCACCACTCCACACTGACACTCTACATCACCCTTCCAGGTGGGGTGAGCCGATCCTCGACTCCACACACCAGCACTGCCGAACACAGCTCAAGCACGGCTATCCAACCTACTGGCACCCACACATGGGAGGACCAGCTCACCCCACCTGGAAGCTCAACCATCAAACCCAAATGGCCTTGAAAAAGACTTAGGTTGAAACACGCGTCGGCTGTGTAACATATCATCATGTTATAAATATCACCTTTACATTCAATGATGTCTCTCATTGGTGCTGACTAAACCAAGGAATAAACCAAACCTCATGTTTGACACACTAATAACTTGACTCATCTATTACTTGTGCAAACTACCTACCAACAATTACCGGACTATCTAATCCAACCAGCGCCTTTCCATTCCAGAGTTTGTCAAACCCCACAAATCTTCTAAACACTAGGAACCTCGGAGTTGGTCCCTTGACAAACTAGGACCTTGGCTGCAGGTCTAACTCAGTCAACAACCGAATAGAAGGTGCGCAGGAGAGAGGGAGTCCCGCTTTTCAAAACTCCACCCATGCCAAAAATACATACTCCTGTTGGTTTTGCCATCATAAACGCCAATCCACAATAAGGAAGCATGCAGCACAATGTAGGCCAGTCTAGATACATAATAACACTTATCATGTTTGACTTTCCCTTGAGGCCCGGTAAAAGATACCATGCCAGAATAATAAGGAGCCAGAAAGGATGCACTAAAATGCCAGTTTAGCCACGTAATAACATGTTATGTTATGTTACTTTGCATTTATATAGCACCTTATGTACCATTGGTGCCATACACATGTTATCCTAGAGGCCCAGAAAAAATGCTATGCCACATTAAGAGATAGCCAGACTATTCTTCACCAAAATGCCAGTGTAGCCACATAATGAGACTTATAGTGCTTACTTTACCCTAGAGGCACAGAAGAAAATGCCATCTCACAGTAAGAAATAGCTAGACTGGCTGCACGAAAATGCCATTCTAGGCACATAATAACACATATCATGCTTACTTGATGATCATAGATGCCTAGTAAAAAACGTAATGAAACAATAAGAAATGACTAGACTGACTGCACCAAATTGCCAGTCTAGCCATGTAGTAACACATATCAAGCTTGCTTTATCATGGATGTATGTCAATTAAAAATTCTGTATAACCAGTGCACCCCCTCCTACCTAGTCCCCACCTGCCAATAGTAGCTCCTTGGCAGCCAGCCCAGCCAGGCAGAAACACACATCCACACAACATTCACTTGCTCATTCACACACACCATTTGCTCGCTCGTTCATATGTGCACCCAAACACTCGCTCATTCACATATGCACGTGTTAGGGAGAATTCTCAATATGTGCTCATTTCCCTTACCTTTTGAGACCCCCAGCAACTTTGCTGGATTTCTAGGATTACATTTTTTACCTGGAAAGAGTGTGAGCCTTTTTTTCCCACTCTTTCATGTATTTTGATGTGTGTTTTACTTTTGTGTTCTTTGCTTATGGAGTTTTAATAGAGCTCCATAGGCATCATCTTTTTTCTTTGTGTAACACAGCACCTTCAGTGCAGTGGCACAGGGGTGTCTTTCAGACTCGCCAAGGTTTAAATACCTCCCCTGGGACTGACTGCTGTCTCCCAGGGCATGTAAAGTTAAATTGACTTTACTAGTCTCTTTAAATTTACTGACCCAGCACACACTATCTTACTATAGAGTGCTGGAGGGGTTGCCTAGCTTCCCCTGAGTCAAAACACTCATTTAATAGTAAAATGTTGCCCTTTCCTACTTGAAATGGCTGGTGGCAGTGGTTTAGATCAAACTCCCATGATTTTTCCCTACCGCTAACAATGGTAGCTAAAAATCGGGTCAGCCATGCTTTTCAAGCAGCGTTTGCTCATGGATTCCTATAGAATTTGGCTGGTTTTGAGCAGGTGCAAAACCGAGGTGGATTTCATAGAATTCCATTCGTTCAACATGAGCATAACAACACCATGCCGGTATAAAACAAAACACACTGATAAAGCAGAAGTGCTTGGCGGGAACCTTATTACAACCCGGTCCCGTCCTCCATCTTGTCACTATTTCACAATAGGGCGTTAAATGGAGGCGCAACGGCACTACACCTCGCTTTTACGCCTCCATGTAGCACACCCTCCCAATTAAAATGATCCCCCTTGTACTTTCCCATTGACCTGTGCTACAGTGAGAGTTAATGAAAGACCTTGAAAGAGTAACACTTCTTTGCTAATGATCTTTCATTCCGTATAGGAATTGTTGGGGTGAGCTGCACGCGAGGTCCACATCATTCGTTTTGATCCTGCAATAAAGAGAAACAGCGCAGTGAATCCGCATGCTGACCAACACTGTAGAACCCTGAGATCACAGGCATTAAACAAATAAGGTAGTCACTTGGGTATCTGAACTTCTTGCAGCAAAGTGTTCCCCACTAGCATGTTACAAGTTCCTTGCCGATTGATAAGGAAAAGTCAATTAGTCTCCTTCTCTCTGCATTCATTCCCATAGCATTTTCGATTAGAACACAACACAAGTGCACGTTTGCGGGGCTTAGGGGAATTTTTGTTTTACTTGGCTACGTTCATATTTATTTTGGACTTTGCTGCCAATGATACAGTGTGCACGTGCAATGGGACTTAGTGGTCTTTTTTTAGATTTCCCATCAACTAATCCACGTTATAAGACAATATAAAACAATGTAGTTTTGATCTGAGAGGCAAACCACTTCCATCTGTTTTAAATCATGTTAAATCCTTGAAGATGAGGTATGTGCGTGTATATTGTGCCAGGACCACCTGTTTTTCCATGTGTTGATCTCAACAACATTGTCTTGAATTCTAAAATTACAATTATATTGCCAGAATGACATAATGCAGGACTCATTGCCTTTCGCGTGAACTTACCCCCTAAGGCCTGTTTTTAATTCACATCTCACCATTCTCCAACTCCTCTAATTCCTTTTCACACACTCGCCAAAGCTTTTATATATAAACAAAAGGAGGGGTCTTGTCCACATGTTGCGCTTGTCCAATCATTGTCAAAGCATAGATTTTCACTATTAATTATTAAAACACACAATTTATAGAGACAAGCAAAGATCTAACAAATATACCCAAAATCAGCCATAAAATGCAAATAATTGTTAATCAAAATCATTTAATCTTAGATTCATGTAAGTAACACAAGTCAGCTGACACTTGTTACGACCACTACGGGTCTTCTGCAAGGATGATTGGTCAATAACAGCAGATTAAAACAAAGAGAACAACCATTGTAAAAGTGTGTACACAATTTGAACCGGAAAAGTAGAAAAAGAAAAAGAAAATGAAACAGCCTCCATTAGTTGAAATTTGAACATGCATCAATCACAATTATTTATGGCCCCTGATTACCAACAGAAAAGACAAACAAGTTCCCAAATCGGGAACTCACGTCCCCTGCACACTGTCGTATGTCTGGAATCCCAGACCAATAATTCATCTTTTAAATGCAGAGTCTTACAAGTAAGTAATTATATCAAGTGTTTTGAAAAGGTAACAACTTTAGAAAGGAAACAGTTCAGAAAAAATGATCTTTCAGTCAATTTAGGTCACAAGAACCAATCTTCATTTTATTCATGCTGATGTAGTCGATAGGGGCCCAACATGTTTCAAGTGTATCCCACTCTTCAAACAAACAGTCCTTGAAGACCAGGTACTCATTAAATAAGAGCTGGTCCCACGAGATGAAACGGGGACCAAACAAGGGCACACTATGGACTCGGGGTACCAGCTCTTATCTTACTTATCTTGTCTGGTAGCACAGATCCAACAAGGAGCACCAGAAAATTATCAGAAAAATAAATCTAATTGAGTATCACTCATTAATGATAAAAAGAAAACCGAGTGCACCTCTACAACCTACTACCACTCATTAAGGCCTAATAATGGGAGAAACGTAGCTCAAACAAGTCTCTAGAGGACAGAGGGGGTAATGACACCCACATTAAAATAGATCAAAATCCAAATAAAAGACACGCAGAATAATTCAAAACCTGGTCTTCTCACACGTGACTTAGTGTTGGAGAACAGGGGCTATTCATTAGCTCCAGACATAGATGGACTGAAGCCTTTACTCCCTTCAAATTCTCAGAACTAAGAAACAAGGCAGGGACAAGTTCAAAGCTACAATTCCTGGCTCGTGGCCTAGGGAATCAGAGATGGTAAGTTATCATTGGGAAAAGCAGTACCTCATTGTCATTGCCCCTACCAGTAATGTTGCTCATGTGCTGATGAACTGCCAGACAGTTAAGTTTGGTGAAGCCAATGCCAATCAATTCTAAGTCTTGAATGACTCTGTCCTATAATTGTTGCATTGGCCAATTCCATAGTATAGAGATGACATGTATTTACTGCTATCAATTTAGAGGTGGTCTCGGGAGGAGCCATCAGATAGAGTATAACCAATGAATAGACTAATCCCTTTAGAGTACATATGCAGACGATTCCCCTAACCAATCCCTCCACCCAATAGGTTTTGGTAATGAAGAGTGTCATGAGATGTCATTTATGATGTATTTTGTGTTTTTAATCCATTGTCAATCTCAAAACTGACAAGAGTGCTGAGACATTCCATGTTTGCTGCTGTCCCTTTTTTGTATTGATTGTTAATAAAAACAGGCCTTTGTCATTTAACTTGACTCTTCCATTTTTTGGGCGCAGGATTTCTTGGCTTATCTGGTCTGCCCAGGGCTGGGACATCCTACCTTACCTTAACAGTACACTCTTGGACAGGCACAGAAGATGGCATAGATTACACATTTCGGATGACAGTTGATAAATTGTCTGATTTTAAAATCCCCATGTTGGTTTATAGTTATGAGCTTTGTATTAACGGCATGTGTACACATTGAACAATTGGCACATTTAAACAAGCCTATCGCCCCAGATTTAAATAGCCAGTCAGAACATATTTCCAGCTTAATAGTCATGAGTGAAGGACTGAGAAGGTTCCTAGGTGTGGGTGCCCTAGCATAGGTGAAGGTTGGATTGTCATTGATTAATTTCCTAATATCTGTATCCCTCTGCAATATATGCCAGTGTTTCTTTATAATCTTATATATTTACGTACTGTCTGCATTAAATCTAGTTACACATCTCACTTTATCAAACTTGTCACTACTGGTTCTTTTCCTGGCAGTTAGTAAATCATGTCTGTGAAGGACTTGTGCTTTTTCTGCTGATTTCATAAGGTTGGCCATAGCATAACCTCTATCACAGAACCTGTTGGTTAATAGACTGTACTCTTATGCAAACACCTCCTCCTTACTGCAGTTCCTCCTTGCTCTGATGTATTCCCCTGTCGGGATATTGTCTATAACTTCTCTTCAGTGACAACTAGTTCCATATAGTGTAGAGTTGACGTCAGTTGGCTTGTGAAATGTGCATGTTGCTTGTCTGTTTCCCTGAACTGGAATTCATGCATCCAAAAAGTCAATACCATTAGGATTATAGTTACAACTCAATTCAATGCTGACGTTGTTAGCATTCAAACATGTGACATGCTGATCAAGAACACCAGCTGTAACGTGACAGTTTAGAATTAGAAGAACGTCATCAATACATCTGTTTTAGCTGATAACATGCTCTGAATATTCTGCAGGAACAAGTGCATGAGTTTTTTCATAGAATCCCATAAATAGATTTGCAAGTACAGTCACACAATTGGCCCCCATACCAATGCCCTTTGTCTCTTTGTAGATCTGTCCATTAAACAGGTATATATTGTGTGTCAAGGAAAATTCCAACAAATCTTTAATCCTTTCAACATGCATGTAGAATGATGCTGAAGTGTTGGCATATGTGTAGTTAATATATTCCAAGGCTAAATCATGCACAATAGACTGATGTAAAGCTTTTAATGTCACTAAAAGATAATCTGATTTCCACTTCACGTCTCTGATCAAGTGTAGGATGTTAATGGTGCCCTGCACACATGACTGTAATTTGAAGAGTTCTGTCTGTATCAAATTGTTTACATATTTGGAAAATGGTTCAGTGGCCCATCCAATAGCACTCATAATTGGTCTGCCCTTCGGAACCTTAGAGAATAGTTTGTGAATATTGGGCAAAAAGTATATTGTTGGCATCATGGGGTGTTCCACAGTTAAAAATGATCTTTCATCGTCTGTAAGAAGCCGTTGCCTGGGCCATTTACAAATAATTTGCTTAGCTTGTATTGTAAACACCACAGATAACATTGAAGTTTTTTTAAGATGTAAGCAACTTTAGCCTTGATATACCTCCATTACTAATTCACACCTAATGTCTTGCACTAGAGAACTAGAAAGGATTATGAGGCAATTTTCTATAATTGTGTAGTATATCACACTAATTATTTTACGAGTTACTGTTCATTCATTTTTATCATCACACATGTTTGATCACTCAATGTTGTTCACAATCACGTGCATCGTGAACTTTCACACTAAGGAGTTGAACCGGCTAGTTCAGCGTTTTATATCATTCTTTGCTAAGCAAGGTCTTTGATGGATTTATAATTCCCTTTGATTCTTCGTGAGGGTTGGGTCAGCAAGTGACTTTTATGTATTGATTGGTGCCTTTGCTTCTGTCTAGCTGTCAAGAACTTCCTTGAAGACATATAACCCCAGTGGTCTTTGTGAAGTGACTGGGATCTCCTTACATGGGCGACTTTCCCCTTGAGAGCACAGCCTGAAGAGTATAGGAAATAACCCGACAGGCCAAGGACGCAAGTGAAAAAGCAGGAGCGACCAGCGGTGCTAGAGGGAAAAAGAAATAAACACACGTGAGGTGAAATACCAGAACAGTAAACCAGACACACACCACCTCCCTCTCCCTTGTCCCCAGCTCCTACCTGCTGGCAATAGAGAAAATGCAGAGAACCTAGTCAGACATGGATAATGCCTACTGCAGTGTCAATGGAAGTTCCACTGCAGATATCTTCATCCAACGTGGTTGTAATGCAGAAGGAAATGAGGGCGCAATCTGGAGTGACGAAGAAAAAGTTCACGAGGAGGTGAGTTCACTTCTTGATGATCACTGCAATGTCCAGAATCCAACAAATCCACCCAGGAAAACAGAGCGGCAGTAATCCAAAGTTCCAGAGCAAAACCCCAAAAAAGTAAACGAAAAGAAAAACACCACAATCCAGGGGGTCCAAAAATGTCATAGCAGTTCAAGGGGAGGCAGGACGATCAAATATAGAGTTTGCAGAAGTCAGAATCCAAAATAACAGTCCAGAGATAAACTAGGCGCCACAACAGGCAAGAAAACAGGAACAGGCAGTCTGGGGATGCAGAAGGTGAGTCAGAAAGTAACAGGATCAGTGAAGTGAAGCCGAACAAAGAAACGGAGCTCACAGTAAGTATAGAATAAATCTTTAGGGGCACCGCACTGCTTTCCTCGAGTGCATAAGTACTCGTCTTTGCGGTGTTCGGGAAGCTTCCGTGTAGCGCCGTGACGCGAGAGCACAGAGGCGTCACGTGACTTTGGGCATGGCATCATGGGGATCATAGTCCTGAGAGCTGCCGCATGCGAGGAGTCCACTGGCAGCAGAACCCTTATCCCCTGCACAAGACGCCAGGGAAGGCACCAGCAACGCATGGAAGGACGGGGCCGGCGAACCCTAGGAGGTAAGTGAGTCATGACACTAGCCTATATTCCATGAAATACATGTTCAGGTTTCTCAGGTAAGCATTTACATTAGGAAGCAAACAGTTCAATGAGTCACTTGTAACTCGGTGTTGGTAATTAGGGGTCATGAATAATTGTGATTGATACATGCTCATATTTCAACTAATGGAGGCTGTTTCTTTTACTTTCTTTTATTCCTTTTCTTCTTTTTTTCTACTTTTCCGTTCAAATTGTGTACACATTTTTACAATGGTTGTTCTCTTTGTTTTAATCTGCTCTTATTGATCAAACAGCCTTGCAGAAGACCTGTAGTGGTCGAAACACTAATCATGCATCTTTGGGGAAAAAAACAAGTCCCTCAAATCGCAGGCGCAGCTGGAAATCTATGAACATTTCAGAGGCTTGGTGGACATAGCATTTAGCAAAAAGCTCTGCACAAAGTCATTTCCAAAGTGCAGTCACGTTGGGATGGCCATGTAGGACCGGGGTTGGCTCCTGTAGCAGGGACTGGAGATCAACTCCCCAGCAGAGCCTCTACTCTCCTGCCTCCATGTTGTGTGCTAAGGCCACCAGGAAGACTCAGAGCCTCCCAGGTGCCCCTTGCTCTGAAATAGAGGTTGAAGGTAGGGTGCTTGTGTGTTGTGTGCGTGCACTCTCGTGCGCACGTCACTGCACAAGAGGCAGAGGAGGTTGTTATGTGTATCTACCCCTCTGGCATGAGTTGCATCCTACAATGTCAACTGACGGGGTATGGATGCTGCGAGAGGACTGTTACATTGTGGGATCCTCAAACTGGTGTGGGGGGAAAGAAGGGGTAGAAGTCAGATCTCCTTTTAGCACTGATACTTTTCCTCCTTTTTTTTACTATGTGCAGAAGCAAGAATATTCCAAACCCTACTTCTTCCCTTTTTTTTACAGCACCTTACATGGGTTGCTGGTTTACCATAGGTGGGGAAGAGGAGGATGGCATTCTTTCCCTGGTGATGCCAGTGAATTCTGACCCGTTGGTTGTGGGGTCAGCTATCGGGGTGGCATCTGCTAGCCCCAGCGACCTGCAAATGTTGTCTCGGTTTTTCATTCACTATTAAGTTTGTATTTTGTATCCCAGAATAAGAAAAAAGAAGTACTACTCGTTTGCATGTATCCAATGTCCTCAATCCATAGGCCCAATGCTATGAATGGTCTTAATTGTAATCCTCTGGTGCCTACTCTGCTGTAACTGCTGGTGGAAGGAGAGACAACCAGTTACTTAAATGGCTTCTAACCACGTGAAGTCTCCTTCCCAGTTACGGAACTTACCCATGCCTGCTTACCTTTGATCAGAGTGGGTGGATGGCATTCAGGGTATAGTACAATACACAAAGACTGACAGTATGTTCACCTTCTTATATTTGAGCTTACCCTGCCTATGTAGGTAGACCATGAGATTTCAGCACTTGTTACTGCTAGCAATTCTGTCACCCACACTATAACTCGGCCAGGCACTGCTTGATTATACGTAGCACCCAATGCTCTTCTCAAGACATGCAGTCTCTGGTGGGGATTTTCTTTATTTTGCTTTTACTGGATTGGCACACATCTTTTGGGGCGGGAGAGGGTTTATCCCTCCTCTCTTGAACTCATTCCAACAGAATGTAATGTGTCCCACCATTGATCCTCTGCCTCAAGACTGCCAAGTGTTCAGGTTGGGCTCCACCTCCTCTCGAAAACGTGCATATAGGCAACTGTTGTCTCCTCTTGCTGTTCACTCTACCACCCCCATTATGAGCTGTATCCTCTTTTGTTCACTCTACCACCCCCATCATGAGCTGAGTCCTCCTTTGTTTACTCTACCACCCCCTTCATGAGCTGAGTCCTCTTTTGTTCACTGTACCGCCCCCATCTTGAGCTGAGTCCTCTTTTGTTCACTCTATCACCCCATCATGAGCGGGGTCCTCTTTTTCCACTCTAACACCCCATCATGAGCTGTTTCCTCTTGTGTTCACTCTACTACCCCATCATGAGCTGGGTCCTCCCTTGTTCACTCTACCACCCCCATCATGAGCTGAGTCTCTTTTTCCACTCTATCACCCCATCATGAGCTGTATACTCTTTTTCACTCTACAACCCCCACCATGAGCTGTATCCTCTTGTGTTCACTCTACCACCCCCACCATGCGCTGAATCCTCCTTTGTTCACTGTACCACTCCCATCATGAGTTGAGTCATCCTTTGTTTACCCTACCACCCCCATCATGAGCTGGGTTCTCTTTTGTTCACTCTACCACCCCATCTGTATCCTCTTTTATCACTCTACCACTCCATCATGAGCTGTATCCTCTTTTGTTCACTCTAACACCCCATCAAGAGCTGTATCCTCTTTTTTCACTGTATGGGGGGTGCTAGCCCCTCCCCCTCTTGTGTTCACTCTACTACCCCATCATGAGCTGAGTCCTCCCTTGTTCACTCTACCACCCCCATCATGAGCTGAGTCTCTTTTTCCACTCTATCACCCCATCATGAGCTGTATACTCTTTTTCACTCTACCACCCCCACCATGAGCTGTATCCTCTTGTGTTTACTCTACCACCCCCACCATGAGCTGAATCCTCCGTTGTTCACTGTACCACTACCATCATGAGTTGAGTCATCCTTTGTTTACCCTACCACCCCATCATGAGCTGAGTTCTCTTTTGTTCACTCTACCACCCCATAATTATCTGTATCCTCTTTTTTCACTCTACCACTCCATCATGAGCTGTATCCTCTCTTGTTCACTCTAACACCCATCAAGAGCTGTATCCTCTTTTTTCACTGTATGGGGGTTGCTAGCTCCTCCCCCTCAACGGATATATAGATAAAATGGTAGGTAGGTCAAATAGTTCACTCTCCTGTCCATCATTGTAGAAATCAGGATTAGATTGCCTTCATTAAAAGTAAAAAGTCACACACTTGGTTTGGGCTGGCACGGGAAATGAAAGGTGCTTTAATATTACACACACTTCAGATGTATTATGGATAATGTGTTTACAAAATGACAATGCTTAAATAAATGAAGAACATGGCTCTCTCAGAAGAAGAAAAGCACAGTATCAGATAAATATATATTTTTTTAAATCGATACTCAAATGTTAAATGGTTTCCAGTCCTTAGCCAGGTGGGGAACTATAAACCATGCCAAGGGTTTTCAGATAAGCCAGAGGGACTGACACACTTGTAGACAGTTTTTGGCAGCATCTCGTAGTGAGATAATGAGGTTTGTTAGGTTAAAAATGGAAATGGCATAGAAAGCAGACAATAATGAGATAAGGCTAGGCAACTAATAGAAACTTCTGGCACCTTTATCTATCATCTTGAGTCCTTGAGGAGAACATGTATAAAGTGTGTCATCTAAATTAGTTTCAAAGCCCAACAGTATTATTTTTGCACTATAAAATAAGAGGATAAATATTCTCCAACGGTGTTGAGTACCAGAAAACTTAGCATAACCTCAGGAAATAGATAAGGTGCTGTAACGCTCACCTGATATCCACGAGGACGCCACTCAGGCCTGGTTGGACCACTCACACTCTCGAACCCCTCCCTTGGACTTTGTTTGGTTGAGGATTGGGCCTTGCTTTTTTGTATCATGCGCTCTCCATCCTGCTTCTTGGTGTAGGGGCGCGTAGCTGTTGTGGGCGCATCGCAACCTAGTTGCTTCACTGGTGCGGGGACGTTTTCGAGTCCAGGCCTGCTGGGACTCCAGTTCGTTAAGGTAAGTGTGCTGTTTTTCTTTACAATCTTGATAATCTGTCCTTCTCCCTTTATCTTGTCCCTTGATAATGTCTCTGTTTCTTCCCCTAGGTGCAGGAAGAGGTTATTGTCGTGCTGATTGGGATTGAGCATGAGGCGGTGAGTGAATGTGCTGTGTGCGGCGCTATTTGTCTTTTCTTGTGCTGACCTGCGCCTCCCCTCTTTCTTGTAGGCCTCTGTAATGTCCCAGAATGGATGCTGACCGAGAGAGCACTAAGCGGTGAGTGAATGCGCGATGCGCGGCGCCTTCTTGACTTTTCATGTGCTAACCTGTGTTTTCTCTCTTTTGTGGGTCATTGTGAAGTCTTGAACGGGTGCTGACCAAGAGCGGCTCTAATTCAGTAAGCATCTGATGGTTCTTGCTGCTCTCTGAATTGAAATATGGAAACGCTTACTAATGCTGTTTTCACTCCCTTCTTTCCAGGTTGCTGCGTTCTGGAGATGGATGCTGTGCCGAGATGCTGTGTTCACTGGACGGGGAGAGTGATGGATTGCGTACAGGATACACAGGTAAGTATGGCACTAAAGATGTTCTTGTTGTTCTTTCAGGTATGCGGGTCCAGGAAGACAGGTAAGGAACTCAGCAGACCGAGCCGAACACGGTGAGCGTCATGCTGCTAACCGCAAAGTAACGCGAAGCGTGTTCCTCTGCCTGGGTGTGGCTTATACAGCCCCCTGGTATTCCAAGGCCTGACCACACCCACAACACTAGACCGCATAGCACAGTTCTTAGAACTGAGCTATGTGGGCGCCTCCATGTTGCACATGTTGCACAAAAGCTCATTTAACAAGTCCAGATCCCATGTCCTCCTCACGTTGAGTATGAGCCTGGTGCCAAAGGTGCCAGAACTGACTCCAGGAGAGTCTTTGGTGAGGTGGCAAGGCCTTTAAGGCCATAATGGAGAATCGTAGCCTGGCTCCAGTGACTTGCCTATGAAGTTTGCGGGCAGGGATCATGGCAGCACTCCCCCACAAAGCCCCTCTGACGGTAGTCCTTCTGCCCAGTCCTGGTTTGGTTGGGTGATTCTGATGGAACCTTCTTATCAAGCGTGGGACATGGATATATTCACAAGGTTCCGACGTTCTGTCCTGTGGGCCATACCCTTTCCAATCTACTAGATATTATAGCTTAGATCTGGTGTACTTTGAATCCAAGATGTCTTTAACCTCAAATTCCAGTTCTCTGTTGATCACAACTGGTTTTGGTGGTGTTGTAACACTAGTCCCAGGTTGGACAGGTTTCAGAAGAGATACGTGAAACACAGGATGAATCTGCATATTGGATGGTAAGGCTAGCTTAACAGCTACTGGATTTATCACACATTTGATGATAAAAGGACATAGGTATCATGGGCAAAAGGTCCAGGTTCCTTTAATGGGCACATGCTTTGATGCTAACCAGACTTCGTCTCCAACTTGGTAATTGGGAGCCTTTCCACGATGCTGGTCAGCAAATTTCTTTTGTCGGTTCTTGGCTTGGAGTAAATGTTCAGCTGCCTTTTTGAAGGTTTGAGAAATGATCGTGTGTAAGGTTTTAATTGCTGGCATTTCCAGGGTAGTTGGAACATCTAGTTCGGAAGTGCGTGGATGTCTGCCATATATGGTATAGAACGGAATCTGCCCAGTACTGGTATGTAAAGAATAATTATAGGCATATTCTGCTATCCATAACAAGTCCTTCCAACTTCCTTCCACTTGATGTAGCATACAGCGTAGGTATTGTTCGAGTGTTTGGTTCGTTCTTTCTGTTTGACCATCAGTTTGGGGATGGTGACTAGTGGATAATTGTATATCGATTTGGGCCATAGAACAGCACTTACTCCAGAAGTTGGACACAAATTGAGTACCTTGGTCTGAGATCAGCACCGAAGGAAACCCATGTAGCCGTACAATATGTTCAAGAAATACCTTTGCCAGGCTAGATACATTCGGAAGACCTTTGAAAGGAACGAAATGTGCCATTTTCGAAAATAAGTCAGCGATCACTAGAATGGTGTTGAATCCTTGACTGGGAGGTAAGCCGGTGATGAAATCGAGAGACAATGTATGCCAGGGTGCCGGTGGAATTTCCAATGGTCGAAGGAGTCCAGCTGGTTTTTGCTTCAGTGGTTTATTTTGTGCATACACACCGCAGGATAGGATACATTGAATAATGTCTTTTGCGCCAAGTGGGTCGTTTTACCTTGGCTGGAGTTTTAGCAATTCCAGGATGACCCTCAATTAAAGAGTTGTGATAGCCAGAGCTGATTTGTTCTTGTCATTCTTTACTTGGTAAGTATAAACGGTTCCTGAAATATGGTAGTTGGTCCTTAATTGTATGTGTTCTCCTTGTATACTCACTCTTGTAATAGCTTAGGACTCATGAAGTGTTGAATCTTCTCCTGCAGTTCGCTCTGAGTCATTGTTGCGGTAAGGCCCAGGAGTTTGTCACTTGGAATGATGGGCACTGGGTCTAGGGTAATGTATACCTTCTCATCAATACCCATACGGGAAAGGGCATCGGCCTTCCTGTTTCTGACTCCCAGTCGAAATGTTATCACATAATCGTATTCCACGAAGAGGAGGTCCCAGCGTATTTGACATGAAGACTGAGCTTTCGCTGTTTTCAGGTATTGTAGGTTTCGATAGTCAGTTATTACAGTGATTGTTTGCCTGGCACCTAGGAGATAATGTTACCAGGCCTTAAAGGCTGACTTGATGGCTAGAAGTTCTTTGTCTGTGATAGCGTAGTTGAGTTCGGGTGGTGAGAACTTACGTGACCAGAAGGCTACAGGGTGCAATTGACCAGTTTCGGGGTCCCTTTGCGAGGGAACAGCTCCCATTGCCATGCTTGAGGCATCCATTTCCACCACTTAAGGGAGATCCGGACGAGGATGTCGTAGAATCGTGGCAGAAGTGAACCTCACCTTGAGTTCTTGGAAGGACTTCTTTGCTTCTTCTGTCCATTGGAATTTCTTATTGTTTTTTTCTTAATAATGATGTGATCGGATATACTATCTGAGAAAACCCTGGGATGAATCGGCGGTAGAAGTTTGCAAACCCCAGCATGCTCTGGATTCCTTTGAACAAATTTGGCTATGGCCAATTAAGAATGGCATCTACTTTGTGCACGTCCATTCGGATTCCTTTTGGGGTGATGATAAAACCGAGGAACTCCACTTCGGTGACATGAAATGAGCATTTTTTGAGTTTGGCATATAGTTGATGTTTGCAGAGTTTTGCAAGAACAGAGCGAACAAGCTTGACGTGGTCCTGTTTTGAAGCTGAATATACTAGGATATCATCAATGTAGACTAGAGCACAAACATCGATTAATTCTCTTAAGACGTCGTTCATGAAGTACTGGAATGCAGTGGGAGCATTGCAAAGCTCAAAGGGCATTACCTGGTATTCATATAGGCCATATTTGGTACGAAAGGCGGTTTTCCATTTGTCCTCTTTTTTTACTCGAACAAGATGGTACGCTCCTCTAAGGTCCAGCTTCGTATAGATTTGGGCGTCTTTGACTTGATCTAACAGTCCCGGAATACGTGGGAGTGGATAGCGATTCTTTACGCTGATTTGATTTAATGCGCGGTAGTTGATGCAAGTCCTCAAATCTCCTTCCTTCTTCGGCACGAAGAATAAAGGAGAGGCTGCTGGTGACTTAGATGGACGGATAAAAACATTTGCCAGGTATTGATCTAAATAAGACTTCAAGTGCTGGTTTTCAGGTTCGGTGAGTTCATAGATTCGACCACAAGTGATTTGTGCACCGGGTACCAGGTCGATCTGACAGTCATATGGCCTGCGTGCTGGTAAGGTATTAGCTTGTTCTTTCTTTTTTTTTTTAACTTTTATTTTTGGCGGCAGAGGTTTACAAGGTACACACATCAAGGCAACAAGCATGACTAAGCAACATAAGGTGGAGCATTACATAAAACATTGAAGGAGTGGGGGACGAGCCAGAGCTGGAAGCGACCTCGCCTTGTCGGTTAAGGTAGGAGTTGAATTCCACCCAGATGTTCTTGGCGAGAGGTGGCGGGGAGCATGGATATAAATTCTTCCTCACAGTTTCGCGACCAAGTAAGCATATGGAGCCATTTCTGGTGGACCGGGGGTAAGGGACTTTTCCAGCTCTGGAGAATGCATTTTTTGGCTATCATACACCCAATATTGAGAAATCTAGCCAAACGTCTGGTGTCATCAGTATTCCAGGCTCCAAACAGGACGGCCAAAGGATCAGGGTCAATAACCGTTTCAGTGATGGCCATGAGTGTTTCTAGGATACTTTCCCAAAATCTAAGCAACTTGTCACAAGACCAGAACATGTGTAAGTGGTCAGTTTCTGTGGCCCCGCAACGGGGGTAGAGATGCGCCGTAGTGCGAGTGAACCTCGAGGTCCTATGCAGAGTATAGTAGAGTCTATTTAAAAGTTTGTACTGCATGGCGTGAAAACGGAAATTGAGGGAGACTTTTGGGTGTGTAGGCACATATTGCCCCAGGCCCTGTCTGATAGTTCTAGGTCTAGTTCGCTAGCCCATTCAACACGTGCCTTGAGAGTGGGAGTAGGGTAGCATCCTGTAGGATCTTGTAAAGTGAATAGACTATTCCACGGGCACCGCCCGAGTTGGCAATATATGCAATGGCCGAGTTGTCTGGGGGCTCAGCAGGGAATGTGGGCCATTTGGTGTGAAACGCGGCCCGTAATCTATAGTATTGAAGGGTCTCCAAGACGGTCCCGGTGTGTCCCGGTTTCCAGGTTTTGGGGTCAATGAACCTGCCATCGGGGTAGAAGTCTGTCAGTGCTTGGTATCCCAGCTTCCCCCAGTGTCGGGCCAGCGCCGCATCATGAGTGGGTTCTAGGCCGGGGAAGGCCCACACAGGAAGCCATTTGTAATACGGGGAGGCTTCAGGTGTCTGAGATAGCAGGTGAGCCCATGCTTGAAGGGTCGTGTTCATTGGGTCAATGGGAGAGTCGGGCGTGTATTGCCGATGTAGTATGATGGACATTAGGTCGATACCAGCAGCTGCCAGTCACTCCAGTTTGATATGGGGACGCACCGGAGTACAAGGGTACCAGTGGGTCGCATGCCAATAAAGTGACAGATCCGGAGCTGTGAGTCCCCCTTGTCTGTATGGGAGTGTCATGTCCGTCCACTTTTTGCGGACTGCGCCAGAGTGCCAGAGGAACTGTGCACACACTGTGTGTAGTCTAGTAAAATATTCCCTCCCGGGCCACACGGGTACGTTACTAAACGTGTAAAGGAGTTTGGGGAGTAGGATCATTTTGATGAGGGAGAGCCGTCCAGCAATGGATAGTGGAAGGGCACGCCACCATAGGAATTTTGTCTAAACTATTCGTGCTACCGCGGAGTAATTATCAGCAAGGAGGGTGGATTTGGCTAAGGATATTTGCACACCCAGATATCTATCGTCATTCGGTGACCAGTGGAGGGGGTATTCGGTGGTGGGCTCCTGGGTGGATTCAGTGAGCGGGAAGATCTCTGATTTTGAGTAATTAATAGTGAAGCCGGAGTGAGTGCCAATGCGAGTGATATCTCTCAATATCGGGTCAAGATGTGTCGTGGGGTCTCTGATATATAGCAAAACATCGTCCGCATATAGAGATATAATTTCTGGCTGTCTATCAATCTTATTCCCCTGCAGGCGTGATGAGCACGGACATAGTCTGCCATCGGCTCTATTGCTAGAGCGAATAGAATCGGAGAAAAGGGGCATCCCTGTCGGGTACCCCTGAAGAGTGTGAAAAGATTAGATGTCAATGTATTGGTTCTAACCCGCGCCACAGGAGAGGTGTATAACAATTTGATGAACCTAAGCATGTTTGGGCCAATGCCCATAGTCTCCAGCACCAGCCATGTGTATTTCCAGGAGACCATATTAAAGGCCTTCTGGGCATCCAGCGTGACCGCCACCGCTTGCACATCCTGATCAATGTGGGACATCACGTTGAACAATCTTCTGATGTTGTGGGAGGTAGACCTTCCAGGTACAAAACCGGCCTGGTCTTCATGAACTAAGTATGTCATAATGGGCAGAAATCCGTTCGCTATAATTTTTGCAAAGATCTTCGTGTCAAGATTCATAAGGGAAAGGGGTCTGTAGGACCCGCATTCATCATCAGGTTTACCAGGCTTGAACAGCACTGTAATGGCTGCCTCGCGCATGGAAAGGGGGAGGATAGAGAGTCGACGCGATTCATTCCAGACCCCAAGTAGCCTGGGAGCGATTATGGCGACGTGTTCTTGGTAGAAATCAGCGGTTAGGCCGCCAGGTCCCGGGGCTTTACCTTTGGGCAAGTCGGAGATAGCTGTTACTATCTCATCCAGTGTAATTGGGGAGTCCAATTCGTCTCGAGTAGTGGAGGAGATCTCTGTGGTGGGGATCTGGTTGAGGAGTCCTCTCATATATTGTTCAGTGTGTTCAGCAGGTTGAGAGTAGAGAGACCTGTAGTACTCAGTGAATGTGTCTAGGATTTGTTGGTCAGCCCATTGAGCGTTACCATGTTTATCTTTAATAGAGGTGATTTGCGTTCGGCCAGATTCCCATTTGATCAGTGTCGCTAACGTTTTCCCGGGCCTATCCCCCTCCCCATATTTCCTGGCTGCTTGTGGGCGGCTAAGGTACTGTATTTTGCTGACGGCGAGTTTGTTGAATGCCTGGAGTTCATCGGAGACCTGTGCAAGTATGGCAGGGTCAGCCCTAGGGGCACATTGCAGTTCCAATTGCTTCAGTTTGGTTTCAGATCGACCCAATGCGGCTCTGATTGTTTTCAGCACCCCAGCCTCCCGGGAGATGGACATACCGCTAATATACACTTTAAAGGCATCCCACCGGACTGCAGCCGAGGTGTCCCGAAGAGTGTTGTGTTCAAAGAAAGACAGAATGTCAGCAAGTATTTCAGCCCTAAACACAACATCCCTAAGGGCCTCGGATTTGAAACGCCAGGTGCTGAATGTCGGGACAAGTATCCCCAGCTTCGCCGAGATTGTGATCGGGGCATGATCAGACAGTGTGCGAGGTAGGATCTGGGAGTCCACCACCCCGCCCATGACTCCCCTTGACACAAAAAATAGGTCTATCCTAGAAGAGCTATCGTGCACTGATGAATAGTAAGTGTAATCCCTCAGTTGGGGGTGTAACGTTCTCCAAATGTCGCAGATGTCAAGGGTCTTAATGTGGGAGTGCAGTCTGCGTGCAACACTGGACAAAGAGCGGGGAGCAGTTCCAGTCCTGTCTAGGACCGTGTCAAGAATAAGATTCAAATCTCCACCCCAAAAGATCGGTATGCCCACATATCCCAGCAGTATGGTAGTGATATTATCAAAAAATTCGGGAGAGTCCACATTGGGGCAGTAGGTGTTGACAAGTAGATATTCTTTGTTAGCCAAAGTACAATGTATGTAGTATTACATAACGTCCCTCGGGGTCGGTGTAACTTTTGTGCAATGTGAACTTAATGGATTTATGAATCATCGTTAGTACTCCCCTGGATTGAGTGGAATAGGAGGTAAAGAATCTCGCAGGTCCCCATGCCGGGGCCATAGTTCTAGGTATGTGGCCATTGGAGTGTGTCTCCTGTAGGAGCAGTATTTTACAGCTGTGTCTGTTGGCATAAGCTATGATTTTGCGGGCCTTGGTATGATTGCTTAACCCACGGACATTCCAGGACATTATGACGGTAGACATTACAGTGACAAATAAACCATTATACCACACATATTCTCAGTGGACATCTCGGATCCAGCAATAGTGTGTGCCCCAAAGTTTGGAGTCAATCCTGCAATCGTGTCCCTTCAGTGCTCGCACCATGCAACCTTGTGTGCCTTTTTTAGATAACATCCCGTACCCACCCCCCACCCTCACCACCAACCCTAGTTTAGCAGTGTGAACCCCACCCATCCTTAACTGCGTACAGTCGGATCAACCCCAACATGATCCAGCCTGTGCAGGAGCCCAACAGGGGCTAACCCAGAACAACGATATGAAGAACAGTGCAATCGCAGTGGGGTGCGCTATTGCTGTGTGCTAGCACGCTTGGAACCCAGTGGGATCCGTGAAAAGACAAGCAGTGTTTGCAGTTTGGTAATGCATGTCGCTGCATCTAACAGTGGCCCTGCCAGGCCTGAATGTGAATCAAAGGAACGTTACATTCAACAACAATAAGAAGTCAACATGGTCACGATGAGTAGTAGAACATTATGGTAATTTAACAGTGCATATCTGAGAGATTAGGTGCTGTGAGTACAGCCCGGATTGCATGGGACATGTGAATGTGACAGCAGGATAGTTGTGGAGGAGGCTAATGAGCGATGGAGCCAGCAGACCGGCTGGCCAAAGGACGATCAAGGGGAGCAAGCTTTGGACAAAGTTCAGTCATTCCCCATCATATCCTCAGCGGGTGGATGAGGGGGAATATGCGCTTCTATGAATTTCACCGCTTCCGAGGGCACCGTAAAGAAGTAAAGTTTGTTGTTGAATGTGAACTTTAACTCCAAGAAATTGGTGACGCTCCTGCTGGACTCCGGTCGAGAAGTTAGGGAAAATTCGGATCACCTGCGAGTCCATTCTGAGCTCACCCTTCTCACGTGCGAGGTGGAGAATCTGGTCACGATCTCTAAAACTCAGAATTTTTGCAATAATGGGCCTCGGAAAGTCACCAGGTTTGGGGCGTGGGGCCAGTGCCCTGTGTGCCCTTTCGATTGTGAAGAAGGGGGACAAATCCGGGTTGCCCAACAGGTCTTTCAAGAGGTTTTCGACGGCCAATTCGAGTCGGCCCTTCAGCGCATTTTCCGGGACCCCAATAATGCGTATATTATTCCTCCTTGATCTGGATTCAAGGTCATCACACTTAGCCTTTACTGATTTCATGTCCGTGACAAGGGTGGCCACTGTACTCTGCAGTGTAACTATATTGTCCTCACTGGCACTGACTCTATTTTCAGCCTCAGTGATCCGCATCCCCTGTTGATCCAGTTTGGCCCTAGGAGATGCCACATTAGCATTTATATCGTCTAGCTTTTCGTGAAATGCAGCAAGGTTTCTAGCCATAGACTCCATCATGGCCGTCAGGTCCGCAGGAGGCCCCTCCGCAGGGAGTGGTGTGTCGGTCTGGTCACAAGAAGAGTGGGCCAACTCGGATCTCGGGGTGGCTTTTGCAAATTTATCCATAGCCCCAGTCTTACTGGTATTCCTGGATCTGTTAGACATTGTGTAATATGAGTAAGTGGAATACGGGTGCTGTATATGACCTGGGGCTGTGCAAAGCAAAAGGTCAAAGGAAGGAGATCTGGCTTTTTGGATGATGTAGCAGTAGCCCACAGGGTTATCAGAAGCATGTTATCCAGGCTCCTGAGCCAGGGTGTAGGGGAGGCAGTGTCTGGGAAGACGACCATGCAGCGCGCCTCAATGGATCATATGAGGCAGAATGGGTAATCGCCGCGGGATCCCAATGTCGTGGAGTGCAGTGATGAGGGAGCGGGGGGTATCAGCCAGAGCGGAGGGGTCCCAGGAGCGCCCGCCCCCAGCTAGAGCTAGATAAAGACCTAGCTCTTATAAACAAAATCTACCTCTTCATTCAGGCCTGGATGTCAACACACAGTCTTTCCCTGAACAATGAGAAGACCAAGCTACTCCTCTTAGCTATTCCAATCGACTTGAAAAGAATTAGCGATCAATACGGCTCCGCAACATAGATGGAAATAATATCAGGGTCGCCAAAGAGGTAGAAAACATTAGGTTTCTACATAGATTCTTCCCTGAACATGCTCAAACAGGTCAGTGCAATAGCCTCTGAATCTGAATACACATGCAAGCTCATACACGCCTACAAACCTTTTTTATCTGTAAAAAGAGCCTTAGTATTATCCAAAATTGACTACTGTAATGCACTGTACCTAGGTGCCAGTAAATATATCATCAAGAAACTCCCATTCCTACAGAATAATGCACTCAGGACTTCCTTGAGCATACCTCACAGACAACACATATCCGATACTAGACGTGACAACAATTGTCTTTCCATGAAGGAGAGAATACAACTTAAAACAGCATCCTTGACCTATAAATGCCTGAACAAAGCAGCCCCTCAATAACTTACTGAAAAATTCACCAAAACCCACCATTCCCCACTTACTAGGGCATCCAACTATAACTGCCTACAAGTAAGTGCCCAGGTACAAACTCAAAAAAAGCAGGCAGCAGAAGCTTCCCAGTTTTGAACGCACAACTCTGGTACTCCCTACCGACTACATTAAGATCGGACCAATCCTTCTATAAATTTAGGAAAGACATGAAAAGCTGGTTGATCTCCAATGATGTACCCTACTAGTCCTCCTTAGCCCTCCTCAAACTGAACTATGTATAATACATCTGTAGAACTACATGTAATAATCAATAGTATATTTTACCACTACCTGCGTAAGTGTATATTGGCTAAAGTGTAAATAATGTAAACTGTATATTATCTAATGTGTAAATATTGTAAACTGGATTTCCCTGTACCCATTGTATTCCTGCCCTGTCCGCTGTATATGTACTGTGTGTAACTAAAAAAATGCATATCCTTGTAATGCGGCCAGATACCTCCGGGTTTGGCGCGCACTGTAAATAAACAAACAATCAAACATAGATCAGAAAATGGTAATGGAAAGAAACAATAAAAAAGTCTAGACACATTGAAGAAAAGTAATTGGGAAAAAGGAAAGGTGCCTTGCTCAAATAGAGGTGCCTTGCTAAGAAGTTTTAGTGCACTACCAAAAGGAAGAACAGATGCACAGAGTTTATTTTCATAGCATCTGTAACAAGGAGAAGGTAGGGAAGTATGTCAGAAGGGGGAAGTGGGAAAGTGAGTGAAGAAGGAGAGAGAAAAATGGCAGTGAGAAAAGGAACAGACAGGACAGGGAAGACAGTGATTGCAATAAAGGCATGAGAGGGCTACAAGTAATCAGACAGTGTGAATACCAGTGATTCAGGACAGAAAGGGGAAGAATAGGATATTCACCACAATACAATGCAGAGTCATAAGGATATTATACCCAAGGACACACGTATACTGAAGCATATGCACCAAAGCCACAGCAAATTTGCAATCTCCAAGAGGAGGGACAGCATCTTCCCCATTGCACAGCATATAAGCATTTAAAAAATGTGCCCAAGATCACACAATTTGTGAGACATGAGCTGAGAATAAAAATGTAAGTATGAATGCAAATTACATAAAAAGTAGGTTAAGATAATAGCAAATGACACTAGATTAAGCACAGCAAATATTATGAGGAACAGTACTTTTTTTAACCAGAATTATTAAAAGTGCATGCCTTGATGCAAATATTTGTACCTAGAATGGGGAAGCAACAGTAATGAGAGGAAGGATTCTCAATAGAACCAGGATTTAAGTAACACACACTATAGATAGGAGACCATGGTATATTTTATAAAAAAATTAACAAATGTATTGAGGAAAGATCTCAAGTAAGCAACTAGGGGATAACATGCACAATTTTTAGGGAATAATTATGTAAGCACACAAGAAATCACACTAGTATTTTTAAGGAGTGAACATGTAAAGGTGTGTGCCATTAGGTTAAAGAAGTATTTTCTAAAAATCACACACCCTGATTAGTATGATTTTCAAGAATAAAGAGTATATTACCCAGATCTCTTATAAGGTGTATTTAGATAAAGCATGTTCATGAATGTGTGCAAGCAGGCTGTGAGCTGCACAAATAATTGAACACAACTGAAGAACAGTAATGGCTCTTGGCAAAGAATGTAGATATATTAATTTTTAATAAACAAAGGCTTGTTTACTGAAAATGTATTTAGCAGTTAAGGATTACAAACAGAAACAAGGAGGGTTTGGCACACGTATTGAGCGTTTTGTGGTTTATTCCTATACATGATGTTTGGTTTAGTAGAAGGAGTATGAGAAGTGGAATTTGGAGATATGAAAAGAGAAGACATTATGCATGAGATTGGGGAAAAATAGGGCTAATTAGGTTACAGTTTCTGTCATAATATGGTTGTGAGGATGGGGGAGTGACATACATATGCAGGCACACACTGAACATATATATATATATAAGAGATGCTTTTTCCAAAGACTGATGGTCATATTTTGATATTCTGTTAACATATGACCTATAACAGCATGAATTGTTTCGAAACAGTGGAAATACATATTGTCATAATGCACAATGCACTTTATTAAAAGCGCGAGACATTTTAGGTATATGGAAAGTGTAACAGGGGCAGAATAGAAGAAAGTATCTTTCTAAAAATATGGGTCACTATGGACAATCTGGGGAGTGCAATGTTTGTTGTCAAAATGTGGAAAAAACGCAAGGAGACGCAAAACAGTGCAAAATAATGCATAACAATGCAAATACGATCAATATGGGGAAAATATATTAGCCTATGAGTATCTTGGTTGGTATGTTGTAACATCTTTGAAAGCAACACACTCGATGCAAAACATGAAAGTATTGGGCTTTACTTGCATTCATGAGAATATATATGTGTATGTACTTTTTACCATTCCAAGATGTCACTCAGAGAAACACGCATTTGGTTTGAGAGGCAAACTCAAGGGAAAGTAAAGAAGGACTCTTTTCTTGAATGCACAAGTGTTTAAATGAGAAGCCTGTCATTTATGTTTACAACCAGACGAAGCCCGCAAGGGTGAAACACCTAGTTGTTTTTGTTCTCTCCTGAGCAACTTGTCCACTGTATTTGCCAAATAAAGGACGTTTGATGGAGATCCTTTTTGACGTATCTGGGTGATTTTGTGATTGAGGAAGAGTGCCGCCCAGGAAGTGTTATTACGCTTTCATTTTCTTTTGTTCTTGTATTAACGCGACCGACCGCGTATGGGACGGGCACCCATGCAGTGCTGAATGTTTTTGAGCAAATAAATCAAGGATTGAGCGCGTCGCAAGCAAGTCCGAAAGAAGCGCTTTTTTGTTTACTGAGGATCCGCGACGCAGCTGCCCATCGGAGCAGCGTTTCGCAGAGTAAAGGGAACAGAATTTACGGAGGACAGAGAAGCCGTGCATGCACAGTTCTACAGCAGTGCCATTCGAGTCGGAGGACACGGGAGGCATCTGTAAGGTAGGCGGTACATACAGCACATGTGACAATGTCTTCCACAAAATCTGCACTAACAACGTATATGTAATACAACATTCCCGGATTTCTGCAATTTGAAAGCTGCGATGACATAGCATGTTATCCATTCAGTTATTAAACACGGTGTCCTGAAGTTTCACGGCTAAAACACAGACTTTGCCACAGAAAAAACAGGGCTTTTTTCTCCTTTCTTTTGGGAAAAGCAACATTTTGCACCGTTTTCGTACCAGATACGTTTCACAGACATTGCAGAGTATGGTGGACAAGGAGCAAAGCAGAGATACGGAGGCTTCCGCTTTGTTCAATGAAAGTATTAATCCAAAGAAAAGCACGCAACAATTACAGACTGGCCAATCCAAATCAATACAATCAATATAACAGTCCATGGCACTACTGGAAAAATTGCATAAAAAAGAAACAAATAAATGGTGGGAAATTAAATCCTTGCAAAATTATTTTGACAATAAACGGATTCCAATGGGTCTGAGAATTTTGACTATTCCAACATATGAAGACCCGGACCCACAAATGTTACAGGAATGGGGAGAAGCCACAAATGAATGTTCTTTTAAAATGCTAACAACCTTGGTGAAATATGCCAAAAGTGACAGATCAAAGGCTCTGAAGGAAATAGAAGTATTGGAATCAAGTGTATATATGGGTGCTGAATCTAAAACAGCAAATGAGCTTAAGGTACAGATGGATAAAAACATCAGCAAGTATGAAGAAGAGATAAAAGAGAGGAAACAGAGGAAGTTTCTTTGTGATAAAGAGGACTATGCCAGTGGAAGGATCTACACCTTCTCTAAGAAATATGATTCCATCAGAAAGGGAATACAAAACCAAAAGCAGAATTCGATCTCAGTTATATCAGATGAGGAATCGGAGATAGAAGCAAGTGCAGGTACATCCACGGATATCTCAACCTCAAGTGGTACGAATGAACCCCTGCCAAGATTACATTTTTTAGAGTAGATGAAACTCCTACACCAAGTCGGGAAGAACATGCAAGGCAGGAATCAGTCGAAACACACAAGAAGAAGAACAGATGGGGGAGAAGGGGCCAAGGCAAATCCAAAAAAGAGAGGCCAATCGGGAGCCCCGCAGACACGCTCTGGGACGATCAAGAAACAGAAGCAATAATGATGACTCAAAATGCACAAGTCGTCAATCTGTCAGAAAGAGCATTAACGGACACAGAAATTCAAGTTTTGTCCAAAGGTTTATCTTTTAGTCTGACATCCAATTTTGATTATGCGCAATGTAGAGTGGACTTACATCTATTCATTAGAAAAATTAGGCTGGCAAAATTCTTTGCAGGAGCAAACATCAATGATACATCCTGTCATTCAGAATGGGAAATACTGTCAGCCCTTACCATTAGAGATATACCAACACTGCGCACTTTATCAGAATTACAAGCTGACAGGGATGAGACAACAGACATGAATGCATCAGATTTGGAATGGTCCTCTGTCACAGCCTAGGTATGGTATCCCAGTTGTCGCAGATAACACTCTCCCAGTTATGGAAAAGTATCCTTCTCTCTTTGAACACGAAAAGTCTCTAAGTGATAGGCCAAAGACTTTCCCCCCAAGAGCTCAGCCTACATGAATCTATTCCACCTGTCAGGCTGAGGGCTTGAGTGAAAAGGCAGGAGCAGACTCAGCAGAGCTAAAGGAGGGAAGAGCAGAGCAGACGTTCAGAATGCAGCCAGGTATTGTCAAATGAACAGCAAACAAGACCCCCAAGTACCCACTCTTACCTGTTCCGTAGGAAAATGTACCAGTAACCTACTAGTATTGGACACAGAGGGGAAAGCTTATATCAACGGTGAAGGAGGAGTGCACCAGTGTATCAGGACATCAGTGCTGCAAAGCGTCCCAAGAAGATGTCCACAGTGCTCAAAAATAGACTCAGCAAAGCGTCCCAAAGAATATCCCAAAGCAATCCAATTCGGTTTCAGCAAAGCGTCCAAATATGTCCAAAGCAATCCAATTGCAGATTCAGCAAAGCGTCCAGATATGTCCAAAGCAATCCAATTGCAGATTCAGCAAAGCGTCCAGAATAAACAGTGCCAAAAAAAATGTTTAAGCAAACAAAAATAAAGGCAGAGGAAACAAGCGTTACCCCACGCTAGTTCCTTTACTATAGTATTCGAGTGAGAAAGCGTCACAGCCAGAGGACTTTAACAAGTGGAGGTCGAGTTGCAAGCCGAGTTCGAGGATTCCGGGGAAAGCAGTCGAGGAGGGACGGGCGTCGGAAACAGGGAAGGAAAAGGCAGAGGCGGAGGCTTGAATTAAGCACAGGATTCAAGATCAAACAGGAGTCAGGAAACAGCGCTCGGAACTAACACAGTTTAGGAGCACTTGGCACTCGAACGGACAGCATTAAATACGGTCTTCAGAAGGCACGGCAACGTGGTACGTGCATGTCACGTGACTAACATAGCAGGAGGATGGGAATTGTAGTTTTAGCGGGCTCTGTGTGTTGAAGAGCGCTCATATAAACGCCATGGCAATTTCCAATAAAAACGGGATGTGACATCCTCCGATGTTCCGGAAAATCTCCTTACTAACATGCCAGCACTGAGCACTTTAAAGAGAAAATCCAGGTTTATTCCTCCGACCAACAATATGGAACTCAGATCTTTTTGAGGATATAATTATAGACGATCTGAAGAAACTGGCCTCTGTAAAAAGGAAAATGTATCACAACATAACCTCAAAAGAACGGATAGCGATAAATAATTTAAAACAAGATGAAACAATTGTTATCCGTTCATAAAACAAGGGAGGGAATATTGTGATTTTGAAAACAGAAAACTACAAGCGAGAAGCTTTACGCCAGCTGAGACAACCGGATAATTATGAAAAGCTACCGGCAAATCCATACAAGTCATACAAAATGGAGTATGATCAGAAGCTCAAAACATGGCACGAAATGGGCCTTTTGACTGCACGAGAAAAGGCTTTTTTGACAAAGGACTTTCCAATACTGCCAATAATACACGTTTTACCAAAAATCCACGAATGTAAGAGAAAACCACGGGGAAGGCCAATAGTTGCATCTATTGATTCCCTGTTGGAGAACACGTCGAAATACCTGGATCAATTTTTGTTTCCATTTGTCCAGACATTGCCATCCTACGTCAAGGATACATCTGACTTTCTCCAACAAGTCGATCAAATACCATGGAGACCGGGGTACCTATTAGTAACTTTGGATGTGATATCTCTATACACATGTATCAGACACCAAGAAGGTATGGAAGCCATCAAAATATTTCTATCTAGTAGATCATTAAGTTTTAGAGACCATTCACAAATGTTATTGGACATTCTTTTCTTTTGCCTCACACACAATGCCTTTATGTTTGACGGCCAACATTATAAACAACTGTGTGGTACAGCAATAGGCACGACGGTAGCACCAACATACGCAAACCTATTTATAGGGGCCTGGGAAGCTAAATTGTTCTCCGAAGAAACACTATCAATACACACAAATAAGGTGGCCCTTTGGCGTCGTTACATTGACGACTTGTTTATATTGTGGGATGGCAGTGAACAAGAATGGATGGCTTTCTTTACCATCTTGAATGCACATGATACCAATCTGAAATTCACCGAACAGCATGATCTATTTGAGGTGGTATTTTTGGACATTAAGATCTTGGTAAAGAATGAAGCACTGATGACTGAAACTTATAGGAAACCAACAAGTACCAATTCACTGCTTCATGCCGAGAGTGCCCTTCCCCAGTATACCCTACGGGGAATTTTTAAGAATGAAAAGGGACTGTAGCGAAAACAAAACTTTTGAAAAAAATGCCAAAACAACAGCAATTCATTTTATGGCAAGAGGCTACAAGAAATCGACTATCAATAGTGATTTCAATCAATGTATCAAACAGACACGAGCTGATATTTTCAGAAGAAATAAGGAGAAAAATGAATTGAAGCTATTGGAAACTAAATCTGACAATATACGTTTCATCACAATTTACAACAATGGGGCCAAAGATATTCAAAAAATGTTGGCCAAATGATGGGCGCTATTACAGAGAGATCCAGATATCGCAGGACACATTCAGAACAATGCCAGTGTCACATTCAGGAAAGCGAAATCGCTACAATCAGAACTGTCACCAAGTCTCTTCTCGACCCCGACACAGACATCAAATCAATGGCTATTAAGCAATCAGGGGGGTTTCCACAAATGCACCAAATGCAAGGCTTGTAAATATGGTGTGTCTTTGAAAAACTATATACATCCTCGAACCAAGAGGGAAGTGACTATAAAGAAACATATTACCTGTGTAACAATTTATGTGGTTTATGTGATAACATGTGGTTGCAACCTATGGTATATAGGTAGCATGAAATTAGAAGTAAAACTTTGGATCTTGCAACATCTTTGTGCTATTAAAAACAAAAATCCAACTTACCCCCTAGCCAAGCATTTTGAGGAAAAACATAATGGAGATATCTCATCATTCAGATATTATGGCATAGACAAAATCTTACCAAACCCAAGAGGGGGTAATCGAGAACTGAGGTTGAGACAAACTGAATGTAAATATATTGTCGACTACCAAACAAAACACCCAGGTGGCCACAACAAGGACGAGGAGCTATATACATTTGTGGGAAACTAGAATTGTTTTTTGGTTTATCAGTTATATGCTTATATATAAGACACACATAAAGCAAAATAAGAGAAGAGAAATAAGAATATGAATGCTTTGTCTAAGAATATGAGGCCACTGTAGGTCTGCTTTTCTTTGTCATATACTTTCTTTTAACACACTGTTTTACACAACAGTCCTTACATTTCTTAACATGTAGGAGGCTTTTTAAATCATCATATATACATTTGTTTGAACATGGTTGCATTTTCTCAACTTGTTACAGGTTTTTTAAACACTTGGTAAATATGTTATTCCCCTTGTTTCCTCTCATCCCTTTCCCCCTAGTCATTTTTTCCCCCTCTTGGCTTTTCTGGTCTGTTCGTTTTTGATCCTTTTGCGTGAATAATCTACATTTGAAAATTGAGATAATGCAAGACCGAAAGGAGTGACCATATATAGTGAAAGCATCAAGTACCCTATTTTGGGCAAAGAGGTTTTTATTAACTAGGGAAAACTGTGGCATGAATATTGTGATGTAACATACATGGTACTTATAATCAGCCTAGTTAAGTTATATACTGAATGCACTAAGCACTTTATTTTGACAAAAAGACTTTTATAATTAGTGAAGACCTCCGCAAGATTATTGTGTTGCACTATGCACTTTACTTGTAGCACTAGTCACTTGTAAGGTGTGGAATATCTGCTGCTATTATGCATAATGCACTTTACCCTGTGTTTGAGAAACAGTGGAGGCTGTGGAATATTGATTATTATGATGCACACTGCATTCTATTTTTAAGGGTGAGAAATGATTGCTTTTACTCCTTGAAATATTGAGAGATATATGTTGCCATAAGTACTTTAATCGATGCTATCATGCACTATGCACTTTATTCAAGGTAATAGAAACTTTGGCAAATTTGGAAACATCGGCAGCTATATTGCACAATGCACTTAAGTAATAGTACTTGATACTTTATAATATGGTAACTTTAATGGAAGAGATGCTTTTTCCAAAGACTGATGGTCATATTTTGATATTCTGTTAACATATGACCTATAACAGCACGAATTGTTTCGAAACAGTGGAAATACATATTGTCATAACGCACAATACACTTTATTGAAAGCGCAAGACATTTTAGGTATATGGAAAGTGCAACAGGGGCAGAATATAAGAAAGTATCTTTCTAAAAATATGAGTCACTATGGACAATCTGGGGAGTGCAATGTTTGTTGTCAAAATGTGGAAAAAACGCAAGAAAACGTAAAACAGTGCAAAATAATGCATAACAATGCAAATACGATCAATATGGGGAAAATATATTAGCCTATGAGTATCTTGGGTGGTATGTTGTAACATCTTTGAAAGCAACACACTCGATGCAAAACATGAAAGTATTGGGCTTTACTTGCATTCATGAGAATATTTATGTGTATGTACTTTTTACCATTTCAAGATGTCACTCAGAGAAACACGCATTTGGTTTGAGAGGCAAACTCAAGGGAAAGTAAAGAGGGACTCTTTTCTTGTATGCACAAGTGTTTAAATGAGAAGCCTGTCATTTATGTTTACAACCAGACGAAGCCCGCAAGGGTGAAACGCGTAGTTGTTTTTGTTCTCTCCTGAGCAACTTGTCCACTGTATTTGCCAAATAAAGGACGTTTGATGGAGATTCTTTTTGACATATCTGGGTGATTTTGTGATTGAGGAAGAGTGCCGTCCAGGAAGTGGTATTAAGCTTTCATTTTTTTTTGTATATATATATATATATATATATATATATTCAATGAAAAAACTTTGTTAAAAGGGACGTTATGGTTCAAAGTAAAACCGAAAAACCCCTGAAATTCGGCAGTTATGGTAAGATAAGCAACCATAACTTGCGCCACCGTGCACTGCTAACACTAACACCCAGGACATCAAAGATGACATCACAAATGTCATTGATGATATCACTGATGACATCACATGTGCATTTACTTTCATGAAAACTCTGTAGAAGGGATTCTTATAATGTTGACCAAAAAGTGTCAAGGATCATTTGAATAAATATCATGAGCTAATTAGTGCATTAAGCAATGCATTGATATAAATAGCATTCTATTATGAAGTTCTATCCAGTATACTAAGCAACTCATGCAAAAACTTAGGCAGTGTGTGCAGTATACATGATGAAGGTGCAATATTCATAATCTTGCCATGTAGAATGATGAAATGATAACTGCTTTCTTATTAGAGTTTTGCGTACTGTGAAACATGTAATAAGTAGCTAATAAAACCCACTTAATACATAATTACATTATTACAGACAAAACAAAAAGAGACAACAACACATACAAATATGAGTATATACAGGGGCAGAGAAGTAAGCAAAAAAGCAGAAGTAGTAGCAGAAAGAGTTCATAACCTAACTGATTATCTTTATGCAGAGAAATGATTGCTCTGTTTCAAAGCTGCTACTTACTGTATGTATGTGTATCACATGATGTCAGTGAACCCTGACAGGTTCCTGAAGGAAAGGAGTGTGAGTACAATGTATACAAATATGAGCATATACAGGGAAGGTATAGTAATAAAAATAAAACTATGAGAAAGTGCTGATAACTCTAATGATTATCTTCATGCACAGAAAGGATTGCTCTCTTTCAAGCCTGTGTCTTCCGCTATATATATGTTTCAAATGATATGACTTGACCCTAAGTCTACAAAGATAGTACCTTTTCAATTTTTACTTCCTGACTGTTACTGAAGAAAACAATGTGGCTTAGATATGTCAGTAAAGGACAAAAAGGGAGAGCCAGCCATGTGATGTCATCAGTGATGTCATCAATGACATTTGTGATGTCATCTTTGATGTCCTGGGTGTTAGTGTTAGCAGTGCAGGGTGGCGCGAGTTATGGTTGCTTATCTTACCATAACTGCCGAATTTCAGGGGGTTTTAGGTTTTACTTTGAACATAACGTCCCTTTAACAAAGTTTTTTCATTGAATTTCATAGGTTTTTATTAGCGCAACTTAACCATAACGTCCCTTTAACAAAGTTTTTTTTACTGAATTTCATATGTTTTTAGTAGCACAACTTAACCATAATATCCCTGACTTTATATACATGTAACATAGAACATACTGAACCCCCAGCTAGTGATTTCGATGTCCGCGGACTACCGCCATGTCTGCGGACATATCGAAAATCTGTGCGTGGTGAATGTAAATTTAAATAGTGTGCCCCATTTCCCCTTTCAGGTTGGCTCTGAAAAGAGACTTTTTTTTGTATTTTTTTGCAGATGCTTGACAGACACCTGTTATTTTGTATTTTTTACTTTACTCCTAAAATCTTCACATAACCTTCTCCAAAGCAACCCTTACATTCCAAAACAGAATGGCATTTCCCATAAAAGATAAGGAAATGCCATCTTCTTTAAAATAAACAGCATTACTGGAATCAATATTCTCATTATTACAGAAGAACATACCAGCTCTAAGCATGAAGGTACACATGCCTCAGTTGATTACACACCTAGCATTGTTTTGCTGAAGACAAAAAACTGAACTGTTGTCCCATGTTGCCCTAGGTACTAATCCAGAAAAAAATACTTTGGCATTTGGAAGGATGTTCATTGCTGCATGAACCAAGTGTTCCAAATCTGCCAACAAAATAAGGGCACTGACATAGCCCAAATGGAAAGCACCATAGTGCAAAACTACCACATTGGGACTGTTCATCCTGCCCATATCTTCACAAACTTGTATAATTCTCTGTACATTGCAATCTGGCACAGTGCTCCACACCACCTCCACTCCTTTAACATCAAAATTCTTTGCAACATGCCTGCATTGAGCATACTGTTGTAAACCATGCACAAACATATCTCCAAGCACCAACACCCTGACTTTCTCCACTTCTGCCATCTTCACTACACACAGTCTCTTTGAACACAAATCCACAACCTCAACATCTGATTGGCTGATCCTTACAGTCTTCTTTCCATGCTCGATTTGCTGGAAAACCCCGGATGTAGCACGCCCTGTCCGCGGACTGCGTAACTCTTAGACAGCCCTTCTACCATTTCCACTTCATTCTCTGTGCCATTCCCTCATTGGATACAGCTAAGCAGGCACACAATACGGAGAACGTCCTCAGAACACCCCCATTTTGTTTATTTTCAAACATTTCAGGACACCGCAAGTGTTGTTATAACACATTCAACTTTCCAGCGAACAATACGGACAACGTCCTTAGAACACCCCCATTTTCTTTATGTACGAACATTTCAGGACACAACGAGTGTTCTTAGAACACTTTCAGCTTGACAACAAACAATACAGACAACATCTTCAGGACACCCCCTGCAAACATTCCAGGACCCCACGAGTCTTCTTAGAACACTTTCAACTTGAAACCGAATCCATTCTGTTTATTTACGAACATTTCAGAACAGCCGTGTTGTCTGCAGAAAAATCGAACACAACAAAAGCGTCTAGCACATAAAAAAACAGAACATTGAACCTATCTCATACTCCCCCACCCTCCCCAAACACTATTACACACCAACACACTCCACAAAATACAATACTGTCCGCGGTCGTCGGCGAATGCAAGATGGCAGGCGCCACAAAAAATCTGACGCGCTCCACGCCCCACGCCATCCAATCAGCAAACACGTAGCATGTCAGCAGACATCACGCAAGCCGCCCGGCCAATCAGGGCACTGTCCGCGGAGCGAACCGGGAAGTCCGTCCGTGAAGCAAACGGAGATATCACTAATTCTTTTGCCTTACATTTTGGTCATTTTAAAAAAAACTACTGGACGGATTTACACCAAATTTGCAAAAGCACGCTTTCAGGAGCAAGCCCCCGCTCCGCCGGAAATTTGGTGTAAATCCGTCCAGCGGTTTGGGCTGTAGGCATGCGCAAAGTTTTTTCCCATTATGTCTATGTGAAAAAACAAAAGTTTTGGGACCCCCCTATAACTTTGCCCCCCCTGGACCAAACCTCTCCAAACTTTGCAAACAAATTCAGAGTGGGCCATATACTTATTTTTGCAAAGTTTGGTGAGGATTCGTCCAGAGGGAGCGAAGTTATAAGCCACCCAAAAAATGCTCTTCCTATGGAAACACCAAATTAACCATAACTACATGGACGCTACCGCAAACTGTTCTCGGCCTTCCTACGTCTACGCCGGTAGCATCAATTCGAAGGGAACTGAGTCTTCTGTCCCTGCAAGGGACGTTGAACTGTAATTCACTAAGGCTTTACAGAAAAATCTTACTTCCTGAAAGTCCACTGCTATACAGACTGATCAAAATCGAACTAGCAGCCGAGTCTAACAAAATTCTACAATCCTGGAAGACCTACATCTCAAGACTGCTAAAAGAAATTGAATGTGATGAGAATGACTTGATCACAAATCCGGGAAAAATTCTGAAAAAAACTAAAGAGCTAGACTGGATTAAGACATTGGCAAAAGCTTCAGAAAACAAGCTAACTCAATACTTGCCACCGAATACAAAGAAACTGAATGAATTACAGGGATACATCAAACAATTTCCCAACAGAAAAGCAAGAAACTGTATTCTAAGAGTGAGAGTGAATTTGTTCCCTACAAATGAAATTAGAGCCATTAGGGGTATGTCAACTCTATCACACTGCAGATTATGTCACAATACAAACGAAAAAGAGACAGTTCGACATCTCCTACTGGGTTGCCCAGAAACCAAACCAATTAGGACCGCCTACATGCGACACTTCTCATTGGACCCTTCTTTAGACAGTGAACTTTGTTGGTGGTCAAAAATGACTAGTGGAGATAGACCGACCTGGCTAACGGCTACCACGCAAATAGTTCACCAAATCATGGCAAAACTGGACACTTTGACCTCTACCGAAATGACAGCAGAAAGTCAGGACACGACGTTTGCCCTCTCAACTTCGCGAAACCTAGAGGTAGCAGCTGCGAGTGAATAGAGATCATGATTAATCATATCTTCGACTCACTAATACCAGTTTGAAGAGGCCGTAGAAGGCTGAAAACCCTAGCAACTTTGCTTCTCATGTAAAAAAAATCAACAAAAAGACATTTAACAGACATGGACAGTGACAAGCTCTTTGTAAAAATCAATCTTTTTATTTTGATTCATACAAATAAAATAAATAAAAAAATAAATATATATATATATATATATATATATATATATATATATATATATATATATATATATATATATATCCCCAAAGGTAGATAGTATAATCCTTACATCAGAATATAATTTAATCGATGGGCTATTGAGGGGCATAAGAGCCTTCTTTCAGATTGTTTGATAAAAATAACACTATATAGAATTAAATGGTGGTGAAAAGTCAGGTGAAACAGTATTTCACTTTTTGAATGTGGTACTCAGTGCCATAAGCTGGGGAGGTCACCTACAGACAACTGAATACTGACCCTAGAGGAAATTAAAAGATCACATATTTAGTTCTGTGAACATGCACATACACACACACACACACACACACACACACACACACACACACACACTCTTACACACTCAATCTGGTGGAAGCCCAGGCAATCAATGGATCACAGGCTCAATTCATAGAAAAACACATTTAGGTAGTTAGAGTAAGAATGTAATACTGCTACTGCAATTAGAACAATGTACGTAGGGGGACAACATGAAAGTGCACATATGTAAGGGATTATAATATGCTAGTTTAAGCGTTTGTGTTGTGTCTAGACTAAGAAATATAGGCTGATAGTAAACAATTAAAACTAAATCGCTTAAGAAGTTCCTAACCAAAACATTGAAGTCAATCAAGGGGGTAAAATAAAAAGAGAAAGAAATTAACTTATATAATACAAGTTGATAGACGTATAAATAAAGGAACAAAACTAACATTATGACATAAGGTTGATGGAGAAAGGTGTTGATAAAAAGAATTTGATTTTCATTATGAGCAGCAATGGATGGTGCTTGTTCAAATTGATCAATGTAGTATATTTGATAAAATAAAGAAAATCAATGAAAGACCAGGAAAGTATGGACAGTCAAGATTGACCTGTCAGTATGAGAGAACTTTGGTCAGAATTGCACAAAAGAATATATGAAAGTAAGTAAGAAGTACATTTGTTATAAGATTATGTAAAAAAAAAATTGATTTATGTATTACAGATGAAATATTTTCATTTTTGGAGCACGGGAGCAATGTCTATATGACCTTAGCGGAGTATGGCGATACAATGGGAAAAACATTATAGAAAAGGTAAGTATTTATGGATAAGTAGAGAGAGAAAAGGTAAGTACCAGTGGACACAGCAAGTATGGGAATCACCTCATTGATCATTATCAGGAGAAAGAGAACCCAGGTGAGTACAGAAATTGGTAGTGAGGATAACGTCTTTTTAAACAGATAGCATTTATTCCCAAGAAAGGTGTAAACAGGTGTAGGCACAGAATAGTACATATATGCAAGAATGGCCATATCTAGTGAAGAGAATGAAGACACATTTTGTATGGAAGGTGGAGTAACCTTTTGTCATGGTGCGTGCTCCAAAACCCCTGGAGCTGTTGGGCCCACCCCAGTCCCTGCCAACCAGAAGGACTTGGCAGGCCCCAAGGAAGTGCCCCAGAAATGGGCTGAACTTATGGAACTATTTAAACTGAGTGTGAGGCTGAGTCTTCTGTTTAATCCAGGGTGTGGAAGAGGGACTATTTTTCCTGAGAGACAGGGTGTGGTAAAGGGACTACTTTACCTGGAACTACTTACAAGGCTATATAAGCCACACCCTGCAAGCAGAACACGCTTTGTGTTATTCTGCACTCCTGCAGCGTAACGCTCACCGTGTCTGCTCTGCCCTCAAGCTTCTTTAGCCATGCCCATTGGTGCTTTCCATCCATCGGTGCCTGGAACAAGACAAGGAAAAGAACAGGAGTTACAACAGTGACAAGCCCTTACCTGCAATTCCGGCCATCGGTCTCATCTCCGGCTGGTTCTCTGATCGCCGCCCCTGTTGGAAAAGCACTCCCACGCAGATTCCGATACTGATCTGGGATTCTGCACCCTCCGGGTTTCTTCGGAGCAGTTCTTCCATTCTTCATCTTGGGGCCGCGCCACGCCTGCAAAAGGGGAACAGAAAAAACATCAGGTTAGTTGCGCACCATACAAACGAACATTTACTCTGTCATCCGGCGCCACTCATTTGCACCTATACTCACCTGGAGGCAACCAGCTCAACATCCGAGGAGGGCCGAATCTTCTCTCGGACGACGCACGAAACTGCGACTGTAAGAAAGACAAACACGTTTAAAGCCTTGGGACAATATGAGCATCTATACCAAGCTGTTATTGAGATAGAGACTCACCTGATTATCCATCCAAGCATTCCGAAAACGCAGCAACAGCACTCTGGAACAGTGAAGTAACTGCGCCCAGAGAAAGACTGAGCCTACCGCACCCCTGCTGAAGGTCAAGCAGGACGGAGCGCCAACCTCATAGGTGAGCAGGAGAGGAGTCGGGCACCAAGAGGTGGCAGGTAGTGGGGCCAATCCAACCCAATCATAGCTAACTTCTTGTTTCAACATTACAGGCTAACGCCTTCTGGGGAGATACCATCAAAACTACACCAGTGCAGTTCCCGGCCATACGACTACGTGCTACGCCCCCGTGGAGACCAGGTGAGCGTGACACCTTTTTATGATTGTGGTGATAGAGAACATTGAATATGTATACCTGGTAAATACATGAAACTATAGAGATAGACAAAACATTGTATGCCTATTTGCTGCACTTGCATACACTTAATAGGATCTGTGCTTCTTTCCAATATCATGGGTAGGTAGATTAGTGTAGGTAGGGCGACAAAAGTGTTAATTGTGTCTTAACAGAATAAATACAGCAAAGAAGGAAGAGACTGCAGTCCCACGCCATCAGGAGGAGGACAACAAAAGTACACAGAAAATGTTCAGCATAGCAGAGAAGATTTAAAGAAAACAAGCTGGCTTTCTATTTGGCCAAAGATACAAAGAGATGACCCCAGCAACATCGTGTTAAAGGAAAACATGAGCGATAAAGGCCCATTTTAGGGAAATACTGTTTGATTTGCTAGCTTATCATGACTTTGCCTCTATTTTGGTTTCTGCCAGTGCTGGACTGGCCCAGCGGGACACCGGGACTTTCCCCGGTAGGCCGCGGGTGGATAGGGCTGCTTTTCTTGCTTGGGGTTCAATGCTACATAAATAATTATTTTCGGAACTAACGAACATGCAGGCCAGCCTGGATAGTTCGCTATCATGTGGCTGCTGTCGTGCTGCATTTCTTTTCTGCCGGCCGGTGGCTTGCGCTTGCGCATTTGAGAGGCACCACCCGTGGCTGGGCCTGTGCAACAACCGCACGTCTCGGGTGCATCCTGTGCTTGCATCACATGCGCAGACATGGAGCGGAAGCAGCCCAGGCCGCCCGTGTCTTTGTTTCGAGGTGTCTACCTGCGGCCCAGTGCTGGCTCTGAGTGCTCTGACATCGAACGAGGAGAGCAGAGAGCAGCGTTGTGCTTTCATTTCAGGTGTGAATCATGCGATTATGAGAAATAAGTTTTTTATTTGGGATTTGGTCTAATCTTCATTCAGAGCTGTGGCCTGTATCCTGCGGCCACGGCAAGGTTGATTTCCTTTAAATGCGTTGCCTTGTTGGGCGGCATCTATTTGTGTGCTTAATATCTGTTTATGTGCTTCCCATGCCTGCTTACATCTACATATGTTTGTATGTATGTAAAGTGTTTTGCCCATTGAGGTTGTGCACTTGTATGTGTGCCGCCCCTATGTGTGCAGGGTTTGCCTGTGTTTGTGCTGCTACTGCATCTGTGTGCAAGTTTGAATGGACCTTTTGTATGCCGCACCGAGAAAGGAGGTGTATTATAGGTTTTAGTGCTTGTCCCATGAGCCCTGTGGTAATTGGCACTCCGGATGCACAAGGTGTAGTGACACGGCTATTATGGGCTTTGGGCTGCTGCAGAACACTATGCCGTGAGGAACTGGGAGAGGAGTCCGCTTGCACCTCACGCCCAATGACAACATTCCGGTCAAGGACTTTCTGCTCACACTCAGCCCTGCAACTTCAATAAAGGTGGGGGCTGGTTGTGTTTTGTTGCACACTAAGAGGGTAAGGCCTCACTGGCTCTGCAGTGTGACATGCTGAGGGCTCCATCACCATTCTCTAGCACGTGCTGAGGGGGTAATGGCTTTCAGCTTTGGTGGGGTGGTTAATCAGGTGTTTTTCCATACATCTTGAATGAGGATGAAAAAGGAGCCCCTGGGTGGGGGCAAATTGTGGGCACACACTGAGAACAGCATAGCTACATATAAACCAAGGGATGAGGGCAAACCATGTTCTGCTGGTGACATTAGGGCTAGCCATATTCTGATACAATCCATTGCTTACTGAAAGTGAGGCTTAAACAGCAGTAAAGGCTGACAGCTCTGTGCTGATGGATAGTGAGGTTTGAGGCCAAACCCTTCTCTGATACTCACACACATCTCGCAATTTCCTCCTTGAACTTGCTCCTGCTTTTTCTTCATTTCCCCTTTTAATCTTTATTTTTCCACATTCTACAATTTTTCTCTTTCTGTCATCCTTTCTCTTGCTACTCTTTTTGCTCTTCCTCGTTTCTCAATATCTTTACAAGTCGGATTCTTAGACTTTTTCTCTCTAAGTCCTTCTTAAATTCTAAGCTAATCCTTAAATATGCAAATAATTTCATCAGCGTTTTTGGATGGGGTGGCTTCTGGTGTATCATTTGTTTGAGTGCAGTTTGAGTCACTATTAGGGCCTCTATTTGAGAAAGAGTGCAAGTGCAGGGATGTGGTAGTCAGAGCGGATGGTGCAGTGCACGCACCCAGCTGTCTTCGCAGCTTTTTTTGAGTTATGGTGTATTAGCGTTATGCTGCCGGTGGACTCGAACTCTGCGCGGGAGGAGATGCTGTTGCTGTGCACTGATTTGTGAAGTGTGTGTATGTGTGTCAGATGAGCGAGACCGCACATAAAGCAGAACCCACTCCTCCTTCATGCAGCACCAGGTTGAATTTGAAAAATAAATGGAACAAACTCTTGCTTTGTTCAATCCTGGTAAAAAACAGTGCATGCTTGCCGCTTTGTATAGTGCTGTAAAAGAAAGTGATGTTTCAGGGAGTTCAAAATGCCTACTTTAAGATGATGGAAATTTTGAGGAGCTTTTCTGGAGAGAACTAGCAGAAAGCCATTTTTTTGGAGAAGGCTTCTTTGAGAACATGGATTAAAATGCTCAGTCAAATGTGAGCTGATTTAGAGCTTGACCAGAGGGAGTCACATCCAGATTCGCCCCTTGGCACGGTGAAGAGCCAGTCTCGCTTAGTGAGCCCAAGAGAGGCGAGTTCTCGAGGATACGGTCCTGGTCCAGAGCCAAGTCGTAAATTGCTAGGAGGTGTAAAAATAGATTTGGAACTGCCTTCATTTTGTCACGTAGCAGTAGGCAAAAGAAGAAGAAACGCACCCAGATTTTATATTACAGATGGACGAGCAGTAGCTGCACCGCAGGCAACCAATCCTGCGAGCAGGGAGAAAAGCCCTTGTTGTCATGAAAAAGGGTTTTGAAGGACCCAGCCAGATGCCCAGTTGAGACTAAAAATAGAAATACAAGCAATTACTGTCTTTATGAAACTCCCCCATCCTTGCATTCCCCAGAACATCTAATGCCCCCCAACTGACTATTTTATTTGAATCAGAAGATTGAAGGTTTGAGTCCTCTGTGGTCACAAAACAGTGCATCCTAAAACAATGGCCTATGAATCAAGGAACCCTTGAGCTTGCTGCAAAGGAGCCCAAAGGACAAATAAAAATGATACATGGACTGAAGAAAAAAGTCCTTGGACTTGGAATAAGGAAAACAAAGAATCAGTTGGAAGATGCGCAACTGGAAGACCAATAAGATGACAGTCAGAAGATGAACTCGAACTGAATGGGGAATAAGGCAGGGACCAAGGAAGCATTGTGAGGTGGGAGGAAAGAGAAAATGTGAATGAATAAAAAGTGTTTTTATGAAAGACAAAAGAAAAAATATGAAAGAGAAGTAACAATAAAAAATGGGCTGGTGGGTTCCCTCAAGGGATAGCAAATGTTGTTCTAACGATATCTCCCGATTCTCGTAGTGGCTGAAATCACTTGCTGTGCATGTTCTTTAACATTAAATTGGGTAACGGGGTGGGAACCAGATGGGAGCAAACAATGTTACTTGTTGGGCAAATGCACATATGTACAAGAATTAAAAGAGGGCAAACATATGCTACAACTTTTGACAAAAAAGGGATACATATATATCTTAGATTAGGAAAATACGATATTGTTGGAGACACTATTAATTCTTTATAAGTGTCTTTCATGATACCTCCCATGTTGAGATACACTGCATATGGGGGAGGGTAGACAATAGGTAAAAGGTTGGGTAGTGGTTGAATATTCAATTCTGGTCAAATTTCGAGCAGCGGGCGGAATGTACAGGGGGGTGTCAGCTCCTCCTCCCTAGACTGATATATAGATACAATGGTAGGTAGGTCAAATTGTTGACTCTCCTGTCCATCATTGTAGAAATCAGGATTAGAGAGCCTTTATTAAAAGTAAAAAGTCACACACTTGATTTGAGGTGGGGCAGGAAATGAAGGGTGCTTTAATATTACAAACACTCCATAAGAGCTCAAGGATATATTATGCATAATGTGTTTACAAAATGAGACTGCTTAAATAAATGAAGAACATTACTCCCTGGTGGCTACTCAAATGTAAAATGGTTTCCAGTCCTAAGCCAAGTGGGTGGAACTATAAACGATGCCAAGGGTTTTCAGAAAAGGTTTTCCTGAAAGGGTTTTCAGCAAGAGGGACTGACACACTTTTAGACAGTTTTTGGCAGCATCTCGTAGTGAGATAATGAGGTTTGTTAGGTTAAAAATAGATTTGGCATAGAAAGCAGACAAGAAGGAGATAAGGTTAGGCAATTAATAGAAACGTCTGACACATGTATCTATGATCTTGAGTCTTTGAGGAGAATGTGAATAAAGAATGTCATCTAAATTAGTTTCAAATCCCAGCAGTATCATTTTGGCACCATAAAATAAGAGGATATATATTCTTCAACGGTGTACCAGAAAACTTGGCATAATCTCAGGAAGTATATAAGGTGCAGACATTGGGCCTCATTACAAGTGAGGTGGTAATGGGTTAACGGCACTGCTAAAGGTGCCGGCGCCATTAACCCCATTCCGCCTCATTACGAGATCCCCTCGCAGGACCCGCTCTGGCCGTCTGGTCAGACCAGACGTCCTTTGCGGGTCCCCGCGAGGGGACCAGCATGCTGACAACAGGCCCGTCATTAATGGGACCATTGTTAGCATGCTCCCCATTCCCATTGAGCCCTGTGGGGGCTCAAATGGGGATGGTCCGGGTTCCCTGAATGGGGAAATACCGGGCCCTCCAAAGTCGGAATGGCCCGGTATTTCCCCATTCAGGGACCATGGACCCGGACCCGAGTTTGGAGACAAACTTGTAATGAGGCCCATTGACTCATAAAGAATATCCTTCACAGGAGTTGAGCACTTTCATAGTTGTGTCCAGCCAAGTCCAAAATAGGCACATACATTTTGTGCATCAGAGAAAAATGGTGGATGCCAGATATGTTAATGTGGAATTGTTATGCATGTGTGATAGGTTATCCAATGGTAATGAAGGGATGTTTGCACTTTAACTAGCTTGGCGTATCAAAAGCATACCGTGTACAATGTGGTAATTTGCATACAAGTGTTGTGTAATCTTGGAACATCTACAAAGATAGGATGGATTCAGAAATGCATGTGAGTGTGTTTTGAGGAATAAACACATTTGGCTCCCAGGTGTCTGTTTTTTCCTGTCTCTGCCTGATAGATGAGAGCATGAGAATCAATCAATGTCTGATGGAGGAGTGAGGTCTGGGGGGAAGGACCCCGATACATCACTCTACCACCTCCTTCATGAGCTGTATCCTCTTTGTTCACTCTGCCACTCCCATCAGGAGCCGAGTCCTCTTAAATTGCCATCTTGCAGAGATGTTGGTATACAGAAAACCCTAAGTCCATAAAAGTAAAATGTCTTTATCTTTAGGCTATGCCACTCCCCGATGTTGCAGAGTGACAACCCTTCCAAAGACCTCATATTTCATCCATGATTATTTGGAAAACTGTTGACCTTCATTAAATCTGAAGAGTCGGTTTTACCAGAATGTCAACATCCTGGTGAGTCCCTCCCACAATATCCAGAATTACATACATTGAGTTTCAGGCCTGGCTGATAGACAAAGGTTGCCTTTCCTCTACTCATAAATGGTGTTGGCCTCAGAGAGAACAAAGGTGAGGCAGACAGTGTTTTGACGGTTCGCTACCAGCATGGACACAAATGGGGGCTTGAGTCTTTGTAACATGCACAATTAATGGATTTTCCCTAATAGGTGGTAAAACCATGAATGCTTTCTTGCCATTATAAACCTAGAGAAACATGTCTGGGAGGAGTAGACATTAGGGGGACTTGTCTTCATGCTCCAGATTGGCTTCCCGGAGGTCCAGTACCCTGGAATGTCAGTCTCAGGAAATTCACTTGTACTCACTTCTGAGTAGCAGGCCAAGTGGGAGCAGGGTGGGCAGGGAAAAGGTCACACTGGAGGTCCCTTGTGGTCCCGATTTGCTATCAAATTCCATACTTCCATGATCATAAATACATTTTAAATCTATTTTGTCAGAAGAGTGGCAGTGCCCTGGAGCATGAGTGAGTGAACTGTAATTTAGCGCTTTGAAGCAGCGGTATATGCATATGGCACACATCATAACACTGGAATACATAAAGAAAGAAGTACATTTTAAGTTACTTGGGGTTAGGAATGGGTGGATTAGGAAGGCTATGTCTTTCTATAGAGATGTTTATGGATGATATAGATGTCAGAATGAAACACCTATCCCCTCTCTAACCACAACATTTATTTTAAAATATGTCCTTCCAGCAACTGTCCCCGAAATGACTAGGCATTTGAGTGTATATGTGGTTCCTCACTACAAATATCAGAAAGCACAACCTTCTTGATTCATATGGAAAGATGTGAACAGGCTGGGCAACTACTTAGAACCAGGATTAAGAATGATCCCGTCTGGCATTCCATTGCCCATGTTTTCGTCACCACATTCTTCTCCCCCGGGCACCGATTGTATTCTCTGAAGGATCTGAGGATGATCAAATGACCATGCAGAGGGTAAATCAAAGGATCCACTGAAAGGCATTGCAACAAATTAAAAAACCTAAACTCATTCACAGCCCAAAACCCGGGTCTCGTGGCCGTTGACTGTGCTTATAAAGAGAAGCAATGGAGCGGGGGGTTGGGTGGAAGGTTTGTCAGATGGCAAAACTGCTGAAAGACATCAAGTCTTCTAGAGACCCCTTCAATTTTTAAAACAAACTTCTTCATCTACAGACCGACGGGTAAAGGTGGTGACCATGGGCAAAAGACAAGGAAAGTCTTTGTGGAGCCACTGAAATCCGGCACACGAAGGTGAACCCCACAACAACTGAGGCCCAAATGGCAAGCTCTGTTCCTTCTGATCTTTGCAGATAGCCTGGAAAGGAGCCGATTCAGAGTGAAAGGAAATAATTGGTTGTTTTGATCGATGTGATTCAGGATTCAACTCCCACAATCCCATGCATTCATGAAGCTGTAACTACGGTACTGTGGAAGGAAGCATTGCCGTAAGAGGCAGATAAATCCATTTCGGTTAGTTCAAATCTCTGGCGCATGTGGCGAAACACCCCAGGCAAGAAACAAGTCTTGGGATAATGCAAAAGCCTGACTGAGTTTCTCTCCCCACACTCTGCCTGTCTCTTTGTGTTTTTTTGGGCATTTCGTCTGTTGTTATCAATACTGGTAAACTGCCAAATTGGGAGGAAAAGTAGTTCTGGTTGTTAAAGACTGGTAATTCCACACAGCAGCTAAAGGAGGGATGAGATTCCCACAGAATCTTTCAACTCTAAAGGGAGTGTCAATCCTGAATATCCACCTGGCTCTGCCTTGTCAGCATCAATTATCATGATCACAGGCATGTCAGCCGACCAGAGCATCCCAAGGAATCATCTCCTTCAACAATCTCAAGGCTTGACCTGCCGGGAGTTCAGGACTGTACTGGCAAATAATTGGCAGATTTACCAGCACCGGTAGTACCAGTGATGGTAATTCCGGCAATCCCATTACATGGAGTCATATGAGACTCCATGGGAATGGGAACATACTGGCACTCCGCTGCCAGTAATATCCCATAATACCAGGATTTCGGGTAGCAGAGAAGGTAAAGAAGGTTTGCCAATATCCTACCGGAATTACTGGTGGGATACCAGCAAACCTATAAGGAGGGCAAAGGACTGCAAATAGACGCTGAACCAAAACTGCAAACATCAGCAGAAGTTGTTGCCTTGAGTTGGCCCACACATAGAGATGTATGTCCTGGAGTTCAGGAGAGGCATGCATTTCCCTGTCAACCTCCAGAGAGCTTCTGAAAGAGAATTGGGAATAGAGTACAACAGATAGCCCTGCTTTCCAAAGTAGCAGAACTATAACAGCGTCCTGAATGCTCTATTATTCTCTAGGAAATGTTTCATGCCCAAGGGATGAGAAAATGAACAAATTAATGAGGCAGTCTCACACACTTTATTACATATCAGTGCCCAGCACCCACTGTTCAGATGAGATCTTTCACATACCCAAAAACATGTTGCATCCACCCCCTTCTGAAACAGTTCATTGTCAGTAAACCTGCGATTGAGCCAGTGAAGTTGGGAGTGATTTGGGAGCGAGAGTAGACAGGTTTTTACCTCTAGTTGGTTCTGGTTCCTGCCACATCAGTGAAAGGATTGAACAACAAGTGACGGGGAGGAACCCTTGATATTTAAGGCCTGGGGGTTGTCTGAATCCCATCACCAGTCACCCTGACATACTTATCAAATCAGAACCAAGAATGTTCTGCCCTAAAAGAAGTAGCGAAACAAAAATATTCTTCTGGGTGATGCTTTCCTGCCAATGTCTCCTGGCTGCTAGTCTATCATGTTCAATGTCTGAGAAAAACTGGATATATTTCTCCATAATTTCCACTCAGAGAAAACATTCCAATCTATGTGATTCTGCCGGTGGATTAATGCTGCCAACATTTTATGCCATTGTCATCCCATCAGCTGCACCTTGCCATTTTCTTTCTTTGCGAGCATTATGCTCAACTGTTGGCATGCTTGCCTGACATCTCTTCCTCTCGGAAGGACAGCATCTCAAACCCCCTCTCCATTCCATAAATCCCAGGTGTGTACTCCCACACACCCTCCAGCCCGGCCCCACACTTGTCTCTAATAGGCAATACTATGGGTTTGCAACCACTGTACCTATAGCGCAGGGGTGTCCAAATCCAGGCCTCGAGGGCTGGAATCCTAGCGGGTTTTTGCTTGCATTTAGAATCATTGTATGCAAATTGAGCTCATGAATATTAAAGAGGGGTATCCTGAAAACCCGACATGGATCTGGAACTCGAGGCCTGGAGTTGAACAATCCAGCTCCAGCACATACCATTTGAGGAACACACCAGTTGACCAGCGATAATTCAGACTTATTGATCCATTATCAAATTATTAGGGTGAGTCTGAACGTACATATTCCTATCAATCTTGATATTCCAGAGTAATTAGCTACATATTATCTAAAAAAAGGAATGTCCACAATATAACCGAAGTATTTTACTAATTTGCTACCTTCTATTTTAATTGTTTTTCTTTAGCTTTTCCATTATTTCGGAAATGGTTTTGATTTTGATTTGGTATTATACTTTTAATTTGTACACACCTGTATGATTTATGAGCACAAGTGTCAATAATTGCAGTAAGCCCTGTATTACAGGACAATGGGCCTCATTACGAGGTGGGCGGTAAGGGTTAACGGGCACCGGTAAGGATACCGGTGCCGGTAAACCCTTACTGCCCTATTCCGAGGTCCCTTAGCGGGTCCCGCTATGGGCGCCTGGTTTTAGCAGGTGCCCTTAGCGGGAGCCGCTAAGGGACCAGGGAGCTAATAACGGGCCCGCTATTAGCGGGCCCGTTATTAGCTACATCTCCATTCCCATTGAGCCCTATGGGGGCTCAAATGGGAATGGGGAATGGGGAATGGTGAATGGGGAATGGTTCTCGGAATGGGGACTTACCAGGTCCTCCAAGGTTGGAATGACCCGGTAAGTCCCTACTTCGACAACCCGGAATGCAGTAAGGGGGTAGCCATGGTGCTAATAGCACCATGGCTACCGCCTACCTCGTAATGAGGCCCACTGTTTAGTTAAGACCGATTCACCTTGAAGAAGCGTGCATAGGTGTTGCTTTATGGCCGCAAAAGAGTCTTAGCTTTTATGATGATTAATCTCTTCAGTTTAGGGCCACAAAAGATGCAGTGTTTTGTGGTTGAAAATTATTTTGAAAATGAGCTGAATTGCAACTCAACCTATATTTCCATTTATCTATGTCAATAATACAGGCAATCACTGTATTTACACGAGTCCTTGACTTTACTGTTTATTTCTATAATTTACTCATAGCTTTTTATAATTGGCAGTGGCGGGCGTGCAAGCATCAGCACACTTCATAAGAATCAAGCACTAGAGATAGGGTGCCTCACTGAAGTAGTGCGGGTGATACTTCTTAGCACAAGACAATGTAATAGGGGTACTCATCCGATTGTCTACACGTAAGAAGATAGTGCTGAATTTGTCACACAGTGTTGACATTGGGGTAACCCCTTCTCTGAGGATGCACACCTAGAAAAGCCTGCTTAATATTAATGTGATCTTTTGGACAATTGAGTAGGCCCATAGTCTAATTCTAGCATTGCTGGCCTATTGTATAATAGTGCGTTGTGCCCAAAGCGTGTTGTAACCCCATAACCCGGAGAATGAGTGACTTTGGTGAAAGCAGCTGGTTGCAACGCACAGGGACCGTTTTTTTTTGTTTTAAACAAATTTGCATACAAGTAATTAGAAACAGTAATCTGACGAAAAATAGTTGAAATAACATATATCCACCTACCGGTTATAAAGAATTACTTTTGTGATACTTGTTTTTTAGAATTGTGTAAAGAAAACGATGAGTCATTTTGGAAGAATGGTGAGGTTGTGAAGGATAAGGAGGACAAGGGCAAGTCATGGGGCAGATGGAGGAGTCTTTTGGGGTGGACGCAATTGGTACAAAGTCGGGTGAGGGGGGCACTGGCCCCTTTTAATGAAATCTAGAAATGAACTGGTAAGGCCGAGGTAAAACAGCAGGGGGGGCTCAAGGTGGTGATGAGGAGGAGGCGGGGATTCCACAACCCATACAAAGTCTGGTAAAAAAGATCGAATTTTAAAAAAGGGCAGAAAGGGCACAGCCAATTCGTCAAGGAAAAATCTTCGAAATATCCTCAAAGGGAATCTTGTTCATATAAAAAAAAGTCATAAAACCGTAATGGAAATTTGCCACTCAAAAATCGTCATAGAACGTGTGTCTTGGGAGTCACAGAATCATAACACAGCTGGACCCGCAGCTGCCTCTTGTGAGGCATCAGGGACATGCCCTTATATTAAGCATTAGAAAGGGGAGTTAGACCAGTTTTGTTTTTGCATTTTCCATTTCTTAGTCATTTTGGGACGCAGACGAGGCGGGCAATGGCTCCATAAGGTCACTTTCCACTTATCTGGGGGCCTGAGAAACTTGACGCGTGACGAGCTCTGCGCTTCCTGGGCTGCACTTATAAAGCCAGGGTACGTGCGGCCACGGACACTGAGCGCCAACTCGACGTTGTTTATTTTGAAAGCAACGTGACACAGCTGTGCACATAAAGGACGAGGCGCGCGTCATACAGCCACGGATAGGCCAGCAGCTCGCCGAAGCAGAAAGGAAGAGGCGTTCGTTTTATATAGCAGCAGATACCCAGTATCTGGCGTGACCAGACGTCCCGGTTTTCGCGGGACTGTCCCGGGCCCCCTGTCCCTCCATCTTGAGAGTTTTTATTTTTACATTAAAAAAACCCTGTCCCGGTTTTGTGGAATGTGGGAGTTACCACTGCAAAGTTTCAAGTTTCTATTCTTTATGTGAATTATCAACCAAACAAACGTTAAATTTGTTAACTCTATTTCATTATTTCTTGCATCTGAGGGTGTACTCGAACATCTGACCTTTCACCTCGGGAGGATAGCTCAGTGGCAACGTGCTCGCCTTGAAGGAGCGACCCAGGTTTAATCCCCGGGTCCGTGCTTAGAAACATCTGAGTATCAAGCGCGTTATAAATAACCTATCGTATCATTTAATTTCCTAACCACGGGCATTGATGGATTGCGCAACAGAGTTTAACAGCAGAGATATCACCCGTGCCTCAATTTTACATGATAGTCAAGGACAGTCTGTTTAACAGATTAAATATCACATAAAGGTGCTGGGTACAGGGGCAAAGGAGGCAACTGCTCCCTTGGTTCTTTAGCAATGGTTGCAGGAATCTCAATTTGCCCCCATAGAACTGGGTTCTAGCTGTACATCCCAGTGCCGTTTGGTGTATTTTTTAATTGGAGGGTCATACATTCCCCCCGCACCCGAAATATGCCAGAGTGAGCGAACGTAGCTAGGCAGCCTGAACCAATCATGAAGGGCAGGGAGACGGGGTGGGGGGTGGGGGGAGTGAGGCGAGAACATTTTTCAAATAATGGCTTAAATGGTGCATTTCACAGCACACCTTCTTTGAAAAATTGGGTAAAAAGCCAAGCAGTTTGCAATTGGTTTTGTAGGTCTGCAAGTCACCAACTGTGCACAGGAGCATTTCCCCAACACCTACCCATGATGCTTTCCCCCCACAATATATGCCAGTATAAAAACATGTTCAAGCTGCCTGTGCCCATACATTTCCATGCGGGCTACCCCAATGCATGCCAGCATTGCCATATAAGAACATTCTCATGTTTGCTTTGCACATATTGCCAGTAATGATACTATAAGAAAGCATGCACACACTTGTTCTGCCCAATCTATGGCAGTATTCCACATAGGAACATACTCCAGTTGGCTTTACATTTGAAATGCCATGCCACAGTATGAAAACAGGTCCAAACTGACTGCATCAAAATACCTCTCTAGCCATGTAATAACTACTTATTTATTGAACATTTATATGGCTCCTAGACATCAAAAAGTGTTTCCAGATGCCACAAGACAAGGGGGATGGGCGGGCAGGGGAGAAAAACAACAATAATAGTCCTACTAAGCCTTGTGACATTCGGATTGTGCAAGTGAGGTATCAGGAAGTGCAGGGGGAGGGGTAGAACAGGGCAAAGGGATGGTAGAAGGGATTTAATAGGGAGAGCGAGACGTGCTGGATGGAGGGGGCCCAGGGCTGGGCAAGTGCTAAAGGTTGCCCAGTTGGGAAGTGCTGGGTGCTAACCAGGGGGCAAATGTCAAGTGAGAGGAAGGGGGTGGACTGGCCTAGAGGCTAGTAAGAGAAGTGAGCCTGAGGGCAAGTGCTGGTAGGAAGGTGCATCGGGACAGACTGGTTGAATGAGGGCCTGACCCCAGTAAGACTCATAACGGTACACAGGCAACCAGTCGCAGTGGCAGGAGGAGACGAGCAGGGGAGGGGGAGAGAGGAGGAGGAGAAAAGGAAGGTCTTGAGAAGCTTTGGTACTTAAGGAGATACGGCTCAAGTCAGAGAGGGGCAGGGAGGCCGTTCCAGAGGGAGGCTCCTGCTGAAGCAAGAGATCTGCACCCCACTCTCTGCTTTAAGAAACGTCTGATCCGCAGACAGTTCGAGCTAGAGGATCGATGGACTCTAGCAGGGAGGTATTTAGGGAGAGAGGGTTGGATGTAGCGATGGTCACAAGCCACAGAAAGCCTTGTGGATGATGCAAAGGGTCTTGAATGTGATTCTTGCATTGACCGAGAGCCAGCGGAGAGATTTTAGGGCTGGAGAGATGCGGCCCCTGGGCTTGAGGCCAAGGATAAGTCTTGCAGTCTTATTCTGGATTAGTTGAAGGGGGCAAAGGGAGGAGAGAGGCAAATTAAGCAAGAGGCAGTTGCTGTAATCAAGCCTCTGAGGAGATGAAGTTGATAGCCGGCCTTCTTGGCAAGGTCAGCAATATGAGGTGAGAAGGAGAGAGAGGAGTCGAACATGACACCCATGTTTTAAGCCTCGCACATGGGTGAGGGGAGGCAGCCCAAGGAGGGCCGCCAGAGTGTAGGAGGTAAGGAGGGGATAGGAGAGAAGGATCCCAGTCTTACTGGCATTAAGGTAGAGATTGTTAGCAGCACACCATGCCTGAATAGCAGTCAGACAGTCGGGAATGAGAGAGGAGGGAGAGGAGGATGACGAGGGAAGCTTAAAGGAAAACTGTGTGTCATCATCATAACACTAGAAATGCGGAGATAAACTGGAGCTCAAGTAGGCCAGAGGGGCAAGGTAAATGTTGAAATGCTGCGCAAGAGGATAGAGCCCTGAGGGATGCAACAAGTCGAGAGTGAGGTAGAGGAGAGAAAAGGGCCTAGTTGCACTTGGGTGGGCCGATTAAAGAGGAAAGAGGTCAACCAGTCCAGTGCCCGGTCAGTGATACCCAGGGTATCACAGAGCTGATTTATGAGGATGGAATGATTGTGTCAAAAGCAGAAGACAGATCAAAGAGGATAAGGGCAGAAGGAGTGTTGGAGTTGAGGTTTGAGAGCAGGTCATCACAGGTGTTCAGGAGAGCAGTTTCCATGCCTGTGGTGGCTCTGACGCCAGACTGGTGGTCATGGAGGCAGCCAACAGATTCAGTGTGAAGGGTTAGTTGGGGATGACCAACTCCTTCAGGAGTTTGCCTAAGAAGGGGATAGTCGAAATAGAGCGGTAGTTAGCGGGGCAGGAAGGGTCCGCAGGTGGCTTTTTTAGGAGGGGCTGCACAAGGGAATGCTTGAGGAGTGAAGGAGCCAGTGGCAAAAGAGTGGTTACAGAACTCAGCCAGGGAGGTGGTGAGAGAGGCAATGTTGTCCTTGATAGTTCGAGAGGAGCAGGGAAGCACTTTCATAGAGCAGACTGTCTTGGTAAATTTGTCAGGTGCTATGCGTGGGAAGGAGGATAGGAGAGGGAAGAGTGAGCGGGACGGGGGAGGCCTCCATGCAGGCGGGGGAGGGAGGGGCGAAGAGGAGTGAGAGGAGAGGAAGTCCTGAGTTTTGGTTGTGAAATGGGAGGCCAATGCCGTGCAGAGGGCCCGAGAAGGGACAGGCGAATTGGAGACTGCAGTAGGATTGGCAGGTTAATTACAGATTTTGAAAAGTTCAGCCGTGTTGTTTGTGGCTCCAGAGATGCAGGATTGGATATGGGCCCATTTCTTGGAGCGGATGGAGAGACGGTATTGCCTTTGGAGCAGGCGACAGGCCAGTTTGTCAGAGGATGTGCTTGCAGCCAACCACTTCCGTTCCAAAGCTTTGCACATGCGTTTCAGCAAGGCTAGATCAGAATCATACCAGCTATTGCACTTGGAGGCTGGCTTCATGCAGATCCTCTTTGCAGATGCAAGCGTGTCAAGGGTGTTAGAGTAGGAGAGGTTAAGGTTAGTAAGAGCTGAGCCAGAATTTGAGTGAATAGTTGGAGTGAGGGGTTGAAGGTGGTGGAAAAAGCAGCTACTGATTCTGGCTTCATCAGAGAAGGAGAATGGCAGTGTGTGCAGAGGCTTAGCCTGGGAGCCAGGATCTCAAGCTGGGAGGAGAGCATGGTCAGACCAGGAGTGGGGAGAATTGAGAGAGTTAGACAAGGAGATATCAGCTGAGAGGAGCGCCTTCAAGGTGTGCCCAGCTGAGTGAGTTGGCCCAGAGGGAAGAATGGTGAAGGAGACAGAGTCGCAAAGATTGTGGAAGAGTAGAGTGGCGCATCAGGAGAATCCAGATGAATAATGAAATCACTGAGGAGGAGAAGCTTAGAAGTAGAGGTCATAAGAGAGGAGGCTAGGTCAGCCCACTAAGAAAGGAAGGGGAGATCGGACCAGGAGTCCTGCAGATGGTGGCGAGAGTGAGCAAGATGGTAGGAGAGATGCAAAGCTTGCAGACAAGATATTCAAAGGAAGAGTAGTATTGAGTCGGTATGATGGAAGCAGTTACCCATTCAGGGAAGACAAGGGCCACTCCGCCTCCAGAACTGTTAAGCCTGGGCTTCGAGAGGATCTTGTAACCCTCAGGAAGGAGAGTGTCAAAAGCAGTGACAGAGATGGCATTGAGCCACGTCTCGGTAAGAGCGAGGACATCAAGGTCAAAGTATTCAAGGAGTTGACAGATGCCAGGGGAGTGTTTGACAGCAGAGCAAGAATTGAGGGTGACTAGGTGAATCTGGTTGCCACATTAAAGGTCTTCCGAGGCAGAGTACAGGGGCAAGGTATACCCATCAGTAGGGCCGAAGAGGTAGAGGGTGGTAGCCAGAGGAAAGGGAGGAGTAGGTAGGAAGTTGATGAGACGGAAGACACCTGTCAAGAAGGAGGAGGTTGGACTTAGAGCCCAGGGCCATAATAGTGCCATTCTGGTAGACATTAATGATGCACCTAGATGATAGGAAGTGTGCCAAGAGTACCTCCCAGCTGGTTCCACCATTAATGGGAGAGGAAGAAAAAGGGGAGAGGATAGAGACCATATGGGGAGTCCATAGGTCAGGAGAGGTGACAGTAAAGAGGATGTCGGTAATAGTTTGCCTGGAGAAGCATTGACGTAGGTATCAGCTATGGGAAATCCTGGGTTGGAGACTAGGAGTGCTTTCTTAAATGTTTTCCTACCAGACTTCGAGTTAGGGGTAGGAAAGGCAATTAGAATAGATAGGAGAAATAGAGAGCACCATAGTTACACAGAGGGGCTGGAGAGCAGATGAAGGGACTGCACAATGCACGACAAACTCACCAGAAGAGTTACATGCAACAAGTGAAACAGTAATCAAGAGTAATGAGGAGTAGGGCCTAGCTTACAAAAAGGCAAAGGGGGGCAAGAACAGTTTACAAATGAAGGTCAAGGTAAGATAAAGGGCATATCAATTGACATGGCAGTATTTTACAGTACGGTACTTTTTTTAAACACATCCAACAGTTTTCTAGTGGTCCGATTCGATTGTCCCAATAGGTGAGTAAAAGCACACTTTTTAGCCCATCAACAATTTGTTAGTAGGCAGATTGGATTTTCCTAATAGGTGAGTAAAAGCACACTTTTTAGCAAATCAACAATTTGCTAGTAGGCAGATTTGAATTATCACGCTTGCTTGCTTTATCAATGATGCCCAAAACAAGATGTCATGCCACAGTAAAACGTGGCTAGACTAGCTGCACCAAAATGCCAGTCTAGCCACGTAATAACATCACTGATCATGCTTCCTCTATCAAAGCTGCCCAATAGAAACTGTCATGCCACAGTAAGAAATGCCAGTTTAGCTACATAATAATACTTATCACGCTTACTTTATTAAAGATGACACATACACATATTTAAATTAACTTACCCTCGGTTCCGGTCCTGAGGTTTACTACCAGCACTCCAGCTCCCACATATTACGAACAGGAACCAGGTAGCATAGAGCACTTTCTGGTTCCTGGACATGCATGCAAGAAAGAGCCACATCCATTTGTATTTGCTGGGAAGAGGAGGAACACTGCCTCACACATACACACATGCAGTTTCCCAGCCAGGATCCCCAATGGCCCATGCAAGGTTGGGGAAGCAATATACCCTTGGCTTTGTATAGCTCATTGTACATGTGCGGGTGGGGAACAGAACTGTCAAGTGCAAACCGCCATCTCTTTGACAGTTCAAGCCAAGCCAGCTCATCAGCACCCCTCAGCTGGAAAAAGCAGCTGAGGGGGCACTCAGTGTTTATCCTGGGCTGGCTCCTTGGCTCCTCCATAATGGATGAGGGTGCCCGTAGGTGGGTGACCTCTCGCCCATTATGGATGGCCTGCCACTGGAGCACCCTCATTGAATCTTTGCACAGGGCCAGTGTGGCTGGAGATAAAATACTGTTGACTTTGAAGTCATGTCAATGAATTGGACTGTTGATAATGCAGTGATTTTGAGCACATTAAGGGACTCATAGACACGCCCTATAGTAAAAGGCTACCAGGGTACCTCAGCAGGTTAAAATTTTAAAATTCCTAATATAAAAAACCAAGTGCTACAAAATCTGTTAAGCTAGGGGATGGGTTGGGCTGGTCACTTGCTTATATTCAGAGCAGGGGTCCGGGAATTTCTGCCCCCGTAGTGAAAATTAAAAGTTGGCATCCATGAAGCCACAGTTTAATTTCCTAATAACTGCTGTCAGCACAATAGCAGCATGTATTTATGAATAAGCAGTTTGACAAGCATATACCATCTTTAGAAATATACACTGTGATAAAACACAAAGGAAGGGGCACTGAAAATCTAGTGTATTTGTGTGGTAGTCCTACAAAAAATAAACACATTTTAAAGAGAACTAGTGAATCTAAGTTTAGGAAGCATGTTTCTGCTTGGCCATATCTTTTTGTTTTTCTGTGCAAGTGTAAGCTGCACATTTGGAAAACAAGGGTATGACCAGCATGTAGGGAGCCTCTTTAAATAGGCTCCCATCCCAGTAACATTCATGGCCCATTGATTCCAATGGTGTACCTTTCCGGGCAGAAGACAGAACACAGTTTAAGTAAATAGAGCCTGCTAACGCTTGGTTGACTGTGGAGGAAAGGAGCACCTCTAACACTCATGCAAAGCGTTCTTTGCACGAGGGGGTGGGGATAGGCCATCAATTAGGGGGACAAAGCAGCAAATAGTGGGACAATTGCCCCCCTTTGCCTCCCTCCAATGCCTATGACCACAGCTTGAGAAGCAGGGAAACGTGTCATGTGAAAGCGAGAGGGGGTCACCTGGTGCATCCAGGCTCTATACTTTCCCACAGATCAACATGTTCTTGGTGTCGTCCAGGTTTACACCGGCTCTCGCCGCACTGTCCATGATATTTCCCGGTGCTTGGTCTATTTGAATTAATTACCTGGATTCTTCTTCTTATATTGGGTCCTTTTGCCACTTTTTGATGTCGTTACTACACATGGCTCTGTATGCTCATTAGTGGGACAGTGGAAGCGCAGATGAGAAACCTGTGGTGCTGATGTGTGCAGCGGCCAGAAGTACCCGGCTCCTGTGTGCTGATCTGCTGTCTGCGAATTTGGCAGAGACACTTGGGACTATGTTATCCATAGGGAAGAGCCCAAGATTTCGCAGACTACAGCACTTTGGGTCTGGTTAGCTGCTGATGTGGAAGAGGTTGATAGGGCTAAAGAGAAGAACTTAGTCGTGGCTCAGTTAGTGTTGATGCACACATGGCTAGACCAGTCTGTGGAGAGATTGTGTGTGTGGTGTAAGGAGATTTTAGAGGGGAGTTGGTTAGTCAGGAGAAGAGGTGAGTAGAGCTTACAGACCAAAACAGCCTGTAACCCTCTACTCCCACCCCTGACCTGTCTTTTTCATAGCATACCTATCACTTTTTGGTGCCATTGAGTGAGAGTGGCAGCATACTCACAGGACAATCAGCTTATTGCTCCTCAGGGTTGGAGACAGCACATAGCCACATTTGGAATGGTTTCTGCCACAGATTGTGTTTGTAAAAGGAGTGGCTAATCTAAACAAGGTTGGCATCTTTAATGTGACATGCATCTACCTGAGTGTGGTGTGGATGGTATGGCGGCAGAGAGCAGGCTGAACAGAGAAGTTGCCGGAAGAGGGGAGTGAGTGATGGAATGTTGCAAATGATTGACAGCTGGCCCAGAGTTCAAGGTATGTGATTGGGAGAGCCAGAAAGCTGAGCTGGACCTGTAGTGGTTGAAGGCCACCACCTTAAATTAAAAACTGCAAGGGATATAATAGGTCTTGTCAGGGGGCCCAAGTTTAGGGCGCCCTCCTATGTTAATAAAGGGAGTGGGCAATGCATGAATGTAGTGTGCTGAAGTACACTCATTTGTAATTGTATCTTTGCAAACAGGGTTTTCACTGGTATGACTCTTAGCTACTGGAAGCTCCTTGCCACTTTATTGTTGTAACATTTGTAAACCGCAACATTCACCACAAAGATAGTCTCTCTGTGCTGATCGAAGTGTGGCCAGGGACGTCATTTCACCAAAAGGCCAGGGGTAGCAGAAGTGATATCACACGACCCTTGACATCTGATGACATCACCGGAAGTGATGTCATTTGACACTACTCTGAAGTGACATCACGGGAAGTTATGGAACACAACCTTTCAGCCCTTGAAAAAACAGGAAGTGGCATTGCATAGGCACAATGTGAAAAATATGTTTACGCTGCCACTGTAATGTGATATACATTTCATACAAGAATGGATCACCATATGTATCATTAATATCAGTGTGTATAGGCCCATATTACCAAATTACTGTGAATACAAGCAGACGTCCAATGTCAAATGATAATGATGTGTTATTATATAGCACTTACGCTTAAGCGCTTTATATAGAACAAATATACATACAATATCACCCAACCTGTGTTGGTACTCATTTATCAACCTCAGAAGGATGAAAGGCTGAGTTGGCATTGCTGGGATTGGAACTAGCAACCAGCAGATCACACACACATCGCAGAAGCAAGCTCTCAACCCACTGAGCTATTTTACTGCCTCAAGCTATCTTACCGGCTATAGTAAAATGAGCAATTACATGTATGAATGGTCTCAAAGTCAGAAAGCAAATTACACACTCTAGTGGATGCCATTAAACTGGTAACTGATATTTAACAGCAGGCCAGTTCCTTTGCAGGTCTAGTGCAAAGTTGGCCACATGTCAAGCCTGCGTGGATCTACTTTTCAGACTTCAGAGGTTGGCAAACTACATACCATTAGGAGGGCCATCAGGCCCTTCTGTTGTGCAATTCCTTCCTCCTCACTATGCATTGGCCAACGTGGACCGCATGGCAGCGCACCCTGGTGGTGGAGTGGCCATGATCCACAAAACTAACTACACAGCTGTTTTCACAGTCCCTAAGCACTCTTTAAAAAATGAATGCTTACTAGCCCGTATCAATGTCTCTCCCAGCTCAACTTTTAAAATTCTGGTGGTCTATCAGCCCCATGGGGCCGACCGCGCTTTTAATGCAGATTTTCCTGCATTAGTTTTAGAATTACAGATCCAATATCCCAATTTGCTCATTGTCTGTGATTTCATTCTCCCATTAAATTCTGCCACAGCTGGGCAGGTTGCCAATTTGATGGCCTTGATGCTCGATCTAGGACTTCCCCAGTGGGTGGTTGAACCCACCCACCAAAGAGGGAATGTCTTGGACCTGCAGCGTCCATCAGTACTAGTTCTCCCAGTCCAGTAGTTTGGTCCCGTCCCTTCCTGGTTCCATTTTCCTTCCTTTGTAGACTTCCGTCTCCATCTTTGGCGAAACCTTCTATTTTTAAGCACAGTTGGCGTAGGGTGTCTAACCCTGAGCTTACCACTTCCCTGATAGCGCACTGTGGGCAGGTAGCAAATTGATCCCTGGCTACTCTTGATACCGCATTTAAAGTCTCTGCTGATTCACTGGCTCCCCTCAGATTGTGCAAACAGAGATCCCGCTCTACGGAACCCTGGTTCTCTGAGAAACTAAGAAGTGGCAAACTGCTTTGCAGAAACAATGAGAGAAAATGGCGTGCTTCTTATTCTCCTGACGCCAAATCATTCTTTCGTCGTACCCTTACTGCCTATCACAAAGCAGTCATAAATACCCAAAAAAAATTTTTTTTCTCACAAGGTACATGGTGCCCTCAATAAACCTAAGGCCCTCTTTGATCTCATTCACTCTCTGTCTACTCCTGAGAAGGTTTGTGTGCAGGTGACATCTTCGCAGGCTTTGTGTGACTCTCTCCTCATTCTTTGTGACCAAAATTACCACCATCCGGGATGAGATATACAGGGAGTCACCTCAGATATCATGGCATACAGCCCATGCTGAGCCTCCCGTGGCCCAGGGACAATGGTCTAACACAAATGTGTTAGAGGCTATCCAGCGCCTAAATCAGCCTCATACCCTTAGCTCTTCTGAAGGAAGCATCGGGTGGCCTAATTGCTCACATTACTGCTGCTGTTAATGTATCTCACTAGATCCTGATGCGCTGTCTAACTATCGCCCCATCTCTCTTCTTCCCTTTCTAATGAAGGTACTAGAAGCACTGGTTTCTCCCCTGCTGTCTACCTTTTTGGAATCATCCCATTATTTTGATTCATTTCAGTCTGGCTTTCGGCCGGGGAGAGTCACAGAATCAGTCTTGAACTCGGTTCTAGACGACCTAGCATGCCTGGTGGATCAGTGGGTGTCGGAGCAGTTCTGCTGTTGGATCTTTCAGCTGCTTTCGACACAGTTGACCATCCTACCCTGTTCTCCCGGCTCTCTGACACTGGTCTGTCTTGCCAGGTACGCAACTGGTTCGTGGCCTTCCTGGCCGATTGCTCCCTTTTTGCTCTACTCAGCTTTCACTATTCTGTGGTGTCTCTCAGGGTCCTGCTCTGTCAGCCATTTTGTTTAATGTTTATATAAGGCCTCTCCTGCTTCTTATTTTGATATTATTCCTATGCTGACGATACCAAAATCTTGGTTACCCTGGACCTTTCTCAAGCTGACACAGCGACACGGCTGAAGAAGTGTCTTGAGGATCTCGGATCTTGGATGAGAACCAATTGGTTAAAACTTTTTGGCAGTAAAACTGAGGTCCTGGTCATTGGGACCAACTCCCTCACTCGATTTTGGACTGCAGAGTTCTGGCCTGCCTCCCATGGCCCTCACCCAGTGCCTGTTTCATCGATCAAGAATCTGGGGGTCAGAATTTCGTCATCTCTTGCCATGGGTGAGCAGGTGGCGGCAATCTGTAATACTAGGCACTTTAAGCTCTGGATTCTGCGGAAGGTTCTTCCTTTCATCCCAGCAGAGTGTCAGGCTCCAGTGGTGGCAGTGTTGGTGCTGAGCGGGCTGGATTACCGCAACTCACTTTACCTGGCACAACCTTGTTACCTTCTTAACCGGTTGCAGCTACGCCAAAATGCGGCTGCCAGAGCTATTTTCCGCTCCCCCTTTGAAGCTCACATGTCCCCCTTGTTAAAGCAACTCCACTGACTCCCTGTGGAAAGATGCATGCTTTTCAAGGCTCTGTGCATGTTACATCAGGCCTTTTATGGCCTTGGGGTGGAATACCTGCAGGAGAAATGTCTACCCTATGTTCCTACATGTATGTTGCTCTCTCATTCCGCCCAGTTAGTGGCAGTTCCTCGGATCAGACTTTCACGAACAGGCAGTTGTGTGTTCTCAGTAGCGGCTGCCAGAGCTTGGAATCTTCTGCCTCTCACTCTATGTGGGACTGAGGATCATTTTATCTTCTGCTGGCTGCTGAGAATGCTCCTATTTTAGTATTTACTTCAATATAGCTTCCCTTCTGCACAATTAGCACCATGAAGCCTCCGGGTGTACATGCACTCAATACATTCTTTTAACATAACATAACATAACAGGGTTGATAACTGTATATTAAAGAATTTAGAGTAGCGCAGGGAAAGCAGCGCACTCACACGGCATCCCATGCTCTGGGCACTCGTTACCTCATACATGCAAACAAACATCCTGAACAGCATGCCGTGGAGATAGGAGACACATTACAACAAACCATTAATTGTAGCACAATTAAATCAAAGGTCACTTAATGTGCCATGGTCAAACATTTCTACACTGTACACAAGCTTTTAGGCACAAGGATTTTGTCAAGTGACCAAGGACACCAAACTGGAAAATCTTGTGATGACCATAACAGAGTCAGCGGCAGAAAAAAAACATTCTATAACTGCAACTTGCGAAAAAAAAAAATACATAGTCCGAAATTAATGCTTATTCTACTCTTAATGCTTTTTTGAGGTTTTTGTCTGCATTGTGAATTTGAGGTGTTTAAGAACAGACTAAATCAGTGACTCATCTTGTTATTTTTTTAGGGGTAGCAATGGAGAGCACAGGGGTTGCAGATGCGGCCCTTAACGACCCCCAAATGACATCCCTGGGTGTGGCTAGTGGAACTTGGCCGATTCCTGTTGGAAGAGCCATGTTTTCAAAACTCTGTCGCCAGGGTCGGATTGGGACAAGAAATAGGCCCGCTCACCCAAAAAAAGTGGCCCACCCCTCATCTAAAAAAAGTGGCCCACCCCTCGTCTCACGACCCTTGACCTCTGATGACATCAAGTGATGTCATTTGACCCCACCACAAAGTGACATCCCGGGAAGCGATGAAACACAACCTTTCACCCCTTGACAAAACAGGAAAGGCATCAAATGGCATTGTTCCTAAGCACACTACGAAAAAAATGGTTATATCACGGTAAAGAGATATATATTTCATACATGAGTGGATCACCATATATATCATTAATACCTGTGTGTATAGGCCCATATTACCAAATTACTGTGAATGCAAGCAGACGTCCAAGGCCAAATGATAATATCTGATTGTGTAGCATTTATGCTTAAGCTCTTTTTTTATAGAACAAATATGCATACAGTATCATCCAACCTGTGTTGGTACTCCTTCGACCTATGAAGAATGAAAGGCTTTTTGAAAAGAAAAAAAAATTTGAAAAAAAATATGTATTTTTTTCAATTTTTTTTTTCCCAATCAGCCCAGGTGTGGCCAGAAACCGGCCCCCACTCCCCAGGGACGATTTCGACCCTGTCTGTCGCGACTGAGGTGGTGTTTGATGGATTGGACCTAGGAAGGGAGACAGTTTCAAATTTGTGAAGTATTAAGGGGAAAGGCTCATCCACCAGAGCAGGATTTGTTAAAGTAGGGTGACCCGACGTGCACTGTATGTGAAATGTGGAGGAAATAAAAGGTGATTCTAGGCAGCTGACGGACCGGGAGAGTGATGGGTCAAGTCGAAGTAACGGGGGCCAGGTGGAGAAGGTCAAGAGTTGGTGAGACCTGTTTGTGAGGAGGAACCTCCCCCCCTCTTTTTGCTGTTGAGTTTGAGACAGTTGTCTCTGATCCAATCTTGAAAACTGACATACATTGGTGTAGAATCCAGCATGTTGTAAAAACAGGCATGTTTTGCACAAATACACATGACTGACTACTGGCAAGAAAGATGCAAAAGGAGGATCATGTAAAGGGGAGTTGATGCCCCCTAAAGGCTGCTGCTCAGACTACCTGACTCCAAAATAAAGCCCTTGTATCAATGGCATAAGGGGCACCTATAAATCACTGCAGTGCTTATGTCCCGCTATTAGAGGCCTCAAGGTTTACCCAAAGTCTGGATATGTCTCTAGGTGGCAAGAATTTTGTTGCCTTGAACACAATCTGACAGCCCACCATCGTTTGTTTTAATGTTACATGATTTTTTGGTAGTGGAAAGGTTGAGCCAGACAATTTGCTCTGGTATGGCCTGCTTTTAATATATAAAATGTGAAAAGGAATTGTTTCCCTGGAAATGACTGGCTGGCAGAGTCCTCATGTTCATTAGAAGTTATGTTAGGTTCCCTCCCCTGGCATTTACATGGTCTCTAGGCGCTCTGGCAGATCTGAAAGCGAGGGGCGCTGAGTTTGGTTAGTGGAGAAGAGATGGAAAAATTAAGTCCTACGAGTCCGGCGGGTGGCTTTTTCCTAGGTGTTCTGTGTCAAGAGCATAGGGACACTTGTGTCCAGAGGGGAGTCTTGTGTGCCTGTGGGGCTAGGGTGCCCTGGCAGGGGCTGTGGTATGTAGATTGATAGTAGAGGTTATCATTCTGATTCTTTATATCTTTTGGCAGGGATGTTCAATTGCCCTGTCTGGGTGGCTTATGTGGTGTATGTAGTGTGCATTGGAGCGTGGAATGAAATATGTGTGTGTTAGTGACGAGGGCAGTTAGTGGAGACCTTGATGGGTTAGTTGGTGAGTGATGTAGACAATCTTGATGCAATATATAGCTTTACTAAAATTCTATGGCCCCTCTGTACAGGTTCCCCTCAGCCATTAGGGCATACTAATAAACACAAGGGAACTCACAAAACGGAGTACTTGTGATACTTGTGTCGGCGAATGTCATTATTCTTATTATGCCATTAAGATGGCTCAGTGGGTCGAGCTCTTGCTGCTGCCATCTGTGTTTGATCCATGGAAAGCCAACTGAGCCTTTCAACCTTCCGTGGTCCTAAAATGAGTACCAACTTCAGTTGGGTGATAGTGTATGCATATATGTTCTATGTAAAGAGCTTAGGTGTACGCGATATATGATAACTCATAATTTCTGGGTTAAATATGTATACACTTATATGTGGAATTATTTTTGGTGATTTGTAAGGCACCAGATGCAGTGGTCACTGCTTCAGAGAGTTATAAGGCCAAAACAAAGAAGTGATGGCTGGAAGGTTTATAATGAATCTTAAACCTCTGGCAATTGCTCTGGGCAAACCTCCAGACCATCGTTCTTCACTTGCCAAGCCATTACACAAATGGGAAAGACCATATTCAAATCAGGCTTGGTCCCACCCCCAAAGCAGCAGTCCAGCCCGAACTGCTAGATCACATCCCTTTCCACAGGAGACCACAAGTATCAGTGAGGAGTAGCTTGGTTCTCTAGGCCCAGAAGGCGTGGGACCCACATCTGGGCATACCCGTCCCGTTAGGCGCTAGGGGGTTGCAGTTTGGGCTGCGCTCCCGATCCTGTTGTGGGGGTGCTTTTTTCTAGGTCATGGGCAGGGAGCGTGGGTACTGTGAGCCGTTTAGCACTTTTGGCTCCCTGTGTGCAGCGGGACCTCTGGTGCTCGCAGTAAGGTGCGGTAGAGTACAATTCGTCAGTAGTTGTGTGGGCATTTCACAGGGGAATGTAAAACTAAAATACTTCGTGCAGCAGTGAAAGCACAGGGTTACTTTTTTAGTAAGTCCCTGTGGGCAAATTAAGAGAAGGGGGTCCCTGGCATTGGATTGCGCTGTGGGCGGGTGATGGGGAAAGTTGAGGGGAGTACAAAGGGAGGTAAAAAAACAATAAAAAAATTACACAAATAAACACATAATAAATAAATAATATGAAGGTTAATTGCTGTTTCAGCAGAGGAGAGTGGTGAGAGATGGGGTTGTCATGGCTGGGGGGCTATTTGACGCTCGGGCACTGAGGGAGGCCTTGAGTCTCATAAGTAGGGCATCCAAGGCCCAGCTGGAGGGTGTGGTACACGAGGTTATTAGGGAGAGAGGGTTTAAGTTGGGGTAGGTCCCAGCGCAGGGCGTCCTCGGACACGGCCCACACGGTAGTGGTGGTGTGCATCTCTACATGGGGGGACAGAAGAAGGGAGGGCCAAAGAAAAGGAAAAGGGGGCCAGGAAAAGTAGGGTGTGTAAAGACTGGAGGGGGATTCTGTACTCCTTCCTTCCATATGGCAGAGTAGAAGCACAGAGCACTCCGGCCAGGATTCTCTATGCGGAAGTGAAGGACGAGCAATCAAGGCTTAAGCTCTCAGGAGGTGATGCAGGCTGTTTCTTAAATACAGTGTAGTCCCCAAGCCCCCACAAAGGAATGTCCACACACTATGCTAGGTGATAACACAGTTCTTTAAATAAATAAGGTTCAGAATATATACACAATCAATAACACACTTTGTACTCTGGCAATTCTAATATGGTAAATATTTACAATGTCTATGTGGTACCACAGTTACCTCTTGACTCCTTTAAAATGCACCAACTGCTGACAGTTTCAATGTTATACAAATCAAATAGTAAAGTGAATCAACAATAGACATAGGAAGAAGACAAGTTGGGTTAAACAAATGGCAGAACCCTTTGTCTCTACCAAAGACACAGTTCTGTGTGAGGATCCCCCCACCTGGGCATCCTGTAAATAAAGGGTATCAACAAGCATAGTCCATATATTTTTAAGATAGTCTTGTTTCCTGCTATAAATGTTCAACTACACCAATGTACCTGGTTTAGCAGAGTTTCTTCGATGGTTCGTTGACTGATCCTCATGGGTGAACTCCCTTTACGACAGGAGCCACATGGCGTCGAGATTCCGCGAAGAAATGTGAACACTGTCGTGAAGAGAGCAGCGACGACCTTCGCAGTGCTCGTCGACAATCGGTCATGGACGTCCTGTGAAGATGAGGCGTATGGTGCACCTTGATGACAATAGTTTGTTGCCGCAAAGCAGATGGATGAGGAACATAGGCCCAGAAAGGGTGTGGGTTCGTCGTCGTTGGCATCGACGATCGTGACTCGACCACGGCTGGCTTTCGGATCTTTGTTGGTCTCTTTGTGGACATCAGGTGGCGGGAAACCCACCAGCGGATTCTCCTCAGTTCGTTGACAACCTTGACTTTCTCTGGCGGGACAATGCGGTCGACGATGATGGCAAGGGAGTCTTGGCTTTCAAAGTGTCTTAGGCAAAGGTGGAGCATTGCGGTCCCGGTCATCGAGCAGCGCCGCATCAAGCTGTCCCTGCTTCTGGGCAACACGGCTCGACGGACTTCCAGCTGTTACAGCAAACCTCCGAACCCTGGTCGATGAAGATGGACTTGGATGTCCGGGTGCTTCACTTCAAGTTCTTGGTGGACCCTGTCTCCAGTCGTCAGCCATTCGAGGACTGACTTCCAGGGCGCCTTGAAGAAGATCAGCTTTGCACAATGTTCCCTCGAAACTTAGGAAGAGGTCTCCTAGCCAGGTCCTCTCTTGGATCAGTTCTTGGTGACACGACAGCTTTTGGATTGCATCGAAGGAAAGCAACAGTAAAACCTTCTTCTTCCAGCTGGGTTTCAAGGTTAAGCATCACGTTTCAACTTCAGCTTCTGAACAATTCTGGTAAGTGAGAGGTCCCTAGATATACTGTTCTGTCTCTCATTCAAACTGCTTAGCCAAGCTCAGGCAGCCAATCATTCAGAAGGGCATTCAGCAGGCAGTCAGCCAATCAGGCTCAAAGTTCATTTAGGCCATTCTCTTCCATCCAGACACTCACAACAAGGAATGTGGATTGGGGCAAGCACTCAGCCTTTCAGCACACCCCACTGCATTCATACCAGTTTTGGGCAGGGCTGTCTCATTCATTGTGTCACACACCAGACACCAGACACCCATTACATGTAATGTATATTGGTCACACACTCCATTCACCCAAGTGCATGTACCCATAACATACATTCATCGGGAAGGCTTCAGCCAGTCTGGCCTGGACTTCCCCACAATACCATATATGGAAAGTCCACCCAACAGCCAGTCAGGGGAAGGGACAGAGTCAGGGCTTCCCAGGACTTTGGTAAAACAAGGTAACAGGCAATAGAAAGCAAGTGGCCACAGGGGCCATCTTGTCTCTTATCAGGAATCAACTGATTCCAATGGCAGGGCCTGGGTATCCCAAAATGGAGGATACTCAGAGCACCTGTCAAATTTAGCATGGAGCGGCCACCAGCCCATAAACTGCTCTGTGGGCCACACACAGGTGCCCAAAACATACACTAGGGTTACAGGGTTGTACTCCCACTCATGGGTGCCATAAGGGTATCCCAAGGATATGTTCTTCACAACCAAAAAGAGGAAGAGCTGCACTGCCATGAGTCCCACATGGACTCCTGTGCAGAAAACAACACAGAACACACATGATAAGGGAGTACAGGACAAGGACATGGAGGCCCTGTCCCTCCAAAGCATTTCAAGCATCACAGGGTGGACATGCTTAGGAGGGCCAATAGAGGTCCAGGGGCAGCAGGGACTTCAGGCAGATAGAGGGAAGATGGGCATATTGGGGTGGGTGTGGAGGACATAGGTACTAGGGAGAATGGGGAAGAAAGCGAGGGGGTGGGGATAGGGATAAAGCAAGGGAGCAGGAAGTGGCAGTGGTAAAGAGGGGGCAAGGGACGAAATGCCTGCAGAAAAGTGCAGGGAGAAGAAGGCGGACGCTCTCCCAGTAGTTGGCAGAATAGGGGCTAGGTCCAGGACGGTCTCCGCTGACAGCGATGAGGAGCGTAGAGGGCGCAGCACGGCCCCTGCTGCCCCAGAAGAAGAGGAGAGAGAAGCGGATGGGTTCAGGACGGTCCCTCCTCCAAGCGCTGCTGAGCAGCCGAGAGTTTGCAGTATGGCCCCTAACACAGAGGAGCAGAGGGCAGAAGTCAGGACACCTCACTCAAGAAGAGCAGACCAGGAGGGGGTTGGGACAACCCCTGCAAGAAGACGGCACATGAGCAATGGTGTGGATGCCCGTGATGGCGAGCATAAGATCTATCTCACTGGAGAAGTGGCAGTGATGTGACTAGGATGGCGCGATTGGCCAGCATGGACAGACCTCCACGAGGAGAGCAAGGAAGTGGATTGGGGTGGGCGGGCCATGGGGAGAAACGATGGGGAGGTGAGTGCATGGGCTTTGGTGAGAGCAGAGGTCAGGAGTGTAAGCACGGTGGAGGTGCAGACAGATCAGGTACCGGAGCAGAGGGCACCGGCGGTGGCAGAGTTTAGCGCTGGGGAGACTAGTGAGGATGCAGAGAAGAAGTTACCCTATATGTGTATTACAAAGCTACTGGGAGCACACTTGAGGGTGGCTAGCAATGACAAGATTTGGGCGGGATACTTTGTGGACGTGATTAAGCTTCTACAGAGGGAAGTGAGGGTGAAAGAGGGATCAAAAGCGGAGGCACAGGACAGCCATTAGCAGCATGCTGGGCTTTCAATAAGAAGGGATGCTCCAGGGCAGTCTGTAAGTTTTGGCACGAGTGCAGCAGGTGCGCAGGTTGGCACCCTGTCATGCAATGTTTCGCGGCAGGTGACAGAGGGAGGGGCAGGGCGAGGGGTTGGTGGGAATGGCCTATACTCCAGTTAAATTGGAAATTTTCTAGGAATGGCTGTGTTTTTACCCAGATAGGGTGGCAGATATGATTTTAGAGGAAGAGTTTCGGGAGGGTTTTAGGTTGAGGTATCAGGGTGTTAGAATGCAGAGGTGGGCAGAAAATTTGAGGTCTGCACGGGAGAGACAGGATATTGTAAGATTGAAGCTGGAGAAGGGCGTTGCAGAGGGGAGGGTGGTTGGACCCCTTGTGGATCTGCTGGGTGACTTGGTGGTGGCCCGTTTGGGGGTAGTACCGAAGAAGGTGGACAGAGAGTTCATACTGATCCATCATTTGTCATGGCGAGAGGGCATGTCACTGAACAACTTTATTGCCCCAGAGGATTGTGTGGTGTCCTACGTGAGCATGGATCAGGCAGTGGGGCTTGTGAGGGAGAAATATCGGGGAGCATTTATGGCCAAGTGTGACATCAAGCCTGCTTTCAGGTTGCTGCCGGTGCATCCACAGGATATTTGGTTGTTGGGGATGCAATTCGAGGATGAGATATTTGTAGACAAAGCATTGCCTATGGGATGTGCAGTGTCTTGTGCATTGTTTGAGTGTTTTAGCTCTTTCCTGCAGAGGGGTTTCACGTACAGATCAGGTTTTGATGGGATGCTGCACAATTTGGATGATTTTTTTTTTATCAGTGGGGCGGGGAAAAATGAGAAGTGTCAACACATGGTGGAGGTTTTTCAGGAATTGATGGTAGAGTTGGGAGTTCCTTTGGCAGAGGACAAAATGGAGGGGCCGGCAGTAGTTTTGACTTGTCTTGGGTTTGTTTGAACTAAATTCAGTGGCAATGGTCTCACACTTGCTGGATGCCGAGGTGAGAAAATTGGTACAGTTGCTGCAGAAGGCGGGGGTGGTGCGTAAAATGATGCTGGTGGACATTCAGAAGTTGTTGGGGTACCTGAATTTTGCGTGCCAGCTAGTGGCTCCGGGACACACATTCTGCAGAAACATGGCATGGTCTATGGTGGGGTGAAACAACCGCACCACAGAATAAGGATGTCAGGGGTTCTCAGGGAGGATTGCAAGGTGTGGTTGCGATTCTTGGAGGAGTGTCAATGTGGCTGCTAGGGGACCCAGTGTCTTGGAAGGTGCAGGTTTTCAGTGTTTTGGGGTGTACTGGAGGGGCAGATGGTGTGCAGAGATGTGGGCAGAGCACTGGAGGAAAAGGGTAAGCATTGCATTGTTGGAGTGCTTTCCATTGCTGGTGGCTCCGGATTTATGGGGCAGAAAACTGGAGATCAACAGGGAAAATTTCAATGTGGAATATATGACAGTGGTTAATGTGGTGAACAGACAGTCTGCCAGGGATAAGAGGGTGTCCATGCTTTTGAGGGGGTTTGTTTTGCGCTGCCCAATCCAGAATATTGTGTTTAAGGCACCCCATGTTCCGAGAGAGGCAGAGATTCTGTGAGTTGGCAAAACAAGCAGAGGTGGATTGGCAGCTAGTGAGAGCACTACATTTAGTGGATGGTTCACTGTCTCCAAGTTCATGGGCAGCATACAGGAGAGCCTGGTTGAAGTTTTGGAAAGGGGAAGCAGCAGGGGAGTTGCTAGGTCTGGAAAAGACCCGGGGCTAAGCTGATGTCAGAACTGTTGGGACTGGGGGCTAGCTAGTCTTTTGGCTGTAGCTCCTGGGATTCTATCAGGGGCTACAACCAAAAGATCAGGGGCTATAGCCCCTTAGCCCCCCCTAGCAACGCCCCTGGGAAGCAGGGGTTGGAGAGGGAGAGGTGATCGAGAAGAGAGAAGGGGTTGTAGGTCAAAGGATCGACAACCAAAGGATCGAATGGTCAAAGGGTCGACACCAAAGGACCGAAAACAAAAGGATCGAAAAAATGTGCCCCCCAAACACCCGTTTTTTGTTTTCGGTCCTTTGGTGTCGATCATTTGACCATTCGACCCTTTGTAGTCGACCCTTTGACCGGACACCGAGAGAAGGAGTGAGGGCATAGTAAACTTCATAATGGATTGATTAGGGAAACTGTGGTCTAAGGCGACGATAACAGGAAAGGTTGCCGGTATTGCGTTCTACGGCAAGTGTTTCTGGGGTTTACAGCCTATTGTTGGGGAGATGGCGATTAGAATACTTGAAGGCTGCGCAAGGGAGAAGGGGAAGGTAAAGGATGATAGACGGGCAGTGACAGATGTGTTGTTGGGTAGGTTGTATAAAGTGATTGGGGGAATATGCAAGTCTTTGAGGGAGGGGGACATGTTTACAGCATGCTTTACGTGGTTGTTTTTTGGGCCTTTCCAAGTCTCAGAGTTAGTATTGAGGGCAGGGAGAGAAGGGGAACTGAGATGGGGGACATACTTTTGTCAGAAAACAGTGTAGATATTAGGATCAGTAAATCAAAGACGGATTAAGTGGGAAAAGGTCTTTTGGTTCATCTAGACAGGGGGGTAAGGATTTGTGTCTGGTAAAGGCTGGGTTAGAGTGGCAGAGGAGATGTCCAGGGAGGGAAAGTTTGGTTTTCCAACATCAGAATGGGGAAGGTGTGACAGCGGGGCAGGTTCAGGGTGTGATGAGGTAGGGTTTGGCAGCATTAGGAGAGCGGCCTGAGGAACTCAGGAGTCATTTTTATAGGATTGGAGCTGCGTCGGAGGGTACTGTGCTGGGCTTGACTGAGAGGGGCTTGAAGAGTTTGGGACGGTGTAAATTCACAAAATATAAGATGTACATCAGAGAGCTGGACAAAGGGAGTGGTTAGGGGACGGTAGACGGTGGGGGGCTCAGAAAGGAAGCTCATTTTCTTTTTTCTTGCAGATGATCCTCGAAGGAGCAGCGAGTTTTCACAGATATGGATCTGTAGCCATTCCATGGTGAAATGGGCAGGGAGAGCTGCAGCAAAGAGAATTTTTGGTACCCAGTTGGACTGCAGTTATAAAGTTGCGTTGTTCAGATGGTCAGAGGTGGGAGGGCTTAGGTGGGACCAGTTGCTGCCCATGCTGGCTGGCATGAGGGAACATCATGGGGTACTGGCAGTGCTGCTTTTGCACAAAGGGAGAATGATCTTGTGAGGGAACCATGGGTTGCCCTGGTAAGGAAGGTGAAGAGGGATTTGAGCTGGTTGAGGGAGATTTGGCCCATGCTTTCTTTGAATTGGACAGATTTGATCACGAGGAGAGTATGGAGAGGAGTTAACAAGGAAGGGGCAGTTGAGCGGACAGGAGAAAAGAATACCAGGGATATTTTGAAATTCTACAAGTCCTGGGGGGTGCAAACGTTGGCACATCGGGACATTAAGTATGAGGACTTTGATTTGTTTTTCACAAGGATTGCATGCACTTGTCGGTTCTGGGTACTCAGTATTACTTGCTGGATTTGAGGATAGCTGTGGAGGATTTGATAAAAGAGTGGAGGTGGATGGAAAGTGGGGTGGGGCAGAAAGAACACCTTGGGGGAGGGTTTTCCTATGTCCTCGACATGGCCCTTTGGAGGATGGTAGGGGGAAGCTAAAAGGGTATTAGCATGGTAAAGGAGGGGTTAGCACTGTTTGCATGGGCAGGCTAGCCCAGGGGTTCAAGGGTGAAGAGGTATGGAATAAGGAGGGGCTTGACCTCGGGGAGAAGATGGGGGCTAAAAGGGGAAGAAGGGTGAGATGAATTGAGGGTGTGGGGAGGGAGCAAGGGTCAGGAATTAATGGAGCATTGAATTAATTAAATGTTTTTGGTCAATTGTTAGTGATTGGTAGTCTGTAAGGCCAAGGAGCCAGCTTAGCGTTTTATTTGTAAGCTGTGGCCTGTCACATTAAAGAGACCTTTTCCACTATACGCGAGTCTGGGGTTTTTGTGCAGTTTAGCCCAAGAAGTCATTACGCTTTCACTGCCTCCTGAACAATATGGACAATCGTTGTACTTTGAACCTGGCTGTATTGCATCTCAGTGGTCACTTTCCATTGCATTCTCCTGACTTTTAAAATGTGTTACCCATTTAGAAATATATATATATGACTTAGTTATCAACCCTATGGAAGGTCTTTACGTCAACAACAAATATCACTCAATGCAGAGCTTAATGTGCTTATTTTCTGGATAAGATTCACACAGCAAATAAAGTGTTATTGTTTTCAGCGTGCACCACCTGCTCGCTCTTGCCTGTGCTGAAATAGAAAAAAAATGTATATTGTCAGAGTCTGAGCTGTCCCACTGGGGATGAAAATAGAAACACAGTTCTTTTACCATGTTTGGACCAACTCGCCCTAAAATCTGACCAAAGTATGCTTGCAAACGCATTAACCCGAAACGTTTGTTTTTCCATTCCTGGTCTGGGTGGTCGCACCAGCACTAGAAATGTTAAGCAGAACAGTTGGAGACACCGTCGTTGTGCAGAATGGCCATCCTAAGGGGAAAACGGGCATGCTCTTTGACACTACCTGCTAACTGTCAGGCACCATCACGGAACGCTAGTGACTGCAGGTAATGATACTGGACAATCACCCACCACATGCATCACTTCAAACGACTAGAATGCTTGCCATGGTCAGAGATCCCAAGGGGAATCCAAGATGCCAATCATGAACCCCAAAGTAATGAAGAAGGCCAGCATGGGGATGATTATCTAGATTACAGCCCGGAGCTCAAAACCGTCAACGTCGCCGAAAGTTACACCGCAAGCAGACTGCCTGAGGCCTCCTCGCCCTGGCGAAGAGACTGGAGTGGATCAGAGCCTCAATGCAATCTCTGACGAATATGGTCTCAGCTGTTGACGTAAGTACCGGTGCCCTCACCCCACACTCACATTCTGAGTCTAAGACATCTGAGATTCTGGAAAACTGTTATGGAAAGTGTGTACTGGGCCCTCCAGCCTCCCGCTGTAGCCACACACATGTATGGCGCATGCCTTCACAATGAAGTGATGTCTGACCTCACCGCTCATCAAATACAACAGACTCCATTCCCACACTTAAGCATGAATCCTACGGTGGCCAAACACAGCAGTAGTATCCTTGTCCTTCTTTCGGCAAGCCCTGTGGCCATGAATAAAGAGTGACTACATAACATGGGCGAGTGAGGGAAGAGGGCTTCAGGAAAGTTCACCCTCCACTGTGTGTATATACGTGGGCCATTGAATTTTGAAAAGGGTAACTGAATGTTTTCAGGTCACTTCAAGGTCACTTCAAGTAAGGTTTGACCATGCCTGCTCTTTTAGGTCAATTGAGTAATTGTGGCTTTCTACTTGAACACTTCCTGATAGTCCTCCTGTACTGTAGGACTTCCACTCTTTGTTGATTGCCATGTGGTGTGACAGGGTCAGGAACCTCACTCTGTTGGGATGGGGACTACTTTCAACCTGGGGTAAAAGGCCTAACAAGATGTTTGCCAGAGTCAGCAGTGCCCCAGAGGTGGGGTGCGGGAGATCATAGGAGCCCAATCTCTGTCCCTTTTACTTTCACTGGGCTCCAAATATCAAGTACCACTTGCTATCTCCCCATACCTGCCATACGAAATTTTCACCACTGTCTTTTCTCTTCTCTTCTGCAGGGGCGCAAGTTCCAGACGTCCTTGTGGCAGAGGAAGCTAAACACGATCCACCAGTGAGAGAGATGGGAGGGAGCAACCAGTCAGTGGAGCGCTGCACACTGCGAATCATCAGTCTGGAGGCCCCAAACCACGCACCTTAGAACTTGGAAAGGGGCTGTATTCATCACAGGCTACCATTTCAGAACTCAGGTCTTCCTGTGTTGAAATACCATGAGCATACAAACATTAGGGGTGTTTAATGGGCCACCAGTTAAGTAGCAACTTCTGCACCGAGTGATGTGCAACTGCCGCCTCCATCTTTACAGTATATGGTGGATTTGTTCACACAAATTTGAAAGTGGTAAATTTCATCAAACTAATTTGGTAGTGAGGGAAAAATAAATATAGTTAAAAAAAATAAAACAAAATACAAGTGTCCTCAAAAAGCTACAAAGCAGCCTGCTTCTAAAATCCATGTTCCACACCCTAGCAGGACAAATGCACCAGTGTCACATGCTCTGTGTCATGATGGGTACAGGGCGCATCGTGTCATTGGTACGTGTTTTTTGCTAGGGTGCTGTAGAGATATCGTGAGACCTCCCGGTCTCGCGATATCTCAGGGAAAAAAGCAGAAGTGCGGCTCACGCGCATCGCTCGAGGAAGACACAGGGAGCAGAGGCACGAGCAACATCCGCTCCAATGTGCTCCTCCACTGGACTGGCCCCTGAGCCTCCACAGAGACTAAATACCCACATCAGCTGCACCAGTGTTCTAGGGCCTGTTGCACTTTTGATGTTATATGATTTAAGATGCAGATTTCAACTTGATGCTCCTGCTGAATAAAGAAACATCATCTGCAGCTACGCAGCCGCTTGTCTGTCATTTCAATAATCATACAACAGGTGCGAAGCAGAGATAGTAGAAGCAGGCTGCTGTGTAGATCTTCTGGGGACTCTTTGTTTAGAAATGTTACCATTGACTTTGTAGCTTTGCAAGGTCATCCACGTGTACTTTCTTTCTCAGCATGTTAACGTGAGCCAAAGCAAGCAGTAAAACGTGGGTGGACATCTCAGTCAGAGGGATCTGAGGTGGTCATTCAGTTCTGTTGTTAATACTGCACTCAATTTTTTGCTTTGTACAATTGCTGATGTCTCCATTTCCCAGAACCAACTGAATGTCTCCCTTCAAATAGCTTCCAGCCCTGGGTGTCAACCCCCCTAATATATTTCAACCAAACCTCTCCCAGCCACAGCTTAACTCCTAAGACTCTCTCCTCCCTTAGCTGCACCTTTACTCCTTCATATCTCTTCACAAGTGGCTGATTTTCCACCACTGGTTGTTTCTGCTCTCCTGAAAAACTCTGCCGCCCATACCTCCTCCAGATACCTGCTTGGTTGCCCCAAACCCCTGGAAGTATCTTCTATCCAGACTCCTCCTGGCTGTTCCATCTCTTATGTCTTTGCTCCTCAATATATAGGGGAACTGAGGTCTACCAGGAGGTGTGATCATGGGGTGGGGGTGTAAGGTTTGAACATGAGTGAATAGGGGGCACGTGGTGGAGATCATAATGGAAACATCACCATACCATGTGAGTGTATGTCTTAGGTTTTCTGTCACCTGTGACTGACACAACAATCCCATATTCGCGGTGCATTTCATTGCCAAAGACAAGCACGATTATGTGGATACAGTGCAACAGTGCAAGTTGCTGTGACACTTTTGCTTGCTTACCATGTACACCTGCATGGCAGCTTGGGTAGTCCATTGCAATGATGACATTCATCACCACTGAATGCTGCTCATGCTATAAATCTAAATTTGGACTACTTGCCGCTCATCTTGCTTGGCTTCGTTCTATCTGTTATTCTTTTATATGCTCACTCTTTTCTCTCTCTCCTCGTGACTCTATTTCCCCTGCACTAACATTGCTCCAATGGCTCTCATTTGAATCATGCATGCTCATCAATTTCCACTGTCTGGTATTCAAATGCCTTCACATCATGCCTCTGCCCTACTTGGCGGCCCTTATCTAATGTTATTCTCCTCCTGGTCTTCTCTGCTCTCAGTCCTGCTGTCTTCTCTCTGTACGCCGTCCTCGTGCTAAATCTCGCTTTCGCTCGTTCCCTCTTCTTGCTCCTGAGTACTGGAATGCACTTCCCCCTGCTTCGATCTCTCTCTACGTATTCCCATTTTCTAACTCGCCTTAAGAACCACCTGTTGTCCCATAAATCATATTTTGTATTGGATTTAGTTTGATTTGTACCATTGTTCAAAATTAATTGTAACGCGCTTTGGCGTGTAGCACTCTATAAATAAAATAAAATACAAATACATTGAAATGGCCAGATGCTTTTTTTCAGGCTAGCTGCAGGCATTGACTACCCAAGCCCATTGCAATGCAGAAAAGTACAAGGATCACGAGAATGGATTTCAGGAGGGCCAATCACATGGAGGAAAACCAGAACGGGATGACATTAGAGAGTGTGTGGGCCTCATTACGAGTATGGAGGTAGCCATGCCCTTAAAAAGGGCATGGCTGCCTCCAAACTGGGTTCCAGGTCTGGGTCCCGCGAAAGGGGACTTACCGGGCCATTCTGACCTTGGAGTGCCCGGTAAATCCCTTTTGCGGCACCCGTATCCGGTACTTCCCCATTCCCATTTCAGCCCCCATAGGGCTCAATGGGAATGGGGAGAGTGATAACAACGGGCCCATTGATAAGGGGCCCATTGTTAGCACCCTCTACTGCTAGCGGGTCCCGCTATGGACGTCTGGTCAGACCAGACATCCTTAGCAGGTCCCGCTGCAGACCTCTGAATAGGGCAGCCTGTAATGAACGGTGCTGGCCCCGTACTGGCACCATTCATTACGGGACCGCCAGGGTCCTAATGAGGCCCTGTGTGTGTTTGTGTGTGTTGCCTAAGTGTAAAAGGTATAGGGGAGAACAATACTGTAAACATCATCCTGCATGTCTCCAGAACTAAAATGTTTAAAGTTTAAAAACAGCACCCTCAAAATATTCCAGTATTTCATTGGTAACCAGTCTGACATATAGACAATGAGAGACACCTGCAACAGAAATGCCGATGGCCAATAACATTATACATTGGTGATGGTTTCTGTCTCCTACTAACCTTTCAATTAGGGGTCTGCAAAGTTGTTTTGTGCTAGCGTAAGTTTGCAAAGTCCCCAACTCTGCAGCTACAAAATGTTACGCAGTTTGCTTTTTTTCTCCATTTGCGCCAGTTGGAAATGTTTACCTGCACTGCTCCGATTATGTTTGTTGCTAAAAGTCATCTCACACATGTATCTACATGAAGTAGTTCACAAATATGAAGTTATGCTGAGGAGCAGAGAAGCGTAACCTCGTTTGTGAAGTTTATCACCTGCTAAAGTGCATTCAGCAAAAATAAAACACACATAGCATCAGCGAAAAACAAACAAATGCACAGCTATATTTGGGTATTACCCAATTTGATCGATTTTAATTGATCCAATGGTACATCTGGCCGAATTCGGCCAATACCATTTGATCGATTAAAATCGATCAAATTGGGTAATCACTACTGAACATGGGCAGCAGAGCTTGCGGGGGTGTCCACCGCTCCCCATGTTCGGTATTGATGGCTTTGGGGATTTGAGGGGGTGTCCCCCGCTTCCTGGGGATTGGAGGTGGGGGACGGGAACACAAAAAAAAAGAGAAAAGGGGACCCTGCGGCATCGGATACGATGGAATTGATACCGCAGGGTCAGAAGGAAGCAGACGTGCAAAAGGTAAGTGGGGGAGGGTGGGGATGTATTGGTGGGTGGAGGGCCGGGCGGAGATAGATTTGTGGAATTTGGCCACGGCAAAATTGGTCTTGCAGTGAAATTGACTACGGTCTGTTCGGCCGCAAACAATTCTACCACAGCCAAATCACACAGATACTAGTTGAAGGAGTTTATTCTCACATAGCGTGCATGATAGTGGCAAATGTGAAAGTCTGTGCATGCACACAGCACATGAGAGTCTGGGATCAACCAGACTACTTTTGCTCTCACTCGCTTGGTGACTGGTGACTGTCCCTGGGAGGTTAGCATTTCTATTTTCTGAAATAGCCTCTAGAAGCACTAGGTTTAGTGATGGGGGAATCCTACCTCACACTCTTTGTGGCACGTTTCATGTGCAGAATGCGGGAGTGGGGTGGACAGGCAAACCTTCTGTAGATAGGAAAAGCTATATGGGAGAAGCTGGAAGCTAATATGGAGGTAAGAGGTTGTGTGAAATGCACCTCAAAACAACTCCATCATTGCTGGAAGAATGTGTTGTATCCTGGACGTGGACTTGCAGGTACGGGAGGCTGTAACAACCATGTCTGCAACATCAGCAGGAAGCAGCGATAAGTGAGAGCGAGTGTTCTAAATTCTAAACTTTAAAACTATTTTTGAACTCTTTTAAACTTTGAACTCTAAACTCTTGTATACATAATACAATACTTATATTAAGTATGATATTGTATTATGCCTGTTTCCTTTTCTGAGACAGAAACCCTTAGGGGCCATATTTAATAAAAAGTGAGCGCCGTTTGAGCGCCCGCGCTAACCTTTTGGCCATTGTGTAATACAAAACAAAAGGATAGTTCATAGCTTTAGCACGCCCTGCGCAGAGCGCTAAAGTAACGCACTTTTTATGCGCCGGTATGACAGTTCCCTAATTACAATAGAGTTATTTCTATTGAATTGTATTGTATTGGGTTATTTATATAGCGCTCTTTCCCCATTTGTTTGACCTCAATGCACTTGTGTGCATTTTTGCTGGACTAGGACTTAGGTGGTTGGCTAGGCTCGACTAAGCAGGCCAAACGAAAGGTCAGGCACGTGGGTGGGCACTGTTGGTGGTTTGCGATAGAGTGCTATTTTTGAGAGAGTTGATTTGTGGCCAGCTATACCGAATTTCATTTCGTAGGTAGTCGCTGTATGCTAGTGGCAGAGATGTTGAGGTTCGTCAGGTGTTTTAGTGTGGACGGCTATATGCGCTGCTAGAATGGATGAGCATAGCCATAGCTGTGTTCTACGGTGCATGGATGTTTGCCCATGCCTGCGGCCTGTGTCCACAGAGGTGGTGTGAGGTATATGTAACATATGCTTTGAAGTTGTTCGGCTGGGGCATTCTTTGTCCAGTGCGGATGACGTCCAGTGCAGCTACATTGTATGGTGCATGGATGTTTGGCCGTGCCTGCGGCCTGTGTCCACAAAGGTGGTGTGAGGTATACATAACATAGGCTTTGAAGTTGTTCGGCTGGGGAGTTCTTTGTCCAGTGCGGATGGCGTGGACTCATTATTCGTGGTCTCTCTGGTGCGAGGATCTGGGTGGTGAGGGCAGGTGTGTTTATTGCGGTGTGACACAGTGAAAACTGCTAGCTACCCTGGTGTATTTGTTAGGTAGGAATGTGTTGTAATTGGTGTATGGGAATGCTGGGTTTGGCAGTGTGGTTTTCGAGGGGGGAGGATTCAGGGGGATATTATGGGAAGAGCCAGGATGTTAGGGCCTTTCTGAATTTCAGGTGGTTTTCAGTGTTTCGAATGTGTAGGGGTAGGGAGTAACAGAGGATTGGCGCTTGGATGGAGAAGGAGGATCCTCCCAGCCTGGAGGAGTTGTGAGGTGGGACCACTAGGCGGAATGCTGTGCGGGATTTAAGATTCCCAGAGGGCTGGTAGTGATGAATTTTGTCTCGAAGGCATTCTGGTCCGGTGTTGTGGACGGCACGGTGGGTGATGCACATGGCTTTCAAGGCAGTGTGTCGACCAATCGGGGGACACTGGAGGACTTTAAGTGTGGGGCTGATGTGTTCTCTGGCGGGTAGTTTAACAAGCAGATGTGCTGCCGCGTTTTGGATTCTTTGGAGTTTTCTTAGCTGAGATGCCAGAGCACCTAGGTAGAGGCAGGTTGTGTAATCTAGGCGGGACAGTATGATGGAGTTGATCGTCGGAGTAGATGGTCGAAAGATGGGGGGGTAGATGAGGAAAGGGAAGATATTCCTGAGAATCTGTAGATGGAAGAAGCAGGTTTTAGAAACGGTAGTGGTGTGTTGGGTAAGGGATAGGTCTGAGTCCCTTGCGTATCCCAGGTTTTTTACCACGTTGGAGATTGCTGGTGCTTGTCCTAGGGGTTGAGGCCATGGAATCTATTTGGGAAGGAGGGCTGTTTTCACGCAAACTAGGATTTCAGTTTTCCCATGGATGAGGATGAGGTGGTTGGTCGTCATCCAGTGGTCAATGTCCGAGAGGCATGACGACAGGTGCGGACTGCCAGAACCTTGAGATTTTGAGAATGATCTAGGTGTCATCTGCATAGTTGTAGCAGGTAAGATTGTATGAGCAGATGATTGCGGGCAGGGGTTTTAGGTAGAAGTTGAAAATTAAGGGGAGCTCGGGATGCTCCTTGTGGGACACCTTTCTTATCGGTTGTGATGTGGTTGTGAACTGGTAGAGGTGCATGATTTGTGATCGATTTGAGATAAAAGAGGAGATCCATGAGAGGTCTGTGTTTCTGATTCCTAGAGTGTGTAGCCTGTCTAGTAGGATGGTGTGGTCAAAAGTATCGAAGGCTGTGCAGAGGTCCAGCAGGATGAGTACAGTGAGGTCTTCTGGTAATTAGTGAAGCGCACTGCAAGGAGCGTTGATGGATATTTTAAAAATAAATAACTGAGACGTGCGCATATGTGGTGGTTTAGATGGTGCAAAAGTGAAGACTACTGTAAAACACATCAAGCACATTATATGTTCACAAGTCCCTAGACTCTCACACAACATATCCTCCTAATCTGGCACAATATAGGTGAGGTAAGAAGTGCTACTAGATCTTCACTGGAGGCTAGGCGCAAGAAATGACAATGAACTGCGCCGGGTAGTGGTGATTGACATCTGTGATTTATCAGAAGCGTGCAGCCTGTTTCTGGGTAGGGATAGTGGATTCCCGCCCACTTCTACAAGGTAGACCAAGTGAAACCATTAGCCCAAGGCACTGACACGCATAGATGTATGTTACAAATAAACGAACCCATTGGCTGGAAAATTCCAATTTCAGACAGTTATTTAATAGTATGTTGTGATTTTACACAAAAATTCAAAAATACGAAGTCTGTATAGACACTATGGGCCTGATTCATGGAAGTTTTTTATAATGGCAAAATCCCATAGGAAAATGTTCCATGAATCGGGCCCAATGACAAATCCTGAGAACACAGCCAGCACGTGGTTCGACTCTGCGAGTGTCCTTTTCAAGGCGGTAACATATTTCGGACGAGTAGTAATGTATCACCCGAAGCAAGCGAGCCCAAAATAAAAGCAACTAAAGTGCATTCATACATTTTCCAGTATCAGATTATATACGAAACAATTTTTTTGCCAGTGAACCTAATATTTTCACAATGTTATTGTGAGGTTGGGGGTTAGGTGAAAGAGAAAAGGGGAAAACAAAACACGAATTAGTTCTCACTATAAGGATAATCCAGTCAGAAATACCAAACATAAAAAACAAACAGAAAAGCCATAGTGAAATGGAGAACATCCACCAAGCGGCCATCTGTCTTGCCTACAAACTAGGGACTTGCTGGGTAACAATCACCCCTCTATATAACACAGAGCCTTGATGTAGCCCTATTACTCCAATCGGATTTCTAGGGGGAAAAAATGCATACAATATAAAACTATGACGGGATGTGGATTCATGATCCTAAAAATCATTTAATATTTAATACCTCCATTAACCATGCAAGGGCACATTGGTCCAAATAGTGTCCGTATTGGATCTGAAATACATGAAACAACCAAATTCCAGATCATCTCTGTACTATCAAAAATCCTTAAAATAATAGAAAATGAAACTCTAAATATTTACCTGCCCTAAACCATGTAGTCCCGCAACATTCAAGTCGTCATCTCAGTAAATCTGCTAAATGGAAACAACAAGGACTATCATGGTGTGGGTGAATTGCAAAGTGAAATCACTGATAATAGTTCGATGTTACAAGAAATCTTACCTGATGCAGGGGTGCGTAGGAGCCATGTTGTTAAGGCTTTCGGCATCAACGTTTTCATCTCTGGCCTCCATTTTACAAAACCTATATAAAGGGACATGACGTGACACGAGTGACGTCGGGGTGTAAGCACACATGCATCAAATGAGTGAGAGTATAGAAAAAAATGAAAGAACGCACAATCCCATGTGTGGAACATAAGAATTCCAGCACAGCTTGAAGTCTGTATTTGTAGGAACTGAAGCCGGGGAAACACGTACTGATTAAGGATGTGAAAGGTCCATTTTAAAACGAAACGAAACCAAAACGGACGCCTTGTAGAATTTAGTGGCGTTGCTGCTGAACAAAATATATATGTTTACCATGTATAATGAGCATGTTGCTTGTATGTTTAAAAGAAGGGGGGTGCACGAATGACAGCCAAAACTGGTATACTTGTTCAAATTAAATTACACCAATATACTGGGGTTATTTGAGGTAAGCTCACTTGTGTTCAATAAATTAAGATGAGTTTGTGAATTTGAAGCTGTTGGAGAAGCGCTGGCACGCGGCAAATGTTGTCCATCCTCAAGTGGCATTTATTACAAAACACATATATTAAGTATGTAATATATAGACATTCTCGCTTTAAATACAGTTTGGCACAATAACTAGTCCCAAGTAGGCACACTCTTGATATTACATGACAGTTGTTATTAGTATACGATTCTCACGCTACATGGTAAGCATTGTATTGTGTGACGGAAAACACAATGCAAAGTTTCAAACAGTTTTATAAAGATACATTGAACTAATGTTTAGTGTTGAGACACTTGGAAGTATTTCTTCTGCTTGGTGAAGATTGAATTCACGATCCTTCTTACGGTTCCTCTCCAGAGCATCTGACAATCGGGTGAGTCCATTGTCAGTTTTTATATCCATATCTGATAATGTCTCTGGTGAAGACTAGAACGTTCAAATAGGTTTATCTGAATGATCCCTGGGGATAAGCGCCTCTTCCTCCTGACAGTTTCTTGTTCTGGATCTTCATGATTGTCATGCCCATTCTTCCTCGTCTCAGTCCTTTTGACTTCTTGCTTACTATAGAAGTATATGGGATAGGAGTGTAAGGGTGAAGATGGTGTGACTGGGAGGTGCAGGGTTTATATGGATACTGCATTCTCCCACAGTAGTCATCACTGGTTCCAAAGGGGGCTTCCTCTGCCATGAGATCCACCCGCTGAGTACCACCACAGGGGGACTATCGGGTAGTGGCCTACTATCCCTGGCCTCATGGGAAGGAGCTCCCCCTTCGGAAGCAGTGACGACATCCTGGGATTCATCACATTAGGCAAAAAGCAGACAATCTGGATCTGTATCTTCAAATTTATTTTCCTTTTTAATTTCATGCCACATCAACAGGCTCTGGCATTTAAGCACACGAACCAGAGGGAATACATCACTGAGGCCTGCATTATCATAGCTGATAGCCTATGTAATATTTCTAAAAGGTGCTAGAAGCACAAGACCCCATTGCCAAAAAGTCAAAGACATTGATGACCCTACTTCACCTTTGCATTGTGCCACATACTCGTTGATAGTGATCACTGGGTGATTTTCATTTTAAGTTCAACGCTCCTCCTGATTCTCCTTCATTAAGATTTGTCAATTCTATGACTGATCTGAGCCTTGTACAACAGGTATTGGAGCCTACACATCAGCTCAGCAATATTCTAGACCATGTTTTTGCAACAGAAATATTAACTTCGGTGTATTCAGTTTTTCCTATAACCTGGTCCATCATTGCCCCTTGTCGACTCGCTAAGATCCATGGCCGTCCTTTTGAAACGTAGGCAAGCTAAACACAATTGGCATGACACTTACAACCAACAGGATAAAATGGCTCTTTGACAAATTACGACACACTAACACAAATCTAGCCGAGTGGCTAAGTACACCTTTTATACTAATAAAGTGGAACTTTTTTCTTTAGAATGCTCATTGTCATCTAATTCTGCGTCGTCCGCAGATATTGTACCACCCCAGGCTTTATGCGATTCTCTCTTAGACTTCTTTATCCATAAGATCATTGTGATTCACAACAAAATGTCTTTGTCCAGTCTGACAACAGGCAATTTTACCTCTGTTATGCAGCCTACTTCGCCTGCTCACTCTTGGTCCTCTTTTCCTCTGTTTACTTCAGATGATATCATAGCATCCACTATGAGACTTCAATCTGCCTCCCCTCTTGATCCTGTTCCCCTAAGTATCCTTAACGAGATGATGCCTAGTATAGCCACTTGGATCACTCAGGCAATTAACTCCTCAAGTACCCCTGGTGTTATCCCGGAGGAACTGAAGCTGGCATTGGTAATTCTACTTCTAAAGAAGCCATATCTTGGCCCTGCAGTTCTTGCTAATTGTCGTCCTATTTCTCTTCTTATATTTCTGATGAAGCTTATGGAGTCTTTGAACTTGTCTCTGGTAAGTTAATTTCTAGAGAATTCTCTTTTCTTTGACCCTTCCCAGTCAAGCTTCCAACCAGGCCATGGTACAGAGAGTGTTCTGGTCTCTGTTATGGATGATCTAGACAGGTGTCTGACCAGGCATTCTGATTCTTTTAGATCTATCAGCAGCATAAAACACGGCCGACCATCCACTCCTGCACCATCGACTCCTGCTGGACCGTTTGGCCCTGGCTGGACTCTCCGGCCCGTCCGGTCATAGATTACCTCTTTTCTTACTGGGAGGGTCAAATCCTTTCTCTTTCCTCTTGCCATTCCTGTTCTACGGCTCTTTCCTGTGGGGTCCCCCAGGGGTCCACCTTGTCCCCCCTTCACATCTACCTCTGTCAATCTGGAAAAATGAATACCCTTCATTTGAATGATAGACGTAACTTGATGGCCGTGGGCCAACCGTCTTATGCACCGAATTATAGAAATATAAACTGCTATGCTTGACCAACGAGCGGCCATTTTAAATGTAGCAAGAATCGCCATTTTGCTTGTTAACCATTGCTCATTGCTTTCTGTCTAAAAACTGCTTTGCAGCTTGCAATTCTTGCGGATTCTGCTTACTCTGCTCAACTGTTAACATTGTTGTCTGAATATGAAAGGACAAGGTCGCGGGACTGAAGAGTTTGTTGAAACTCCTCATGAGTAGCCCAGAGAGGAATGCCCACGCTCCCTCTCTGTAGCCTTGGGAGAGAGCTGCAGGGCATTTAATCACTTCACATCTACCAGCCAGTCTCGTACGATGATAGAATATGTTAGAATAAAACAGCTAAAGGCTTGAATTATGCTCTTCCTACGGCCCCCCTACGCAAAACCCTTTCGAACGTGTCCGCTCCCAGGACACGAATAATACCTCATAGATAGCAAAGTTTGGAATGTGGCTCTTCCCCTGTGTGCAGTTTGCTTCCAAGAACAGAACCACTGTGTTCTGTCCAACAACTAAAAGATGCCTCCGCACTTTCTAATTGCACATTGTTACTAGAATAGACATCGAAAGTGTCATAATCGTCATACTCGTCGGATATGTCCATCGTCATCCCGAGTTCAAAGGAACTTAATAAAGAGGGGTGTTAAACATGACATTGCTGATTGTATGATATGCATTTTGTATATATGTAACTGATGTACGTAATTCGCTCTCTTGCGTCCCTCCAGGTCTAGGAAACACTTTGCGGGGCGTGAGATCAGAATTGGCCAATTGATACTATTTTTTGCTTGCAATAAACCCTAGCATTGGGAATTTGAACCTCGTGTCTGGCGCATCTTTTCGTGTATGGTTATTGCCTTGTTTCCATAGCACGAGGGACCCCTAGGGGCCCCTTTCAAGATGGCGTCCAAATAGGGACCCCCCCCCACTTGCCCCATCGTATACGTTGTAACGGAGTAAAGGCGGAAGAACGGCGAGGACGGGACGGTCGAGCCGGGATCAAGAAGTGTACGGGGAGCCCTGTAGAAGTGAGGAGAGATTCCTTCCGCAGATCTGCACGCATCTGATCCCTGATCGACGTACCGGGCCAGAGGGCAAAGGAGGCGAGGGTCCCGAGACGAGGCAGAAGCCAGAGAAGCGCAGACACGACGTTGGGAGAGGTTGCATTAGGACAGGCGACTTGTTTTATCAGGTGAGTCATTCCCCAATTCAAAGAGAAACCTGATTTTTGGTAGAGTGTTGATTTTGCAAATTCAAACGTCCAGGTAAAAGTTAGCTAACCAAAGGGGAAGGTTAAAGAAAAATGCCTGGAGTACTGTCCACTTTAGCGGGGCTTTTCAGCTGCGGTAGACAGTCCTTGGAATATGGCTAAAGTGCACCGCCAGGGGGAACGCCGGCTTATGATGTGTATGCAAAATATGGTGTGGGTGCGATAATATTTTGTGAAATTTGGCATAGGCAAACTAGAAAGCAACCCGACCATCAGTGGCCAATTAATGGTAGTTTTGAGATTGGGAGGATAGATAACCTAGAAAGGGTGCTAATTAGAAAGAAAGCGCGACCTGCAGCTTTTGAGACTGTCAAAGATTGGAGGAGGGAAGCAATGCTCCGACTTAGGAGTAGAGAGAAGCATGCGCATAGGCACAAAACAAAGCTTGAGGTAGCAGAAGAAAAGGAAGAGGAGGAGTGGATGGCAAGTCTAAGACGGGATGGGAGACATGACCAGATGAACATAGAAAGAATATACCCGCAGCGGGAACTACACATAGCAGACGAATTAATGGAACATTTGTTAACTAACACGAGTCGAGGCCCAAAACCAGAATCAAAACCAAACACGCCAGCAGTGACTGCGCAGGCCCAACCAGTAGCTCTCATACCCCCTCCCGTAGCCCAAGCACTTCCCCTCACGCAAGCGTTAACCCAAGCCCCACCCACAGCGTGAGCACTCCCACAAGTGCAGACCGCGGACACACAATTGCCCAGCATCCAGGAAGGCCCTTCACAGATGCCACCTGTGTCACTTGTCCCATCCGCACCTCCCGCTCCAGAGACAGATTCAGCACCATCCGCCCCTCCCGATGTCGAAATTGAGACCGGGGAGGCGAGAGGCGGGGCTGAAGGAACAGGATTTGGACGGGTAACTCGAAGTGCGATCAGCAAAAAAAGAAAGATTGAATTACGGCAAGAGGCAGAAATGTACATAGAAGGAAATGATGAGACGGCAGCATTGGCCTCATTGTATGGGTACCGAAGAAGCGACGAGAGACAGGTAGTGTTGGAATGCATGGGGGAAATTTTGGTGGGAGAATGGAAAAAGATACTCGGGAATTTACCGCCACAGCGATTGTTAGATTTGAATAAGTTAGCACGCAGTGAGCAAAGAGATGAGGATGTAAGAAAACATGTGCACAAACTCATTGAACTACAAAATGAAATGGAAGACAGATATGCTGAGATGTTTGCTACACCTGAGTATAGTACAGAGTTTATTAAGAAAGGTAGGAAGGAGGCGTCAAGGTTGAAAATGAAAAAATCATGGCCGAGAGTTTTTCCAGGTGGTACAAAGCATTTGCCGGTACCGGGACAAATAGGTGATAAACAAAGATTGCAGGTATGGGTAGGAGAAACAATGCGATGGATGTCGAACAAAAGAATGTCAGTAAAGGAAGTAAGTGAGATATGTAATGGGTACCCATTGGAGATGAGAAAAGAAGCGATGCAAACGATAGTAGGGGTGTTACTGCAGCAGGTCATTGGATACAAAAGAGGTAGAGGAAATGCACAAGGCAGAGGAAATTTGAATAATATGCATGGGGTGTCATTGGGATTAAATCAATGTGCGTATAAGGAGGAAGGACACTGGCGAGCGCAATGCCCGCACCTACAGAATAGAGGTGGGTTTGGTCAGAGAAGGCCTCATAGAGGACATCAGGCGTCAAACGGCCCAAGCAGAAATAACATGCAGCAGCAGCAGGGATATACCAATGGAGGTACTCAAACCCAACCCTATGGTCAAAACCAAGCGCAACAGAGCCAGGCATTGAACCAAAGTGTTTCGAACCAGAATCAGGGCGGGCAGGGCCAACAGAGAAATGATCAGAGTGGAGGACATCGAGGGAGAAATGGGAATATTTTTCATACACAACCAAACACGTATTATAGCAGTAGCGGTGACTACACATCGGACGATGTGTTATTTTCGCGATAGGACAGCCCACGGCAGGGGTCGGAACCAGGGTGTATTCCTGTGAATCAGAGAGGACCCTATGTAGAAATGAGAGTCGGGAATAAGGAGCACCGTTTCCTTGTAGATACAGGGGCACAGAAGTGCTCGATAGACCACCACTTGGTTCCGGAGATACCACTGTCGGGGCAGAAGAATGTTTCTGTAGGGTTCGCAGGTACACCAGTAATTAACCCCATGTCCGAAGCTGTCCCAATTACAATAGGACCATTTACGGAACAGTGTCCATTTCTTTTCACAGAAAATTGTGGAGAGAACTTGCTAAGATTAAATTTGTTGAGAAAATTGGGGGCAGTCATACATTGTACGGCAGATGGGGTGTTCCTCACGATGTGGCCTCACGATGCACCGATGACGGAATTTATGTCAAAAGAGTTGCCAGAAGAGCTAAGTAGAGTACCAACCTGGCTGTGGGCAATGCATGATAACGATGTAGGATGCTTGAAAATCGAGCCAGCAAAAATAACTTTGAAAGAAGGTGTCACACTACCACAAATTCCCCAGTACAACATTTCTGTTGAAGGTGAGAAGGGATTGAAAAGCATTGTTACTGACCTGGTGAGATTGGGGGTGGTTGAGGAAATTGCAGGTAGCACGTTCAACAGTCCGATTCTTCCAGTTTACAAGAAAGGAGGCAATGAGGTACCCTATCATTTCATAATTGATCTGCGCGCATTCAACAAAGTGGTAGACCCACAATTCCCTTTGGTCCCAGATGTCACAACAATACTGACAATGATACCGGCCACTGCAGAATACTTTAGTGTAGTCGATTTGAAGAACGCATTCTTTAGTATTCCAGTGGATAAAAGCAGTAGATATCTGTTCGCGTTCACTCTAGGAGGTCGATCATTCACATTCACACGCATTCCACAAGGATACACAGAAAGCCCAAGCATTTACAGCAGAGTGCTAAAAGAGCAGCTAGACATGCTAGAATTACCCGAAGGTTGTGTACTCTTGCAGTACATAGATGACTTGTTATTAGCTGCTGACATGAAAGAGATCTTTAAAGAAAGTACTATATTACTATTGACACACTTAGCGACCCATGGTCACAAGGCAAGTTTGAAGAAATTCCAGTACAATCAAAAGGAGGTGTCTTATTTGGGTTACCTACTTTCGAAAGAAGGGAGAAGATTAACACCAGAACGCATAGAAAGTATTTCTAGTATGCCTATTACAAAAACTCAAAAAGGAGTGAGAGCTGTAATAGGCATGGCCTCTTATTGTCGGCAGTGGATCAATAATTTTGCGTTGATTGTGAAGCCGATGATAAAGCTGACTAAAAAGGATGCAGAGATGCCTTTACAGTGGGATGAGGAATGTCAGAAAGCGTTTGAACAATTGAAAGCTGCATTGTGTGCTGCGCCAGTTTTAGGCACTCCCGACTATAAAAAGATCTTTAGACTATTTGTGAGTGAGAGTGAAGGATGTGCATTGGCGGTTTTGACACAGGAACAAGGTGGAAGAAATAGGCCGTGCGGCTATTTTTCTTGCGCGTTGGACCCTGTAGCGCGCGCACTACCACGATGTTTCCGATCTGTCGCAGAGGCTGCTGCGTCAGTGAAACAAACGGAAGGAATGGTATTGGGGCACACTTTAATTCTGACGGTGCCACATGCTATAGACGTTCTATTAAATAGGACACAGACGCAACACCTCACCTCAGCTAGACTGACAAGATATGAGCTCATCTTGTTTGCACCCCACATCCAAATTATGAGGTGTAGCGCATTGATTCCTGCAGAATTAATGCCACTGCCGATAGCAGAAATTGGTGACAACGAATCACCACCCCATGATTGTTTAATGATCACTGAAGAAGAAACAAAGGGAAGGATTGATTTGAGCGATATCCCACAGAAAGAGCCAGATGGGGAGTTATTCTGTGATGGCTCTTGTTTTAAATTACCTGATGGCACATCAACGGCCGCATATGCAATTACTACCCTAAAGAGTGTTGTAGAAAGCAGAAGAATCCCCTACAATTCGGCGCAAGCCGCAGAAATAATAGCACTGACCCGAGCCTGTGAACTCTCTGAGAATCTGAGCGTGAATATTATACTGACAGCCAGTACGCCTTTGGCGTGGTTCACAACTTTGGCCGACTTTGGGCTGAGAGGGGTTTCTTGACATCACATGGGGCCAGGATTCAGCATGGCCCTTTGATTGTGCGATTGTTGTCTGCACTCACGTTTCCAAAGCGCCTAGCTATAGTGAAGTGCGAGGCGCATAAGAAAGTAACATGTAAAGTGGGAGAGGGAAACGCATTTGCAGACAGGATTGCGAAGCAAACAGCCACAGATTTGGGGAATAAAATGATGACAGTACAGACTGAGGCAGTACCTTGTATGATAGAGAATGGAGTTGCCACAGTCAAAGAAATGCAGGCTGAGGCCACGACCGAAGAGATTCAGGGGTGGGCTGAGGGCTCTGCTGAGTTAGATTTGGAAGGATGTTGGGTGAACAAGGAAACAAAGAACTGGATGCTGCCAAATTGTTACGTGACTGCAATGGTTATAATGGCGCATAGCCCTACCCACATTTGCGCAAAGAAGATGGTACAGCATTTATCCACAGTATGGAAGAATGAGCACATAAAAAAGAATGCAGAAAGACTAGTGCAGAATTGTATTACGTGCCTGCAACACAATGTAGGGAAGGGAACCGTGACTCCAGCAGGTAGTTTCGGCCCACCCTCTATGCCATTTGAGGTGGTCCATTTTGATTTCATAGAAATGGAAAGGTGCCAGAACTACAAATATGTGTTAGTGGTAATTTGTGCATTCAGCAAGTGGGTGGAGGCATATCCTTTAAAAGACTGTACTGCCATGGCCACAGCAAAAGTAATGTTAAAAGAGTATTTCTCCCGGTTTGGGTTGCCCCGTGTCCTGTGGTCAGACAACGGCCCCCACTTTGTGGGCGCAGTAGTGCTACAGATCTGTGCAGGTCTACAGATAGAGAAGAGATTCCACAGTTCCAGGCATCCCAGTTCTGCCGGGCTTGTGGAGAGACATTACGGAATCTTGAAGTCAAAGATAGCAAAAATCTGTGCTGGGAGCAAGTTGAGTTGGGTGGATGCATTACCCCTAGCACTGTTGTGTATGCGCACGTCTGTGCAGGCTAAGACTGGGCTCTCCCCCTATGAGATTATAATGGGGAGACCAGCAAATATATGGTGCGCACCGCAGCCCAAAAGATTATTTGAGGTCGAGCATCCTATGTTAAGCACGTACTGTGGGCTTTTAATACAGAAGTTGCGTTTGATTAATCAGCAGGTGCAGGAGGCGTTACCAGTGCGATATACCGGACCGGGGCACTCGCTGGAGCCTGGAAGCTGGGTCCTGATTAAAAACTTCGAACGGAAGACAGCATTAGCACCCAGGTGGCGCAGCCCCTACCAAGTACTGTTGGCGACGCAAACGGCCATCCGAGTAGACGGACGGAAGGCATGGATCCATGCAACACATGCAAAAAGATTCCCAGGACTGCTGCCAACTTTCGACGACCAGAAAAAGGAAACGGTCTCGGAAACGAAAGAAACTGTTGCCAGTCCAATGCCACAGCATCAGCCTGAGCGAGAAGTGAAAGTTGAAACAAAGCACAAGCGAGAAGTGAAACTCGAAACAGAGCCTGAGGAGGCTGCCAGTAAGGGGAAAGGGCGAAAAGTGCCCCAACGGTGCTCAACAGAAACAACATCACTGCCGAGCGACACAAACCCTGCATGGCAAACACAAGCAGAAACAACACGTGTACCCCTTTGGCGCCCACCAGTTTCTGCAAATGCACCAAAGCCAAAGAAAGAAACTACATTATTGCCACAGCGCTCATCGCTACCCATCATTGTGCCACAGGCTGACTCTGAGCCTAATACTGGAAATGCAACGGCACTATTCACGGATCATACAATACCAGGAGTGAATCGGTATAATTTGCGGCCTCGAGAGGCAAAGTGATCCACAGATCTTTGGTGCTTTTCTTTTTGCCTTTGGTTCCACTCACGGATGGAGTAGGAGCCAGGGGCTTAGAGGAGGCAAGTGTGAGAATTGTGCAAGTCGGACAATTCAAGACTCACGGCTCCTCGGTGCGCTTATAAAAGTACATGTGTCAGGAGCCAGAGCAGGACAAGCTGGACGCACATAAGTACTAAGGCTGATAGAGTGCATGTGTCCTAAGCCAGAGCGGGACAAGCTGGATGCACATAGTACTCTATCAATAAAGAACTGTTCGGAAATCGTCTGAGCAGTGGGAGAAAGAACAACTAATCTTGCTCGGAGTGGATAAATGATCTAGGCTGTGAAAAGGCTGGCAGAATTGAACTGTGACATTTTTCGTTGAACTTTTCTGGCATCAAGAACGAGAGACATTTGCGACGAACTTTGCCAGCAAGAAGAAAGACGATGAGGAACAAGTCAAGACCGGTTTCAGCCTCCTCCTGCACCCCTGCTGAAAAGATAATAGATTTAGAGACTGTAAATTTAGGGAAAAAGCATGGTAAAAGGAATAAGGTACTGATTTGGACATTGGTCCTGTGTTTCTTAAGTATGATAGTACCAACAATAACAGCTATTAAACTATGGTTCCTGGAGTACGTACACCCATTAGAAACACTTTTGCCAAAAGCAGCTACTGAAAGCCCGGTTCATGTAATCACTGGTACTTTGCCCCCAATGGAAGAGAGACATAAAGAAGGATACGGCAACAATACATTGTTGCTCATCATGAACATGACCCATGCGGTTTTAAAGAAAAAAGATTGCTGGGTTTGCGCCCATTTACCACAGCACACATTAAGTGCAATGTTCTTTGGGAAATGGAACAAGAGTAATACGGGTCAGCTAGATGAGACCAATATGAATGAATTTGAGGAAGTGATCATGAGACCTGTGGGTTTTTCCATATTCCAAAAAGCTTGCGTGTTTGCACTAGAACCCATGAGAAAGAATACACGAAAGATAACAAGACTAGATAGATTACATAGGCAAAATAGACCAACCCCGCCAGCAGAAAAAACATCAGTAATGACATTTCGAATGAGGGATGAATGGAACAAAGATGCTGTGCCCCCTGCCTATCCAGTGGATCAGAGCCCCAAAACTGCTCCCCTATGTCTACAGAAAAATGGTTCCTATAAAGTAGGAACGTTCAGCAACTGCCTGAACACAGTGGTTTTAAACCACGAAATAGAACCTGTGTACGTAGGAGACCCTGTTTACTTTATATGTGGAGAAAAAGCATATCCATGGTTACCTAGGAACTGGGGAGGTAAATGCTACCTAGGTCTACTGTTTCCAGGAGTGTTCCTCTTGGAGACAGCAGAAGTAGCCAAACGAACAAAAGGTAGAACTCAAAGGAGTAGCGAGGATGGAATGATAGCAATGGATATAGCCAAATCATTTATACTGTTCTTGTCCCAAATAGAAAATTCTTACAATATAAGAAAACTGTCTGGAATATTACAAAAAACAATAGATTCCACAACGGATATTTTATTGAATATGACGTTAGAAGAAAAAGGAATAAGACTAATGGCACTTCAAAACAGGATGGCTCTCGATATAATATTAGTTGATCGTGGGGTAGTTTGCAAACTCGTAAAAACTGCATGCTGTGTGTATATAGATGACTACTCCCCTACGATATTTAAAGCGATCCGGAAATTACATGTCATAAGTTCCACACTCTCTACTGAAGAAGGGGGTTGGGGGATAGGATCCTGGTTTTGGGGATTATTGCAGTCTTGGGGATGGAAGTTAATTTCGATACTAATGATGGTACTTGGAATATTTATAACATGCTGCTGTTGCATACAATGCTTACCAATAGTCTGCACTGAAATAACTGATGGATGTACTAAGGGATGTATCCACATGGTGTCGAGAGGAAAACAGACGCATGGCCGAAATAACAGAGACACTGAGGAAACAAAAACAGTAAAACAAATAATGGCGATAGACATGAATGATGAAGATGGTTCAGACATAGATACCCCAGACCTATCCTCATTGGAGGAGGATACAATGAATAAATAAGACGTTTGGCATACGGCCAAAAGGAGGGTTTGTCAATCTGGAAAAATGAATACCCTTCATTTGAATGATAGACATAACTTGATGGCCGTGGGCCAACCGTCTTATGCACTGAATTATAGAAATATAAACTGCTATGCTTGACCAACGAGTGGCCATTTTAAATGTAGCAAGAATCGCCATTTTGCTTGTTAACCATTGCTCATTGCTTTCTCTCTAAAAACTGCTTTGCAGCTCGCAATTCATGCGGATTCTGCTTAGTCTGCTCAACTGTTAACATTGTTGTCTGAATATGAAAGGACAAGGTCGCGGGACTGAAGAGTTTGTTGAAACTCCTCATGAGTAGCCCAGAGAGGAATGCCCACGCTCCCTCTCTGTAGCCTTGGGAGAGAGCTGCAGGGCATTTAATCACTTCACAGCTGCCAGCCAGTCTCGTACGATGGTAGAATATGTTAGAATAAAACAGCTAAAGGCTTGAATTATGCTCTTCCTACGGCCCCCCTTCGCAAAACCCTTTAGAACGTGTCGGCTCCCAGGACACGAATAGTACCTCATAGATAGCAAAGCTTGGAATGTGGCTCTTCCCCCGTGTGCAGCTTGCTTCCAAGAACAGAACCACCGTGTTCTGTTCAACAACTAAAAGATGCCTCCGCACTTTCTAATTGCAAATTGTTACTAGAATAGACATCGAAAGTGTCATAATCGTCATACTCGTCGGATATGTCCATCGTCATCCCGAGTTCAAAGGAACTTAATAAAGAGGGGTGTTAAACATGACATTGCTGATTGTATGATATGCATTTTGTACATATGTAACTGATGTACGTAATTCGCTCTCTTGCGTCCCTCCAGGTCTAGGAAACTCACGTTGCGGGGCGTGAGATCAGAATTGGCCAATTGATACTATTTTTTGCTTGCAATAAACCCTAGCATTGGGAATTTGAACCTCGTGTCTGGTGCATCTTTTCGTGTATGGTTATTGCCTTGTTTCCATAGCACGAAGGACCCCTAGGGGCCCCTTTCACCTCCAGCCTTTAATTGGGCTCATTCACTCCCATGGTCTCCGTTACTGCTACTAAGCTGACGAAACTCAGATCATCGTGTGGCTTGATTTTGCTCAGCACAGCACTTCGTCTCAACTTAGAGCAGTGGTTTTCAAACTTTTTTATGCTGACCCCCCTACAGTAAAAACATTACTGCTGAGACGCCCCCGTAAGTAGAAATATGGTTGCTGCCCCCGTGATTCCATATCTGCTATATTTTCCATTATAAGCAGTCATAGTAATCCCTTTTTTAAGAGCTTTGCACACCCCTTGGGCATCCTTCGAGCCCCCCTAGGGTTCCAGCCCCACAGTTTGAAGACCACTGGTTTAGAGGTTACTTGGAAGTGGTATAACTTTGGATGAGTGATAATTGGCTCCAGTTGAATGGGATAAGATGGAGGTCCTAGTGGTTGGCCTTCCCAAAGCCACCTCCTTGTGGGCGCACTCGTGTTGGCCTCCTGCTCTGGACCCTCTTCCGAAAGCCTGTACAGGTTGTTAAAGACCTGGGTCTGAAAATCTCATATGTTGCTATGGAGGATCAGGTTAGGGCTATTTGCCAAGTCAGTCATTTTCAACTTAGGCTTCTTCGACAGGTTCTGCCCTTTCTTCCCTCTCATCTGCACACTCCAGTGGTGGCATTGCTTGTCTTGAGTTGCATCGATTATTGCAACTCCTTATTTTTGGCTGAGCCTTGTATTAAATTTATCGCCTGCAACTCCTTCAAAATCTTGCAGTTAGAGTTGCCACTGGTTCTCCTTATGGTTCTCAAATCTCTCCTGTGCTTTGCTCACTGCGCTGGCTGCCAGTCTCTAAACGTATCATATTTAAGTCTCTTTGTCCGGTTCATCTGGCATTTTATGGCCATGGAGCGGAGTATCTGCAGTTGAAATTCAGTCCCTACACTCCAGGGCACATACTTCGGTCCCAGGATGACTGCCTTGTTCAAGTCCCCCATTGTAGGCTAGTCAGGACTGACAGCTGGTCCTTCTCTCTGGTTGCAGCTAAACTCTGGAATGATCTGCCACTTACACTCAGGGCCACTGAGAATCATTTATGGTTCAGGTGTGCTTTGAAAACATTCCTATTTTAGCTGACCATTTAGGCCTGTGGTCATACCTGCTAGCGATTACTTTAGCACCAAAATGTATTCGGGTGTACCAGCACTCTATAAATGTTTTTAAGATACAATAAGATAAGATAGCTTTGTGCTGTTCAAAGGGGGAGCTGCAGAGCTACAGGGCCACATTCTAATATTAGACTGAACTGATGAAAGACATTCTTGGTCTGAAAACTTCTCAGCATTTTCTGAGCTTTGACAGAATGGCGGAAATGGCCATGAATTCTGTGACATATGTCCATTATATTGGCAACATTTGTGTGTTGTTTCAGAAGGTCCTATACTACGAGGTTCAGCAGTGTTCAAAATAGGGCTCATGGTAGTAATTGTCATTCGCCCTTGCACCACAATGCTGCTACCATAACACAGCAAAACCAAAAGTCGATACTTTTTGTCTAAGCCATCCCAAAACCTTGACATTGAATACTCCCACGATGTTTGCTGCTGTGTGTGCCTTCACCATAGCAAGCAATGAAACAGCTCCATGCTGGCATAATGTTTTCAGCATGGCGGTTGTGGTAGTCGCAGTTGCCCAACTGGTGAGCCTGTCCACTGGTGCACATGTCCCTTGTTAAATGAAGAGTGTGCAGGGTACATTTCCAATTGTTATAAATGTGTTCAGTGAAGATCAGGCACGGCAGCTCTGAAAAAATGTGTTGCTGGGTACTTGATATTTGGGACAAACCGCTTTGACAAATTCCCAGAATCATTGGAGTCCAGCAATGAATAGGGCAGGAGTTGAACTTCCAATATTTGTGCCAGCTTCACAAGGGAAGGCTTCTGTAGTAATTTGCAGACTTGGTAAGAAGAGTCTGGACGCTGACTTGTTTAAAATACTGTGATTGTGAAAGTGTTCTGGCTGGGGTTGAGCCTGGCTCACTGAGTGATGCTGACCATGCATGAGCAGGGGTGACCACGCTGTGCCACCAGGAGGCCAGCGGAGGGGTCATGGATCTTGATGCCATGCTCACTGAATCGAAATGTGTTCTCATAGCTCCTCCACCATGATATGTTATGTTATTCAAATTTATAGTGCACAAGGATGATTCAGTAGCACTACAGCTATCCTGGAACTAACAGAAGAGCAGAGTTTTAAGTTGGCGGCGGAAGTGCAGATGGTTCAAGGTCTGTCTTAATGTTAGAGGAAGACTATTCCATAACTTGCTGGCAGCCACTGAGAAAGCTCGACTGCCGATTCTTTGAAAGTGTAATCTGGGAACCACAACCAGACAGTCGCTGCTGGACCAGAGAGGCTTGCAGGAAATATAAGGTGTAAACCTGTCCCACAGAAAATCAGCACCAACCTGGTAATATGCCTGGTGAACAAGCCATAGGGATTTAAAAACGTTTCTTTGTTTCACCGGGAGCCAATGCAAAGAATGCGGCACTGGACTGATATGGGAACCGTAAGGAGTGGCTGTGGTTGTCCGAGCAGCCAGGTTCTGAAGCAGTTGAAGGCGATGGATTATGCCAGAGGGCTGGGCCAAATAAAGAGCCTTGCAATAATAAAGCCTGCTAGAGATGAGCGAGGCCAAAGGTCAAAGACAGGCAGGGAGAAAGGGCAGTACCCTACGAAGAACCCTCAGTAGAAAGTGGCCAGTCTGACACACTGCACTTACCTGTGATGCCATAGATAAGGAGGAAGCAAGATGGACCCCAAGAGTTTTCACTACTTCACTGGAATGGGAAATTCACCCAGTTAAGATGGCCACAAAGCCCAAGACCAGGAGCAGAATTCAGAGGAAGAATAAGCGCCTTCATGTCCTTCCTCTAAGGTCAGCACTTCTCCTTTAGAAGAAGTTCCAGTAGCTGACCCACTTTTACTCGTTCCCTGATGGGCACACATTTGCCCTTGATCATTGTTTTCCAAGAGACTCTGCATTCCCGGGTGCAATAATATGTGCCTGGTTTTCTACAATGCACAGCTTTTTGCAGAGTGTGCAGATTACAATATGGTCATTGTTCTTAACAATGTTGAAAAAATCTGTTTGGTGATGTGTCTTTTATCACTCTGACAAAGCCAGAGACAGAGCTTCCTATTTTGGTTCTGTGCTGGCGGGTTCATTAGCGGACATAGAGCAACCCCATACCATTCGGGTTGTTAGACTGCTGCCTGTTGCTGCCTCTGTGCTTTCAGTTGTACTTGTACTACTTGCCCTATAGTAGCTTAACTTATTTTTGTTGGGTGGGTGATAAAAAGTCGCATTTAATGATACAACACATGCTACTTGCTTTGTGCCTCTGCTGCTCCACACCTCCACCTTCACTCACACATCTAATGCAAATAGCAGCTGTAGAATCATTGTCATCAATAACACATTATATTTGTACAGGGAACTTGACTCTGAGTGCAACAAAATGCAAACTATATTGACCTTACATTCTAGGGCAGTGGTAAATAACGGTTCTAGGTCAAAGTTTCGAATGCAAAGGATCGAATGACCAAAGGGTCGAATCAAAAGGATCGAAAACCAAAGGGTCGAATTTGTTTATTTTATTTTTTAGAATTTTTTGGGAACTTGCCCTCACAGGTAATATGCTCAGTCTGTGGAATATATGCGTAAGCCCCTTTCCTGATCATCGCGCTTCACTGACACTACAGACATGCACACTATCACAGTTTCCATGCCCACTTCCCTTCACATCTTCTACCTGTGCAGGTCTTTCATGTTTGTCTAACTCTGCTCCCCCTTCCACTCCTCTAAGGCCCTTTTCAGTTCCTCTGAAGACTAAGGATGGGGCAATGTGCTGCTTCCGGGCAAGCCACAGTGTTGTTGGTCCATGCTGTAATGGCTGCTGCAGTCAGGGTTGGACTGGGCCATAACATTCTCTCGGGCAACAATGAAAAAGTGGCCCACAATTGCAAATGGAGATTCATTCCTTTTGTGAAACTGTTTGAATAGTAACCAAGAGGGGGGGGGCGTGTTTTTGGATTAAGAGTGATGCAAATTGTGCATTTTTTAAAAATATGTATTCAGCAGTACTGGTCGAACGAACTAGCCGTAGAGTGAATTAACTCATAAAACTGGCTGAAATTGGCCCAAAAAGTTGCCCACTTTGACCAAAAAAACTGCCCCACACCAGCATTTCATGTTTTTGGTTCAGCCATGTGCATAATTCCCTATAGGTCAGTCAGAGCCTGTATGAAGTATAAACAGCTATTAACAGAACATAACAAAATTAGTGCCCATCAACAATTCTTGAATCTTCCTTTTACCTGTGCTGCAGGAGCAAGGAGCCATAGAGGTTCACTGGTGTCATCCACCAAAAGGGACAACAGTGAGAAATGGCTGCCCCGGACTTTCGTCATTACCACTGCCATTCCCAAAAACATCTGAAGAAATTCCTTGTTTATAGTGCGTGCCCCTCCCCCTATGACTGTACCCCACGCCTAATATTGTGTGCAGCACTTCAGCTCCAGTCAGAAGAGGTGCCTTCTTTCCCACGTGACTTAATTGGATGACACGTTGTGCCCAGCAGCACTTTCACCCTGTTCATCATAGTGTCGAGTACTGGTGGCTGCACCAGACGCACTAGCAGTGATTGCAACAAAAGATTTCTTCCAAAGAATTGGGAGGGTTTGATCCCAGAATGCCAGTTTTCTTCGACACATGCCGTTTCTTTCTTGCTCCAGCGTCAGTCTTTGGTGCAGTATTTCAGCTAGACTTCTCAAAAAATGGAATCATAATTGATTTGTCTAACAGCATGGAAGAGAAACATGTTATGTATGCATGCTCTATAGTCATGGTTTACTGGGAAAAATACAAATGTTGAGGAACATATACTCATATTGTAAATATGTCGATAAAAAGTATTACATATGCCCGTGAATCTAAATGAGTTGCTGGACCTGGCTGGAGCAAAGGTGGCAAGAAAGCTAAAATTGACAAATGACAGATAAGACCAAGTTCATGAAAGTGAGTGCTACTTTAAAGTTTAGACAATTGGCACAATTTTCACTTTTGATTTAACTTTCCACTGTTCTCTGATCGCTGTGTTCCATTGCTCTCTGCCATTCCCACTTAAGTCCACAAAATTAAAACATTCCTTAAAAAAGTAAAACATGAAAAATAAAATATGAGTACACAAGAAAATTAATATTAATCGGCCATATTTATGAAGAGGATTTATAAAACAAGTAATACATTCCAAATAACAGTCATATAAAATATTGTTAATCATATGAACTTCAAGATCAATACATTTAATAAAACAAAATAGAAATAAATGACAAATTAAACATATACATAAAATTATGTATTAAAATTATATATCAAGATAAATGAAAAATGGGTAATAATTAATTAATATTCAATCGTAAAAAATGTATTGTATGTTAAATAGCAATAATAAAAATTAATAAACGTATGTAAAATACAGTAACCCTATTTAATATAATTAGAGTACATAACGGTAGGAGGCAATCCTGGGGAAAAAGAATTAAAACCAGTACACAGTACAAATAATAAAAACAGAGCACATGTTGGCCAGCACAGGGAGACAACACAAACAATGCATTTCCCCCAGTAACAATTCATAAAAATTGCAATTATAACACATTAAAAATGAATATCATTCAGTAATAACAATTATTATTAATAGAAAAATAGCAACATTTAAAGAAAAAACAATATTAATAGAAAAATACCAATAAGAAGCCATAATCAAGAGTAATACAAAAACGTATACATTAAAATGGTAACAAATAAAACAGCAAAAATAAAAAATAAATACTATTATAACTCAACATGAATTATCAAGGTTAATAATAAAATAGTAATCATTCAATAAACATACAATATTAATATAGCATAAATTTATAGTAATCAGAGTGTAAAGGTTGACTTTAATAAATGCAGTAAATGAATAATAACACATAAATAAGGCCGATTCATGGAATTCATGTGCGCTGAAAATCTCCGCGCAAGCGTGCGAAAGCGTGCGAAAGCGTGCGAAGTGTGCGAATCGCAGTGCAAGTGCGAAAATCGCAGTGCAAGCGTGCGAAAGCCGCGCACATCGATTCATGGAAGTCCGTGCGCGTGTAAATGCTGGGATGTGCGCTATAATCCTGCGTGGCGCACGCGGGTGCACACCTCATCAAACGGCGTGTGCTACACGCACAGCGAAAGCGCACATAGCACGGCACACACAACAAAAGTAGGCGTAACACGGGGCGTAACACGCGGAATGGGGAACAACGCTTGAAAATGTGGGCGTTACGGGGGAAGTACAGGAGGCAAATGCGCGGAACGCCCCCACGCGTGCCTACAACACGTATTCATGGAATCGAACAGGGGAAACGCGTGCGCCAAAAAAGACACGCTAATCGGAAACATGTACGCCAGCAGGAAGCAGGCATACGTGGACCCGCGCAGCATAAAAGTGCGCGCAAACAACAAACAAGATCAGACGCTACGATGAATATACCGTTCCTCGCAGCAGTGGTCGTGGGACACCGCAGGAGGAGGAGGATAGTCAGGGCCAGAATTTTTACACCCAGAACCAGCCTTTTTGGGATGCCTGATGACCAGGTGTATGGGAGGTACAGGTTTCCACCTCACATAATACTCGACCTGGTGAGTGAGTGGGAGGATGACCTCACATCATCCACCCTGTGCTCCCAAGCACTGAGCCCCTTGGAAAAGGTGCTCAATGTACTGCACTTCTTGGCCACTGGTTCATTTCAGCGGACAAGTGCCATAGTGGGGGGGTGTCACAGGCAACGCAGTCACGCTGCCTACACCAGGTGTTGGCCATCATGACTGCACGCCCATCAGTCCACAGGCACATATACCTGCCCAGAACACCTGCAGAAAGGCAGGCTGCCGTCCAGGATTTTTACGGGGTGGCACACTTCCCCAAAGTGCTAGTTGCCATTGATTGCACCCATGTGGCTCTACGTCCTCCCAGGGCAACTGAGCACATCTATAGAAACCGCAAGCACTGGCATTCCATCAACGTGCAGGTAGTATGTGATGCCAAGGGAATCATCACCTCAGTATATGCCAACTATCCAGGGTCCACCCATGACAGTTTCATTTACAGAATGTCAACCCTAAACCGGGACCAAGAAGCTGGGCAGCATGGCGATACATGGCTGCTTGGTGAGTATAAATGCCTCTGCACATGCATGCATGTCAGATACTGAGTAATGTCACAACCCCACTAATGATACCCATCATCACCTCCCCAGGGGACAGTGCCTACCCTCTAAGCACCCACCTGATGACGCCAATTCGGAACCCCACCACACCACCCAAGGTAAGATACAACACAGCCCATATTGCAACCCGGGGCATAGTGGAGCACACATTTGAGGTGCTCAAGTCACGCTTTCGCTCCCTTGACCGCTCTGGTGGGCAGCTGCTATACACGCCTCCAGTAGTGTGCAGGATCATAGTGACAACATGAGTCCTGCAAAACGTTGCAACCCGCCGGGGCCTGCCGGTGGACATGGTGGTGCCCCCACATCCCCAACCACATGGACGGCCGCTGCGCATGGAGGGGAAAGGGCACGTGGTGAGGCAGCCCGTACGCAGGTGGTGGCTAATTACTTCACCTAAAATCACACCCCTGTGGAGTGCACACCGCCCTGGTACATACCAGCTGACAATCAATGATGATGACATAAGGGACAGTCAACTGTCACAACCAGACCAGCCTGAGATTGGTCACCTGGAAGTGTTACATTGTGTGCATCCCTACCTACCGAAAGACAACCAATGCTGTGTCACAAAAAGACACACATTTATGCTGCATGAATGACTACCCCCTTGCAAAATACAACATGAAAACAGCGTGATGTCACCCAACCCCTCCCCATCTCCACTACCCAACACACCATGGCATGTCATACAATGTGAAAGCAAACAAAGGAATGCACAACACATGACACAAGTGTCACAAAGTGCACTGTCCCAAATGGAAACAGGCCACAGACAATATGCTCCCAGTAATCAATAACAAACAGCACATATGACCAAATACTTACCAGCAACACAATACAGCAACACAGGATGAAACATTGCCAAAATATGACAGTACTAAATAAAAGTAGTGCAAGTGTCATGACCGCAGCCTCCAAGGAGTCAGGTTTAGCCCAACTGCCTCGGAAGCTGGGTCACAACTTCATTTCCAGGCACCCATCGGCTCCCATAGGGGCCTTATGGACCTTGTCCTGGCGCCAGTGGCGCCAGGCTCATAAGGGGACCCAGTCCCGGCACAGGACGTGCCGGGCTCATGATGTAAGGAATGGTGCTTGGGTGGACCTACCTGCTGCAGACCATGCTGCTCACTCACCTGCAGGATGAAATCCTCATCCATCCATGGCTGGAACTACTTTACCTTCTGGGTGTGGCCAGCACCACTCCCTGGGACTGGATACTGGAACTATTCTGGAAAGCTGGGACTTCTTCCCTGGGCGAGGCTGCTGTGGAAGGAGACACCTAAGCACTCCAGTAAGCTATTTAAACCACGCCCGATCAGAGCAACGTGCTTCGCGTTATTCTGCAATAGCAGCAGGACGCTCACCGTGTCAGCTCCAGAGAATCTTTAACTTCTGCATCTGGGGAAGAGAAATCTGCAATCTTACCTTCCGAAATACCATCTTCGTCTTCAGCAGCATCTGAAAAGGGAAAAGAACACCAGGTTAGCACGAGATAAAAACCAGCGCAGCACTTACCCAATCCATCGGTGCATCTCAAGCCACGGGCCGCAGCTTTCCATTTTTTCGGCACCCTGTGGAAGTAAAAACATTGGTTAGTAAACCTCCGTGAAACTTTCCTTACCTGCGCTGCATTCTTCTCGCCTCCGCCGACGCTGCTACTCGCATCTGCAAAACAAAAGGACATCATTAAGAAAAACAAAACTCCATCTATACGCAAGTGTTTTGGGCAGCGCTCATCTTTCTCACTCCTCGGTGCATTCCTCGACATCCATTTTTCTACCCAGCTGCTTCTGCGACCTGAAAAAGGAAAAGAGACATTAAGAAGTGCTTTTAACTTCGAATTGACATTTTCTACTTACTTGCCTGCAATACCTTCGCCATTCCATCGCTCTCCGGACCTCCATATTCAAGCAACCGCCGTTCGTGCTGCTAACAACGGCCTAGCTCCAAATCTTCATCCTCTGCAACCAAGAGGCTGGACAATTAACCAGTGAAGTAACTGGCTTCGGCGCCCCTGCACAGACGCATGATGGAGAGCTCCGCTTTCACCTACATAAGGTGAGCACATTTAGCCTACAAACTACTTGGGAGTACCAGGAAGGGGAGGCAGCTTACCCAGTCAGGCTTATATATCCATATTAACCCCTTGCTCTCATAATTGCAGACACCTCACCCTTCAGATCAAGATTTCAGTGAGGAAAGGCCCTTTCCAGGGTGGCATTCGAGGCCTGCGCGTGACCCTAGAAGACTCTGTGAACCCCCAGCCCAGACCTGCGCCTCCGAGGGATTCAGGTGAGCGTTACTGAACGCGAAGCCTACCGCAATTTTCCCACCCAGGCGCAATGGAAACCTCAGACACAGATCAACTGGCTCAATTGTTGGTGGAACTAAGGGAGAAGTACAGGCATCTCGCCAAGAAACAAACGCTTTACGAAGGGAGTTGATCATTGCCAAGGAACGGACGGATGATCTGGCCAGACAGTTGCTACAGGCTCAAGCGGGACAGACGCCACTGCCTCCCTATGGAGGGGGCGGCACTCCTACAAGCTCAAGTAATCCGGTGCAAATTAATCTGCCAGGGAATGTGCCTTTGGCCCCGCCCGAACGTTTTTCCGGTGATCCAAAGCGATATGCAGTATTCATCAATCAATGCCGCTTGAACTTTTTGTGTAGACCCGCCGCATTCCCAACGGACCAAGCCAAGGTAGCGTTTGTACTTTCCTATCTTAGCGGTAGTGCTGCAGATTGGTCCATTCCTCTCGTGACACAGGATGACCCGCTCCTCTATAACTTTCAAGACTTTCAGACCAGTATGGAAAAGTTGTTCGCAAGACATTCACAGGGGCAGGCCTTGGACAATGAACTCCTGTCACTCAGACAAGGTAATCAGGATCTCCTGGTTTACATAGCGTCCTTTAATAGACTGGTGGTTGAGACCAGGTGGCCTGAAGATAAGAGAATCACGCTCTTCTACAGAACTCTACGTGGGGAACTTAAAGACGTTTTAGCACAGGTGGTTAATCCGCCGCAAGACTGTTCAGATTATATCGACCTAGTAGTCCAATTAGATCATCGGCTACAGAACAGGAAGACCGATCGATCCAGATTTGAAACCCGGGTACTTTCAAGACCTCAGAGCTCCGCTAAAGGGAATGACTCCGTGGAACCAATGCAAATAGGAGTAGTAAAAGGACCATTAACTCAGAAAGAACGGGAAAGAAGAAGGCAATTACAGCTGTGCCTATACTGTGGGAATTCTGGACATTTCCTTCGTGATTGCTCAGTGAAACCGGTCAAGAAGACCGTAGGAGTTTCTGATAAAAATGCTGAGAAACTGGAATCGGGAAACGACCTCGCCCGACAAGCGTAGAGGTCCGCTTGCCGAGCGTTAAGACCAGTTCCTTGACCTCGCATTTGGTAATGCCTATGGTCCTCATAAGTCCCAATAGACCAGATCGCATGCATGCTATCAAAGTATACATTGATAGCGGAGCAATCGGTAATTATGTGGACCAAGACTTGGCTATCAGGAAGGATCTTCCCCTACGTCCCAAGATGGTAAAGGACGTAATCACTACAGTGTATGGTACTGAAATAGCTTCCGGACCAGTTTCTCATACCACCATGGAGGTAACGTTGTTATGTCAAGACGGACATCGGGAGAAGATCGTGTTTGATGTAATCAAGGCCCCGCAGTTTCAGGTGATTCTGGGAATACCTTGGTTGGAAAAGCACAATCCTCAGATAGACTGGCGAGCCAAGGTAATTCGGTTTCCAGAATGCGCTTCAACCTGTTATCCTCAGCCCGAAATCAAGCTAGCAGCCATCACTTCCGAGGACCCCCGATTACCTCTGGATTACCAGGAGTTCAGCGACGTCTTTCAGAAAGATCAAGCCAACACCCTGCCTCCGCATCGGTCATACGACTGCCAGATAGACCTAATACCTGGGTCCACCCCTCCGTGCAGTAGAATATATGCCCTCACTGAACCAGAAAACCTCCATCTCAGGCAATACTTGGACCAGTACTTGGCTAATGGATTCATCCGCCCCTCGAAATCCCCGGCTTCCTCAGCTTTGTTCTTCGTCCCGAAAAAGGAAGGTGACCTAAGAACTTGTATCGATTATCGCGCCCTGAACCAGATTACAGTCAAAAACCGATACCCGTTGCCCTTGATTCCTGAATTATTGGACCAGGTAAAAGGCACCTACATATACACAAAGTTAGACCTCAGAGGAGCTTACCATTTGGTACGTATTAAGGAGGGCGACGAATGGAAGACGGCCTTTCGCACTAAATATGGATTGAGTATCAAGTAATGCCCTTCGGACTATGTAACGCACCGGCCGCTTTCCAGTTTTTCATGAATGATGTCCTCAGAGAACTTATTGATGTGTGCATAGTCGTTTATATTGACGACACCCTGGTATACTCAGCCTCAGAAACTGATCATCGTAGACACGTCACAGCGGTTTTACAGAGACTTCGCCAACACCGCGTGTTTGCTAAACTGGAGAAGTGTACCTTTCACGCAAAGGAAGTGGAATTTTTAGGGTTCATCTTGTCACCCAACGGAATCCACATGGACTCAAGAAAAGTGGATGCTATCACCAAATGGCCTTCCCCAACTTCCGTGAAAGGTGTACAGAGCATGCTGGGCTTCGCTAATTTTTACCGAAGGTTCATTCCTGAATTCTCTCGGGTAGTCCAACCTATCACGGCTCTTCTGAAAAAGATTAAAAAATTCGAGTGGACTCAAGAAGCCGAACAAGCGTTCCAAGAATTAAAAGCCAAATTTATCTCTGCTCCACTCTTAAGGCATCCCCGTCCAGAACTTCCCTACATCGTCGAGACAGACGCTTCCAGTCTAGCAATGGGGGCGGTGCTGTCACAAAGAGACCCCGAAACGCACCCTGTAGCCTTTTGGTCTCGCAAATTTTCGGCTCCTGAGATCAACTACACAATTACGGACAAAGAACTCTTGGCAATTAAGTCCGCCTTTAAGGCCTGGCGGCATTATCTTTTGGGAGCCCGGCACACCCTAACTGTAATCACGGATCACCGTAACCTCCAGTACCTGAAGTCAGCTAAAGCTCAATCTTCGAGGCAACTACGCTGGGCTTTATTCTTCGCAGAATTCGATTTTGTAATCACATATCGACCAGGCTTTAGGAACGGAAAAGCAGACGCCCTTTCCCGGATAGGGGTACACGAACTTACAGCTAATCCGGAGCCGATGCCAATAATTCCTGAACAAAAGATACTAGGAGCAATCAACACACTATCCCTCAAAGAGATTAAAGCAAGGATCAATCAACTCATAACTCCCGAAGATTCATCGAAGTGGCAATTGAAAGGAAAGGATTTTACAATAGATCAGAACCTATTATATTTCCAAGGAAGACTATTCTTACCCTGCGTTGACTTACAAAAACAGGTCATCACCTGCTACCATGATTCTCTAATGGAAGGACATCCTGGAGTTGCCAAAACCTCAGAGAAAATTAAAAGGCATTTTTGGTGGCCATCTTGGAGGAAAGATGTTAAAAAGTTTGTGGCTTCTTGTGGTATCTGCGCACAAAACAAGAGTCAGAAGGAAAAACCAGCAGGATTACTATGTCCAATAGACATTCCACCAGGCCCTTGGCACACGCTCTCGATGGATTTTATCACGGATTTACCCCCTTGCTCCGGATACAACACAATTCTAGTGATCGTGGACCTTTTTTCAAAAATGGCTCATTTTATCCCACTGAAGGGCTTACCTACAGCTTCCATTCTAGCCCGAGAATTTCTTGAAAACATTGTCCGTTTGCACGGTTTCCCTTCAGTACTAATCTCTGACCGAGGGAGCCAATTTATTTCCCATTTTTGGCGGAGTTGTTGTCGTTTAGCACAAATTGATGTACGACTTTCCACCAGCCATCACCCTCAAACCGACGGGCAGACTGAGAGAACTAACCAAACTTTAGAACAATATCTGCGCTGCATGTTGCATCAATCCGAGGGTACTTGGAAGGATGTCCTTTGGATTGCTGAATACGCTTACAATAATTCAATCCATTCTGGGACGGGAAAAACCCCTTTTTTCCTGCTGTATGGAAGTCATCCTCGAACCTCAAATCTGGACCCACCTCAAGCTCTCGGAACACCTGCTGTTGACCATCTGCATTCGACGATAACTCAAGCATTTAAAGAAGCCACAGCTCATCTTCAACGAGCTAAAGAATCATACAAAAAAGGAGCAGCCCAACATCGAAAAGAGGCTCCTCAATATCAAAAAGGAGATCAAGTCTGGCTGTCCACTAAACATTTATCTTTAAAAGGGCCACGCACCTTCAACCCAAGATATTTAGGACCCTACTCGATCACGGCTGTGATTAACCCAGTGGCTGTCAAACTAGAATTACCTACTCGAATGAAGATACATCCTGTCTTCGATGTTTCTCTCCTGAAACCTGTGCAATCCGGAACCCGTTTGACTAAACCTCCTGAGCCAATCCAAGTTGACGGAGAATCCGAATTTGAAATTCGAGACATCTTGGACTCCAAAATTTCCAAATCAAAACTATACTACTTGATTGATTGGAAAGGATATGGACCCCAGGAGAGATCTTGGGAACCCTCAGAATATGTACATGCACCTCGTCTAGTCCGAAAATTTCATTGGGCTTTTCCCAACAAGCCAAAACCTCCGGAAAAGACAAGCTTGGTAGGGGCCTTGAGGGGGGGTGCTGTCATGACCGCAGCCTCCAAGGAGTCAGGTTTAGCCCAACTGCCTCGGAAGCTGGGTCACAACTTCATTTCCAGGCACCCATCGGCTCCCATAGGGGCCTTATGGACCTTGTCCTGGCGCCAGTGGCGCCAGGCTCATAAGGGGACCCAGTCCCGGCACAGGACGTGCCGGGCTCATGATGTAAGGAATGGTGCTTGGGTGGACCTACCTGCTGCAGACCATGCTGCTCACTCACCTGCAGGATGAAATCCTCATCCATCCATGGCTGGAACTACTTTACCTTCTGGGTGTGGCCAGCACCACTCCGTGGGACTGGATACTGGAACTATTCTGGAAAGCTGGGACTTCTTCCCTGGGCGAGGCTGCTGTGGAAGGAGACACCTAAGCACTCCAGTAAGCTATTTAAACCACGCCCGATCAGAGCAACGTGCTTCGCGTTATTCTGCAATAGCAGCAGGACGCTCACCGTGTCAGCTCCAGAGAATCTTCAACTTCTGCATCTGGGGAAGAGAAATCGGCAATCTTACCTTCCGAAATACCATCTTCGTCTTCAGCAGCATCTGAAAAGGGAAAAGAACACCAGGTTAGCACGAGATAAAAACCAGCGCAGCACTTACCCAATCCATCGGTGCATCTCAAGCCAAGGGCCACAGCTTTCCATTTTTTCGGCACCCTGTGGAAGTAAAAACATTGGTTAGTAAACCTCTGTGAAACTTTCCTTACCTGCGCTGCATTCTTCTCGCCTCCGCCGACGCTGCTACTCGCATCGGCAAAACAAAAGGACATCATTAAGAAATACAAAACTCCATCTATACGCACGTGTTTTGGGCAGCGCTCATCTTTCTCACTCCTCGGTGCATTCCTCGACATCCATTTTTCTACCCAGCTGCTTCTGCGACCTGAAAAAGGAAAAGAGACATTAAGAAGTGCTTTTAACTTCGAATTGACATTTTCTACTTACTTGCCAGCAATACCTTCGCCATTCCATCGCTCTCCGGACCTCCATATTCAAGCAACCGCCGTTCGTGCTGCTAACAACGGCCTAGCTCCAAATCTTCATCCTCTGCAACCAAGAGGCTGGACAATTAACCAGTGAAGTAACTGGCTTCAGCGCCCCTGCACAGACGCAGGATGGAGAGCTCCGCTTTCACCTACATAAGGTGAGCACATTTAGCCTACGAACTACTTGGGAGTACCAGGAAGGGGAGGCAGCTTACCCAGTCAGGCTTATATATCCATATTAACCCCTTGCTCCCATAATTTCAGACACCTCACCCTTCAGATCAAGATTTCAGTGAGGAAAGGCCCTTTCCAGGGTGGCATTCGAGGCCTGCGCGTGACCCTAGAAGACTCCGAGAATCCCCAGCCCAGACCTGCGCCTCCGAGGGATTCAGGTGAGCGTTACAGCAGGTTTTACAACCTGAATAAGACAGCACATCCACCCCTTCCAACTGCAGAGTGTTGATGTCAAGCAAATGTGTCAGTGTACTGCATACAACATGAACTGCATCCGCAAAGGAGACGGCCTTGTGAAGACATGAAGAAGGTACCTGTGAATAAGGAGGAAGACATAGATGCAAAAGCACATATCAATACACCATGCAGTGTTCAATACAACAACAATCCCCACTAGGGATGTACACACAGTTTTGACTACAGACTGCCCACACAGCTCATGGGAGCCCAATGTCACTGTGTAAGTCACTGTCACTTGGTCACACCCTTTGCAAGCCCATGGAAAGGGAAGCAGGAGGGGTGTGTGTGTCAGGAACCCAAGCATCTAATCCAAACACAGGACAAGCCAGCATGTGCCCAGCTGTAATACACAGTAGATGCCCACGGGAGCCACACAAGGCAACACACTGAAAAAAAAAATAATAATAATCAAAAATGGCGATATGGGGGCCAGTGGGGGGGGCGCACTCAGGAGGTTCGAGGACAGGGTGCACACCAACACCCACCTGCGTGGATGTTGCGAGAGAAAAAAATACCTCCCTGGGCTCATGGCCTGCACGGCTACGCTATTGTGGGAGAACTGCTGCTGTCGCTCTCTTCACCCTCTGCTTCTGCATCAGGAGGTGGTGGTGCTATGGGAGGCAGCACACGCAAAGCCCTGGTATGGTCCGCCATGGCAGCAAGCATGCAGGTGTTGAAGGTCTGATTCTGGAGGATGATAGTGCGGAGATCCTCATGCAGCACCTCACGGGTTGCCTGCATTTCTGCACACATGGCCTCGCGTGATGCCCGATCTCCTCCTGAGTTGCCTGCAGCTCAGCTGAGAGCGAACGTGTGAGCTGCTCCAGCTGCTGTTCTGACCTTAAATTCCGGGAAGCCTCAAGTTCACTTAGAGTCTGCCTGAGGAACTGGAGTTCTAACCTCAGTGCTTCCCTGTGGCCCTGTGACTCCACAGAAATGGCTTCCCACAGAGTCTCCAGTGCCACCCATCGGTCCCTGTTGGACGCCAACATGTCTTCCCTGTGTGATTGGCAAATGGAGTCTGTTGCTGTCACGACCGCTGAGCGCTGGCTGCTGTGGAATAGGTGGAAGCTGGGCCGCCATTAAATTGTGCCGTCATGTTTTTTCCCTGACAGCGCTAACGTTCTAGTCTTTTTCAACATGGCCGCCGCCTACCCGTATTTACTTCCACACGCTAGGCGGCTCGGCGCGTTGCAACTTCGGATTTCCCTCTGTTGCTCTCGCTCATCTATAGTTCTCTCCTTGGCGGTGCTCCGCCCGTGCTGTCCTATTTTCTTCCTAGCTCTTGCTCTTTTGCCCCTTGCTCTTTCTTCTCCCAGTCTTTCTAGTTTCCCCCCCTGGGGGTTTTTACACCGGTCCGTTCCTTTACCTTGCTGTCTCTCGCGCTGCTCCTTTATCTACGGAGCTTGCCTATCTTGTTACGCACTCATACTCACCTTGCCTCGGATCGCCTGATTACTTCACCGAGTATTCCTGTTTTTGGTTCCTGGTTTCCGGAGGGGTTTTTATGCCGTTTGGCTTTTCCCCTCACTCCGTTTTTAGTCCGTCGCGATGGGCTCACCGTGCCTCCTGTGTGGAGCCGCGGTGGCTTCCTTTCGAGGCCGACCTTACCTTCTCCAGAAGAAAGGGCTTCCCGCTCTGCACACCAGAAGAAAGAAGTTAAATTACTCTTCAAGCTCAGGTGAGGAGGAAAGGGAACAGGGGAACGAGTCGAGTTCTACTGATGAGGAAGACATTACCGATCAACCTAAAAAGGTGGTGAGCCTGCCAGCCCGATGTGATAGTTGCCTACTGTTGTTCCTCCATCTGCCTTTCAGGGGGGAGAATGGAAGTAGACACCCTCTCCATTGCCTGAGACATCATTTCAACTGATGCTCCCTGTTGTGCTGCTATACCATAGATGGAGTTTTCCCATACAGTATTGCCTGGTGGCGCATGGCCACCGCATCGGCGGGCACCACACCTGTTTGGGGCCGGGCGTTCTGCACCTTGCTGTGCCGGCACTGCCTGAGGCTGCAGGATTGCATTCCCCCTTTGATCTGCTGGCCCAGGAACAGGATCAGATGTAGTGGAGTGAGACCCTGCATCCGTAATAGCCAAAGGCGGAGTTACCAACACTGACATCCCCATGGAGGGTTCTACCCCTGGTGCAGGTGGGTTGGACAGAACAGAATCCCTGCCAGAAACACTCACCTGCAACAACACATTAGTCTCATCATCCGATTCAGCACCTGAATCATAGAGGTCTGGGGAGGTGCAACCAGAGACTCCCCTGTACAGTATGGTCTGCAATAAGATTGGGTTTTCACCCACCACCACACTACGTCCTCCACTGGTGCCAGGTCTTGCCTGAGATTCCTCCTGGGTCTGCACCATCTCCTCAACAGCATCAAGTGAGTCATCACCTGCAAAAACATGAAAGACAACAAATGGAAACAGGCATGAGCACCATAGCACACACATAGGCCTGCCAAGCCAGAGATCCAGTACATGAATTACACATGTGCCACATGACAATAACCCTGGCATGCATGCACTGCCAATGAGTTGGAAGGTGAGGCAAAAAGCAGACACTGAGGACACCAAGATGGAAAAGCAACAAATTTGCTGCATGCTGGGTAGCACTGGCATCACACATTAGCCTGTGAGTGGCATGTCCAATACACATACATGATACATGCCAGCACACAGATGGCATGTAGCCTAGCCATGGTACATTTGACAAGTACAGCCATATGTCAGTGAATGAGTACTGTCACCCATCCATGTGAGATGGACATGATGAGATGAAAAATGCTAAATAGTGTGACAAAATACGCATGTGCCACACACTGCAACACATCCAGTGTACAATAATACAGTGATCGCAGGCAGATGTACACATTAATGGTTGGTCACTTCAACATGACAGGAAGCAACTATCATGTTCCACATTCAAACAGGCCCCAAAAAATAATGTGAGCAGGCCAATACTCAATCAGCCTGAATGGTCTAATCATTCACATAACAAGGCAACAAATGTGGGCCAATGTGGGGTGTAATCAATGACAGAAGCATGTCACATATGTGGCATTAGGGCTGAAAAATGCGTTGCAAAAATGGGAGTATTGAAACAATCAGCCTGAATGAACACTGAAACATTCAGAACAATGTTGTAGCAAGATGACAGTTCAAGGGCAACTGAAGAAAGATGGGGCTAATTGGCTCTGTGGGCAGAAGGGTATACTGTCATACCCAAATCCAAGGCGGTGAATGTTTTGGAGGAAGCATATGGGTGACCCATACCACTCAGGAGTACACACCCTCACCTGGCACTCAATCAGAGCCCATCACCCAAACAACATACACATGGATTACACACACATACATGGCCACTCACCGGACAATGCGTTGTAATCTGGTAGGTCTCCCACGCCTTGGATCTGTTCCTCTGGGACGAAGGTTCCAGCAACAGACTCATGTTCAGTGATTTGGTTGTCCTTTGGTGGAGACCCACCGCCAGTGACCAGAGTAGAGGCATGATTTGAGGCCAGCTTGTTCTTTGCTCTGCGTTTCAGGTAATTCCACCGCTTGTAGCAATAATTAGCTGTGCGCCTCACAAATCCAAGGGCACTAATGCGGTCCGCGATGGTCTGCCCGTGTGCCCTACGTTGACCAGGTGTGGTCTTGCACCCTGCAGTCACCCCCATTTCGCGGCTATGTGCCGACACATAGGCCACAAGTGCATCAAGTTTGGCGTCATTAAAGCTAGGCTTCCTTGACGTGCCGGAGTGTGTAGCCGTGTCTGGGGTCTCAGCCTGTAGTAAGAAACAAAAAAGTTCCCAATTAAGGAACTCACGTCCCCTGCACACTTTCGAATATCTGGATGACTAGACCAACAATTAATTTGTATTTTAAACAGTATTTCTAATAATATCTTTATAAAGAAACCTTTAGCGTAAAAAAAGCTTAGGGAAGTCAATTATTGAAGAAATCAACATTCAGTCAAAGTAGGTCACAAGAACCGAAATTCATGTTTATTCTTGATGTTGAAATTGTGGAAGGCCCAACCCGTTTCGAGTGGTAAAACACTCTTCATCAGGGGCAAATCAAACAGTTCTAAGGAAAGATATGTATAAAATTTACATTAGAATATTGTTTTCCATTGACAACAATTTTACAAAAACAGCTTGTACAACCAACTTCAAAATAGTATATAGGCTAATTGAATGAGCATCATTGGCGCTAAATATCCTAATTTCGTGGTGAATTGACACCCAAGGGTTAACATTTTCAAACCCAACAGGTCCCTTAATGTTACAATTTGCAAAACAAAGTAAGTCAGCATCATGAGCTTACTTAATAGACTGGACTGTGTTTTAAGAATTATTGTAAGGTCATGTGGTGGTTATAACAAAAGTGGACTGAAAAACAGAAAAGGAAATTCTAACCTTGTGAATATATAAGAATATCTTCAAGCGAAGAGATGGTGGATCCAGGAAAGGGATCCCAAGTAATCGACCAAACAGTACTAGATTAGTAATGTCAACGCACTCATATCTGTAGAAAAGGAGTGGGTATCAGAGACTAGTAAATGAGTGCAGTAATCAGGAAAGGCTCGAGCAATAATCAACTTAAAAATACACTTACAATTGATAGCAATCTATCTGGGTAGTGGAAAATCATCTTTAGCCATGGTGTGAAACCCACGGTAATCAGGAAACCAAGAAGGTGGCTTGGAAATACTTAAATTGTAGCCAGTGACTGGGAAATTTGTTCAGCAGGTGTCCACTGTCACTACAAGGAATAGCAATAGAGAAGTAGAATAATATCAAGGTCTAGCCGAATTTAAGGTGGTAAAGGGCGATGTAGGAACAAGTTTCTGCATAGGGAGTGTTATTTGAGGTGAGGAGCTCTTACCTGTGTAACCACAGCACTGCCAACTGGAGACCGGAGCCCAAAGGAACGCTGACGCCATTGTCAATGCTGTGTGTGTTAACATTGCGTCAAAAGGTGTGATGTCATCACGCTGATGCGTGTGATGCTACGTCTTCAAATTAGATAATTATCGGAAGATGTGCTACAGATAAAAAAATAAAAGACAGGGTATCACAATAGTGGAAATATTGTGACTACCATTGGGATAGTGCTGAGTGTAAAAAGGAGCGAGGCAGCAAAACAAGGGGTCCGGGATGTTAAACACATGACGTCATCACGCAAAGGCCACCAGCTTCAGCGCCAGGGCAGTTGGTGCCCTGGTGGAGCAAGTCCTGGGGCAGTATGATGCCCTCTTTGGAAGTTTGGGCGCCGACAATGAAGGACGGACCAGGATCTGGATGGACATCATGATTGCCATCAACGAGGAGGGGGTGGCAGTCCGCAACATCAAACATGTCCGGAAGCAGTGGGAGGACTTCAGGTCCAGGACCCTCGACAGGGCCCAGCACCTCTTGAAGGCAGTGGATGCCAAGGGGCGCCAGGGCCACCTTTTGGACCACCAAATGAGGGTCCTGGAACCCACACGCCCAGCGGTCCACGTCCAGGTCATTGAGAGGCAGACCCATCTGGAGTCGAGCGGTAAGTGTACATGCATACTAATTGGACGCTGTGCATGTTGTGGTGTGCCAGTAGTGTGCAGGTTTCACATGTGTTTTTGTAGGGCCATGTATGGATGTGTATGTACAGGGGCGTGAGGCTGAAACATGTGAGTCCTCTCATGTGTGAGACACATGGATGGTGTATGTGTTGGTAAGCATGCAGGCCAAATGCAGGTGTGGGAGCACACATGTTTGAATTACTGTGTATGTACGTTGGCATGGTTGTGGTGTCACACATGGATGGTGGTTCCAGCTGCATGTATCTGCACTGTGTACATGTGCATATGTGTGTATTTGACAAGTGTGCAACTGTGATGCAACATGGATGCATGTGACACTCACATGTAGAAGGCTGAATGGCAGATGTGACATGGATGGCGATCTCATCACTGCAACAGTTGGTGGAGATGTACACATGCATGTAAGTGTGGTGGCCTGTGTGCATGTGTTGTGCACTCCCCGTGTTTCATGTGACATCAGGCTCACCTTCGGCTGCTTGTGCTGTTGTTTGTGTATGGACGGTGCTGCCTGGTGGAATAATGCTGTTGAATTGTTCATTTGTGTGAGTTGAAATGACATGTGTGTTGGGGAGTGTGATGCCATGTCTGAAGTTTGACACTGACACTCATGTACAACTGTCATGTGTGTATCAGTCCATTGTCCAGTGCCCTGATGCCTGTGTTCTATCTCTCCCTGTCTGCAGCGTCAACTGATGAAGAGGGCGGAGAGGGTGCTGTGGAGCAGAGCGGCAGGGATCGCACCACCAGCCGGAGACGCAAGGCCCAGCTCCCCTCCCAGGTTGTCATCTTGTCGGGGAGTGAGGAGTCTGGTACCGCATCCCAGGCTGCAGCTGCCGTGGGTAGGTCCAAGAGGCGAAGGTTGGAGGTGGACTCCTCAGCAGCAGAAGGGGCAGCTGAGACCCCACAGGGTCCAACGGAGGAAGATGGCACAGAGTCATCCAGGTTGGTGGGGGGTTTGGTGGAGGAGGAGGCCGTGGAAGGGACACACACGGGGTCTGGAGGTGGGGATTCCACTGGTGCTAGTGGTGCAGTACAGGGGCAGGGACAGGAGGCAGCACAGGCCATCACGGAGGTACCTGTGTGTAATCATGTCCCCGATCCTGTGACTGCATCATCCCACACTAGCAGGGATGCCTACGTCCAGACCCGTTTTCAGGGAGGGGATCCGCTTACAACAACTGGCCTTCCTCTCCCTGCGGACGTGGCTATCTGGGACCAGGTTGAGCCTGTCCTGAGTGGGATGGCGTTGCATCAACGGGGCATGCAAGGTGACCTGCAGTGTTTTCGTGAAGACACTACAAGTCATCTCGAATGCCTCATTGACCGCGGTGACCTACTGGGACTGGTCACCAGGGCTGGATTCCTCCATTTGCTGGACCTTGTTCCGACCCCCTCCTCACCTGAACACCCTACGCGCCAATCGACCCAGGATTACAAGTGTCTTGCGTGTGGGAGCGGTTGGGCCACGCCATAGATGCGGAGTGGCAGCGGGCGGAAAAGGCACGGCTCACAATGGTCAGGGCAGAGAACTCCATGCGGAGGGCACTGATGCGGGCCGAGTGCCTCGTGGCAATTCGCATGGAGTTGCAGGTCAACATGTCATCGTCCCTGCGAACGCTCGGGCCATGGAAGAGGACCGCCTCCAGGACATTGAGCGGGAGTTCGATGATGCCCTGGCCCGAGACATCGAAAAGTGAGCCGTCGGACTAGCCCGCTGCCATTGTAAATAGTTTTTAGTGTTAGGTTTCATTTTCATTTTCCTTTGATTTGGGGTGATTTGACTATGCCCCACACATTTGTATATAGTTTGTTTCTTAGGTAGTTTCTTAGGTAGCTTTCATTTCTTTCGTTGGGCTCATGGACCCTTGACAATGGATTGTACATAGTTGGACAATGGATTTATTTGAACTTTTCATTTGGATTTGAACATGGATTAATGGATTTTTCTTTTTGACAATGGATTGTACATAGTTAGACAATGAATTAATTTGAACTTTTTCTTTGGATTTCACCATGGATTAATGTATTTTTCTTTTTACGTTTCCTTTGGATTTGCTTTGGTGGAGGGAGAGTTTGGACTATTTTTCTTTTGGATTTCTTTGGATTGGTTATACTTTTCATTTACTCAACTTTTGGACATGCTTTTCATTTCATGTTTGCTATTTTTTTATGCTTTCATTTCATTGCTTTATTTTTGTCCATAATACATTTTGATATTTTACTTCCATGTGTGTGATTCGCTCATTGGGTTCATGCATGTGAAAATGTGGGTTTACGCAATTATTGCCAACCAGTGTGTGTGTGTGACGGACATGTGTTGATGTACATAGTTGAATTTTGGTTTGTGTCTTGAGATAGGCATGTCAGTGTGGGGTGGATTGGGAAATCATTGCGTCTCAAGACTGGGGTGGCGTGCTGTGGTAATTTGGTGTAGAAGTGGGCCATGATTGTGCATCTATATGTCATGAAGGGGGGGATATGAGTGGGGGCCTGCTGGCAGGTGCTCCTCACTGCTGGGAGGTGGGGATGCAGGGGGACATGAGTGGGACATGAGTGGGGGCCTGTTGGCAGGTGTCCCTCAATGCAGGGTGGATGTGGGTGCAGGGGGACATGAGTGGGGGCCTGCTGGCAGGTGTCACTCACTGCTGAGGAGTGGGGGTGCAGGGGGACATGAGTGGGGGCTTGCTGGCAGGTGCCCCTCACTGCTGGGGGTGGGGGTGCAGGGGGACATGAGTGGGGGCCTGCTGGCAGGTGCCCCTCACTGCTGGGGGGTGGGGGTGCAGGGGGACATGAGTGGGGACCTGCTGGCAGGTGCCCCTCAATGCTAGGTGGATGGAGGTGCAGGGGGACATGAGTGGGGGCCTGCTGGCAGGTGGCCCTCACTGCTGGGGGGTGGGGGTACAGGGCGACATGAGTGGGACATGAGTGGGGGCCTGCTGGCAGGTGCCCATCACTGCTGGGGGGTGGGGGTGCAGGGGACATGAGTGGGACATGAGTGGGGGCCTGCTGTCAGGTGCCCCTCACTGCTTGGGGGCAGGGGTGCAGGGGGACATGAGTGGGGGCCTGCTGGCAGGTGCCCCTCACTGCTGGGGGGTGGGGGTGCAGGGGGACATGAGTGGGACATGAGTGGGGGCCTGTTGGCAGGTGCCCCTCACTGCTGGGGGGTGGGGGTGCAGGGGGAAATGAGTGGGACATGAGTGGGGGCCTGTTGGCAGGTGCCCCTCACTGATGGGGGTGGGGGTGCAGGGGGACATGAGTGGGGGCCTGCTGGCAGGTGCCCCTCAAAGCTGGGTGGATGGGGTGCAGGGGAACATGTGTGGGGGCCTGCAGGCAGGTGCCCCTCACTGCTGGGGGTGGGGATGCAGGGGGACATGAGTGGGACATGAGTGGGGGCCTGCTGGCAGGTGTCCCTTAATGCTGGGTGGATGTGGGTGCAGGGGGACATGTGTGGGGGCCTGCTGGCAGGTTCCGTTCACTGCTGGGGCGTGGGGGTGCAGGGGAACATGAGTGGGACATGAGTGGGGGCCTGTTGGCAGGTGCCCCTCACTGCTGGGGGGTGGGGGTGCAGGGGGACATGAGTGGGGGCCTACTGGCAGGTGCCCCTCAATGCTAGGTGGATGGGGGTGCAGGGGGACTTGAGTGGGGGCCTGCTGGCAGGTGCCCCTCACTGCTGGGGGGTGGGGGTGCAGGGGGACATGAGTGGGACATGAGTGGGGGCCTGCTGGCATGTGTCTCTCACTTCTGGGGGGTGGGGGTGCAGGGGGACATGAGTGGGGGCCTGCTGGCAGGTGCCCCGCACTGCTGGGGGGTGGGAGTGCAGGGGGACATGAGTGGGGGCCTGCTGGCAGGTGCCCCTCAATGCTGGGTGGATGGGGGTACAGGGGGACATGAGTGGGGGCCTGCTGGCAGGTGCCCCTCACTGCTGGGGGTAGGGGTGCAGGGGAACATGAGTGGGGGCCTGCTGGCAAGTGCCCCTCACTGCTGGGGGTTGCAGGGGGACATGAGTGGGACATGAGTGGGGGCCTTCTGGCAGGTGCCCCTCACTGCTGGGGGGTGGGGGTGCAGGGGGACATGAGTGGGGGCCTGCTGTCAGGTGCCCCTCACTGCTGGGGGGCAGGGGTGCAGGGGGACATGAGTGGGGGCCTGCTGGCAGGTGCCCCTCACTGCTGGGGGGTGGGGGTGCAGGGGACATGAGTGGGACATGAGTGGGGGCCTGCTGGCAGGTGCCCCTCACTGCTGGGGGGTGGGGGTGCAGGGGGAAATGAGTGGGACATGAGTGGGGGCCTGTTGGCAGGTGCCCCTCACTGATGGGGGGTGGGGTGCAGGGGGACATGAGTGGGGGCCTGCTGGCAGGTGCCCCTCAAAGCTGGGTAGATGGGGTGCAGGGGAACATGTGTGGGGGCCTGCAGGCAGGTGCCCCTCACTGCTGGGGGGTGGGGATGCAAGGGGACATGAGTGGGACATGAGTGGGGGCCTGCTGGCAGGTGTCCCTTAATGCTGGGTGGATGTGGGTGCAGGGGGACATGAGTGGGGGCCTGCTGGCAGGTGCCCCTCACTGCTGAGGTGTGGGGGTGCAGGGGGACATGAGTGGGGGCCTGCTGGCAGGTGCCCCTCACTGCTGGGGGTAGGGGTGCAGGGGAACATGAGTGGGGGCCTGCTGGCAAGTGCCCCTCACTGCTGGGGGTTGCAGGGGGACATGAGTGGGACATGAGTGGGGGCCTTCTGGCAGGTGCCCCTCACTGCTGGGGGGTGGGGGTGCAGGGGGACATGAGTGGGGGCCTGCTGTCAGGTGCCCCTCACTGCTGGGGGGCAGGGGTGCAGGGGGACATGAGTGGGGGCCTGCTGGCAGGTGCCCCTCACTGCTGGGGGGTGGGGGTGCAGGGGGACATGAGTGGGACATGAGTGGGGGCCTGCTGGCAGGTGCCCCTCACTGCTGGGGGGTGGGGGTGCAGGGGGAAATGAGTGGGACATGAGTGGGGGCCTGTTGGCAGGTGCCCCTCACTGATGGGGGGTGGGGTGCAGGGGGACATGAGTGGGGGCCTGCTGGCAGGTGCCCCTCAAAGCTGGGTAGATGGGGTGCAGGGGAACATGTGTGGGGGCCTGCAGGCAGGTGCCCCTCACTGCTGGGGGGTGGGGATGCAAGGGGACATGAGTGGGACATGAGTGGGGGCCTGCTGGCAGGTGTCCCTTAATGCTGGGTGGATGTGGGTGCAGGGGGACATGAGTGGGGGCCTGCTGGCAGGTGCCCCTCACTGCTGGGGGTAGGGGTGCAGGGGAACATGAGTGGGGGCCTGCTGGCAAGTGCCCCTCACTGCTGGGGGTTGCAGGGGGACATGAGTGGGACATGAGTGGGGGCCTTCTGGCAGGTGCCCCTCACTGCTGGGGGGTGGGGGTGCAGGGGGACATGAGTGGGGGCCTGCTGTCAGGTGCCCCTCACTGCTGGGGGGCAGGGGTGCAGGGGGACATGAGTGGGGGCCTGCTGGCAGGTGCCCCTCACTGCTGGGGGGTGGGGGTGCAGGGGGACATGAGTGGGACATGAGTGGGGGCCTGCTGGCAGGTGCCCCTCACTGCTGGGGGGTGGGGGTGCAGGGGGAAATGAGTGGGACATGAGTGGGGGCCTGTTGGCAGGTGCCCCTCACTGATGGGGGGTGGGGTGCAGGGGGACATGAGTGGGGGCCTGCTGGCAGGTGCCCCTCAAAGCTGGGTAGATGGGGTGCAGGGGAACATGTGTGGGGGGCCTGCAGGCAGGTGCCCCTCACTGCTGGGGGGTGGGGATGCAAGGGGACATGAGTGGGACATGAGTGGGGGCCTGCTGGCAGGTGTCCCTTAATGCTGGGTGGATGTGGGTGCAGGGGGACATGAGTGGGGGCCTGCTGGCAGGTGCCACTCACTGCTGAGGTGTGGGGGTGCAGGGGGACATTTGTGGGGGCCTGCTGGCAGGTTCCCCTCACTGCTGGGGGGTGGGGGTGCAGGGGAACATGAGGGGGACATGAGTGGGGGCCTGTTGGCAGGTGCCCCTCACTGCTGGGGGGTGGGGGTGCAGGGGGACATGAGTGGGGGCCTGCTGGCAGGTGCCCCTCAATGCTAGGTGGATGGGGGTGCAGGGGGACTTGAGTGGGGGCCTGCTGGCAGGTGCCCCTCACTGCTGGGGGGTGGGGGTGCAGGGGGACATGAGTGGGACATGAGTGGGGGCCTGCTGGCAGGTGTCCCTCACTTCTGGGGGGTGGGGGTGCAGGGGGACATGAGTGGGGGCCTGCTGGCAGGTGCCCCTCAATGCTGGGTGGATGGGGGTACAGGGGGACATGAGTGGGGGCCTGCTGGCAGGTGCCCCTCACTGCTGGGGGTAGGAGTGCAGGGGAACATGAGTGGGGGCCTGCTGGCAAGTGCCCCTCACTGCTGTGGGGTGCAGGGGGACATGAGTGGGACATGAGTGGGGGCCTTCTGGCAGGTGCCCCTCACTGCTAGGGGGTGGGGGTGCAGGGGGACATGAGTGGGGGCCTGCTGGCAGGGGCCCCTCAATGCTGGGTGGATGGGGGTGCAGGGGGACATGAGTGGGGGCCTGCTGGCAGGTGCCCCTCACTGCTGGGGGTGGGGGTGCAGGGGGACATGAGTGGGACATGAGTGGGGCATGCTGGCAGGTGCCCCTCACTGCTGGGGGGTGGGGGTGCAGGGGGACATGAGTGGGGGCCTGCTGGCAGGTGCCCCTCAATGCTGGGTGGATGGGGGTGCAGGGGGACATGAGTTGGTGATCACTAGTGCAAGGTGACATGTGGCCTGGCTGGGGGGCATGTGGTGTGGGCTGCCTGCAGGGCCCGTGGAGGGGGCAGAGGGCACACCTGGGAGAACCCACACTGCCATTCACGTGTGGGACTCCCCGCGCACCCCACTGGATACACGTACCCCACTCTGACAGCAAAATTGCGTGTGAAACTTCCCGCGCACCCACGAAATACACATACCCCGCTCGCGCAGGGCCAATTGCGTGTGAAAATTCCCGCGCACCCTAGAAATACACATACCCTGCTCGCACAGGGCCTACCACGTGTGAAACTCCCCGCGTACCACCCAAATACACGTACCCCGCTCGCACAGGGCCTACCGCGTGTGAAACTCCCCACAAACCCCAGTAATACACGTACCCCGCTCGCACAGGGCCAATCGCGTGTGAAACTTCCCGCGCACCCCTGAAATACACGTACCATGCTCGCACAGGGCCAATCGCATGTGAAACTTCCCGCGCACCCCCGAAATACATGTACCAGGCCCGCACAGGGCCAATCGCACATGAAACTTCCCATGCACCCCAGGAATACACGTACCCCACTCGCACAGGGCCTGACGCATGTGGAACTCCCCGCAAACCCCAGTAATACACGTACCCCAATCTCACAGGCCCTACCGCGTGTGATAATTCCAGCGCACCCCAGGAATACACGTTCCCTGCTCGGCGTTTGCTGTGTAGCAGCCCTGTAAGCTGGTCCAGGGTTAGCGCAGCCCTTTGCACTGGATTGGATATTTTGATGGCTTTTCCTTGCGCGAGGGGCGTTCTTTGGGGCATAACTGGCGCTGCGGGATGTTATCTGCACCAGGCCTCTTTTTGCCTTGGGAATTCCATGAATACGCGGTGCGCCAGAATGCTGTTTAGCGCACACGGCTGGCGCACGCTGGCGCACCATCCCTCTCTGCGCTGCTCGTGTGCACTGTCTCTGCACTGAAATCTATGAATTACCCCGAAAATTTGTTATCACAATTAATGCCAATGATTCAAAATACAAATAGTAATAATCTATGAAAAAACAAAAGTACGGCAAACTAAAATTAATATTAATCACAAACAATAATCAACATAATAAACAAATTACTAAAACAAAATAGTAATAAATGAAAAATAAAATATGAATACAAAATAATGTTAATATTAGAAGTAATCAACAGGATTAATGCAAATATAAAAATAAAATAGTAAGGAATGAAAAGCAAAGATACAAAATGAAATCATCAATTAAAATTAATGTGAAATATAATAATCACGATCTATAAATTATAAATAATAAAATATCAATACAAATTAATAGTAATATCAATAAAAAGTCCTTTTAAAACAAAACAATAATCATTTTAAAAAACATTACTTTTTTACATTACCGCACATAAGCTTGTTTAACTTTTTTAATGCACAGTGAAAAATCTCAGATGTTTTATAGGTACAGTTTTATACATATTTAGAAACACATTGAATTAAAGTAAACAGGAAATGTTTTACATTTGTTTCTCTTTAATTTAGCAAAACAAAATCTAAACATGGGCCTCATTACGAGTATGGCGATGCGATAAAATGGTGGTAATTCTGTTTCAGCTGCATTACTGCACAGCCGTACTATAGGTTTGGTGGTATGGTGAAGAATTTACTTCCAGCAAAATGCTGTAGGTAAATCCTCACCTTACCGCAAAAAATTTGCAAAATTCTGCAGAAATCCCCATGGAGTCCTATGGACTCAAGTGTGTGTGTGTCATGCCAAGAAAAGGGCTCCTGGCTAGGCCTTGATTTACCCAGATGGGTACACAATCATATAATATCACAGTAATCAGGGTGAGAGAAAAACACGCACTTTCATCATTCTACACCTACGTGCAAGAAAAACATTGTTCTCAATTCCCAATCCACTTAATCCCCTGAATAAAATGTTTACTGTAAGAAACCTAATTTGAATTGTCATTATTTGAAAAAGTAAGTTTAGGGCTGGAAGATGAGGATGGTGAGGAGCATGCTCATTTTATAGTGGGTGGTAAATGACATTGAACATAAAAAATAGGCGAAGATACCGCTTCGCTCAGTTATTACATTTCTTGTCAGTTTGGATTAATTTCCAGGACGCTCCCCCTGCTTCCACTGCTCAGTGCACCAGTGTCTCCGACTGACTCTAATTTGACTGCATGTGGAGAGATTTTAAATCTTATGGATTCAGTCAGCTTTTGAAACCTGTAGGGATTCCCTCTATAGCAGTGCCATGCAAGTGCACAGCAGCCTACATTAGCTCTCCTTTCTGGAAAGGGTGCAAAAGGGAATAGGAACATGGGACCACCTAGATTTCCGTGTGTCTTTTCTACTCCTGTCAAACCTGAACCCCCACCAGTAAAGAATCAAAGTCCCCTGGAGCGGGCGCTAACACTGCAGCGCTAGTGGACACCATCCTTTTGTGAGATTAGCACTTAACATCACGTGCGCTTGCTAAGATCCTGCGCCAGCCTCTCTTTGCTCACTCCGTGATACAGAAATAATGGAGCAGGAGGCGCATGCTTTTCAGTCACAGCGCCCTCCCTCTACGACTCTCTTTCAACGCACATCAGAAATGAGCGCTCCTACCCAACCTTCTAAAAACTTGCAATAGTGTCATTGTTTAACAAATATGACTAATGTCTCAATTGATGTACCTACTGCCTCCTGCTACTGTACAAAACCTTGTGATACCCACAGTTTGGGCATTGCAGAAATGCAGTGCTTTAAGTGGGGTAAGAAATTGCGGGGGAGGGCTCTCGTTTGGGGGCGTGGCTTTCATTGTGTGCATGGTCTAAAAGTGCACAAATCATAGCAAGGTGTGCAAACAAATATATAAATGTATGTGAGCATTTATATGTTTGTATGCATACTGCTATGGTTTGTGTACTTTTCAAGCCATCTTTTATAAACTTAGCAATGTTACATATTTCTATGTTTATAAAAGGTGGCTTGAAAAGTGCACAAACCATAGTAAGTTACGCACACTTGCTTACCTTACTATGGTTTGTGTACTTTTCAAGCCACCTTTTATAAACATAGACATTTGTAACATATTTCTATGTTTCTAAAAGATGGCTTGACACGTAAACAATTCAAGGCATCTTTTATAAAGCTTTGCCAATGGAGATATCAGTGATCTCTGCTCAGAGCAGATAGATCACTGAGCCCGAGGCGTCTTTCACCCCCTGCGAACCCGCGGCTCCGTGATCTAATCTGCATATTATATCACGGAGCCCGCAAGGGTCAGTGACCTGGGGAGGGCAAACAAAGGGACAGTAACTTCCTCTGATGACTGGCACTTCTGTCAGCTTGCCTGACAAAATGGCGGGCACATCTCCCAACGCGGCTGCAGCCATGGCGGGATAATGCGTCCCGCCAATGTTGTGTGGGACCGGGGGGCCCCGGCAGGGCCCCGGCTCAGTCCCACTTTCTGGAGACTGCTGGGGCCCAGCCCCAGCAGGCCCCGGCCCACTTAAAGCACTGCATAAATGCAATCGATAAATAAAATAATTAAACATAAAATGATCCCTCAGTCTAATGTGAAAATGGCACGTCTAATTTAAAGTGGGAGTTAGCGGTTTTAGGAGCAAGCTTTTCCTTTGTGAATAGTCCCCGATGGCATCAGTCCAGAGCACCATTCTATCCCATGCTTGCTGTCCAGTTTTCAATTGCAGAATTATTTTGAAAATACCAAAAGGCGCCACTGGACGAGATATATTTCCAAGAAACTGCTATCATTTTAAAAATGTCACATCAATCTTGCTGAGGGCTATCCTCAGGCTTGCCAGTGCCTCTCTGCAAATTGCATGTTGCAGCTTTGTGAAGGTCGGGGACGCAGCAAATGGGCTGGCGAGGAGAAAGCGCCGACGCTGGAAACAATGGGCGCAGCATTCGCAGCGAACAGTATTGCTCTTCCCGGATTTGCTATCTACCGCAAGATAACTGGAAGTTCAGCACTTCTAGTTCAACAAATGATACGTGACGTTAAGTGCATCACCAAATGGAGACATGTTAAACAATCAGAAGGCGTGGTCCCTAAAACGCAACGCTCTACACAACTGCATGACAGCTTTGATCGAGTACTTTTTATTTTATTTTACCAGTGTTCTCAATGTATGACCCTCCATCTTGTAATGTGTTCTGCCAAACAGTTTAGTACACAATATATAAATAAATAAATAAATAAATACATAAATAAATATATAAATAAATATTGGAACCCTTTAATGTCATTCTGAAAAAAATGCTGATTGCGAGATGCAACAAGCAAAGAAGTTGCAGGCTACGAGCAACCCACCCTTCCATATCTAAGTGTTGTGCATCCACCTAGGTAGGCATTGCAAACCTGCACCCTTGTTGGTGAAAGGCTGGGGTTAGACATCTTGCGGGTGGTGGGGTGGGGGGGGCATATTGCAAGTGGCATGCCATAAAGGCCCATTCGTTATGATTCATGTTTTTCAGGGTTGGCAATTGCCAAGTCCACACCTGTGTACATGACTTCAAAGTCAACAGTATTTTATCTCCAGCCACACTGACCTTGTGCATAGATTCATTGAGGATGTATTGGTGGTGGCTCGTCCATAATGGGCAAGGGGACACCAACCCATCAGCACTCTCGCCCATTATGGAGGCGCTGAAGTGTCAGCCCAGTGTAAACACAGAACGCTACCTCAGCTGCTTTTTGCAGCTGAGGGAGCACTTCTGGGCTGGCTTGAACTGTCAAAGTGAAACGTGGTTTCCGTTTGACAGTTCTGTTCCCCAGCCGCCCATGTCCATTGGGCCATGCAAAGCCGGGGACGTTTTGCTTCCCAAGCCTTGCATGGGCCATTGGGGATGCTGTTTGGGGAACTGCATGTTTGTATGTTCGAGGGGGTGCTCTTGCACCTCCCTGCACATACTAATGGAGCAGGGCACTTTGTCAGCAGTGCTCTGGCTCTTGCGTGCATCTGCAGGAACCAGATAGCATTCTTTGCTTCCTGATTTGTGTTCATGCTACGCGGAAGCTGGTGCGCTGGGAGGAAACGTCAGGACCAAGGCAGAAGTTGTGTTAATTTAAATCTGTATGTATGAGTGTATGCTTGTGTTGTGTGTAATGAGTGAGTGTATGATGAGGGGTGCGCGTGTGAATGAGCGAAGGCATGCTGCGTGTGAATGTTGTGTGCATGTGTGTGCCCATATGTTTGTGCTGGGTCATGGAGCTGATTTTAACGGGTGGGCAGTTGCGGAAAATCAGCATTTTTACAAATGCAGTTGTTGCACACCCCTCCGCCTCCCTCCCCACTGGCCAAAATCAGCTCCTTGTGAGAGGCACGGTAGTCCCAGGGGCAGTTATGGTATTTTTATACTAGGCATCTATGATAGATGTCCCCCCTGCGCCTCACACGCACAAATGATCACATTGTGTGCACCTGAGGTGCTGTGGGGCCCAGGGGCCAGGCAAATCATGTTTCTATTTGGATTCTATGATAGATGCCTTGTAAAGAATACCATGACTCACATTGGTTGTGTGCATGCAAAGTGCTGGTGGTCTAGGTGGCAGGCATGGCATGTTGTATTGTTTATCTATGATAAAGCAAGCATGATATGTGTTATCATTTAGCCAGACTGGCATTTTATATCAGCCAATCAATTTCTTACTGTGGCATGACATTTTGTATTGGGCATCTTGACAACGGACGCATGAGAAGTGTTATTACGTAGCTAGACTGGAATTTTGATGCAGACAGTTTGGACATGGTTTCATACTGTAGCATGGCATTTTTAATTGTAAAGCCAACTGGAGCATGTTCTTAGATGTGGTACTGCCATATATTGGTAGAGCAAGCATGGACATGTTTTCTTATGATATGTTATATTAACTTATAGAGCGCACGGTCGCCGAGGCATCATGGCACTAGAGAGGGAGAGGCTACATATAGAACACCACACTATAGCCAGGAAGTAGACAGCTCAGAACAAGTATGTTTTTAACGCCTTACGAAAAGCAAGATGATTAGACAGCAGCTTCATAGGAGAAGGGAGGGTGTTCCACAATTGTTCTGCTGCAATCGAAAAGGCACATCCGCCCACCGGAGTCAATCGAAAGGGCGGCACACGTAGCATGCCCGCTGCCGCAGACTTCACGGGACGGTTAGGAACGTAGCACTCAAATATAACATGCAGCTACTCTGCACCCTGATCATGTAAGGCGCGGTGTACAATGCACAGCGCCTTGAACTGGATGTGCTGGGCCACTGGGAGCCAGTGAAGGGCACACAGGACATGGGATATGTGGGACCCATATGGGCATAGCCAGCATGAACATGTTTCTATACTGGCATATGTTGTGGGAAAAGACATCATGAAAATGTGTGGGAAAAATGCTCCTGTGCACTGTTGGTGACGTGCATCTGTTGGATTTTACATGGATTTTTTTCAAGGAGTTAGCCTTCAAAGCCATTTGCAAACTGTTTGGCTTTTTACCCAATTTTTCTAAAAAAGTGCTATAAAATGCACAATTGTAATGCATTATTTCAAAAATGTTCACGATTGGTCGCTCTTGCATATTTGGGGGAAATATTTACACTCCTCCAATTAAAAAATTCATCAGCCACCACTGGGATGTGCAGCCAGAAACTGAAAACTGTAAACAATTCTATGGGGGCAACATGACATTCCTGCAACCATTGCTAAAGAATCAAGGGAGGAGTTGCCTCCTTTCCACCTGTAATTGTCATCTTTATGTGATATTTCATCTGTTAAACAAACTGTCCTTGACTATCATTTGAAATTTGAGGTCTGAGTGATATCTCTTCTGTTAAACTGACTCTTTTTAACTGGCTAGTATTTAGAACTGAGCTTTAAGTGATGTCTCTTCTGCCAAATACCACCTCGAACTACACATTATTTGAAGCTGTGCTGGGAGTGATGTCTGCTTGAGTTAAAAGAATGCAGGGTCTTGCTGAGTGCATTTTTCCAGCTGTTGAACGTGAGTTAACCTTTTAGGATGTACATTAACTTTGATGCAAAACTTTAATTGTTTTACACCTACTCTGAACATGCTTAATGTCAGATTTCATTAACCAGCTTGGTAAAATACAGGTATATTTAAACCAGTTTGGCCTGTTGACCATTATTTGATTTGTCACCACTCCACCGCCCCCCCCCCCCTTGTTGATATAATTGTGCTCCAGGTTTTCCCCCTAATACAGATTCCTAGTGACGCCACTAGCCATGGATGTCTGCTCCGTCACGTGGCCTTCTCATTGTTTTTCCCTCTTCAAACTCGTGGGTGTCTGTCAAAATCTCCAGTTAGGGCTCTGCTTGGTGCTTCCTTCAGCCCTCCCAATATGCTCTGTTGTCGGCCTCTCATGGCTAGGAAAGTCTCTGGTGGACCCGTATTTTCAAAACATCTGCTGTCCTTTCTCCTCCTTGTCATCGACCTCTCTATTCAGTGTCCTGTTCCCCTGCCACCTCAGCTTTTTTACTCTGAGAGCCTCGTCATGCCGTACTGGACTTTCCACAGCTTCCCCACAGTCCAGCTAGGCATAGCCAGGATTGTCTAACAAGTCGGGCCTTAAGCTAATGTAGTTGGCCCCACTGCAGTGACATTAACATCTGCAAGTGCCCATACAGTGCTGCTGAGTGGGCATTTATGGATTTTGGGTGGACCTTGCCTGATGAAGGCCCTACCCTGTCTATGCCTCTGGGACAGGACGTTCTGTCCCACTGATTTATTTCTGTCCTGCCATGTTGCAGGCCACATCACATGAGTATACTTTGGGGGTTCAGAAATGTGAGGTGGACAACTTTAGGATGATTTTTCAAAACCTGCCATTTTATTTAATTATATGTTTCAATCAACGCCTCACGATCCCTACCCTGGTGAGGATTTCCCTGCCTATCAAAACACTCTAACAAAGGATATCATGCCCTCACACTTAAGCATAACATACACAAGAAAATATGTGGCCATTCACATAAATTATCAACAATAGTATTTCTAAGATATTCACAATATCTCTTTATAACCTGGGTGAGCTCCCCTTCCCAAGGTTTCAAGTTAGGTTCAGTTTCATTGTTCAACATAAAGCAACACGGAAATCCAGGGTTATACCAAAGTTTCAACTCAATTCTTGAGTCCTTCACTTTGTAAAAAGGAAAACTGAGTTCAAACAATGTTCCATCAACCAAAACGACTCCCTCTTCTTCTTTGAGTAATAATGTCCACTTCATCAAAAACACCAATGAGGATCTGGGTCATGATGCTTTGCCACAACTTGGAAATGTCAAAAGAAGAAATACAGTTCCTTGTCAGATTCAAAGAAACACAACTTCTGGCAAAGAAACACAGCTTCTTGGTAGTACTTGTCAAGGTTCTCTTTATAGCTTTGTAATTCACAATTTACAACTTTGTCAGGATGACTTCACAGCACTACTACTTCCACCTGGCTAGCTATCATGCCAGGTATACCTCTCCAAAAATTCACCATGTGGGTATGCTCGCCTGCCCCATGGTATTTCACCTTCAACTGGGCTTCTGAAGTTTTAAATCTACTGACAACAAAAAGTCTTATCACGGTTTTAACAATCTGCAACTTTGTGATTAGCAACTTTTCAGAAAAAGACAATATTCACATCTTCAATTCCTTCATGTAGGCAAGGCACTCTTCCTCTGAACATTCACCTTACAGAGGGCAGCCTCTTTGCCATTCTTGTCTTTCAGCCACATCCACAACCACAATGTCCTTAAGGATGTAATGTTCTCTTTCTTCCTTATATGGTTTCGGCAATGTGAGTTATATCAATTCTTAGGGAACCATTACAATCAGCAAGCTTCACCTTTTTACCCCCTTGCCTTTGCCTTCTTTGCCCACCAAAGCAAGTTAGTTGTATGTTTGGTATTAGCCTCTGTTGGCTGAAGACAATGCTTGTACAACTTTGGGCTTGAGCAATGCTTGTATCCCTCTTGGCCTAGGGCAAAACTTGCACCATTCTTGGCTTAATGAAGTGCTTGTTTTACTCTTGGTTTGGGCAAAGCTTGTTTCATTCTTGGCGTGGGCAATGCATTTTCCCTGAAACTTACAATTCAGTGTTCCGTTATTTAGTTTCAGTGCTACACTATCTTCAACAACGTTACAATTGACTCATCGGTTTGCTTTCACCTCAGAAACACTTTGAAAGCACATGCAACCAGTCTTTCATCTGTTTTCAGACATTTAAACTTCAGTTAACAAGATTTGAAGTATTTCACTCTTACGCAAGTGTTACGAAGAAAGTGGCCTCATACACAAGTGCTACATTGGTAACTTCTTATTGTCTGACAATCAACATTCAGCAGAAGGGAACAGAATGCTTGGTAACACTCACCAGCTTCTGTCTTGCTTCCCTTGCATATTGCAGGATTTGGACTGCTCCAGGCTTCATCTGGACACACACCCCTCTTCTGTTCAGGTGCCTTCACGCTCACCATGCAGTTAAGGAGCTCCTCTCGCTCTTAGCACCCCTGCTGCATGTCAACACTCAGCCACGGTCTCCAGCATGCTTCTGGTTACACAATCTCTGCAATCGGGTTCACATGGGGAAAAGCAATCTTCTTTCACGCCTTCTGCTGTGCAACCTTCACACTTCATATTAAGTGGGAACAGGACCCTTTAAGGACAGGCAGCTGGAATCTGCTTGGTCAAAGTCACAGTGTCCCTTCTGTTCACCCTCTTCTGCCTGGATTGCCAGTGCCATGCTCTGCTTCTGCTGCTGCTACTGCTGTGACCTCGCCAGCAACATGGCCATCTAATGGCCTACACCTGAGGGGCCTTTGAAGCCTCTCTGCCTCCCTCAGATGTGGGTCATTAATATGATATGATAAGTTATTTATAACATGACTGCACACAAGTGTTTCTAGGCACAACAAGGCAAGGGAGGGAAGACAGAGGGAGGACAAAACAAACAATCTTACTAAGCCTTGTGTCATTCAGATCATGCATCTGCGATACGCAAATGTGCAGGAGGGAGGGAGAGGAGAAATGCCAGGGCGAGAGGATGGGGAGGTGCAATCAGGGCAGAATTGCTCTGAGTAAGAGCAGCCAGGGCAGCACCGCTCTGGGTAAGTGCAAGGAGGCAGAGGACTGTAGAGTTCCAGAAAGAGCCCCTATGTCCACAGTAGGCCTGCAGGCAGTTCAGGGGCTATTGGTCATGGGGGAGCCTGGTACCAGTAAGACTCTGATGGTAGCCAGGCAACCATTCAGCGCAGCAGATAGGTCGGTCATCAGGGCAGAAAGAGAGAGAAAGCAGGGGAAAAAAGGAAGGTCTTGAGCTGCTTCTGAAACATCTGGTGGTCCAGCTCTAGTTTGAGAGGGCCAGGAAGGCCATTCCAGAGGGGGACACCTGCAGAGGAGAGAAATCTACCCCCCACTCTCTGCCTGGAGAAGCATCTGACCCTCAGAGAGTTGGAGGTCAGTGAGAGAAGGGCTTGAGAAGGAAGGTGTTTAGGAAGAGAACATTTGATGGAGTGCGGGCCCTGGCCCCAGACAGCCTTGTGGATTATGCAGAGGGTCTTGAACTTGATCGGTGTAGCCACGGGAAGCCAGTGGAGAGATTTCAGGGCTGGAGAGATATGGTCCCTGGGCTTGAGGCCAAGGACAAGTGTCGCAGTCCTGTTCTAGATTAGTTGCAGAGGGCAGAGAGTAGAGAAAGGCAGATTGTTGCAGTAGTCCAGCCTAGGGAGTTGCAGGTATCAGGAGACAGTGAGCTCATGGGGGAAAGTGAGAAAAGGAAGAATACCTCGGAGGAGGTGCAACTGGTAGTGGTCCTTTTTGGCAAGGTCTGTGATGTGAGGAGAGAAGAATAGAGTGGAGTCGAACATGATACCAAGGATTTTAGCCTCACGGGAAGGCAATGGAAGAGGGCCCAAGGAGGGCTGCCAGAGTGAGAGAGGGAAAGAGGGAGCAGGGGTCCCAATGAAAAGGATCACAGTCTTACTGGCATTAAGGCAGAGATCATTGGAGGCACACTACTCCGGAATCACAGATAGACAGTCAGGAATGAGCAAGAGAGGAGAAGAGGCTGAGGGGAGCCTGAAGGAGAGCTGAGTGTCATCTGCATTACACTGAAAGTTAGAGGAGAAGGTAGCGATAAAGTGGGCCAAAGGGTCCAAGTAGACAATGAAGAGCCAGGGTTAGAGGTTAGAGCCCTGGGAAACACTGCACGTGGAGAGAGAGGTGGTGGACAAAAAGTATGCAAGATGGATCTGAGAGGGTCCATCCAGAAGGAAGGAGGTCAACCAAGCAAGGGCCTGATTCGTGATGCCCAGGTTCTCTCGTAGATGATTTGTCAGGATGGCATGATTGACCATGTCAAAAGCAGAGGAAAGATCAAAGAGGGTGAGGACAGAAGGAAGGCTAGAATCGAGATTAGTGAGCAGATCTTCAAAAGTGTTCAGGCGAGCAGTTTCCATGCCTTTGGCTGCTCTGAAGCAAGACTGATGGTCATGGCCTTTGGCTGCTCTGAAGCAAGACGGTTGGTCATGGAGACAACCAACAGATTCAGTGTGGAGAGTAAGCTGCAAGATGGCCAGCTTTTCGAGGAGTTTGCCCATGAAAGGAGTGATAGAGATCGGATAGTAGTTTGCTGGACAGGAAGTATCGGCAGAAGGCTTTTTCAAGTGTGGGTGCATAAGAGAGTGCTTGAGGGGAGAAGGAAAAGGTCCAGTGGCAATAGAGTAATTTCAGAAATCGGCCAAGGCTGGAGCAAGTGCGTCAATGTGGTTCTTGATGGTTCCGGAGGAGCAGGGGAGCACATGCTTGGAGGACACTTTTCACAGATCTGACTTGTCTAGAAACATCATATGGGGTAGTCAGAAAGAAAGAGGATAAAGGAGGAGAAAAGGGAGAGGTGGCCAGAGGGCGGCTAAGAGAGGGAGAGGGAGAGGAAGAGGAGAGAGAAGATAGGATGTCTTGAGGTTCAGTGGTGAAGTAAGAAGCCAGAGCCGTACAGCGGGACTGGGAGGGCACAGAAGAGGTGGAGACTGCAGAAGGATTGTCCAGCTCCTTGCAGATTTACAGAGTTCAGCCGTGTTGTTAGAAGCTGCAGAGAAGCATGCTTGGAAAAGTCTGTATTGCCTTGGAGCAGGCGGCAGGCCAGTTTGTCAGAGGATGCGCCCGATGCCCTTCACTTCCTCTCAGCCACCATACACTTGCGTTTCAGGGTGGCGAGATGGGAGTCATACCAAGTTTTGCACTTGGAAGTAGGCTTCAGATGGATTCTCATGACGGGGGCAAGTACATCCAGAGTGTTGGAGATAGAAAGATGCATGTTAGAGAGGGCTGTGTCAGACTGTGAGTCAGTCGCAGGTGTCGGAGGAGCAGAGAAAGTGGAGGCAAAGGCCTCCACTGACACATGCTTCATGGGTCGGATGACCGAGAAGGTAGGTGGCAGTGCTGAGGTTGTCTTCACCTAGGGGACAGAGGGCTTCAGGTGAGAGGAGAGCAGGAAGTGGTCAGTCCAAGAGAGAGGTGTGGTGAGAGGGTAAGATAGGGGGATGTCTAAGGAGATGAGAACATCAGAGGTGTGCGTGTCAGAGTGTGTCAGACCAGAGGGTAGAATGGCGAGAGAGAGAGAGTGTTTCAGAGTTTGAGGAAGAGCCACAAGGAGGGCTTAGAAGCATCCAGATGGATGTTGAGGTCTCTGAGGAGGAGAAGTTGAGAGGTAGAGGCCAGGAGAGGAGAGGTGAGGTCAGCCCACTCAGAGAAGAAGAGACGACCTGGCCAGGTGGCCTGTAGATAGTGGCCACAGTCAGAGAGAGTCCAGGATAGATAGAGTGTCTGCAGAGCAGGCATTCAAAGGAGGAGTAGGCTGCGTAGGGATGACAGAGGCAGGGACCCACTCCCAAAAGATCAGAGCTACTCCACCTCCAGGACGGTTGGTTCTGGGTTCGGAGATGATCTTGTAGCCATCAGGGAGGAGAGTGTCAAAACTCATGACAAAGCTGGCCGTGAACCATGTCTCGGTGAGAGCGAGGACCTCCAGGTCAAGTTCTTCAAGGAGGTGGCAGATGTCAGAGGAGTGTTTGACAGCTGAGCGAGAGTTGAGATTAGCGATGTAGAGCAGGTTGCCACATTTGAAAGACTTCCGTGGAAGGGTACAGGCTTGAGGTACGCCCTGCGGAGGTGGAAGAGTGGCCCGATAGTGGACAGAGGAGGTAGAAGGAGAAGGCAAAGTAGCCAGAGAGGATGAGGAGGGTGCCAGAGAGGTGGCAGCAGAAGGAGGTGGCAGAGGAGCCAGGGAGGTGCTGGTAGAAGTAGCAAGAGAAGGAAGGAAGTTGATAAGATGTGGGAGACGGCTATCAAAAAGGAGGATATTTGGCTGAGCGCCCTGGACCAAGACGGTGCCATTCAGATAGACATTAATGATGGCCTTGGAGGAGTGGAAGGAGGCTAAGAGGACCTCCCACTGAGTGCCATCATTAAAGGGAGAGGAGGAAAAAGGAGAGAGAACAGAGACCATATGAGGGGTCCATAGGTCTGGAGCGGGACCGACAAAGAGAATGTTGGCAAGAGTCTGTCTGCAGGAAGCACTGATGTAGGTATCAGCAATAGGGAGGCCGGGGTTGGAGACCAGAATGTCCCTCTTGAACTTCTTCCTTCCAGACTTAGTGAGAGGGATAGGATAGGAGATAGAGTAGCAGTTACAGAAGATAGGAGGAGGAGGGAGTAAAAGAGAGAGAGGAGAGAAGCACAGCATGTGCCGCACAACACAGGATGCACATGGGGGCGTGGTCACACAGTAGGGAACGCACAGAAGGGACAGACAGGTACACTCAACAGTACAAACAGTGCCCCCAGTGGGGTGGGGTCCTCGAGAGTGGGAGAGAGCCTAAAGGACACGGATCACAGTACACAGTAACCACAGTTAGTGGGGACCTAGAGAGTGGGAGAGAGCCTAAGAAGACAGAAGCTCACAGAACAATAGTAATCGCAGATGAGGGGACCTAGAGAAAAGACAAAAAACCCACAAAGTACGGCAAACCGCTGGAAGGGGAGGGGCTAGAGTTTCGCAAAGCCAGAGTATGTTATGTCAGAGAGTTAGGGGGAAGTACGTGCAAGGCCGGGAAGTTTAGTAGAAAGGAGAAGGCTGCTCCCCCTACCCGCACCTTTCTTACCTTTCGGACACTGATGATCGACGGCTGCACCATGCGATTGCAATCTGCGCCGCTACCACAGAGGACTTATTCTGCGATGGTTTTGCCACAGAGGGTTTGATCCTTGGTTCTTAAAGGTTTGGATGCGTGTATGTAGACACAGAGTATTACGTGTCGACGGGCAGCATATCTTGCGCACCTGCATTGCAAAACACTGTGCCCTTGTCCTGTGAGGGCTTTACTACCGTGGGCCCGATCCTCGTTTCTTCAAGGTTTGGATGCGTGTACCTGGGTGCAAAGTACTATGTGTCAACAGCAGCGTCTCCTGCGCACCTGCGTCACACAACACCATGGCCTTGCCCTGTGAGAGCTTTGCCGCAGAGGGTCCGTTCCTCTGTTCTTAAAGGTTAAGATGCGTGTATGTACCAGCAACACATTATGTGTCTACGGGCAGCGTCTGCTGGATACCTGCATCACACCTTGAATCGTAAAAAATACAAGTTATAAAAACTTCAGCATTTATAAAACACTGCATAAAAATACAAATTTTGAAATAGTGACAAACACTGCCTTTTCAACTTGGCTTCGATCCTAGTTGATCAGGGATCAATATAGTCAGAGAGGTTCAAATTAGCTTCTCTTCAACACACACATCAATTAATTGACATATAACTGTTCTAAATGGTAAAAACATTAACCATTGTCATATGCTCGACACGTTTCAGTCCTTTGTAAGTCATTAAAGGGACCTTCGTCAGGACTAGTGTCACTGGTAATTCTATTAAAAAATAGTTACAAGATCTACTCTAAATGTAAATAGCTGTAGGGCTTCTACAGCTTCTTGTAAAACAGTGTGGCTGTAGTTTTCTTCGTACAATAACCGTTGTAACTGTTGAAAAACAACAAAGAGAGAGGACATCAGCTATAAATGCTAAGTAGAATCTCTAACAGACATTCATTAGTCTGGAACAGGCCTAATGGTCATCATACCTGGTCTGTTCTGTGGAGAATATTAGAGAAGGAGCCTTGAATGTAGCAAGAAAAATCTTCTCTTAGGTAGAAAATCCCTCTATGTCTAGAGATTTTTCACCAGGGAAGCAGTTTTTATGCTGATCAGTTCCTGAGTGTTTTAGACCCCAGTGGGGCTGACATAAGGGGTACACATTCTCGTTTATCCTAAATTCCAAATACTTAAAATAGTTAAAAAATATATATAGAGAAAAGAAAATTCATCTATATGTAGCGCAAGGTATAAAGGATGTAAATACCTTGAGTGGGTAATGGGGTTCTCAAAATTCCTTAGTTGTTGTCGCTGAGTTAATTAGTGGTCAGGGACTTCAGGGCGTCTATCTTGCACGCTGGTATTTACTTTCTAATTCTCCTCCTATTTGTAGGTGGGAAAGGAGGTAGAGAAATAGTAAGCGGCTTGTCTTACGTTATTATAAAAAGGTTTGTTGTCGTATCTGTTATGTAAAAGCGTAGAAGTAGTATTACCTACACGTAGTACATCTCTCTATTAGTGAGCGATGGTAGCCGTGTCAGCGAGATGGAAATGGTCCTTTGCTTCTGAACATTAAGTCTGCTTCCATTCTAAATAGAAACAGAACATGCAGAGGCTATTATTTTTCTGTTTCTAGTTGCATAGGTCACTCGACCTAGAGAATATATGCAACTACATCTATAACATTAAGGTAGCATTTCGTTAAATCTTAAAGGGATTCTTACCTCTAATGTTACTGTCCGTTGGACTAGATCCGTTGGTAGGGACGCTACTAGTTCTACGCCTATCAGTTCGCTATCAAGTGCTTACTGAGTCGCGGTCGCCATCTTGAGTGGACTATTTATAGGTAACCAAGTCCTATTTTAGTGTCTATTTTAGCTGAGAGTTCTTTCATTACTAATGGGAATTAAGGGCGCTCTGTGTCGCCGCCAAAAGTATAATAAACGTTAAAACACACGCGTAATTAAAAAATCTAAGTCTGGATGACTGAGAGGTCAACAACTTTTATATGGGTTTAACTACGAACGATTGTTACATTCATAAGTAACCCATTTTGGCTTGTTAATAGTAGCTACATCAGAGTTTTAAATTCCAGTGACAGAGGGTTTGGATAGAGAAATTCTAATCGGGGCTAGACTTTATGCCATTCAACAGCCTCATTGACAAACTTGAAAAAAAGAACGGTTGGTTTTTTCATAATCTAAGCAAAAAAGAAACTGATGCTCTGAGTACCCTTGCAAAAAATGAAAAAATAATAATTAAAAGAGCCGACAAAGGCTGAAGTATAGTCATCCAAGACAAAAAAGACTATATAGACGAATGCCTTAGACAACTTAATAATACGATGTATTATAAAAAACTCACGGAAAATCCGAGCAAGAAGCTCTTGGATATCATAGAATCAAAGTTGACTAAAGCCAAAGAAAGAAATTGGATAAGTAGACAAGAAAGTGATTTTTTGATTAGCAAAGAAGCTAGTACTCCTACATTTTACTGCCTACTAAAGGTACATAAAACTTTATCGAAACCCCCTGGACGACCCATAGTAGCAGGGATTAATTCTATTCTTGAACCCCTGTCTAAATATGTAGATCATTATCTCAAGATATATGTTTCTCAAATGAAATCATATCTAAAAGATACCAAAGACGTGAATAAAAAATTTGAACATCAGCCATATGATAATTTATCTCATTATTTGATCACGCTCGATATAATTTCATTATATACCAATATCCCTCAGAGAGCAACTCTTCACACTATAGAGGAAATTCTTCTGGCTCGGACTGACAATGACCCAGTCCCCACGTCCTTCATACTCTGGTGTCTTGAAATGGCACTAACTCAAAACTTCTTTGAATTCCAGGGAGCTTATTACCAACAAATAGAGGAAACTGCAATGGGAGCCACTAGGGCACCCAGTGTAGCAAACCTCTATGTAGAATTTTTAGAGAAAGCATTTATTTACACTATGCATCCCTATGTAGCGAACCTCATTTCATGGGCTCGCTACATAGATGACATTATTGTCATATGGAAAGGCACAATACAAGAAGGAAATTATTTTCTCATCTGGTTGAACCAATGTAATAGACACTTGCAGTTCACCATGACCATTGATCATAACAACATGAACTTTCTAGATCTAACCATTTTCCATCATGAAGGAGTATTAATAGTTAAACCGTATCATAAAAGTATGGACAGAAACTCACTCCTCCATTATAATAGTCACCATGTTAAGCATCTAAAAGATAACCTTCCGTACGGGCAATTTTTAAGACTGAAACGGAATAGTAGCCAAAAAGAATCATACGAGACAGAAGCGAAGATACTCTTAGATAAAGTCAAAGATAGAGAATATCCCAAGAAGCTAATACGCAAAGCAGCCAAACGAGCATTTAACAACAATCGAGAATCACTTTTGGAAGATAAAGTTAAAAAACCTCCCGAGGATCGGATTGCTAGTGTGAATACTTTCACTAATTTGAGCCTAACTATTACTAATATGGTTAGGAAACAGTGGAAAATCTTTGAAAGAGCGACAGTGCAAATCCCCTGCCCTCTTTTCGCCTATAGGAAATCCACTACCATAGGGAACCATATTAGTAGCAGTAAACTCAAAACTACTCAGAAACAAAACACTACTCTCACAGAAAATTGGGGTCTAGGTCCAGTTAAAGGACATTATCCGTGCGGTCATTGTAGTGTTTGTAAATACACCAATAAGTCCAAAGAAATTGACATAGGTCTAGAAGAGAAATGGCAACAGACTAAGTTTTCAAACTGTAACACGGAATTTGTGATTTACATGATTACCTGTCCATGTGGAAAAAGATATATAGGCAAGACCAACAGAAAAATTAAAACTAGAATTATAGAACATCGTAGTTGTATTAACAACAAAGTTCTAACAGCGCCTAAGGGTAAGCATTTTATGGATAACCAACATACATCAGAAGACATCACATGGACTGTTCTATTTACCATGACCGGCACAGACACTACGAAAAAGAAAAAACTCTAATTGAAAAAGAACAGAGATTAATCTTTCTTACAAAAAGTGATCAACTCGGGCTCAATGAGACTGTCGAATGGCATAAAGTCTAGCCCCAATTAGAATTTCTCTATCCAAACCCTCTGTCACTGGAATTTAAAACTCTGATGTAGCTACTATTAACAAGCCGAAATGGGTTACTTATGAATATAACAATCGTTCGTAGTTAATCCCATATAAAAGTTGTTGACCTCTCAGTCATCCAGACTTAGATTTTTTAATTACGCGTGAGTTTTAGTGTTTATTATACTTTTGGCGGCGACACAGAGCACCCTTAATTCCCATTAGTAATGAAAGAACTCTCAGCTAAAATAGACACTAAAATAGGACTTGGTTACCTATAAATAGTCCACTCAAGATGGCGACCGCGACTCAGTAAGCACTTGATAGCGAACTGATAGGCGGAGAACTAGTAGCGTCCCCACCAAGAGATCTAGTCCAACGGACAGTAACATTAGAGGTAAGAATCCCTTTAAGATTTAACGAAATATTACCTTAATGTTATAGATGTAATTGCGACAAACACATCAGGAGCAATTGAAAACAACCTTGATGCCCGTTGTACAGGAGCCCCTCTCTCTCCTGACAAACACATCAGGAGCAATTGAAAACAACCTTGATGCCCGTTGTACAGGAGCCCCTCTCTCGGTCGAGCGACCTATGCAACTAGAAGCAGAAAATATTAGCCTCTGCATGTTCTGTTTCTATTTAGAATGGAAGCAGACTTAATGTTCAGAAGCAAAGGACCATTTCCATCTCGCTGACACGGCTACCATCGCTCACTAATAGAGAGATGTACTACGTGTAGGTAATACTACTTCTACGCTTTTACATAAAAGATACGACAACAAACCTTTTTATAATAACGCAAGACAAGCCGCTTACTATTTCTCTACCTCCTTTCCCACCTACAAATAGGAGGAGAATTAGAAAGTAAATACCAGCATGCAAGATAGACTCGCTGAAGTCCCTGACCACTAATTAACTCAGCGACAACAACTAAGGAATTTTGAGAACCCCATTACCCGCTCAAGGTATTTACATCTTTTATACCTTGCACTATTTATAGATGAATTTTATTTTCTCTCTATATATTTTTTAACTATTTTAAGTATTTGGAATTTAGGATAAACGAGCATGTGCACCCCTTATGTCGGCCCCACCGGGGTCTAAAACACTCAGGATCTGATTAGCATAAAATTTGCTTTACGGGTGAACGATCTCTACACATAGAGGGATTTTCTACCTAAGAGAAGATTTTTCTTGCTACATTCAAGGCTCCTTCTCTAATATTCTCCACAGAACAGACCAGGTATGATGACCATTAGGCCTGTTCCAGACTAATGAATGTCTGTTAGAGATTCTACTTAGCATTTATAGCTGATGTCCTCTCTCTTTGTTGTTTTTCAACAGTTACAATGGTTACTGTACGAAGAAAACTACAGCCACACTGTTTTAGAAGAAGCTGTTGAAGCCCTACAGCTATTTTCATTTAGGGTAGATCTTCTAACTATTTTTTAATAGAATTACCAGTGACACTAGTCCTGACGAAGGTCCCTTTAATGACTTACAGAGGACTGAAACATGTCGAGCATATGAAAATGGTTGATGTTTTTACCATTTAGAACAGTTATATGTCAATTAATTGATGTGTGTGTTGAAGAGAAGCTAATTGAACCTCTCTAATTATATTGATCCCTGATCAATTAGGATCGAAGCCAAGTTGAAAAGACAGTGTTTGTCACTATTTAGAATTTGTATTTTTATACAGTGTTTTCTAAATGTTGAAGTTTTTATAACTTGTATTTTTTACGATTTCATAAATTACGAATTGATTATTTCAAAAACAGTTATGTGTTTAATGTTGATAACTGTTGAATAAGAGCTATCTATCTCCTGTTTACTTAAAGTTTTCACTACCCATCTTAAGGTAGAGCTTCCATCCAGGTGGTATTGATGGGGTTCCCTCCTAAATTTAGTGTACCTGCATCACACAACACTCTGGCCTTCTCCTGCAGGGCTTTGCCGCAGAGCATCCGATCCTTCGGTTCTTAAAAGTTTGGGTGTGTGTACGTAGGTGCAACATATTACATGTCGACGGGCAGTGTCTCCTGTGCACCTGCATTGCATAACACTGTGGCCTTGTCCTGCAAGGGCTTTGCCACAGAGGGTCCGATCCCCGTGTACGTAGGCGCAATGTATTACATGTCAATGGGAAGCATTTCATGCACACTTGCATTGCACAACACTGAAACCTTGTTAAGCTCAACAGACTGATCACAACTGCAACATTGCTCTTCAGCCCCCTTCCTCCTGCCAGTACTTTGGGGATTACGGGACTTGTAGTTCCAACCAACATAATTAGATATTCTTATTTCTTCCACTTGGCAATAAGCCATTAGAAGTGTGGGATTGAAGGGAAAGTTAAGCAAGGGGTCTCCCAGTCTTCCTGACCTGTTTCCCCCTCATGTGATCCTCCACAGAACACCACCCCCAGGGTCAGGATGAGAAAGCGTCTGCCCTTCCCTGGCCACATAAGAAGGGTCCCAAGCCATCGATACTGATTCATCACAATACCAAGAGAGCAAATGCTCAAGATACTTTCTAGTGCAGCATGTCAGGGATGGCACTTGCTTTAGTTATTATGTTGTAAGTGATGTACTGAACCAGCAGCCACATGGAAGAAGCAATGGATGCACACAGAAAGAACTCAGTTTAAGACATTTTGGTATGGCAGTGAGGCATAGGGAGTTTTTGCCGCAGTAGAATTTGTTGAAGTAGATTTTGTGTAATTATTTTCATCGGATTTTGCCGCAATTATATGTGGGAGTGGGTTTAGGAGGATCATTAATGTAGTGGGGTTATTGGAGAGCTGCATGGGTCTCCCCCGCATATATTTGTGTAAAAATATTTCTGTAAAAGTATATAACTTGATGAAATCTACTACGATGAAAAAGATTCGACTAGTTTACATAGAACCTACCAGTGAAACTTTATGTTGTTTAGAAGGGTGGGGTATAAAAAAGAAACATCAACTAAAATGCAAACACCCAATAAATTAACAGGGTGTGATGAGGTCATATGTGGAACGCTCACAAAGGGACACAGTAGAAATCTGGGTGCCAGGGAGAGCCACCCGCTGAGCCATGTAACCCCCAAATGGGGACAAGACAGAGGGGGCCACCGTTGTCCGGTTGAGAGAGAAACCCTGAATTTTGCCAGAGGGAGGTTTGCCTGCTAGACACAGGGGAGATGGGGTTAGAAGCATGTTCAGGGGCGGGGCTTTGGATGTCAACAGAAAGATACCTTATTAAAATCTGGTTCATAGGAACAGTGAACAGTGTGAAAGACATGCAAAACACGTTTGAGTTCTTCAGCGCCTGTTCGTAAGCCCATGCGTGGAGTGTGTTGTGGTGAGCTCGGTACCCTGGAAGTGTGAGCCCCAACGTCTGGGTGTGATGACCAAACAGGTAAAGGAACATTATGTGATATGTTCCACGTACGTATTGCATTGAAGTACTTCATTAAGAATTGGTTCACAATATGATTGACATCAGGCGCAGTCTTAGGATGCTGACAGGTCAACAGTTCCCTGCATCCTTTTGACACCCGCAGCAGGTATCATGTCTAAAGCAGTATTTCATGTTTTACTTTTTCTCAGTGCTAGTGCACAGGGTTCTTGGTTCCCCTTGCCCACACAAATAGGACCCTTTCACATTACCCATGAATACTGGGGTCGTACCACCGGCTCCAAGCGCCATAATGGCACTCCTATCCGACCCTAGCAAGGCAGACCAGGTTTTTATAACTTCAGAACATTGGATCAGATTCTGATGAACACCTGAAATTAAGGGCCAGAAACCTACCTGCACATTTTCATATGCTGCCTTGTCCCCAGGAGGAGCCCCCGCTCAGAGGTGCTTCCAAGGTGCACCCTGATGGAAGATAGGCCGTCCGCCTAATACTGCAGCATCTCGAAGTATGCTGCTCGACGTTGGTAAATAATCTTTCTAATTTACCGGATTCTATCCACATTTGATATTACTCCTTGGATGGCCCTTCTACCTACCAGATTGTGCCAAATAGCCTGCATTTACACTGCTGTGTAACATTCTCTGTTAGCTGCCACGAGGCAGAAGCCTCTCTAAAATGGCCACCCGCAATTCCACTTTGCCTTCATTGCTGTGAACTTCAGCATCAGGCCCCATCACCTATCCCCATTGGTTGCCAGCCGTTCTGTACCAACCAATCGCGAGCCGGCAGGCTCGAGCCGGCCCACACACGAAGGCACTCACAATAAGGCACCTACCTGTCATGAGCCTGTCTGGAGCCGTATGGGTGTTCTGCTCAATTTATACTTAATTCAAAATGGCGCAGGAGCACAATGCATTCTGGGAGTGCTCGCAGCCATGTTGGATATTTACTTCACTCCGCAGTGAAAGGCTGCACACATTTTGCTGAAGTGTTAGATTCACAGTGCTGAGACAAACATGTTTTTTCAAACTTGGTATGCAGTTAAGGCCATTTCTGCTGGGAAAAGCTAACATTGTTATGACTTGCTACTGTTCTCCGTGGAGCATATTTTTTCTGAGTTTTAGAGCAGAGAGGCCCTGCATTCCTGGGGGGGGGCTCTCGATTGACCAAGCTGGCAACCGACGGCTGTCTCTCAACTGCGCAGGTGCAATTCCAGAAGATTCGAGAATTAACTCCTTTTTTTGGAGTGCCTATATAGGCGGAAGATCTGGGGGGGTCAGGTGAGACTTCAGCCAGAAGAGGACGCTCCATCTGGCCTTCCCGTGAGCTGTAGCACTCTCTTCCTGGCTGTCCCCCCGGAGTCTTCCAGCCGATTCTGGACAAGATGAGGACAACATTTACGCTCACGGTGATGTATTTCTTTTGGCTTTCTTTACTTATGGCCATGTTAGTTTTATGAGTTATTTCTATGTACCTGTAAGCTTTGAATAAATAGCCGTAAAGAGCTGATTATCTTCTAAAGGGTGCGTGGCTGTGAATTATTGTGTCTGTCTGTTTTTTGGGTCGAAGTATTTGATCTAATTGCATTGGTGATTTATGGTAGTTCTGTGCACTTTGAAGAGGAGAGCAATACATTATGGCGCTGTGAGCAGGGTTATTTGTGATGAAGTGTTCCAAATAATCTGTTTTGAACACAGATAGGCTTCGGTTATCTTGCAAGCGAAAGTAAGTTGGCAGTGAGTGTTGAACTGTGTTAAGCTGTTTTTTTTTCTTCTCTCTCTTTTTTCCCTTGATGGTGTGTGCGTGCTTGTGGGAGTGATTGCAGAAAGAAAAAAAATATAGATATAAAGAGGTTTTGTACCATTTTGCAGTAATGAATAGTTTGTTCAGGAAAAAGAGTGTTACCGCTGGCGGTTAATGCTCTGATATTGTCATTCCAGGCTGGACTAAGAGTCCATATGATAAGTTGGCTCAGGCATGGGCTTGTGGAGCCGGGCTAAGTGAAACTTGGGATCAAGGATTGGGGGATGCTGATCCGGCTGATGTCATGGCATGCTTGCAACAAGTTTCAGTAGAACGTGGTAAAGAATGTGTGGCATTAGGTAGGCGAGGTTGGGTTCTTTTGCATGCTTATAGGAAAATACATCAGAGGCAGATGGATATGAAAAATGAGGTTTTGAGATTAGAGAGAGAGCTAGCTGCAGAAAGGCAAACAGCGTTAATGCAGCAGATTCAAATGAAACAGTTTAAAGATAAGGCTGACACATATCAGGCGGTGGCCGAGAGGGCAGCAGTCAGAGTAGCTTGTTACAAATATAGGAAAAGACGGGGAGGGGTCAACAAAAGAAAGGTGGCAACTGTAATCGCTACCGCTGGTGCCGACTGGGATCCAGACAAATGGGATGGGGATATTTTTGATTCAACCTGTCTAGAAAGTAGTTCTGCAGAAGAGTCTGACCCCAAACCAGAGGTAAAACAGAAAACAGTGGCAGCGAAGCCTGTTAGAAGGCGTCGAGCCGGACCACACCCGCAGAATCCTGGTGGTGGTATGGTGGATTTAACCATATTGGAGGATTACACACAACAGGAGGTTGGGGAAATTATTACCCGTTTGAGGCAAAAATCAGGGGAAGCTTTATTGACATGGATGGTGAGATTACTAGATGGGGTGCTGCAGGGTTGTTGGTAGATTCTACAGATTCACCGCGTTTTTTAGCCCCGTCAATTGACACCAATGTACAGGAGGTCTTAAGAGTAGGACCGCCCCCTGATGCAAATGGTCAAGATACGCAGGTGTCTTTGCTGCACCTGATAGCCCAAGCATGTAACCGTAAATACCCCATTACCACAGATTGGCCTAGTGAAGAAACAAAGTCGTATACATTGAGAGAAGCAATTCAAAAAGTCAGAGAGCATGCTATGAAAGAGGCGATTCACATAGATGCTCCTGATCACATGGGAGCCGTGCCGCTCTCAGTTTCAACTCAAAACATGGTGATTAGAACTGTGCCACCCGCATACAAAAGTATCATGATGACTTTGCTCGTAGGTATGACGGGCAAGGCTACTGATGAGGTAGCAGATGCCATTAGGCAACTTGCAGATTTGGGAGAGTGGGACAAGAGCAATAACAAGCCACGGGAGAGAGAGGGGCGTAGTGAGAGAAGAACTGAAGGCAGGCGGCAAGATAGCAGAGACTCCCGAGTGTCCCGAAAAGACATGTTTCTGGCTTTGTTAAAAGACGGTGTGTCACATGAAGAAATTGATGGCATTGAAACCAGAGTAATGTATGAATTATACAAAAAACGAAGACTTGCAGCAAAAGAGCGCTATAAACAGGTTAAGAAACAAGTAGTCACCACACCAAAGGGGGATGCTTCACCTTCTGCTCCCCCTGCAGAAGAACAAGATGAAGGGTCTATGGGGACACCTTCCCGTACCATCCGACATACGCTGATTTGAGAAAGGTGGTGAGTGCAATGCTAGAGGCGGAGTCAAGTCACACTCATTCAAAGTTTGACTAGGGCTTCGGCCAAGCTTCGGCAACGTCTGCCCGCATAAAAGTGGATAGGCGGCCTCATGTTGATGTTAAGATTTTTTGGGGGCCAGGAAATACACAAGGGGTGCGAGCATTGATAGACACCGGAGCGGAGGCCTCTTTGATTCATGGTAATCCGACATGTTTTAAAGGCAAACAGTTCACAATCACAGGTCTAGGGGGAAGGAGACCCCCGCAGTGCAAACGCGAGTGGAGATGAAAATAGGCAATTTAAAGAGGCAGAAATACCAAGTGTTGATTGTCCCGATACCTGAGAATATAATTGGTTTTGACATTTTGGAAGGGCTAACCTTGGGACTTGGCGGTAAAACGTACCAGTTTGGGGTGAGTGCATTGATTTGTACACCCATTACTGTAGGCAAATTGGAGATGCCCCCAGTGCAAGTGCCCATAGCAACCAAGCGGGTAGCAATGAAACAATATCGCATTCCTGGGGGGCAGAAGGAAATTTCAGACACCATCAAAGAGTACGTGGAGGTGGGTGTATTACGCCCTATTACCACATCATGGAACAATCCGCTCTGGCCCATTAAAAAAGGGGATGGGTCATGGAGGATGACGGTGGATTACAGGGAGTTGAATAAACATACTCCTCCCTTGGTGCCCGCAGTCCCAGATGCTATTACTCTGATTGAAAATGTCCAAAAGTTCGAGGGGTCTTGGTATGCAGTGATTGATTTAGCCAATGCATTTCTCTCCGTGCCAATTGCTGATGAGTGTCAAGAACAGTTTGCATTTACGTGGGGTGGACGTCAGTACACTTTCACTAGACTACCCATGGGGTACATGCACAGTCCGACTATCTGTCACCGGCTGGTGGCAGAGCACTTAGACAAGATACCGTGTAAACCTGACATACCAATCTCTCATAACATTGATGACATTTTGATTCAGGGCAAGGATGAGCACAGCGTGCAAAGTCAGTTAGATGTCCTTAGGGAAGGATTGACAAAGGAAGGGTGGAAGATTAATCCGAGTAAAATTCAAGGTCCAGCTGAAACAGTGATATTTCTAGGGATCCAGTGGCATCATGGGCATGGAGAAATGGTGCCAAAAGCTCGACAGAAAATACTTGAATTCACCACTCCAACGAAAAAAAAGCAAGCTCAGCAGTTTATGGGACTGTTTGGGTTTTGGAGACAACACATTCCTCATATAGGGCAGATATTGGCCCCCCTCTATAAGGTGACACGAAAGAAATATGAGTTTCAGTGGGGGGAAGAGCAACAGAAAGCATTTGAGTTGGCAAAAGACACCGTGCAGCAGGTGCTTGATTTATGGCCATTGAAGGAAGGAAAAGTGGAATTGAATGTGTCTGTACAAGACAATTATGCTAACTGGAGTGTGTGGCAGAAACAGGACAGGAAACGTGTGCCATTGGGGTTTTGGAGTCGTAAATTGCCCGATGCTGGTAACTCATACACTCCGTTTGAGAAGCAGTTGCTGGCATGTTATTGGGCCCTTGTTGATACCGAGCAAATGACGGTGGGTCATGATGTATTGATGAGGCCAGAAATATCAATCATGCAATGGGTACTGAGCTCTCCTAAAACGCATAGAATAGGACATGCTCAAGAAGCCAGCATAATTAAATGGAAATGGTACATTCAAGACAGAGCTAAATCAGGAAAGGGTGGAGTGGCAAAATTACATGAACAAGTAGCTAACATACCGCCCTCAGATTACATACCACCGGAAGTGCCTGAAAAACGTGAATCTCCTGTGAAATGGGGAGTTCCTTACAGCGATTTGACCGTAGAACAAACAGAGCATGCTTGGTTCACGGATGGTTCAGCCTGATATGTGGGAACTGAGCGATACTGGAAAGCAGTGCTGTACAATCCTAAAAGCAAAAAGATGTTGACAACGACAGGGAAAGGAAAGAGCAGTCAGTTCGCAGAACTTTACGCAGTTTACCAAGCATTGAAACAAAAGACCCCTGGTTAATGTTATGGGTACACAGATTCATGGTCAGTGGAAAATGGATTGGCAGTGTGGTTGCCAACCTGGCAAAAGAATGGATGGAAAATTCATTCAAAAGAATTGTGGGGAAAAGAACTGTGGCAAGATATTGCAGAGATGTTGTTACAAAGTGAAGTCACTGTATATCATGTAGACGCGCATTGTGCTACAGATTAATTAGAACATTGGTTTAATTCTGTTGCAGATGAACACACCAAGATTGCCTCAGTGGATGCAGAGGCTCAGGAAGACGATATGGAGGGTTTGGCCAAATGGGCCCATCAGAAATGTGGGCACCTTGGAGAAAAGGCTACTATCAGGTGGGCACAAGCTCGAGGCATCAGTCTTCCTTTAGAACTAGTGAAAACCATTATTTTGCAGTGTGCCGTGTGCCAACACCAATTGCATAGATCTGTACCTCAAATTGTTCGTGGCACATTGAGAAGAGGAAAATTACCAGGTCAAATTTGGCAGATTGATTATATTGGTCCTATGCCAATCAGCAGAGGTTGTCAGTATGCATGCACTATTATAGATACATACTCAGGATATTTGATGGTTTTGCCGTGCAAACGTGCAACCCAATTGAACACCATCAGACTGTTAGACCAGATCATATTACATTATGGAGTGCCTTTACAGATTCAAAGTGACAATGGGTCACATTTCAAAGGCAAATTAGTCCAGGAATTTTGTCAGGAAAAAAGCATTTAGTGGGTATACCATATACCCCACCACTCAGTTGCAGCAGGGCTAATTGAACGAATGAATGGGTTACTGAAAGAACAGTTGCGCAAATCTGGAGACAGTAGTCTAGCAGGCTGGCGTGATCGTGTGTTTGATGCGGTGAAGGTGTTGAACAATAGACCTGTGTATGAACATGAAACGCCGTTGATGCGATTAATGACTCCTACTTTGCAGGTTCAACCCAATTCAGTCAGAGAAACACTATTGTACTGGGAAATTACACCAGGTTCTTTAACTCCCTATCGATCAACTCCAGAGTCAGCAGGGGTAGACTTGCATTCTAATGAAGAAATCAGACTAGACCCAAGAGGAATAGTTGTAATTGAAACAGGGATTGGAGTACAGATTCCCCCAGGGCATATGGGATGGATTGCCCCTAGATCTGGCCTAGCATTGAAGGGAGTTCAAGCGTTAGGAGGGGTAATTGATGCTGATTACCAAGGCGAGATTAAAGTCATCCTAATGAATAGTGGGGATCAATTGTTATCAATACACAAGGGTGATCGAGTGGCCCAAATGATAGTCATTCCTGTTAAGTTGTCCGTGATTAAAAAAGGGGAGCCTCCTACAGTGTTAACTACTCGTGGGGAGCGCGGTTTTGGCTCTTCAGACAGCATGATACCGGGTGCAAAGTTGTGGGTGGAACAGCCAAGTGGTCCACCAGTGACAGCAGATGTCATTGCATCAGGCAAAGATCAAGTGGTTTTAGTCATGGAACCTGGTAGAAGGAAATGGCAATATGTCCCCGCCGACAAATGTTACCTAAGAGAGTGATGTGCAACACTGATATCTCTTTTCTGGGTTTGCTTTGTAGATCCTGGGTCTGGTTGGTGTGACTGTGGCACTAAATGGACTCCCTTTGGACGGATTAACAAGTCTCCTGTCGCCAGTGAACAATGTTACATCTGTGCCAGTGATCAAGGGGATACTGATAGTGATGAATAATGTTGTCCCCAAGCAACCCTATGCCAGTGCCGACAAGCCCGCCAGACCGAAGACATGGATCCATGAATTGCGACAAACACATCAGGAGCAAGTGAAAACAACCTTGATGCCCGTTGTACAGGAGCCCTTTGTAGGATGGAGGAAACACTCTCCTATGATCACCCAAGAAGAAAATATGTGGATCTACTTAGCACAGCAAGTGCTAAACATATCACATTTCTGTTTATCTGATGTACCCAATGCTGGAGTTCATTGACTACATGTTTAGTAGCGGTACCGACGCCTGTTCCGGTTTTAAAGCATATTTTCGGCGTCACATATAATGATTCTTTAGTTCAAGACTCAGACATTAGACAATCTTTTTCAGTCTACGAATATTGCCGCTTCTTCCAAGAAACCGACAAGAAGTGGAGAAATTTGACACGTGTAATCGCATACAATGTAACCCAAGGTGATGTATGTTATATTATGACGTGCAAAGCACAAGAAATTGGTAAATGCAGACAAATAGAGTTGACTGATCAATACAATCACACCACATTCGAGAGGAGACTGTGTTCACGAATGTCACGCAAATGTATCAGTGTAAATAACACTATGGGCCTCATTACACGGTAGGCAGTAAACCATGGCGCTCTTAGCGCCATGGTTCATGCCGGTAAAATACCAGCACCGCCTTGGTGGAAAGGGGAATTACCACCCTATTCCAAGGTTGGCAGGGCGGTAATTCCCCCTTCCCCCATTGCCCTTCCCCATTCCCATTTTTGCCCCATAGGGCTCTATGGGAATGGGGAAGGCGCTAATTACGGTACCGCAAATTGCGGTACCGTAATTAGCTCCACTGGTCCCTTTGCTGGTTGGTTTTTAACGCCTGCAAAAAGCAGGCGTTAAATTCCCCAACCCGCAAAGGAACCTCGTAGTAAGGCGGTAAGGATTTACCGGTACAGGTAAATTACTGGTACGGGTAAACCCTTACCGCGTACCGTGTAATGAGGCCCTATGTCTTGCAATCATACAGTGATAACTGCTAGTCATTTGAATCATGTGAAACTTCCAACGGGATGGCTCTTTTCATGTGGTAACATTACATATACTTATATTCCAGCTAACATTTCTGGAGGTCCATGTGCTTTAACTCGGTTAGGACTAATGATGTTTCCTTTACGCTCAGCGATAACTCGAGGTAAAAGGTCAACTTTTGAATCTATGGGATTATCTCCTGACTGTGATTCACATGTACATTTGCTATCAGAAGCTGAGGTTTTGGCATTAACCCTTTCCTTAATAGGTGTTTGGGGTTTAGCTGCTGGAGGTTACAAATCTTTGATGAAATTAGCGTGTTTAGTAGTTAAGAGTCTTAATCATACTTCGCAAGCTTTAGAAGAGTTGCTCCTTGATAGTCAAGTTATTAGAAAAGCTACTTTGCAGAACAGAGCTGCAGTTGATTACTTATTGCTGAAACATAATTTAGGGTGTAATGCCTTTGAAGCTATGTGTTGCTTCAATTTGAGTGACCACTCACGATCCATTGAAAGTCATATTAGAGGTTTGAGCGATCTCATTTCTCAAGTATCCCAAGATCAAAACAGAAACTGGTGGGATTGGTTATTTTCATGGATACTGGGGGTACACTACGTTATATTTTTGCTTGCATTTTTATTATATTGTCTATTATAATTGCTTGTTGTTGTTGCCTTCAATGTGTTCCCAATTTAGTTTTAACATTTCATAGATTTCAGAGACAGGTTCCAGTGCCACCTGGCTACGGAAGATAAATATCCAAAGGGTGGAGATGTTCTGCTCAATTTATACTTAGTTCAAAATGGCGCAGGAGCACAATGCATTCTGGGAGTGCTCGCAGCCATGTTGGATATTTACTTCACTCCGCAGTGAAAGGCTGCACACATTTTGCTGAAGTGTTAGATTGGGACTGACAAGGGCAGTCAGCAGTGTGAGCAGTGAGCGCTGTTCGAGAGCGCAGTATTTCCTCACTTTCCTTTGGAGGCGTGTGCTGAGAGGCATGTGCTCTGGTGAGCCTCTGGTACATAACCATTTCCCTCCGCGAAGCGGACCGCGAAGGGACTGACAAGGGCAGTCAGCAGTATGAGCAGTGAGCGCTGTTCGAGAGCGCAGTATTTCCTCACTTTCCTTTGGAGGCGTGTGCTGAGAGGCGTGTGCTCTGGTGAGCCTCTGGTACATAACCATTTCCCTCCGCGAAGCGGACCGCGAAGGGACTGACAAGGGCAGTCAGCAGTGTGAGCAGTGAGCGCTGTTCGAGAGTGCAGTATTTCCTCACTTTCCTTTGGAGGCGTGTGCTGAGAGGCGTGTGCTCTGGTGAGCCTCTGGTACATAACCATTTCCCTCCGCGAAGCGGACCGCGAAGGGACTGACAAGGGCAGTCAGCAGTCCGCGGTCGGCGGGAGGAGGAAGGAGTGCTCTTTAATCAGCGCGTCTCAAGGGAGGGGCCCTCTCCACCATGACTGAGTTGGCGCAGAGAGCCAAAAGGAAACCCTCGGTGAACGAACTTGAGCTGAGAAATCTACGGAGCAAGAAACCGTGGTGCCCAGAGTTTCTAAATTGCAGCTCCACCGATGCAGCTGAGCAGGTAATGGAATATGGCCCCTCGTTGGATACGCATCATAACCTCCCCCTAACAACATTTCCCAACAATGTAAAGAACCAATTACAACATTCAGAGTGTGTTTTCAATTTCCCTACGATCGAGAGGAGTGAATACCGGGGGGAGGAACCAATCACCTTGGGGAAGGGCGCCACAGACTTCTCCATGACTAGCGAAACGCCCACGCCCAAAATTCTACCCCATGCGACAAAAGGGAGAAGCAGGGAACCCCAAGCGTCATCTAAGACAAGTCCAGTCCCATGGATAGAACCCCCCCCATCAGACCTGAGAACTATTTATGCCCGCTCGCTTCGGAGAGAGAGCCAGTGGACGCCAACCCGAGGAAGGGGGGCTTGGGGGTGGGCCTACCCTATACGCCTTCTATGGGGGGGGGACAAGTGAACATCATGATACATACGATGGGGGAAATGGATGACCTGCGAACACCGCCAGGTGGCGAGGAGATCTCCCCGCCTACACCACCAACCGACCCAGAGGCTAGCCCCGTAGCACCAGAATCTAGTCCTTCTAACTCCCCGAAAAGACTGGTGCCAGTAGCCAGGGCGAGATCATTGTCGCCTCAAGGAGAGGTCAGGTTAATGGACTCTCCAAGTTCCCAGGACTACATTGCCTCGGCTACCACAGCGTCCCTTAGCCCGGTAGCGCTGTCTCAGCCGAATGCAAGTCCTTTGTCCAACGCTCCTCCAGTGATCACCCCACCATCGAGTCCTCAATCTGACAAAAGGAGGACGGAATCCTCTATTCACTCAAAGACACAGGGGAACCTACAGAAAATGCTCCCCAAAAGACCAGCGCGTTTAAAAGCTCCGTACAAGAGAGGGGGAGTAGGAGGGAAAAAAACTCAGCATCAGAACCCTTCAAACGCAATGACCACCCTCAAAGACTTTTTTGGTAAAAAATCGCGCCGAGAAGGTCGTGGACAGCAGGACTTCTCTGATGCGGAGCTGCTGGCCATAATGGAGGACACGGCCCTACATCTCTCAAATCTAATTCTACCTTCAAAACCTAAACCTCATGTGGAAGAGGTTATCAACAAGACGGTGCTAGCGAAGTTACCCACCAGACCTGTAAACGACCCACCCAGTAATATGCTACCAGGGTTGGAGGTTGGGCTTGGTGATGAAGGAGACACTCATGCTGGTCCGGATGCGAGGAGTAATCCTTCAGAGATAAGCGACGCTCTTGAAGTGGCACGCAGAGAAAAAGAGTCCCCTCTCGCTGCCAAAGTTCAGGACCCCCGTCGGCAGCCCCAGGAAGATCAGGATAAGGACAAGAGGGGCTTGCGGGAGAGGAAGGGGCAGACCTCTCTTCCATCTGACCCTGAAGAGGGGGCAGCCTCCTCGTCCAAACCTTTCCTCCCTTCGGCTCCTCTTGACTCGATCTCCCCCCCTTCTCCTAAGGGAGTCAAGGAGATAGGGTTAGGAAGCGGCCTAGACAAATGCATCGGGAACGATCAGCATGTGAACTCCCCTGTGCTTCCTAGACGGATGAGCGAACTTACTGCCAAACCGATGCCAGAAACACCTGTCAAAAAGCAAGATCCAATGACGATCCTGTCCACCGTCACGATAGCATTGGCTCGTTTTGGGAAGCTGTACGAATCGATCCATGAGACACTTAAAGATCAAAACACTCTAATAGCATTTATGCACTCCAAACTCACCTATCTAGAAGGTTTTGTGTTGGCCCACAGGACTTGCGTGCATGACTCTCAAAATGTTTTAGGTAATAAGAGACCTCAGTATGCGGATGGGGGCCTGACTGACAACTCGAGGGCGCCCAAACAGGTTTCCTTAAGTAACCAGGAATCCCAAACAACGGAGGATGTCTGCAGCTCAGCTGATCTGAGGGCCACAAGTGGAAATTCCATCCTCCAGCAGCCTCCTAGGTTTGAGATGGGCTTAACTGACCCGCAAACAAAGAGCTTAGCAGGCACGAAAAATGGTGTGGTAGTTCTTAATCTCCCGGAAGACGGTCAGATTCAACCTGCAGCGACGGGAACCAATTTTGCAGCAATTAGGGTCCCGTCAACTTTTGAAATCTTTAAGCACGTAGGAGCTCCTTACCCGGCCCAAGGAAGAAAAAAAGCCCAGAGAGCGGCCAAACCAGCGTCAATTGTCTCGAGAAAAACAGCAACGCTGAAACCGAATAACATAAGAGAGTCAAAGACGGCAAATGACTCGTCACCTGTGCAAAACAGAAAAGTGTTTAAACTAAAGCCAGCTGATCAAAATCAGGAGGACCACCCTGACATGGAATCCTGTAGCGACTTAGACTCAATTGATCTAATCGACCTCAGTACATACTCGGTGGAAGAGGACGAGATAGACCCGCTGCCCCCAATCCAGCAAAAACGAAAAACCCCAGAGACTCGCGAAAACAGAGCCGTGGAAGAACCAAAAACAAAAGCCCTCCTCATGGACTCGCCAACAAGCACCCCTCGGGCCAAGAACAAGAGGAACTCGAGCCAGACCTCCAGGGCAGGTCCTGAGGCAGCGAGATCCAAGAAGGATAAATTCTCACACAAATCCAGGGAAGATAGGCGCTCCCCCCGGCTTATCACCAGGAAGAAGTGTTATAGCGATAACAAAAGAGCTTCCGTAGATCTAAGAGTCAGGTCGCTGAAGGAAGAAAGAGACCGTAAGGAGAGATCAAAGGCTGGAAGAGTCTCCCCAGCAGTCCAAGACCCGCATTATAAATCACGAGTCCACGAGCAGAGGTGGAATGAAAGGGGAGCCGTGTTGGAGGGGCTCCCACGAAGGGCAGCTGTGGATCAAGAATTTCCAGGAAAAAAAGTAAAGACTACCAGGATTTTCAAACTCCAAAGGGTCCATGAAAAACAGGACAGTTGGATCCTGAACCGTAGAGCCCTGGCAAAACTATTTAGCGAGTCTCACCTCTCGCAAATTAATATCACAAAGGAGATCAACATCCTCGAGCCAAATCCCAATGGAAGAAAAGACAGCTCGTATCTCCACATTGACTCAAACTACACACAGCAACAGATCTGGGGGGAAAGGTCAAACCTTTTCAAATTGGGTTTCGAGCTGTCCTATGTCGCAGACGGTATCCTGGGGCCTAAACCACCCCAAGAGGGGGTGTCACGAAATGCGACAAATCATAAGGCAAACGAACAAAATTACGGACGCAAAAGGCCGATCCTGCATAACAGACGAAGACACGAACTGCGAAGTGAAGAGGGGGGTTTCACTAAAACTGGCAAGATGGAGGACGCCCCTCCAGCAAGAAGGAGCAACCAGCAACACTCCTCCGGAAGAGGCAGAAATGAGAGGGAATGGGAACCCGATGAGAAGCCGATACCTTCTACTCGTAGAATTTTCCAACTAGCTGAACAAAAATCGAGTGACAGAGGGGCTTGTAGGGCGCCTTCCCGTGATCTAAAGCCCTCGAATTTCAACGATCAAAATGGAGACAAGCCGGAATCCAGCAGAGGTCCCCAAAGAAGCAAGTAGCCACCACAAGGATTAATCACTGACTTCTTTGAGGATGTCACGGCATCTTCGACATGGGACCCCCCCTCTTTAAAGCTAGGGTCTTGGAACACCAGGGGCTTCAAACACCTGACTGTGGAGTCAGATGTCGACCTCACAAGTTTCGATGTGCTGTGCCTACAAGAAACTTGGTTAAGGGAGAAACCTATTTTGGACGGTTACCACCTGATTCACTCGCCGGCTCTTAAAGAAAACAAGGGCAGACCCAGATCAGGGCTTATCATCGCCATCAGATCGGGAAGTGGCCTTTACCTGAAAAAGGTACTCAAAACAACAGAGCTTATATTAGCGGTAATCATCACTTGGAACACTTCCCGTAATGTTGGTGATAAGGCCCCGCAGTTTGAGATATTACTGGTGAATACCTATTGGAACCCAAAACGGGTGACCTGTGATAATTACATCAATCAAATGGAGACGATCATCGATGATCATCTAACCTCAAGCACCGCCAATTATACCATCTTGGTAGGGGATTTGAATGTTGACTTAACTAAAGGACTAAACTCTACGACGGGAAGAGCCCGCAGATGGACAAATCTAATAAAGGCAAGAGATATACATAATCTGCTACAAAGAGTAGCCCCTAATGCAGAGGTTATCCCAACTTGGGAGAGAAATAACCAAACGGCCATCATCGACTACATCCAGGTATCAAGGAGCTTTTTAATAATAAAGGAATCCTTTGAAGTGACCAGGACTAAATATAGCGATCATAATATCGTGAGTTTTTCTTGGGCCTCACCAAGAGCAGAAGCCCGCTACACAAACGCAAATTTGGAAGTCAATCAAAGTGGCACACGGCTGAAGATGTCCGTATCCGCAATCGCCCAGTTGACACAGCTGTATAAGGAGGAGAAAAACGGGAATCTTATTGGGGCTAAGGTATCGACAGACTGCGCCTCAGTTCTCTCGATATTCGCCTCTAATAAAGGAAAGAAGCAGCCAACAGCAACGCCATTTAATCATGTATTTAACCCACAACTTGTAGAACGCAGAAAATGGGTGAGAAAACTGAAGCGAGCAGCAGCTACTTCGGAGTCCCCAGAGAAAAAAGAAGAAGCAATTGTGGTGGCGATTAATTACAAATCATGGTTAAGGTCATCAAAATACCATCGTGCTCAAGAGGACGCCGAGCTCATGCTGCGAACCATTTGTGGTAAGAACGCGCAAGACTTCTGGTCCCTAATTAAGGGGGATTCGAAAGTTCTGAATCAAGCCCTTCAAAACTCAATAAACGATGCAAGTTGGGTATCTCACTTCTCGGACCTCTATGGAGTCCCATCATCAACTAAAAATCTGCCAACACCAGATCAGCAGACAAAAAAGATCGTTTGGGCTGTTCCAATTGATATCGAGACGATCGAATGGAAAATTAAAAAACTTAATGGCTCTAAAGCAGCCGGCCCTGATGGCATCACGAACCATGATCTGAAAAAAAATCTGAAAGCGTGGTCAATTTTCATCAAAGAGGTTTTCATGACGTGTGTTAAGCTCTCAGAGATTCCACTATCATGGAAAAAGGCGTTAGTGGTACCTATTTTCAAAAAGGGCTCTAAAGATACTCCCTCGAACTATCGCCCAATAGCTCTGCTAGACTCCATAGGTAAAGTTTTTGGAGCTCTACTGTTAGACAATCTTCAATCTTGGATACTAACATCAGCCCTCTTTGATCCTCTGCAGGGAGGCTTTGTGAAAAACATTGGCACGACGGCAAATATATTGGCTTTGAGTACACTGAAAGCTAAGGTATCAGAGGGACGGCCCAAAATATACATGGCTTTTATTGATTTGGTCCAGGCCTTCGACCGTGTTGATCGAGGACTACTATGGGAGAAACTACATCATCATGCTTGGCCCTTACAGATCCTGGATCCAATAAAGGCCCTGTACTCAGAAACCTCAATGTGTGTACGGTTAAACAATCTGGGTCGCCTCTCTTCCGAGATCAAGACAGAGAGAGGCGTCAAGCAAGGCTGCCCACTGGCCCCGGCCTTGTACAACGCCTATATAGCGGATTACAAGGAATACGAGGAGAGAGTACGTAGCTTCCCCCCGACATTGGGAACAAGCAAAATATCACGTCTGCTATATGCAGATGACATTATTCTCATGGACCTCACACCTATAGGCCTGCAGAGACAGATTAATAATCTTAACGCCTATCTTAAAGAAAACCATCTCCAGATGAACTTCGATAAACCAAAATAATGACGTTTGGAAAGTCGTCCCGTGATGCGGAGAAATTCGTCTGGGCAGTAGACAACAAACAGCTGGAAAAAGTGACCAACTTCAAGTACCTTGGGATTATTTTAAATAAAAGCTTAAAAGAAGTCCCAATGCAAGACAACATAATGACTAAAACTCGCCTACTCACAACCCAGGCAAGAGCAATAGCGACCAAATTTGGCCGTTTCACATTAGCGCCAGTCCTGACCTTCTACAGAGCGAAGGCAGTCCCTACCCTGACTTATGGAGTTGAAGCCTTACCCAATTTACCATCGAACGTCTGGGAAAAAGTGGAGGGCCTTTTTTGGAAAAAACTGCTCAATTTGCCGCAGTCGCTTCCAATTGTAATAATAAGGAGAGAGCTGTCGCTTCAATCGCTGAGCTCCATTGTGGCTCGAAACGAAATTATGCTTTACCGAAAAACGTTACTACCCTCCCCGCCGCTGATACTAAAGGAAATACATCAGGAAATAATATCAGGGTCGTGTAAAATGCTGTCGGATTGGTCACTAAGAATGACAACTCTCCTAGATTGGGCGAGTAGTTCTAGTGACGAACTTATTAACAATCCGGTAAAGGTGAAAGTGCGCATTATGGAACAAGACTGGATTGACACATTGGAGAAGGCCTCGACTTCGAAATTGATATCCGATCTACCTTTGAGCTGGCAGAAAGTCAACTCTACAAAACAGTACCTGTTGAAATGTCCTGACAAGAAAGTACGAGAGTCCTTCCTGAGAATTCGACTGAATATCATTCATACTAAGGAAGTTTTGTCAAGAAGGAATAAGTCAGAAGAAAAAGGGTGCAGATTCTGCAAACTTGGGGACGAGGTGGAAACTATTAAACACCTGCTAATGAATTGCCCGGCTGTGCTGGCTGCACGTACACTACATCTCGGTCCTCTATTCAGAAATGTGCAGTTCTATGATGAAGAGGAATGGTGGTGTTGCTTAATCAACGGGGAAAAAACGTCTTGGGTTATAGCAGTGGTGGGCTTTTTTCGTGCTATTGGTCTAATAACTCAATAAGGAGGGGAAAGTAAATGGAAATCACGGCTTGAAATGTTCTCTCTACTACCCTTACGGGAGGTAATAGGGAACAAGCAGGATTTTTGTTGTCCTCCTCGCCTTTATCCTCCTCTTCTTCTTCTGCTGCTCTTTGTCTCCTCTTTTGACTGTGCTATCCCCTTATCATCAAGGATTTTTTTTTTTCCTTTCTTTTCTTTTCCCCTTCTGACTTTAAGGATCTAAAATCTTGTAAAAATTGTTTTACACAATTAAATCAAGTAAAATAAAAAAAAAATAAAAAAAAAAGAAGTGTTAGATTCACAGTGCTGAGACAAACATGTTTTTTCAAACTTGGTATGCAGTCAAGGCCATTTCTGCTGGGAAAAGCTAACGTTGTTATGACTTGCTACTGTTCTCCGTGGAGCATATTTTTTCTGAGTTTTAGAGCAGGGAGGCCCTGCATTCCTTGGGGGGGGCTCTCGATTGACCCAGCTGGCAACCGACGGCTGTCCCTCAACTGCGCAGGTGCAATTCCAGAAGATTCGAGAATTAACTCCTTTTTTTGGAGTGCCTATATAGGCGGAAGATCTGGGGGGTCAGGTGAGACTTCAGCCAGAGAAGGACGCTCCATCGGGCCTTCCCGTGAGCTGTAGCACTCTCTTCTTGGCTGTCCTCCCGGAGTCTTCCAGCCGATTCTGGACAAGATGAGGACAACATTTATGCTCACGGTGATGTATTTCTTTTGGTTTTCTTTACTTATGGCCATGTCAGTTTTATGAGTTGTTTCTATGTACCTGTAAGCTTTGAATAAATAGCCGTAAAGAGCTGATTATCTTCTAAAGGGTGCGTGGCTGTGAATTATTGTGTCTGTCTGTTTTTTGGGTCAAAGTATTTGCTCTAATTGCATTGGTGATTTATGGTAGTTCCGTGCACTTTGAAGAGGAGAGCAATACAATGGGCCGTGCGCTAGTTACTGTTTTACCTTCAACACCATCGCCTCCTCATCCCGCGGCTGCACGTTTGTGGACACTCGGTAAGACTCAGCCTTACATCCAATCTTACTCTTGCCCTCCCGAACGCTCTTGCCACATGGTCCCCGCGGGCTGTGATGCAACATCTCCCTTCCAAGATACGATCTATGCCTCTGCCAAACACGGCGTGACTCTGTAATGTGCCTTTGATTTAACTGATGTCCTACTTATTTGTAAATCCGCTGCACAGAGCTTTACCTGCAGTCAAATGCATTCGTTATCTAATGCCTTGCCCATGAACGCGTGTTTTGCCTCTCATGAAACTCCTACTGCTAAATTTCCTTTTCGCTATTTGCACATGACTATCTACACCGTCTGATGCATGCTCTCAATACAAGCATAGCATAATGTGTGGCCTTATACTATAACCTTGCTACACAAAGCCCTATACACCACTCCTAGCGCACTATAAATGCTGTTCCAAACCGTTCTTGCTTCTGCTGCAATTACTTGTTAAGCGTTTATGCCAATATGATTCTGCTGCCTGTAATACTGTTATTTCAATGTGACTTACCAATGAGTGCTACCCAGTCTGATAACTAGCCTGCATTGTAGACTACTGTACGCCTATACTGAACTTAGCCTACTGCACCCATGTTTAACCTAGCCTTCTGTGACCATGTTGTTAAATCTAGTCCACTGTGCCTATGCTCTACTTAGCCTACTGTGACTATATTGATTTTAGCCTACTGTGACTATATTGAATTTAGCCTAGTCTGCCAATGGTGCTGAATCTAGCCCACTGTGCCTATGCTAAACTTAGCCTACTGTGACTATATTGATTTTAGCCTATTGTGAATATACTGAATTTAGCCTACTCTGCCCATGTTGCTGAATCTAGCCCACTGTGCCTATGCTCAACTTAGCCTACTGTGACTATATTGATTTTAGCCTATTATGAATATACTGAATTTAGCCTACTCTGCCCATGTTACAGAATCTAGCCCACTGTGCCTATGCTCAATTTAGCCTGCAGTGACTATATTGATTTTAGCCTATTGTGAATATACTGAATTTAGTCTACTCTGCCCATGTTGCTGAATCTGGCCTATTGTGCCCATGCTTAATTTAGCTTACTGTGCCTATGCTCAATTTAGCCTACTGTGACTACCTTGAATTTAGCCTACTGTGACTATACTGAATCTAGCCTGCTCTGCCCACGCTAAACCCAGCCCATGTGAACCACTGTGCCAAATCTAAACATAGACTATCGTAGCCTACCACACCTACTCTGAATCTAACCTGACCTAGCTTACACCAACTAGACGTTAGCTTTAGCCCACCTGATCCAATCTACTATAGCCGGTACTAACTGCCGCACAATGTATGTCAGCAAAACCCTGTCATTATCTGTACCATTGCTGTTCATACAAATAATCTCAATAACCATGGATCAAATTAAATATACACCTTGTATTACACTGAACAGAAATACTAGGCTATGAGCTGGACTCTCTTCCCCCTATGAACCTAAAATGACTAGCAACACCCACTTAAACCGCCATACCGACCCTAAACATAACACTATGCATATGGCGCAAGCTCACATGCAAAATATTTCAGATGCCGAAACGAAAGAACACATACCAGTAACTTTGAAATCCCAGAGTTTACCTAGTATAACTACGATAGCTGGAACACTGATCAATGCCAGATCTGCCGTTGCTCACGCCACCGAAATAGCCGATATTCTAACATCCGACAACCTCGACCTCCTAGCGGTCACAGAAACCTGGCTGCCTGAGACAGCAGGCCCAGCGCTCACATTAGCGATACCAGAAGATTATCAACTCTTAAGAATGGACAGACCTAATTCTAGTGGAGGTGGCTTAGCTATTATCGCTAAAGCCAACCTGGACTTAAGACTATCCATGCTACCCCCATTAAAATCTTGCAAACTACTCTTGGCGAAACTGCCTATATCCCCATTCCGCACTCTAACCATCTACCTTATATACAGGCCAGCAGGACCCATAGGCTCGTTTGAGGAGTACATAACTAGCCTCCTAGCTAACAGCATAAAAGACTCATCCCAGATAATTATCCTAGGTGACCTCAACCTAGGATTCAACTATCCGGACGACAAACAAGCTCAAGCGATAGCTACCATGCTTGATGAACATGGCCTCATCTAAAAAGTCCTCTCTCCCACCCATGATAAAGGCAGGACCCTAGACTGGGTAGCCATCTTAATCTGTCCCACAACGATCACTAAAATTACACCCCAACTTTGGACTGACCGTTACTTATTGATTTCAGCTTAACACTCAACAAACAAACAAAACAAATAAAAAATTATGGCACTCTCTCTTCCCACTAGATCGAAAAAGAACATCACACCAGATAACATCCTACCTCTCCTCCTTCCTGTGAGTAATGCCTTGCCAAGCAATCCTGACCCAGATACGCTGGTGGACTCCTAAATTGAGACTATGGCTAAGGTCCTAGATACCATTGCCCCACTTAAGGTACGCAAGAGTAAACAACAGACTCACCTTAATACCTGGTTCACCCCTCACCTCAAATAATTTAGATTGGAAAAAAGGGAGTTAGAAATCAGATGGCAACATTCCCCTACGGAAGAAAAACTAAAACTAAAACTCTGTGGCAATAATTACAAGAAAGAAATTATCCAAACAAAAAAAAGAAGTCTACAATGAAAGAATCTCCAAAACAAGTTCCAATACCAAGGAAATATTTGTGATCCTGCAGGAATTAGAATCACCCATACCTCCACCGGATAACGTACCTAAAGACAAGCAATGCTGCACTAGCATTCAAAATGCCCTAGCAAACAAAATAAAAACACTGCAAACTAAAATTGCAGTAAAAAAATCCTCTCTCCCCTTTTCGGAAACACCAACTACTACCACCCCTAATGACAAGCCTGGTTTAGCTCCATTTAAATTCTCCAAAGTCTCCATTCAGGAAACTGAAAAAATCATTGCTTCCCTAAAACCGTCAAACTGTAAAGGTGACAACTGTCCGGCCCAAATAATTAAGGATGCGGCCAGAGATTTAGCCCCCTTTATCTCTAAACTCATTAATGCCTCTAATACTGTCCCAAGTAGCTTAAAAGAATACTGGGTTCTACCGCTTCTCAAAAGAAAAACATTAGACCCTTCCATCCCTACATACTACAGGCCTATCACAACGGTGCCATTCCTCCTTAAGATAATAGATAGAGTGGCCTATCTTCAAATTCAAGAGTACCTTGAGACCAACCAACTTCTAGGCTCCCGCCAATCAGGTTTCAGACCCCAGCATGGCACAGAGACAGCACTAATAGACCTTAAAGCTCAAATTGACAAGCTTAACGACAAAGGAAACACAGCTATGCTACTCCTCCTTGATCTGTCAGCAGCATTCAACCTGGTGGACCATGCAGTATTATGCAAACACGTAGCATTGGCTGCCCACTTTTCGAGTGAAGCCATAGCCTGGGTCCAGTCCTTTCTAGATAACAGAAGCATGCAAGTCTTCTGCACCTCAGCATCAGCAGACCCAATTCAAACAACATGTGTCGTCCCTCAGGGCTCATGTGTCTCCTCAACCATGTATAATATCTTTACTAAGCCTTTATTTGACAAATTGGACAGACTGGGTGTCACCTACACAAATTACGCAGACGACACCCAGATCCTCATTCTCCTTTCGGGCAATTTCACCTCAGATGCAGCCTTAGTAAATGAAATATACATCCTCATTCAGACATGGATGGCAACCCATGGCCTCTGCCGGAACGACGATAAGACGGAGATCCTGATCCTTGTCTCGGCCAATAACCTAAAAAACGTAACACTAACTATAGTGCCTTCAATATTGATGGCAGCATAATTACAGTCGCCAAAGAAGTAAAGACACTTGGCTTCTATCTGGACTTCACTCTAACTCTAAAATAACAGGTAAACTCCTTGGCCTCATCCACTGCTTGCACTGGCAAACTCATTAGAGCATGTAGACCCTTCCTCTCACTAGCAAGCTGTATTATCTTATCTAATGCCGTCATCTTATCAAAATTGGACTATTGCAATGTACTGTACTTAGGAGCCAACAAATACATAATTAACAAACTACAAACATTGCAAAAGAATGCGCTCAGAACGGCCCTGAACCTACCCACTAGAGAGCACATATCTAATGCTAGGAGAAACCATCATTGGTTGAAAATTAGTGATAGGATCCTCTTTAAAACTGTGTCATTAACCTTCAAATGTCTCAACAATGCAGCCCCTCCATACCTGAAGGAAACAATAATTAGAGAAACTTCTATACGACCCTCTAGGACATCCAATTCCTACTGCCTCCAAATGCCTAGATTCAGACTTAAAAAAACAGGAGGCAACAGCTTTCCAGTAAAAGCAGCCCAGCAATGGAATGCACTACCAGTTGAGCTCAGAAGGGATCAGTCTTATTATAGTTTCAGACGCAACACCCGCACCTGGCTACGCCTTGACGACCAGTAGACCAATGACTGCAGTTGTATGTTTACATGTATGCTTCCTACCTGTACCTGTCGACATTTGTAACTAAGCCTCCAAGTATTCTCTGTACCTGTCTATACCTGTAACTAAGCTTTAGGTATTCTTGTCATGTTGTGCGCCCAGCTACCTAAGGGTTTGGTGCGCCCTACAAATAAATAAACAAACAAACAAACAAACATGAGAAGGACATGGAACCATTAGCGAAGGAAGAATCCCGGGAGACAAACCCAATGGCAAAATGGATCCAGAAATCAGGCGCCTCATTGCTCCAATCACTCTGGCCACATAGGTATGTCAGGAGAAAAACATCTCCAAGCTGTGTGGGTCTGAGGATGGAGTTCCAGAGGCAGAGCAGTGACATAGTGTTTGGAGAATAAGGGATTGTGGGGCAGAATCTGCTTTGGCAAGGTGCAGAAGGCGACTTAGAGACAGGAAGAGACAAAAGGAAGTGGCTGGGTGAGATAGTACTGCCTGAGGAGGGTCAGCGCAGAGAATCAGGCAAGAATAATGGCTCTACTGAAAACTTGGAGTCAGTGGCAGAGAGGGGCCCTGTCTTCAGAAGCATACCAGTAGAAGCCAGGTAGGCTATCACTCAGTCGGTGGTGGCAACAGCAAGACCACCATCCCAAGTTAAAGAATCTTGCAAAACATTGAGCACCATGTAGCCTCCTGGCAAAGCTGAGCAAACCTCTAGGGTAAAAGTGGCCAATTTACAGGTCATGCCCTGATAACCAACTTTAAAGAACCTCTAGAGCAAGAAGATGAGTTCTGCCACAGGTCTTACCCAGATAGAAGATTCAAGGTATTTGTACCATCCAGGTGGTGAGACATGGCCAAGGCAAAGGCAGCGCAAAAGACAAACTCTAAGACTTCAATGGGGACATGAATATATTCATGGATACCAGCACCGTACCGGACCGGCCGACTACAGGTTTGCCAGTGAGGCAACTGGGTTAAAAGCTGGAGGTAATGCAGGAACCCTAGTGGCAAAAAAAGCTCTCATCCCTCATGGAGTCCTATGGGACTCCGTGAATGGGGATTTAGGCCGTCACTACAACACCCATAATCCTGTTGGCAATGCCACCATACCGGTTGCCGGAAATGGTAACATTTGCTGATATCCGGGTGGCTCTACCGCCAGGATACCGGCAGGGTCAGAATGCCAGAGGCATCATTTTTGCAAAATGGTTCGAATTACACATGTAGATTGTGAATCGTCCACTCTGCGATATTGTACTGTTTAGGAAAGTGACCAGGGAAGCAGGAGCAAGGAGGTGCGAATCAGGGAAAGCCTCAGAGGATAATCAGAGAGGGTGGAGAGCGAACAGATGAGGAGAGAATGTTCCAAAATGGTGGTGCATTGAGGATACATGAAAGGAACCGAATGAGGGATGTGGGCCTCACAAGGAGCATTTAGTTGCTGGAATGGAATGGACAGGCGGGTACAAAGGGGAAAATAAAAGGGAACATTTTGAGAGCACCCAGGTTCTGTATTTCATTTTTAAAAGAATGTAGAGAAAGAAAAACTTCAAGTGAAAGGCAAAGGGGTTCTCAACTAGGTTGGTGAAGGACATGTGGAAAATAATGCAGTTTAAAGGGGTCATTTTGATTTAATGAGTAAATTGCACGGATGTGACCCCTTCCATTTGGTTCCCCTCCATGCCATTCTACTCCTTTCAGACACGTAGTGTTAAAGTTTAAAACACAGGCGAAATAACCTTAACACCGTACTTTTTCACTAAGTGTTTGGAAAAGTGAAAATGCCTCCTCGATGAACCAGTGTGCAAGACCTTTACAATGGACTTCTATGGAATCTGCTTGCTTTTACCTGGTGCTAAAATCTGCTCTGTTTGGCTTTCAGATTAGAAAAGCTGGGAGATGCAAGTCCAGTCTTCTCTCCAAATCCTCCTAACAAATGAAAGAAAATGTGGCAGATCAGAAAAAGTTGCATTGAAACTGTCCCGGCACATTTACCGCCACTTTTTCCTAACCGTGGGCATAGAAAATTACATCTACGTAAGTATAAATGGAACAGGGTCATGAAAAAACAATTTTGAATGTGGCATAATTATTGTCAGGGAGTCTATTCAGGAGAGTGGGCAGTGCCGGGATATTGAGAAGATAGTGGTCAAAATCAAACGCTTGAAAACATAAAAGGCGAGTCAGCATCAGATTTTAAAGAGAGTATCATTCGGCAATTCCAAGTGTGGAGAAACAAATGGCACGTGGGTGCAGTGAGAGGGAATGTGTCAGAGGTAAGTGCAAGGGCGAAGTTAAGAGCAGAGGGACAGAGGAAACAGCACACCAGGCAACATTACAGGTTTGCTGTTACTACCACTCACAATCTGGAGGATGCCCCTGAATTACGAGCCGCCGTAAAACGGTGTTAGTCCCCAGCAGCCTACAGGGATTTTGGAGGAACATGTGGTAATTTTGTCCACCGTAAATATTCTATTTCTCGGAGAAAATTGGAGGAGAAACCGACATCTATATGCTCTGGGTATTTCCTCCACGCTATCTCCATTCTAGGCCCTCACAGTTGCGGGGTGAGAGGAATGCAGAGGAGTTTTAAAGGAGAACACTACCATGTTTTAAGGGGTCAGGAAACAGATCGCACGAACGTCATGCGTTTTGCGTGTTTTCATAGTCTTCATTTTCGAACTCTACACATATTGTCCACGCAGTTTTTGTCGAATTTGACCAATTACACATACATACATATATATATGTGCCAGTTTTTAATGGGTAATAATAATTGTATATAAAGTTATAAACATGTTCTATGTAAAGCGCTTTGGATAAAACGTAATATTTATTTTCTTTATTTGAATTTCTATAACACGCTAACTCAACAGTAGGCTTCAAAGCGCGTTATTTAAATAACAAGTTATTTTTATGTGAATGTGGGGGCATCTGAGTAGAAGGTGGGAGAGGGCTAATGAGCGGGTGGGTTTGTAGAGTCAGAAAACGGATCTAACCAACGTCGTACGTGTTTTCATAGGGCCTCATTCCGAGATTGGTGGTAGTCATGGCGCTATTTGCGCCATGACTGCCACCAATAACGGGTCCAGCACTGGTGTAGTTCAATGGGGACTTACCGGTGTAGTCCGATCCTGGCGGGACCGGTAAGTCCCCATTGAACATGCCATTCCGCTAATAACGGGCTTGCGACTTGCAAGCTCGTTATTAGCGCCCTGGTCCCTTAGCGGGACCCGTAAAGGACGTGTGGTCCGACCTTGCCCGTAGGCCTCAAAGCACGTTATATAAATAACAAGTTATTTTTATTATGTTATATGTAAATGTGGGGGCATGGGAGTTAGGGTGGCCAACTGTCCAGTATTTTGCGGGATTGTCCCGTAATTGGGGACTCTGTCCCGCAGTTTGCCAAGTGGCTCTGCAGGATGCTGGTTGTCCCGACTTGTTCTGTTCCAGCACAATTATGCATGCTAGGAGCTTTGACTGGCCACTGCAGGACGCTGTCTCACAGATTGGCTGCCACTTTCCAGCCACTGTTATTCCGATTGGCAGGAAATGTATGTATATGACCCCCTCCCCGCTCCTGCGATTGGCGGAGCGGGGAGGGGGTCATATACATACATTTCCCACAAATCGGAATAACAGTGGCTGGCAAGTGGCAGCTGATCTGTGACACACCCTAACTATTGCATTGCATTTCACCCACAGCTGCTGATGTGACAGGCTTGCTGTGCACATGCACTATAAGTACATTTGCACAGCAGGCCTGTCACGTCAGCAGCTGTGAGTGCAATGCATTGATTCTGCCCGTTGCTCTGTGGTAGTGCACGGAAAGGGGCGGGCCAAACGTGAATTACGCAGTGACGTCATCACTGCCTTGTGTCCTGCAAAAGGATCTATAAAAGTTGGCCACCCTAATGGGAATAGAAGGTGGGAGAGGGCTAGTAGGTGGGTGGGGTTGTGGGCTCGGGGCAGTCATGGGAGGGACATTTAAACATTCCTGGTCGAATTCATGACGACCAAAATTGAACGAGCAAAGGGCAGACTTTAAAAATGAGATCTATGAAAAAACGTAGAACCCAGAGGAAAGGGAGATGTTGAAAGCAGTAGTGAGGCGACGGAGACGAAGGGGTGAGATTAGCTGGGGGCCCCTGGCGGGACAGCGCTTTAGGGGAGAAGCGGACATCTTAGCACATTCCATGAAGGAAGATCAGCTTTAAACATAAATGTGAAAAGCAAGATCCTAAACCCAGATGTAGTGCCAAGGTGAGAGTGATGAAGATGAGGGTTAAAGAGAGAGCGAAGGGGGCCATTTTTGAATTAAGCTAGTTGCTGAAATCGAGAGACGTGAAGAAAGACCTCGAGGCCAGGGAGGGGGGAAAAGTAAGAATGTGCTAAGAAGCTGCTGCTCAAGAGGCGAGAACTAATGAAGAACTGAAGGGCTGCAAAGCAGTTTACACAACCTCTTGAAAGAGCGTGCAAGAGTCAGCTGATGTGCACAGAGTGTCATTTCAAGAGTTTCCGAAAGAATGTGGTAACTGAGTTCAGATGACTTCCCACAGCGCTATTTAGAAATCTGATGGCCCACTTCCTCTTTGTTTCTTTGCTTTTCATGGCATCGCTATTGTGAACCAGAGGACTAATCCCAGTCTGCTGTCAATGCTGCCTAACTTCATTTAGGGGTAAAAACAATACATCTTTACATTCTCTGCGCTTTCGTCATGTTTTGATTTGTTTTCTCCTAGAATAAAACCCCTCTGGGCAGTGCCTGTCAAGCTTATCTGCTGCCCTGGCAAGTTTGACTAATCATTGTGCAATGCATTGATGAAGCCACATAGCAACACCGCTGTTTCTGTCGCTTTCAGTCCAGGAGGGTGTGTCAATTTCAGGAGTGTGGTGTTGGGGTCCTGACTTTTATGACGTCAGTCCTGCATCAGGAGTTATATCGTTCAGCTTTATAGTGGTCATGCCCTGTAATGTTCGGGGGTGCGTTTGTTTCTGTTTTAGGCCACAGGTCATCTTTCGGTGTCACAATGCGAGTGGCCTCCTTGAGGCGCACTTGTTTCAGTCCTGCTGGAATCGTTTTCTTCTGGCATGGCCGAGTCTCTTGGCAAGTGTATTCTGTAATATCTCTAGTTTAGGAAAGAAAAAGGTTCCGCCCATTGCTTTCATATGGGGCTGTACCCCATCATGCCGTTGAGCACATTGAATAGCCACCAGGAATCCATTTATACTACAATTTAGTGCACACAAAGGCCCTTATTTAAAGAGTGATTTCCGATGGGCTTTTGCCATTATAAAACACTTCTGTGAATTAGGCCCAATCTGTTTATGCGATTTTGTACCAATGTGCAAGCTCTGGAGTTTGCAAGTCTCCGATTTTGAAAATGACAATTTATACATGCACCTCCAAGGCACATACACACACACATACACACACACACACACACACTCTTACACACACCCGCCCCGCTGACTAATTTCGGTTGAGAGGATAAAATGGTCAAGAAGAGCCTGCAACCCTACTGCGGAGGGCCTTTCCGCAGGGATTCTGAAAATTCCCTGCATGATGTGGTGTTTCAATTTAGTCACGCATCAAGTTCTTCCTGGCCCTACTACTGAACGATACAGGGAATGTGCTTTGATCACAGTCGTGCAAGTATGTATAAACAGCAGATACCAGTAATGACGGCCTACAACAAAATAAACCCTGAGTCTCTTATCAGGGGTCCCAACCGCAAAAAAAGTAGGCACAACACTTAAGGATCCTTGCCTCTCCACCAGCATTAGAATACTGCTCTATTGGAGACCCATGTGGGTTCCCCGCACAGAGCAGAGTTCCAGCTGTGTCTGATGAATACCTTACACCCATGGAACGCACTTTCCATCGGGGTAGCTGATGTATGTTGTGATTACTTTGATTATCATATATCCATGAACCACATTTTCCATCGGGGTACCTGATGTATATGGTGATTACCTTGACTAACATACACCAACGGACTGCCTTTTCCTTCAACTGCTGTGTCTGATAAATATCTTACACCTATGGGCCGCATTTTCCATAGAGGGCACCTGACGTATGTGGTGAGTACCTTATGTGGGCAGCATTCAAAGGCCTCAAACAGATGTCCCTTTCATATGAAAAGCAGGATTTTTCAACACTGACACGAAAACGGCTTTGCTTGTGACTGCAACTGAAGGTCCCTTTCACCTGAAAAGGAGGATTTTTAAACTCTGACCCCAAAACATGGCTTTAGATGGGTGTCTGCAGTTTAGATGGAAAATATACCACTGCTAACAGGAAAAATGTCAGGGAAAAAGACCTGGTGCATGTTCACAAAAAGTAATGTATATTATGTTTCACATACAAAATACCAGTGACATTTCAAACGCCGCTTTGTTTTCCATGGAAAAATGTCTGTTGGCCCAAAGCAAACCTTTTTGGCTTGTGGGTGGGCAAACTTCACAAGGAAATCCCCCCACAGCAGGTCTGGATGTTACGTCTCCCATCTAATTGCAACTGCAATAAAGTGTGCTCAGGAAGGTGTGGAAAACCCAGTATTCCCCATACGTGTTGGCTCTGAATGCAGTGATAGCAGGACAGTTCCCCTTGGCTTGAGCATGACTAAAAGGTGTAAAGACTGGGGACTACAATTTCAAAGAGCAAACTACCAACTTCAAAGAGACTAATGAAAAAACCTCTGGTCACCGGCTGGCCCAGGGAGACAGATGGCTGGATGAAGCAGATCTCCATTTGCTGGACATACAGATTTACAATTAATTTAAAAGGACTATTGTAACTTAGGCCTTTTTCACAGCAACCATAAGGTGGATTTTCTTCATTTAAGTACCATTTTTAGATAATTTCCAGGCGATTTTGGAGATATAAAATGCATGCACCTCTGAGTAAGGGAATTGTAATGGCCAGTTAAACTAAGTTTCTGGCTGATCTGAAAATGTTCCAACAATGAGAGTTGGTGAACTGATGGAAAAGAAAATTAGCAATATGGGTAATAAATGACATATTCATAACTGATATGCGTTTTGTGAAAAGGGCAGAAAAGTGCCACACGGTCATGCAAAATGGTGCGGTCCTGGCTGTGATCTTATTTAATTCCCCATGGTTAGCTGAATCAGAAAATATGTATATTATGGCAGTTATCAGTAACATTGTGAACTTTTGCCACATAACTCGTTTTTGCCAAAAATTTGACATGAGAACAAATGGGGCTTGTAAATTAAACTGCCATATGTCTGCTCCAGGATCTTAAACCAATCCATCCAGAGGGGCGGGAGTGGGCAGGAGAGAGAAGGGAAACTGTCCAATTCGAATTACGTTATCTCTTGCAGGGTACTCCCCAAAGATTATCATATTGGTGGTGTCATCGCTGCTATGTAAGGGGGACTGTACTAGGAGGAAGACACAGAGCTTCTGAAATTTACCATCAAAAGAGTGCTGCTGCAATGTACCATCTGACAGCTGCAAGGGAACACCATAGGAGATTGCTGAGAGTGCATCTGGGTGGAGCTGTCTATTTCTAGGAAGGCGTAAGAGCTGACTGGGTCCTATGGTGGAGAGTGGGAGGCCATCCTTGTGAGTGGAGTGACCAGATTCCTGCCCTATCTTTAAGGAGAGTCCTGACATGCAGCTGGCTATCCTGAACTTTAAACAGAGGCTTTCATATGTTGCAGCATTACATATATTTAAGTTAAATACGGTCCATGGTGTGACAAGTAATAGTCACCATCAACATGTATATGACCATCAACTCGCTGAAACAAGAGCAAAATATCGAGCCATGAGACTTGTGCTGTGCAATCTACCATTACCACTTAGAGCAACAGTGTTAAAAGCCTTAAAGACAAGATATACAAACTGGGTCAGAAATAGAAAGTCAGAAATTATACAAAATGGCGTTGAACATATGCTACTGGCCATGGCATCAAAAAGCTCTGCTCTCGTATGGGGACTGTTGAATATGGCCACAAAGAACACACAGATGTCTGTTCAGATAAATGCAGTTCCTGAGGAGGGTTGGGTGGCTTTTTATAAAACTCTATATGTGGCAGTACCCTTGCCTGGGTTGAACGACAAAATCAGTACTAAGAGACATTCTGATATTAACTTCACTGTGGAAGATATAGCCTTTGAAATAACTAAGCTTAGTTCATCCAGAGCAACGGGACCCGATGGCCTCTTCAATGCTATGCTAAAAGCACACCTAGAGGCCAAGGCTAGTATCCTATTTACTATATTGAATCAGGTCAAAAAATATCGCCAAATTCCACCCTCATGGCATAAGTCTATTTTAGTACCCATTTATAAAAAAGGGGATCAACATCACCCCGCTAACTATAGGCTGGTGGCACTCTTGGATGCGCCAGGCAAGTTATTTGCAAGGCTCTTGCTCGGGTACTTTAATCAATGGATAACCACGACAGACTTACAGGATCCTTATCAGACAGACTTTGTGCCAGGCTTGGGAACTACTGAGAATTTACAAACATTACATGCAATTAAATCACACAAACTCCAAATGAGGCAAGACGTTTATTTCATATTTGTGGACTTCCGAGCAGCATTTGATTCGATATCCAGAGAGCTACTCAGAGTCAAATTCATTAAATCATCATGCTTACATACAATATTGGATTCATCAGTTCCACTCAGACATGTCTATTCAAGTGTGGTTAAGTCTTGGTGGAAAACTGTTGGCCCCCATACTCACCTATAGAGGATTAAAACAAGGCTTCATTTTGGCCTTGGCCCTTTTTTTTTAATTGCAGACTTGAGATGCTCCTTCAGCAGGGTCATTTCCAACTCACCGAAACTTGGCAAACACTTGGTCCCCTGGTTGTTTTATGACAACAATCTTGTTCTGTTGGCAAATACTCCCAGGTAACTGCAGTCACTTTTAGACCAATTAGGCAGATACCTTGAAGCAAACTTACTTACTGCGAACCAGTCGAAATCTAACACACTAATATGTTTGTCTAAGCAATATAAGAAGAGATTTTTTCCGGCTGGTCACTGCAGGGTGAAACACTTCAAATTTTTGATGATTACTGGTATCTTGGTCTGAATACAAACAATCAAGTTTCAGATCGCCCTTACCTTGTAGATCTGCAAAAGAAAATCAGGACAGCGGCTGCTCAAGCGCGAATATTGCAGGTAAGGTATGGAAATTGTCCCTTGATGCCTGTGATGACCTTTTAAAAACAGAAGGTCATCCCTACTGTCAGTTACGGCAAGAGATGCCGTAACTGACAGTAGGGATGACCTTCTGTTTTGGCGCCCTGAGACTTCTGCACATGACTCAAGGGTTACTTTTGGAAAACTATTCGCAAGCTCCCTCAGAGTTTATCAATGTGCGTGCTGAGGCATGAACTGGTCCTTCTATCGATGAATGCAATGTATGTGTGGAAGCTATGCTCCTTCTATAGAAAGTACCTCCTTCCATCAAAGGAGGGCTCATTAATGAATATTCTTGCCATCTATATAAATGAATCACCTCATAAAACAATGCAGTGGAAACTCCAATTGGAAAACATAATGCTGTCTGCTGGTATAACTGCAGAATTATTGATAAATAATATGAACAGGGCCAAGGCAAAATTGTGGCTATTTGACTGGATCAGCACGAGGGATCAATGTCTGAAGCGGCATCTCTTGCGAGATAATATACTTCTGTCCAAAAACCTCAACACTGCAGAATTCTATCTTGTTGTCAGGAATCCAGGTGGGTTGGCTCCACCTCTGTCTTGTGAAACACAACATGTGTTTTCTAAAAGACAGGATTCACACACTCAGTCGCAAGTACCATCTCGTAGAAACCCTGTTAAGGGACTACTAACACCCTGAAGAACCAGGTTTATTGCTAAGTATAATTCCTTCTCTTCGTGTTGGAGGTTGCCATGGAAATTGAGTCAGAGACGCTGAATCATTCATCGTCAGACGTACGTTATGGTCATGTGACCTTAACTTCATAACTCCCGTTTTCCCTGCCCTCATTGCTTCTGATTATTTTTGCTACGTTCTTGTTTTCAAGTTGCCTGTTTTCCCTGTTCTTGACCTTTGAGAGCCCATTGAGAGACTTTATTACCCGCTGTTCTTCCCGTGTCAACCTTTCCCCTCCGTGACTCTTTGCACCTTGTTTTCTACTGTGCAAAGAAAATAATGTCTGTAGATTTTGTCAAATACCAAGCCAGTCTAATACTTTGAGGCATTTGTTAAATGCCTGTTTGTCTTTCTTAAGAAAGAGAAAGATGCATTTTCAACATTTTTGTATGGAGTATCATAATGTTACAACACAATTTCTATGGGACATGCTTTTTAACTGTCGACAAATCTTAATGAAATTAGCTGGTATACATGTTTTAAGATCACTTGAACTGATGTAAACAGTTGTCTCCTGGGCCAGAATTAATATCTGCGATTATCATCTATCTAATAGAAATGCTGGAAAATATGAAGCCGGGTATACGATTTCAATGTAACACCTTTGTTTGAATGTATTTTTTGGTTATAGTATGTATTTATTTATACTTTTCTTAAATGTTGCTAACTGCGATCATTTATTTTCATGCTTATTTACTTTTTCGTTAATTGTGATTGGTTGTTTTTGTTTTTTGTTTTTCTTTTTTCTCAAGTGAACATGTTTATAATTAGTAACCAGAAGTGTGGAGTCACAAACAAAGTACCTGTGCGCTATTTATCACTACTGAATCTGTAAAGCACAATATCAGTGAAAAGGGTGTGACCAGCAATCCAGTACCCACCAACCAATCCACACAGGGTGGCACTAAATTAACAGTTATATGTTGAAAGGGGTAGGATTGCGCTTGACACCATTATAGTACAGAAACCAACAATCATGGTACAGTATTTTAATGAAATATGTTGAAGAATAGCCGACACGTGTTTCGACACTTAGGTCGTCTTCAAGGCTAAATCACAAACATCATTAGCATATAATAATCCACATATTCAATAAATAACAATAAAGGAATTGTTGTTGAAATAAATGCGGAAAAGTATTTGAAGATATTTCAGAATAAAATACATACCAAGAATCAGGTAAGGGGTGTGGTACAGCAGTTGCGGATCAATGTAGGCACACAATGTAAATAAAAGAAGAAATGGACAAAAATAAAAAAAGATTCATCAACAAAAGTTAAGGTTAAAACCTTATTGCGATCTCTAGACTAGTTATGACCAGCACCCCATGGCACAACTGCATGCGAGTCCAAACACCAAAAAAGTACGAGTGGTAACCAAAAATCAGAAAACACCAACAATAATTGTGATATTTGAAGGACGAATGCGGGAATAAACACAATAAACACAATAACCAGTAATTGGTGACAAAATGCAAATCGAAACACCAATTAGGTGAAACCACTCGAGTCCAACATCACATAGTGAAGAGTCCGTCAGAGAATAATGGGACACAATAAATCGCTTAACACACAAAGTTACAAATAATCAGTTCAATAGCGATATCCTATTAAGGAAAAAAGTGAAATTAAACTAAATCCGGAGTCTTCAATGTGTCATGAATCAGATAATAGAGGTTTGAATAAAACCACTCACCTATTGTATACGTTGAGTGGTTCCCATCAATCTGGATATATTACGAGTAAAGAAAACAGAAGGCAAATGCCACATTGGCCGGCAAGAATATATTACCTGAAAGATAACCAAAATTAGTGAGGAACTACGATATTAGTGTAAGCAGGAAGCAGACACTCGCAAAGAAATAATTACTTACTCCACAAATTGAGTGAGTTTCAGGTATAGCAGGACAAATCCAACCTTCGCTTACCGTGAATGCTCCGAAATAATAGATGCCGCCAGAAGCGTCACAGGAGTGACGCCGACGGAAACGTTGGCATGTTACGTCGCTGTAGTGACTTATTATGTCAACAAGGTGACGGTAGCAGAAAAATGAGTAACCGCAGTCGCAAGCAATGACGATTAGTGCCAACACAGCACCGAAGAAAGATCAAAATACCGGCGATTGCCGGCACACAATACAAAATTACGGTGAGGATCAAATAGATCAACCTATTCATCCACTGAAGCGGGGTAAGAAGCATGTGAAAATTGGTTGTTAAACGGGACTCGAGTGGAGAGTGAATAATCATTAGAGTGCTGTACATACTCCATAATGTAAACAAAACAATAGAATATGAACTCCATCTGAACAATAGGTATAGAATATCCCAATGGCACTGATACAAAATATAGTGAAAGCTGGCGATTGAACGCACATCAGTGGTGTGCCACGGTGATGACTGGCTACAATCAGACAGATGGCTTAATCCATGATACAGACACCTGAGAACACATTTTAAACGTGCAGAATTTTACATTAATAAGTGAACTAGATTCACAAAAAAACGTGCATCTCGTGGTCAGAATTTAATCCACGCGTGGTGCATCTCAGGAGACATATTAATTTTGCTTCCATCTGCCGCAGTTTAAGCTGGAGATTCCCGCCCCTTTTCCCCTTATGTGCTTTCATCAGTCCAATATAACGCAAATCAGACGTTGAATCCAGTTGGTAGTCTAATTGCCAATGAATTGCTTGAGGAGATTTTGGTTCACACATTCGGAGACTGGCCAAGTGTTCTCTAATACGTATTCTAAGTTGGCGAATAGTACTGCCCACGTAGAGTCTGTCACAGACACATATAATGGCATACACCACATGGGTTGTCCTACAATTGATGAAGTCCTTAATAGTCACTGTGGATGCAAACTTATCAGTGAAGGTTTGACATTTGGGAAAAGCCCAAGGACACTGATTGCAGTTCCCACATTTGTGAAAACCCGTGGGTTGTTGTAACCATGAAGGATTAGCCATTTTGTTATCAAAAAATGAGGGACTCACCTGTGACTTGATAGTAGGTGATCTCAAATACGTGAATTTGGGTTTAAGTGTCAAATATGGCTCTAGATCCTTGTCGAGTCTCAGGATGTGCCAATGTTTGGCAACCATTTTATACAACATAGAAGAATCAGCCGTAAATGGGGTGACCAAAGAAATATGTGGTGAAGAGTCTTTGGATTTAGGCGCCTTGTCCAAGAGGTCCAGTTGAGTGATATTGGTAAACTTAGCATGAGCTACATTGATTGCAGAGGCTTGATATCCTCTGTTTAGAAAGCGTTGATGGATGATATTACATTCCATTTCAAAGTCAACAGGGCATGTACAATTTCGCCTGGCCCTGTGGAATTCTCCCGCAGGGATATTGTTGATAGTGGTTCGCCAATGATTACTTTGTGCTGCTAACATGGAATTCACCTCAGTGGGTTTCCTATAAGTACACGTAGAGAGTTGTTGATCCTCAACAAATATGTGTAAATCCAAAAACTCAATCTGTTTACAATCACATTTACTGGTGAAATTGATCCCAAATGTGTTAGTGTTGGCAAAGATTACAAAGCCATTAAAGGTGTCTTCAGTACCCTTCCAAATCAGGAAAATGTCATCAATAAATCGTCGCCATGTAACAATATTGGCGTTATACTGATTTTGATTCAAGATATGGGTTTCTTCAAAATATGCCATGAAGAGATTAGCCAAGGAGGGTGCAAATTTAGCCCCCATGGCCACCCCCTTCAATTGGAGATAAAATTGATCATTAAAGAGAAAAAGATTATTAGCTAAAACAAATTTAAAAAATTGTTTAAGCATAGAGACATGTTCAATGAATGATGCCGAGCTATCTCTGAAAACATAATCTAATGTGAGTAATGCCAAATCATGATTAATGTTAGTGTACAAAGCAACAACATCAATGGTAGCTAACATGAAGTCTGGCTGCCAAGTAATAGCAAAGAGGTCCTTGAGAATATGAGTGCTGTCTCTAATATAGGAATTCATTTGCGTTACAAATGGTTGAAGCGCTTCATCCAGATATTTCGACAAGCCCTCTGTAGCCCAATTAATTCCGCTCATAATGGGTCTGACTTCAGGTAGAACATCATAGGGTTTGTGGATCTTAGGTAAAAAATACATCGTGGGTAGGGTGGGATCAGTGATTAGTAAGAAATCCTTTTCATCATCAGTTAAATAACCTTTGGAATACCAGTGATCAATCAAATCAATTAAGTCTAATACAACACGTTTGGTAGGATTCGATTTGAGGATTAGGTAGCAGCTGGGGGTTTCAAGATGTTTAAGGCCCATGGTAATGTAGTCACAAGTATTTAAAATGACAATATTACCCCCCTCATCTGCCTCTTTGATTACAATATTGGTGTCATTAGCTAGTTCTTGTAGAGCAATTTTTTGATTCTTAGTAAGATTAGATTTCCAATGGGGTTTGGAGCGCTTGTCTATATATTGATGGATATCTCGAGTCAAAGCTTGATTAGAGGTCTCAATGACATTGGTGGTCAGTCATAATGTAGAATGCAATAATGTAGAAAGACAAAATGTTGATTTTTTTTGTTTAGAAAACAAAACAATAATGTCGAAAAACAATACTGTCGAATTGTTTCTACATTTTTTAGAATTTTTTTTTTTAAAAAATAAATATATAAATAATTAAAATGTGTAGGGCATGATGGGTGAGAGGGTGGTGGGGGGGTGGGAGGGTGGCCGGGGGCTGTTGGGTGAGGGGGGTTGGGGGGACCCCCCTAGTAAATGATACTCTTCTTGTTTATTTATTTATTGATAGTGCTAATTGACATTTTTATTTCGACATTTTTTTTCGAAAAATTGACTCTTTTCATTATATGTATAGGTTTTCGACATTATTGTTTTCTACATTTTTGTTTCTACATTTTTGTTAGTCGACTTTTTTTATTCTACATTATGACTATAAACCAATGACATTGTCGCCAATAAATTGCGGTGTGAATTTGGATTTCGGTTTGAGTTCCTTAACGTCCAAATGGAGTGGATTCATTTTCAAGTCCTGAATAACATTAGAAGTGTCACAACCTGCCTCCTGATTCAAGGAAACCAGAGTTTCAATAGCTCTAGGGTCTCCAATGCTGAAAGCACTCGGGGGATCAGGTTTGGGTTTAGGATTATACATGGTCACCTGTGTGGCAAAGAACTTTTTGAGCTTGAGTTTTCTCAGGAATTTATAAAGATCAACCTGGAAATTGACAAAGTTAGTACACTTGGTGAAAATGATAAACCTTTATTAAGGGCAGATATTTCATGAGCAGTTAAAGTACGTTTGGAAAGATTAGTTACTAAATCAACATCAGTTATTGTCCCAAACGTTTTTTGGAGCGAGTCAAGATGCCCGGGCGGGCTTGATCTTCGTCTGAACTGCCGCTTCCGCTGCCGCTTGCCCCCCCTCCTGCCTCTGGTATGTTTGGTGGGGTTGGAGTAAATACTGTGGGAGTTTTGTTGAAGCAAACTTGTTTGGTACTGGCAAATCTTACGTTTCCTTTTTTGTATCTCTGGATTTCCCCTAAAAAAAAATTTCCTTTTAGATTGGGTTCATTGGTTGGAATATCATCAATCTGTGGTTCACTAGGATCTGTTTCAGAATCAGGATCAGAACTAGCGGGAGTGGTATTTGCTGAGGTAGTAGCTGATGAGGGCTTAGAACCAATGTTGATGTTGTCATATTTGGTTTGAAATGTATAGACTCTATCCTGACGGTAGTCCTTATCATCTCGAAAAAACTTTCTACATTTGCGCAATTTTATTTCATCTTGATATTCTACTAAAATGTCATGCATCTTATCGAAATTCTTTTGTTTAGTTTCTTCAGCGTTTGGCATTTTGGTGATTTCCTCTTTAAGTTCCCGAATTTGGGTAAGTACTCTTTTATGCTCCCTAGTAGCAAGTAGAATTAATAATTCTATCATGTTCTTGGAGCTCTGATTGAGATTATCTACCCACTGGTCCTCTAGGTCTGCATCTTCCTCATTATCAAAATTGGGAAAGGTTAAGTTACGTAAGCCTCTGGGGATGAGGTTATTTTCAAGATAGTTGGTAAGGGATGCTTGCTCCCAGTACTTATTAATTTCTTTTTTGGATAATCTTTCAAGTCTAATGAATTTCTGTTTCAGAGTCTCAGGGACTGAGAAATTACTTTTGAAAGCATTTGCGGTACTGCCCCTCGGGGCAAATAGGGCCGCTCTATCTTGGTCCCTATTGGCCATATAATCAGCCATTATAGATAAAGTGATGGTCAGCTGGCACAAGTGAAAGTGACAAAGAAACAGTAACCAGAAGTGTGGAGTCACAAAAAAGTACCTGTGCGCTATTTATCTGAATCTGTAAAGCACAATATCAGTGAAAAGGGTGTGAGCAGCAATCCAGTACCCACCAACCAATCCACACAGACTGGCACTAAATTAACAGTTATATGTTGAAAGGGGTAGGATTGCGCTTGACACCATTATAGTACAGAAACCAACAATCAAGGTACAGTATTTTAATGAAATATGTTGAAGAATAGCCGACACGTGTTTCGACACTTAGGTCGTCTTCAAGGCTAAATCACAAACATCATTAGCATATAATAATCCACATATTCAATAAATAACAATAAAGGAATTGTTGTTGAAATAAATGCGGAAAAGTATTTGAAGATATTTCAGAATAAAATACATACCAAGAATCAGGTAAGGGGTGTAGTACAGCAGTTGCGGATAAATGTAGGCACACAATGTAAATAAAAGAAGAAATGGACAAAAATCAAAAAAGATTCATCAACAAAAGTTAAGGTTAAAACCTTATCGCCATCTCTAGACTAGTTATGACCAGCACCCCGTGGCACAACCGCATGCGAGTCCAAACACCAAAAAAGTACAAGTGGTAACCAAAAATCAGAAAACACCAACGATTTGCATTTTGTCACCAATTACTGGTTATTGTGTTTATTCCCGCATTCGTCCTTCAAATATCACAATTATTGTTGGTGTTTTCTGATTTTTTGTTACCACTCGTACTTTTTTGGTGTTTGGACTCGCATGCGGTTGTGCCACGGGGTGCTGGTCATAACTAGTCTAGAGATGGCAATAAGGTTTTAACCTTAACTTTTGTTGATGAATCTTTTTTGATTTTTCTCCATTTCTTCTTTTATTTACATTGTGTGCCTACATTGATCCACAACTGCTGTACCACACCCCTTACCTGATTCTTGGTATGTCTTTTATTCTGAAATATCTTCAAATACTTTTCCGCATTTATTTCAACAACAATTCCTTTATTGTTATTTATTGAATATGTGGATTATTATATGCTAATGATGTTTGTGATTTAGCCTTGAAGACGACTTAAGTGTCGAAACACGTGTCGGCTATTCTTCAACATATTTCATTAAAATACTGTACCTTGATTGTTGGTTTCTATACTATAATGGTGTCAAGCGCAATCCTACCCCTTTCAACATATACATGTTTTATAATTAATTTATTGTCTTAACTTAAAGTTTTACTATGTAGTTATCTGTTGAAAGGTTGATTGTTCAACTAATATACTAAATAAAAAAAATTAAAAAAACAGAGGCTTTCTATGTAAGTAGAATCGAGCCCATGGAAACCAAAAGGTGGGGAGTCTGCTTGTTTTAAATCCTTTTCCCTTCATAGTGGACGGGGGGCAAAACTGTGTAGATCCTTAGCCTACTTAACTAAAAAGATGTATTTAATTAATTCCCACTTTAGTGGAACACTACAGAGTGATTTATGTTAAAATACAAAATTAACAAAGCTCATTTCCCAGTGTGCGCTGAAAAACTATAGCCTATAATTTATTTGGGTAATCCTTTTTGTCCCGTTGACCCCGACTTGTTAAAGGAAGAGGGGTGTCTTTGTTCTTAAATCAGTCCAATCTTTTGTCCAACTTTCCCCTAACACAGGCCTTTCAGTGCAGGGGGTCTGAAATCCAAAATTCCCCAAATCATTCCAATTTTTTTGACCGACTTCCCCAACACAGACCAAAGTAAAGGGGGTGGTCTGAAATGCAAAGCGCTAAATCACACTGCATTTCTTTTAAACCAAAAGTGTGGTTGAAAACATAATTGCCATATGTATTTGTACCAATCTTGAAATCCTACTCTACACTTTTAAGCCTGCCGGAAAGTCAAAAATGCACAGCACCACATTTATAAGTGCTTTGGTTATTGATCAGTTTAATTATTTCTTGAAGTGAAATTCTTAGAAAGTAAAGAATTGTGATTTGTGTTTTTTAAAAACTGATTTGTGTAGTTGATTTGTGTAACAAGAAATTAATGGTGGGCCACAAAGAAGGTGGCGCGTGTATTTCAGTGTGATTTCTATTACTTTTAATTAAAATAAATACTGAGATATTTCCTGTACACCGGCCGGATTCTTGGCTCATTGTTAGCTCGGGCGGGGGAAGGAGGGGTGGAAGATCTAAGGTGGATGATATGTGTCTGAAGTAGGGATGGATAGAGGAATCCGTTAAACAGTTTGTTGTGTCACACCTTCAGTGGGGAGGGAAGGAACTCCTCGTGTTGAGGGTGGCTTCTCAATAAACCGTTACACTTACCCCCATGGACCTGATTTTCCCTCAGGGTACCTGATGTATCTGGTGATTACTTTACACCCATGGACTCCATTTTCCATCATGGATCGCATTTTCCATCAGTGTACCTGCTATATGCAGTGAATACCTTGATAACCTTACAACCATGGACTTCATTTTCCATCTTGGATCGCATTTTCCATCGGGGTACCTGGTGTATGTGGTGATTACTTTGACTGCCTTACACCCATGGGCTGCATTTTCCATCGGGGTACCTGATGTATGGGGTGAAGACCTTACACCCAATGACTGCATTTCCCATCATAGATGGCATTTTCCATCAGGGTACCTGCTATATGTGGTGCATACCTTGATTACCTTAAACCCATGGACTGCATTTTCCATCATGGACCGCATTTTTCATCAGGGTATCTGCTATATGTGATGCATACCTTACACAAAGGTACACACGAAATGCATTTTCCGTCAGGGTACCTGCTGTATGTGGTGAATAGCAAACACCCATGCACGGTATTTTTCATAATGGTATCTGATGTATGTGAGGAGTACCTTATGCTCATGGAGCGCATGTTACATTGGGGTACCTGATGTATGTGGTGATTACTTTGATTACCTTACACCCATGGACTACATTTTCTATCTGGGTACCAGACGTATGTGTTGAATACTTTACGCCCATGGAGCAGATTTTAATCAGGGTACCTGATGTATGTGGTGATTACTTTGATTACCTTACACCCATGGACTACATTTTCCATCATGGTACCTGCCGTATATGGTGAATACCTGACACCCATGGATTGCATTTTCCATCGGGGTACCTGACGTATGTGGTGAATACCTTACACCCATGGACCGCATTTTCCATCGGGGTACCTGACGTATGTGGCGAATACCTTACGCCCGAGGACCGCATTTTCCATCGGGGTACCTGATGTATGTGGTGAATACCTTATACCCATGGCGTTCAATTTCCATCAGGGAACCTGATGTATGTAGTGATTACTTTGATTACCTTACGCCCAAGGACCGCATTTTCCATCGGGGTACCTGATGTACCTGGTGATTACCTTACACTCATGTGCCGCATTTTCCATCATGGATCGCATTTTCCATCAGGGTACCTGCTATATGTGGTGAATACCTTGATAACATTACACCAATGGACTGCATTTTCCATTATGGATTGCATTTTCTGTCAGGGTACCTGGTGAATGTAGTGATTACCTTGATTACCTTACACCCATGGTCTGCATTTTCTATCAGGGTACGTGATGTACATGGTGAATACCTTACACCCATGGACTACATTTTCCATCACAGATCGCATTTTCCATCAGGGTACCTGCTATATGTGGTGAATACCTTGATTACCTTACACCCATGGGCTGCATTTTCCATCATGGATCGCATTTTTCATCGGGGTACCCGCTGTATCTGGTGAATACCATACACCCATGCACTGCATTTTTCATCAGGGTACCTGAAGTATGTGATGAGTACTTTACACCCATCGACTACATTTTCCATCATAAATCACATTTTCCATTGGGGTAGATGATGTTTGTGGTGAATACCTTACGCCCATGGAGTGCATTTTCCATTGGGGTACCTGGCAGATAGGATGAGGACCTTATGCTCATGGAGCACATTTTAGATTGGCATACCTGATGTATGTGGTGATTATTTTGATTAACTTACAACCATGGACTACATTTTCCATCGGGGTACCTGACGGATGTGTTGAATACCTTGATAAC